>NC_084513.1:9458259-10060759 GCF_024500385.1 Phyllopteryx taeniolatus | reverse complement strand
ACTTCATCTTGCAATCAGATTCATAAAAAAAAAGAAAAAAAATTTCCAGAGCGTGAAAGGGAAGGTGAAGGTTGGCCAGGTTTGACGCACATCACACCTCGGCCCCCTTTTGTGTGAGGCGCTTTGCACATTTGGGGAGAATTAAAAGGAATGAAAAGCAACACTTCATCTGCTATGTTATTGCTGCAAGCACGCCTTGCACGCCTTCACAAAATACACATGGTGCAGCTCGTACATCGGCCTAAACTGCAAATGTTTTCCCCGTAGGTAATAATGTCAATCCAATTCGCCAGGGTGAAAACTTTTATTGTGTACGTGCAACGTTTTATGTCTAATTGGAACATTCCTGTCGTGAAGTGGAAAAGTTAGTTTACCACTGATGAACAGGAAAACAGCAATTTATGTATTCAGCCAGGTGTATGCAATAAAGGTGAAAAGGTGTGTTCAAGCTGGAAAAGAATCTGGAGGGGTGTTTTGAAGGTGGAAATAAAGGTGGAGATGTGTGTTTAAGGTGCAGAGGTGTTTTTAAGGTGGAATTGAAAGTGGAGCTGTACAGTTAAGGCAGAAGTAAAGGTGAAGAGGTGTCTTGTTTAGGTGGGATTAAAGGTTAAGAGGTGTTTTTAAGGTGGCTGTAAAGGTGGACAGGTATATTTAAGGTGGAATTAAAGGTAGATGGGTAGATTCTTTTTAAAGTGGAAATAAAAGTGTATGGTATTTTTAAGTAGAATTGAAGGTGAAGAGGTGTGTTTAAGGTGGAAGTAAAGGTGGAGCTGTAAAGTTTAAGGCGAACGAAAAGGTGGAGAGACATTTTTAAGGTGAAAGTAAGTGTGGAGAGAGGTTTTTAAGGTAGAGATAGACCGATATGGTGATACCGATACCAATTATTAATGGTCAAGGAGGCCAATAACTGATATTTGGAGCTGATATTTACTTGCAGTAAAAGGGAAACTATTGGCTACAAAATTTAGAATAATACAAAATTCCACTGTTTAAATTAGGCTTTACAGGATCAGGATTTTTGGGGCTGATCACAAGATGGAGGAATGTGTCTATTTAAATGACCTGTTCATTTACTGTATATACTTGTGTACTTAATTGCTCAAAAAAATATATTTACAATAAATAATGTATGTTTGTTCATCTATTTATGCCAGTGATGAATAGTGACAGAACGCATGATAAATAGTCTTCTATTACATGGCAGGAAGTTCATACAGTAATTAATGTATCCACTTTTTGCGGCATTTTTGTTTGTTGGTGTTGCGTGAGATTTTTCAATTGTAAAATATGTTCCTTGGCTCCATAAAGGTTGGAAATCACTGCTCTAGTCAGATCGTGTATTCTAATCAGTCAGGTCAAACCAACATTACATGAAAGAAATAATGGATGCTAACTTAATGTAATCAAATTACTTCACCCACACCGAAACGACATGATTCGACAGAACGGCGGTGACCACCAACACACGTTTTCCCCCATTTTGTCCTTATAATACAAAGTCGGCGCGCTCCACTCTTGTTGTCGTCACCACGGTAACGAGTGTATCCGGTCGCATTTGAGTTGACAAGAAAAAGCCCAATGATCGTAAAAAAACGGGATGCAGTGGTATCGGAATACAATATTTTACTACAGTAGTCTGACAGTGCAATCGTGAAAGAGCAAATTTGTCTCGTAGTCTGATCCATGCATTACTTGTTGTCTGTCTCAGACGTGTTGTCTGTTCCCAACCACCAACGTTTTTTTTTTTTTTTGGCCGTCAGATATTTCCAATTTTCGTCAAAAGACGCGCGACAAGGCTAAAAATAAACTAGCTTTTGGATTCAAATATACTGTGCACGATGGCGACGCAGAGTAAATGTCTTTTGCGGAGTCATTTTATCGGCTCGGTGAATGATGACATTAAAGCTGATCAGCATAAAATGCTAAATATCGGCCGATACTGATCAGCCCGATAAAATCGGTGTAAAGTCTAGTTTAAATGCCTCAAAGCATGTGTTTATTAAGCAGCTTTTCAGAATTGCAACAATTTAAAGGTTTTTCTTAGACTATGGACAGCTTTGTTTTAAAGGTTTTAACAAAAAGTGTTGGGAGCTCCCACGTTCAGTAGTATTTTTTTATGAAGTTAAATGAAAACTTAAACAAACAGCTTTCTAAAGTTTTGTATTGTAAATAAAATTTTACTACAGTTCAATATAACTGAAATGTTAATCTTTTACCTAGCTTTGTTTTAAGTTTAAACCAAAAAAAAGTGCAGGGAGCTCCCACGGTCAGCAGCATGTTTTATAAAGTTAAATGAAAATTTAAATAAATAAATATAGTTCCCTAATGTTTAGCCTGTTTTAAATTGATGTCTTCTTGGCCGTCGGATTTAAAGAAAAGGCCAATGCGATATTCGTCAAAATGCAGAATATTGGCGCCGATAATCGGGTTAGCTGATAATCGGTCTAACCCTAGTTTAACCCTTTGGTGCATAGCAGTCCTTTGGTCCTGTAGTCCACTGGCTTGGACATGTCTGTAACTATGAAAAAGTCATATTTTGGGGGGGGGGGGGGGGGGAAGCTGAAAATTTTTTCCATGTCCTAAGAAGAATTAAAAACACTTTTTGTTAAGGTGGTTGTAGTTTGCACTGGTGCAGTCTACCTGTCATAAAAAATATAAAAAATAACACTAGAGCAGGCTGGAAGGGGGAAAAGGAAGGCGTTGAATTGTGTGACAAAAACACCACTCGAGAAACATATTTTTGCCGTTCTTAACCGTCGCACAAGTGTATAAAGACGATAGGTTCTTGGATTATTTTGTACTAATTGATATGTTCAGCTGTCAGCTGCGAGTGCCGCTCACGTCATTGCTGCAAATCAGTCCTGTTCTGTCAGCCTGCAGGAAACAGGAAGTGACTTGTGATTGGCCTCTCTGTTCTCCCCCACGGCCCCAAAATTCACTTACTCGGGTGTCGACTAAAACCATTAAATCCACCTCACCCCCACCTTGTGCCACATGGGAGATTGCGGCAAGAGTCGACTAGCGGGTAGCTGGGGGACTTAACCTGGGCCTTTTGAGTGCTGCTCAACTCCCCGATTTGTTTTCAAATGTCAGATTGGCGCGCTAAATCCCCAAAGTCGTCTTGACACCAACGTATTTACAAAATGCAAATCATCAAGACAGCTTGACGTTCAAAATGACTTCTGCCAAGTCAAAGCTTCCATCCAACGTAAACCTCCCAAGCAGGAGGAAATGAAAAATTCTCCTTTTTTTTTTTTTGGTACTTTTTTATTAAAGTTTTTGACTTCCCCAAGAAAAGAAAAAAAGGCCATATAAGTCAGATTTATTATGATGATATTTTTCAGGGAAGCAACCTGTGGAGATGTTTACCTTTTAGCGCATCACCAACCCTCAGTCTCTTTTCCATGCCGTATGTGTTGTTGTTACTTCAAATTGTCTATAAGTCCCCCACCACGTCCCAATCCGCCCCTTCTCTGTTTTGTTACCTCCCTGAAGGCAACCACATCGTGACAGGAGTGAAAAAGTTGCTCTGTGATGATAGCGTAAGAACGTGTCCTGCTGACTTAGCTTGTGTGCGGTTACAAGTTGATTTTAGAAGTCATTCTCATCATGAATCCCAGCAGCACACTGCTCGTCTGAACATCAAGTAACAAAATGAACTTAAAAAGAAGACATTATGCATTTTGTCAGAGTTTAAAAGAGTGAGTGATTTGATAACGTCTGTGACATATTTTTGTCCAAATACCCCAAGGAAGATTTCTAGCACACTTCACACCAGGGCTGAGCAAACTTTTCTGCTCAAAAGGCCACATTTGATTTTTAAAAAATTAATAGTTACTGAAATGTGTATGTGAAATAGGTAAAATAGTTTATTTTGATTATTTCATCATTTTCATTTCATTGTTGTAATTAATGTAATTATGATCAATTAGCCAATAGTTTGATAATATAAACATACAGGTGTAGAAATAAAAGAGAATACATGACACCTACATGTTCTCGGTTCAGCATTCGGGAATTTACCTATTTGTATTTTAACCCATCCCTCATTATTCGCATGGCAATTATAAGGGAGCGTATTTGCAGTTTTTCGCCATCGTGATCCGGCACGGTCCCTAGCCCCTGCAAATAGCGTGGATCCACTTGATATTTTACTAATTAAAAAAACAACAACATTTAGAATAAAAGAATTCTACAAGATAAATAATACAAAATGATTAAGTACACTGTATGTAAAATATGCAAAATAGTTTATTTAAAAAAACATATTCTCCTTTTTGTTGATGATTAATTATTATTAACCAATTGGTCAATAAAGTTGATAAAATGTAAAATTTATGTATAATTTTTACCATTATTTCTATTTCCTTTTCACCAGTCTTTGTTCTTGAATATAAATCTTATTGTAAAATTTCTAGCTTCACATGGAACGTGACAGATTTCTTCCTGATTCCTTTTCGTACGCATCCCGCTTAGGAAGCAAACTAAATCCCTTATGCATCTATTCACTTTTCACCAGTCTTTGTCATAGGTACCGTAAATATTACAATATTTTTTTATTGCTCAAGAGTCCTGTGACAATTTCTTCCTGATCACGTTTCATTTGGTTTGTATGTAACCCATTTAGGCAGCAACCTAAATCTATTACGCCGCAATCTACTTTTTGCCAGTCTTTGTCTCTGTTATACCTGGTATTGCAATATTTTCTTTAGCTCAGATTTGTTGTGTGATAAATTGCTTCCTTGTTACTTAAATTCTTCCTAACCCTTTTAGGAAGTTAACTAAATCCGTGATGCGTCCATTCACTTTTCACCACTCTTTGTCATAGGATGATTATGTGTTACAGTTTATTTTTGCTCAAAATGTTCTTGTGGGAAATTTCTTCCTTGTTAGTTCCGTTTTGGTTCTTTTGCCTGCCCGGTACTGCAAAAATATTCTAGCTAGTAGTACTGAAGCCTAGTTTCCTGTTGTTTGTGTTCCCCTGGTATTTGCTAATTTTCTGTTGAAAGAAGTCCACAAATGTTGCTAAATCACGTCGTTTATGGGCCTGAGTGTCCCGCTAACTTCTCCTGCTAATTGTGTCTGTCACTTGCACGTAACCACAGCAACCGCTCGCAAGATCATATAGTTGATACAGTTCCCCTCGTCAATTTTTGTAACTTTGCGTAAACTGGAAACAGTCTTTAAAGGTTGAGTTCCTAATGAGGGAGATTACAGTTTCCTGACCGCCTCCCCTCTTCCCCTGGCCTCCCTTCAGGCTGTCTTGAAGTCTGGACCCTTCAGAAGCCGCTGCCCGTTGAGGTTATTTTTGGAGCGGTCCATGTCTGGTGTTTTTGAAGGGCCTCCAGTCCCCATTAATCAGGCCAGGGACCCCACGGTGCGAGTGCAGGCCGGCAGCCCTGGCCTGCCACACTGCGGCGTTTCTGTTCCTGCCCTGCCGCCGCGCACTCTGCACAGTGTGAAGCTTGGAGGAACCTCATCAATCTCACCTGTCCTGCCTTTCCACCGCAGATTTAATCAAATGCTTTTTTTTTGGGGGGGGGGGGGCATACCCTCCAACTCCCTGCTTCCCTTTGGCACCCTCCGTGGAGGAAAAACAGAAAAACACACACTGAAATCTAGAATGGGCTAAAAAAAAACATTCGTAGATGTTATGTTTTTAAGACACTTGATTTACACATTTTCTTTCAAACCTCCTAGCATGGAGGCACTTTGGAAAATGCATGACACTAATATTCCAGGCTTTGGGTTTGGGGTTAGTGTTTAGGACTAGGGTGTTTAGGAAAATGGGTGGGGTTGTCGGTTTAGGGAAAATCCTTCCTGTATAAAAATGAATTAATAATATTGCAGGGATAGTGTTAGTGGTTTAGGCTTGGGGTTATTAGGTTAGAGAAAATCCAACCCTCAGGGTTAGGGTTTGGGTTATGGTTTAGTCTTAGGGCTATGCTTAACGTTATCTAGTAAAGGAAAATCCTTCCCTCAGGGTCAGGATTTGGGTCATGGTGCTCCCCGGTTGTACAGAAAAACTGCGCTTGCACTAAAAGGTATATGGATGATCCATTCTGCATGACCAAGCAGCCGAGCGGGACAGGTTTAAAAAAATATATATATATTTTGGGGGGGGTTATGGTTTAGGGTTAACGCTAGGATTTTACTGAAGAAATTAAGGCTCTATACCAAAGGGTAGAGTAGGCACGGGCCCAGATTTTCTCATTTAAAACATGTCCTTAGGGTTTCATTTTATCATCTGTCTTGGGGTTTAGGATTACGGTTATTGGGTTAGTAAAATCCTTCCATCTGGGTTTGGACTAGAGCTAGGGTTAAGGTTTGGTGTTAGTGTTTTGGATTAGAATTAAGGTTATCAGGTTAGGGAAAATCCTCCCATCTGTCTTCCTGGGTTTGGGTTAGGCTAGGGTTATCATGTTAGGGAAAAATGCTTCCGTCTGGCCTTGGCGTCGTTAATGGTTATCAGTTTATCGAAAATCCTTTGATCCTTTTTGGTTTAGGACTACGGTTAGGCAATATCCCTCCATCTGCACTCCTGTTTGGGTTAGGGATTCGGTTTTAGGGTTATTGAGTTAGTACAAATCCTTCCATCCGGTTTTGGGTTAGAGCTAGGGTTATGGTTTGGGGTTGAGTTACTTGAGTTAAGGTTATTAGGCTAAGAGGAGTGATGCTCTGAAAATTTTCGGCCAGAACTTGCCCAAAAATTAAATTTCGGTTTCGGACTGAAAGACTATTGTCACGGAAACAAAAAGACCGAAACAGCACGGCCAGTATGCGCTTCTCTGGATAAAGCTGGGAGGTGCCAACAATGAGGTGCCATGCCCCGTAAGCATCTCTCTCGCTATTTAGTGGCTATGATGGTCTGTCAACATGTCTTAATTACGGATAGGCGATAATAAAACGATAAAGATAAATATCTAAAAATAGACTTCCCTTGATAAACATATGAGATGCTTTGAGTTAAATGCGTGGCTGAGTGCAGCGAAATAGATGTCAGCCATTACTTGAAGTTGCCTTCCGAAGTTGAGGCTATTTTAACAAGAGAACTCACTCAACGTTGATTGTGTGGCGGTATCTCCAAAGTGGCTTGGAGCAAATGAAAAAATGTTCAAGGTATGTCGGCAGTTGATGCCCTCATAAACGGGCCACAACAAACCTGTTTAATCATTTGAACAAGTATCACCAAGTAATTATTTAGAAAGTATCAAAATGCGAGCGGAGTCTGCACAGCTTCCGACTGCTACAAGCAGCGTTCAGAGCGTTCTGCATGTCCAGCTACACTGCGTTCGTTGTTTTCTGTGGCATAGAAAGGGCGGAACACAGAAGTGGCTCCAAATTTGGGTTTTATTTCTGTAGTGTGATGAGAAAAAAAAGGGCAACAATTTGCATTAGTTCACGTGTCCATTACATGCCTCTCAGGTAAATTGAAAGCAAACTGAAAGACACAAGCAACCACATCATATCCACCATGCCTCAAAATAAAAGCTCAAACTCATGAAAATATAGGAAGTATCTAGGAAGCGTCCAAAATAAAGCCACAAAAATTCAGTAATTACTGTACTCCTTTGAAATATAAAATGACGATAAACAAGGAATAAGGTAAAAGAAATAGATTAAAATTACAAGTATTATAATTTTCCCTATGTGCTACACTAGTTGACTGTGTTATCTTATATTTTTTTTTACATTTGTTAGACTGTTGAGTAAATGTTTGCAAATTGTTTTTTTTTTTTTTAAATTCATAGAAATGTTGAACTACTCTAGTTTCTTTAGTTTTCAGTACAGACACTTAAAACCCTTCAGTTTAAAAGCATTTTATTTATTTATTAAAAAAAACTGTAATAATCTTGATCAGACAATACGAAAAAATATATCGTTTTTTTTTTGGTGTTTTTTTTGTTTTTTTGTTTTTTTTGACATATTGCCCAGCCATAGGTTAGTACACAGTCATAGCCATAAATGCAATTCTACAAACAATGGGCATAATAATATTTTTTCCCAGTGTTTCGGTTTTCGGTTTCGACCAAGATTTTTCATTTCAGCGCATCATTAGGTTATTGGGTTGGGAAAAATCCTTCCATCTGGGTCAGGATATCGAGCTTAGCTTTTAGGTTTATCGATTTAGGGCTTGGGAAAAACCTTCCTTCTGCCCTCTGTTTGGTTTACGGGTTCAGGTTCGGGCTAGGTTTTGGGCTAGGTTTTGACCTATTACAGTGGAACCAATGAAATATCAACAAATAAATTACCGTTATCCAACTGTAGTCAGATTTGCGATGTCTGCGTTTGTGCTCTTGACTTCATTAGGTGCATTTTTCTATCCCAGCTGCTGCCTTGTAGGTTGAGGTTCTTGGGTTCTTATGGTTGGCTTCCCTCCAACCACATAGCTAATGCCAAGATTCCATAGATGAAAACTTCTGCAGGTGCAAATCCACCCAATAATTTTTACGAACCATCAAAATTGGGATTTGGAGTGTGCTGTGTTTCGGAAGAACATTCCAGCTTTTCTTTTGGCTAGACATTTTCTTGCTACGTACTTGGTCTTAGGCTGTGGTGTGTTCTCACCTCGGACAAAAACACTCACAATGTCGTAGATTTCGGTTAACAGGTCCCGGGACATAGATGGCGAAGTCGGATAGGGAGGGAAAGCACGTCAAGGTGAATTAACATTGCAATGGCAGTGTTAACGGGGGGTGTTCCGGGACGGAAGGGGGAACACTGGACCCTCTGTGTTGGGATGCTCAGCAGGAGAGTCGTGAGAGGGGAGTTGGTGGGGGGGAAATCCTTCCGTCCTTCCATCTGCACTCCTGTCGGGATGTGGCGTTGGCAAAGATCTGACGCCGGAGTCCCCCTACAAAGACTTGACGGTCGTTCACAGCGGGGGTCCAAACGGCGGCCGTCCCGCAGACTTGTTGAAATTGGCACAGTCCGTCGGTGTGAAATGTCTTGGCTGCTATCGAACGTATGAGCCCTTAAACGACGCCCAGAGCACATCACGGAACAGATATGGTCTGTTTAGCTGTGATTAATAATGTTGACAGGTCTGGTCATGCTGGAAAATACTTGATGACAATGTCCAATCCTCAGTTTAAATATGCAGGATGTTGCTTATCGTAACTGAAATATTGGATGTTTTTCAAGATCAAAAGTAAGATCGTGAACAGAAAATGATGTTCCTTGATGTCATGGCACAGCCAGAAATATAATCCCTGATTGAAAATGAAACAAAAACTAAATGTTTTGCTTGTTCGGGGCTAAATGATTAGCAGAAACAAAATATTCATTCAATCATTCATTTTCTCTACCGCTTATCCTCACTTGGGTCGTGGGCGTGCTGGAGTCTATCCCAGCTGACTGTGGGCGAGAGGCGGGTTACGTCCTGAACTGTTCACATATAAACAAACAACAAAAGGCACTCACATTCACACCTACGAGCAATTTAGAGTCTTCAACCTACCTTGCATGTTTTTGGGATGTGGGAAGAAACCTGAGTACCCGGAGTAAACCCACTCAGGCATGGGGAGAACATGCAAACACCAAACAGGCGAGGCCGAATTTGAACCCGGGTCCTTAGAACTGTGAGGCAGATGTGCTAACCAGTCGTTCACCGTGCCGCCTATAAACAAAACATTGGATTACAAAAACTAAAGGATTAAACCATTCTCAAAAGCAAAATATTTGATGTTTTCTGAAAGACCGTGGGAACAAAATGATGTCCACTGATATCAAAATCAAAGACAACATAATGGACAAAACCCGCATGAATGTCGTCATTGCATGGCTTGAAACATGGGGTCCAATTTAAATGTCGTCATCCATATACTGGTCACAGCCTCTTAGGGCATCTGTGGCTGTGACTGAATGCTGATAAAAACGAAAGATTCTTTTAGGGGGCTGGGTCAAAAACACTTTGCATAGTTTAAATGGTGTCCAAATTATGAACATCCGTTTTCTTAGCAGCCCGCAGCGTAGACTAAAATGAACATTTGACTCTGGGTTCTTTAATCAATATCAAACCTGTGAACCTGTGGCAATGTGTGCGGAACTAACCAAATTGACTTAATATTTATTTGGGACTGTTTTATCATGTCAAATGGTTTATATTGTGCAAGTGTTAAGTTGACTTCCTGTATTAAGCTTGTAGCCTTTTATTTTGAGGGTATACATCGGAACTCAGCATTCTGGCAGGAAAGTAACATGACACTGGTTTATTTTGAACACCTAAGTTAACCGACACAGTAATGAATGTGATCAAATGCTATAAAACGTTGATTCCTTTACCTACCCACCGATGAGGCACAAGGTTAGTCTTTGTGAATTTTGTCCCAGTTCATTGTGATTTAAAGTTACTAGTTTGACCTATGGTGATGATTTAGCTCAATGTTAAGCTTTTTTCTCTCTCTTACGTTGCTTTCAAGACAAAATAAATGCTAAAACCATCAGTGCAAAAGTGCAACCAACTGATTAACTTATTTGCTGCCTCAATGTTGGCATAGATGTATTTAATTGTTTCTGGGAGAACCGGAACGTTAGTCCTGGTTCCAATCAGTTCTTGATTCTCGATGCCCAACCCTTGTCGTAACAGGACGCGCAAAACAGTCTCAATCCTATGCCTGAAATTTTACGGAACATTGGCCATTTTGGTTTAAAGCGCAGCCGTTTTCAGGGAATTCCAAGGCTAGAACTTTAACAAATTCGCCCAAATGAGCTCCAATCAGAAGCAGGTATTATAGACAGATGGATGGTGCTAAATTGCGAAGCTCTAGTTACCCTGTCTAATATGGATGTAGTGGGGTGTCAAAAGTTTGATGATTCTCAGGCTTCTCCACAGCCAACTGCGGCTGACAAAATGCTCTGTCTCCTTGGCAAATAAATGTACAAAATTGAAAAAAACGGACGTCAGCACGTGGAAAACCTGTCGACGACGCATAACAGACACGGAAAACGCTGTGTTTCCCTCCCCCCTTTCTTCATATTTTAACACCGACAGCAGCAGCCGTTGCGCTACATCGTCGCTAAGGTGACGAAAGCTTTCGTCTTTTGCGGCCGCCATATGCTGAAGACATTACACGCTTTGTGTGTGCGGAGTAAGAGTCTGAAGGGGTTGGGGGGATGCGGAGGGCGGCGACTTTTAGAAGGTTACGTACACGTTAGCACCGTGTTTTTAAACTTTTTCCCAGAATAGGTGTTCATTTGTTTGGTGGTGTTCATGTGTGGTAACGTCCGCAGTGGGGCGGAGGTCAAGCGCAAACATGGTGTGGAGGAAATGTGTCCATCTTAAACTTGGATGGACGAGTCTTCAAAAAAAATAAAAAAGCTGCCACACAGAAAAACAGTCGTCACGTCATGTGAGGACAAAGAGCAAATCGTACGCTAACACTTGAGTGAGCGGCGGCTTTTTTTCCCCCCTTACGGTTCCAGAGGAGAGCCCTTTTCCAACATTTTTCTCTTTTCTTGTCCGCCAATGTCTTGCAGCAGAGCCGTGGAACAACCGACCGCATGCTGTGGTGCTGGCGTGAAAATATTGGATTAATCAGCCACAACAAAATGACATCCTCGTACAAGAATGCCTGATAAATACATGAGAAACCCAGAGAGAGAGTGCAAGTAGAGCGGTAGAAACATTTTCATTCGAGGTAAGGGCTTGCACAAGTCCTGGAGGAAGCTGGCAAGATGTTTTCATACCAAAACTAATTTTAGTTTAATTCCATGTTGAGAATTTGGGAAGTTCCGCTAACATTCTCAACCACAATAACAAATTAAAGCTGCAAGCAGGCGATGAAGCGGACCCTTAAACCCTTTTTTTCCACAACAAATCCTTGGAATGATGATCAAACTTTGACACCACCAGCATAGGCAAAAAAAAGCACCACAATTTAGTGTCATCCATCTGGCGAGGATATCTGCTTCACATTGGGCTTCATTTGGGAAAATTCCCTCATTGGATTTTGTCAAAGTACAAGCCCTGAAATGACAGACAAAAGGGCTGCTTCAAACCAAAATGGCTGACTTCTGGTTCAATTTCATGCATGGGTCCATTAGATTTTTTTCGTGCGTCCTTTTATGATCAACATTGTCCACCCAATTTCGTGTCGATAGGTGAAACTGGTATCAGGGGCCGATTTGTTTCTAACTCCCCAGGATGCACGAAAAAGTCTCAATGACCCATACTTGAAATTGAACAGGAAGTCATCCATTTTGGTTTGAAGCAGCCATTTTGTGGTGAAGTCGAGGGGCCACATTTATCAAAAAGTGTGTAGAATGGGTTTTAGGTTAAATAAAATATTTGGCAAAAAATGTATCAAACGTGCGGACGCCTATCTCATGAACACCTGTAAGTAATGTGTTTTGATTAGGGCTGTAAAAGTTAAACCGTTAACAACTCATGATTAATCACAACAAAATTATTGCCTTAATCATGTATTAATCAAACTATTTATTTTGACCACACACCCTCCTATACCTTAACCGATGATGGATATCTGAAATACGATTCAGATTGCTATAAGGTCAGTGATCGGGTCAGTTCATACGCCAGTGCAACGAAACGTGAGGAGACACCAACTGGTGTGCTTGGCAGCAAATTTAGCTTCAAAAGTCTGTCGAAATTTAAAAATATAACAAAGGTAATTTGCATATAGTGCAGCGCTGAAGTTTCTTTTCATCGAAGCACAACAAGTTTAAAATACCATCTAAAAGCAAAATGTGGTACTATGTGTGGTATATTTGACCCCTCTGATTAATCGCAATTACTGTATTTTCACGACCATAAGTCGCACTTAAAAGTCTAAAATTTTCTCCAAAATGGACAGGGCGCCTTATAATACGGCACCCCTTATGTGTGCACCGAGTTCCAACATCTATAAATGTTGTTGTGTGATGAGCGCTCCGCTCGACTTTTTTTTTTTTTTTTTTTTATCTTTTTTTTCTTAACGCTTTACTGACGGGGAGCATTTCCGGGGAGCGCATTGTGCAAAACATCGGTTTGGCTAAGGACTCCCGAGCAGCCGCAAGAGAATTCAAGATCAACAAATCCATGGTTTGCAAGTGGAGGAAGCAGGAAAACAAGCTTCGACAAGTCAAAAAGACGAAGCTGAGTTTTCGCGGAAAAAAAAAAGAAAAACAAAACGCGGAAACAAGGCGAGGTGGCATTTATTTAGACAGTTTAATTTGTAAAAAATAAACATAACAATAATTTGTTATTTCAATAACAAACTCAAAACACTCCTGCCTCATGTGCTCACTGGGATGGCTTTAGTGGATTTTGTCTCCTTCTCCAACATGGCTAACAAATCCATCCATCCATTTTCTGAGCCGCTTCTCCTCACTAGGGTCGCGGGCGTGCTGGAGCCTATTCCAGCTCTCATCGGGCAGGAGGCGGGGTACACCCTGAACTGGTTGCCAGCCAATCGCAGGGCACATAGAAACAAACAAACATTCGCACTCACAGTCATGCCTACGGGCAATTTGGGGTCAGCAATTAATGCATGTTTTTGGGGTGTGGGAGGAAACCGGAGTGCCCGGAGAAAACCCACGCAGGCACGGGGAGAACATGCAAACTCCACACAGGCGGGGCCGGGGATTGAACCCGGGTCCTCAGAACTGTGAGGCTGATGCTCTAACCAGTCGTCCACCGTGCCGCCGGCTAACAAATCATGGCATAAATTCATCAATATATTTTTGGGGAAGCGTTATCTGCTGAGAAGCCACTCTATGCTCTGACTGTGCAGACTGGCATGCTCTTTGAAACGTTTCTCCAAATCATCCAATAGTACAAGATAAGCCATGGTGCATGAATTTCAAGTTTTCTTTTCAGGTTGTCATGTCACAGCCAACTTTTTATAATCTAACATGGGTCACTAAATTGCTGTTATTAGACTTCTGTGCTCACCATGTATTGTCCATAAGAACACCATGTTCAAGCATAAGGCTGTCCACACATGCACTTGGCACCAGGACACCCTAGGTCGGCGTTCGATAATCGACTTTGTAGTCGTGACATCGGACTTGTGGCCGCATGTCTTGGACACTCGGGTGAAGAGGGGGCGGAGCTGTCAACTGATCACCACCTGGTGGTGAGTTGGCTCCGATGGTGGGGGAAGATGCCGGTCCGACCTGGCAGGTCCAAACGTATTGTGAGGGTCTGCTGGGAACGTCTGGCACAATCCCCTGTCAGAAGGAGTAAGTAAGTCGGTGTCTGTTGTGACGGCAATCCCCGAACCCGTTGGTGGACACCAGCGGTGAGGGATGGCGTCAAGCTGAAGAAGGAGTCCTATCGGGCCTCTTTGGCCTGTGGGACTCCTGAGGCAGCTGATGGGTAATGGCTGGCCAAGCAGAATGCAGCTTTGGTGGTCGCTGAGGCAAAAACTCAGGCGTGGGTGAAGTTCGGTGAGGCTATGGAGAACGACTTCAGGACGGCTTTGAGGAAATTCTGGTCCAACAGAATTTTGGGTTGAAACTACATAGAGTCCACTCCAAAAGTACTGGAACGGCAAGGTCCATTCCTTTGTTTTTGTTGTTTACTGAAGTGATTTGGGTTTCAGATCAAAATATGAATATGAGACAAAATTTAGAATTCCACCATTTATTTCATGGTATTTACATCTAGATTTGTGAAAAAGCTCAGGACAGCACCTTTTGTTTGAAGCCACCCACTTTTCAAGTGAACAAAAGTATTGGAACAGACATTATTAAATTAACTTAAAGTGAATAATATTTGGTGGCATAACCCGTACTTGCAATAACTGTGTCAAGCCTGCAACCCATTGACTTCACCAGACTTTCATTTACATTCCAAAGCATTTTACATTCTTTATTTGAAATGCTTTTCCAGGCCTTTACTTCCTCTCAACAGGAAGTTGGCCATTTTGGGTTGAAACAGCCATTATGGTATCCTACATAAAGTCCCCTCCAAAATTATTGGAACGGCAAGGTCCATTCCTTTGTTTTTGTTGTATACTGAAGACATTTGGGTTTCAGATCAAAGGATGAATATGAGACCAAAGTTCAGAATTCTACCTTTTATTTCATGGTATTTACATCTGGATGTGTTAACTCAGGACAGAGCACCTTTCGTTCGAAGCCACCCACCTTTCAAGTGAGCAAAAGTATTGGAACATACATTGTTAAATTAACTTAATAAATAACATTGACTCAGGACACGCTGGAGAGACTACATCTCTAGGCTGGCCTGGGAACGCTTCGGTATCCCCTCGGATGAGCTAGAGGAAGTGGCTGGGGAGAGGTAAGTCTGGGCTTCCCTGCTAAAGCTACTGGCCCCGTGACCCGACCTCGGATAAGCGGAAGAAAATGGATGGAGGGATGAATAACATTTACTATTTGGTGGCATAACCCTTACTTGCTGCATCAAGCCTGCAACCCATTGACTCCACCAGACTGTTGCATTCTTCATTTGAAATGCTTTACCAGCCCTTTACTGGAGCCTCTTTCGGTTCTTGTTTGTTTCTGGAAGTTTCTCCCTTCAGTCTCCTCTTCAGGAGGTAAAATGCATGGTCTAAGGTCAGGTGATTGACTTGGCCAGTCTAAGACCTTCCACTTTTCCCCCTGATGAAGTCCTTCGTTGGGTTGGGAGTGTGTTTTGGGTCATTGTCTTGTTGCATGTTGAAGTTTCTCACGATTAGTTTGGATGCATTTTTCTGTAAATTGCCAGAAAAAATGGTTTTGTAGACTTCAGAATTCATTCTGCTGCTACCACCATGAGTTAGATCATCAATAAAGACTAGTGAGCCCTTTCCAGAAGCAGCCATGCAAGCCCAAGCCATGACATTACTTCCACCATGCTTCAGAGATGGGCTTGTGTGTTTTCGATCATAAGCAGATCCTTTCTTTCTTCATACTTTGGCCTTTCCATCACTTTATTAGAGGTTAATCTAGGTCTCATCAGTCCATAAAACTTTGTTCCAAAACTTTTGTGGCTCATCTCTGTACTTCTTTGCAATATGGCCTTATATTTTTCTACTTTTGTTTTTATTTTATTTTTTTTGCAGATGAGTGGTTTGCATCTTGTGGTATAGCCTGTCTATTTCTTCTCTCGAAGCCTTCTTCGAACAGTGGATTGTGATACCTTCACCCCTGTCCTGTGGAGGTTGGCAGTGATGTAACTGACTTTTTTCTTTGGGTGTTGCGTCACAGCTCTCACAATGTTTATGTCATCAACTGCTGTTGATACCCTTGGCCGACCTGTTCGATGTCTGTTGCTCAGTACACCAATAGTTTCTTTTGCAGGGCATTCCAAATTGTTGTATTGGCTATGCCCAATATTTGTGCAATAGCTCTGATCAATTTTCCCTCTTCTCTCAGCTTCAAAATGGTTTGCTTTTCTCCCATAGACAGCTCTCTGGTCTTCGTTTGCTTACCAGGAAATGCAGTTTTCACAGGTGAAACTCAAACCCAAAAATAAGCACTAGCTAATGCTTAAGCAATCAATCTAAGAGGCAACACCTGAGCAACAAGAAACACCCATCAGTCATGTTCCAATACTTTTTCTCACTTTTAAAGTGGGTGGGTTCAAACAAAAGGTGCTCTCTCCTGAGTTGTTTAATGCATCTAGATTTAAATACCATGAAATAAAAGATGGAATTCTGAAGTTTTGTCTTATATTCATCTTTTAATCTGAAACCCAAATGTTTTCAGAATACAACAAAAACAAAGGAAGTGACCTTGCCGTTCCGATACTTTGGAGGGGACTGTAGATAGATTTCTGATGAGATCATTTTGAGGCTTCACCATGAAAACTGGGTGCATTTATGAATTATAATACAATTATCCTTATCTCGGCATCAACTGGCTGTGAGAAACCAACCATATGCTTGTCTCATAGTAAGGCGCATAGAGTCAGTCCATTTTAACATCACATCAAGTTACCAAGTATGCTCCGTGTTTTATTCCCTGCTAATTTTATTGGCGATATGAAATATTGTGGGACAAATCATGTTTTGTGGCAGTGAGCGCTTCTTTCAGACACTGGCTCTTGTGATTTAAAAGCGTATCATCTTTTATGACTGTTGCGCTTGTGTTGCTGCATCCGTCATAAAAATTTAATTACCGTACACCATTCGCTGTCTGGCCTGTCGTCGGGCGGGAGCTGATTTACCCCCTAAACCCCCCGCCCCCGCTCCTTCACACAACCTCGTCTCCAGACCCCGGCCTTCCTTGAAGGCGTCTGGCCAGGTGACGGCTGCTTAGTGGCCGGTGTTGACTCTGGTTTGACACTTGATTGGCTCCAATGATGCCATATTAGCATGTCTGCGTGGCTAATGGCTTGCCTCGAGGGGGTTAACATGTCAACTAGAGGTGAGAACACACATGAGCCAGACTCGGGGTCCCGTCTGCACCTCATATCGACTCTTACGTCCCCGAAGAGGCTCAATGCAATTACCTGGTGGCTAATGACATAAGCGGTCAGTTCCTTCCGGCCTTGTTCGTGTTCCCCCGTGCCGAGGGCTTTATGCAGAACTGGGATCAGTGGTTGTTCTGTGGCTTGCAGGGCTGGGAGTTTTGGAGGCTCTGCTGCTAGCTGATTTCAGGACCAGTCAGGAGAAATTGAATGAATGTGATACGATTTTCCTACCAGGAGAAGAACAGAAAAGGACTTTATGATTGGTTGTCGATAACCTAGAAGAGGGCTTGAAACATTAATTTAAAGCCTTAACCCTAATTTGAAACCCAAGCTCTTTGAAATTCTACCCAAGGCTTGAAACTCTGATTTGAAATCTTAAACACTTGAAACCCTAATTTGAAACCCGAACCGTGGCATTAAATCCTAATTAAAAATCCCTTGGATAAAATCCTAATCCCATTTTTTAATTCTCACTCTTGTTTGAAGCCCTATTTTCAAACCCTAACACTAGTATAAAAACCTAATCTTGCCTCAAAACCTAACCCTGGTTTTAAACTCTTAATTCGAAACCCAAACCTAGTTTTAAAGCCTAACCCTTGCTTGGAACCCTAATACAAAATGCTGACTCTTTGTGAAACATTTGAAAACCCTAAATTGACTCCCTAATTTGACTCCCTAACCCTGATTTAAAACCCAAGGCTCAAAACTAAAATTTCAAACCCTAACCCTAGTTTAAAAGGCTAACACTATCTTAAAACCCTTATTCAAAACGCTAACCCTTGTATGCAACTCCAATTTAAAACCCTACCCAAATCTAGAAACCCTAATTTAAAGACCTAAGACTGGCTTGAAACACGCTCTTGAAAGCCTAACCCTTGTTTAAAACCTGAACCCAAGCTAAAACCCGAATTTTAAATCTAAACCCAGACTTGAAACCCTAATTTGAAACCCAAACCCGGTCTTAAAACACTAATTTAAAACCCTAACTCTTGGATAAACTCTAATCCAATCTCGACACCCTCACCCTTGTTTTAAAACCCTATTTTCAAACCCCAACACCAGTTTGAAATACTAACCCTAGCTTGAAACCCTAATACAAAACACTGACCCTTTATTGAAACATAAACAAATTTGAAACCCTAATTGGTGTCCCCAGCCCGAATTGAAAACCCTAACCAAGGCTTGAAACCCAAATTTTAAACCCTATCCCTGTCTTGAAACCCTAACCTTTGTTGAAAGCCTAACCTATTCTTGAAACCCTTATTTCAAACCCTAAGCCTGCCTTGAAACCCAATTCTGAAACCCTAACCCTTGTTTGTAACTCGACCTCAAGCTTGAAACCCGAATTGTAAACCCAAACCCCGGGTTGAAACCCTAATTCCAAACCCTATCCCTGTTTTGTAATCGTAACTCAAAACCCTTGCTTAAAACCTTACCCAGACTTGAAACCTGAGTGTGAAACCGGAACCCTGATTTATTCTAATTTGAAACTCTAATCCTTGTTTGAATCCTCAACCCTTGTTTTAAACCCTAATTTCAGACCCTAACCCTAGTTTGAAAATCTAGTCCTGTATTGAAACATTCATTTGAATTGCAATCCAGGCTTGAAACCCTAATTCAAAAGCCCAAACTTAAAACCCTATCCCAAGTTTGAAACCTTAACTTGACCCTAGATCCTGGCTTGAAACCCTAATCGTCATTTCCAACCCTAGCTTGTTTAAAGCCCAGCCCAAGACTTGAAACAGGACCTAGGCTTTGAAACCACCGCTGCTATGTTGTGAATAACCTTTTTCTTGGTATTTGGGGACAATTTGGATTCAGAATGGTGCCCTCTATGGAAGGAAGTTTACTTTGCAGTGTAGTGGCTGATGTCAGGCCTAACAGGACTTTCCAGAAACACTTAAGTGAGTTTGTCACGTTGTTGATGTTAAACTGCGCTCTTGACCATTCTGGTTGTTTGTTGTTCCCACGCCACCTCAAGCAGTCGCTCTGGTGGCCAACAAAGAAAAAAAAAAATGAGGTTTTTGGCCCGCAAGGTGACGCATTCTTTGCTTCCGAGCGTGTTTGGGAGAGAACACAAGCGCTCCGAAGCATCCATGGTGTAAATTTGACACTTTGCTCTCGGAACACTCTCGCACACTCGCTCGCTCTTGTTGCGACTTTCGCACATTTTCACATTTCCACCGTGCTTATAGGCAATCTCAGCTATGTACTCATGGCATTTTGGAGCTACAGGCTTTCAAACTAAATGTAGAAAAGGATTTTAAACCCAACCCAGGGTTGTAACCCTAATTTGGACCTTAACCATTGTTTCAAACCTTAATTTGAAACCCAGACTCTAATTTCCCTTGCTCTCACTGTAATTTTTCATATCTTTTCACTTTCACCCTGTTTATACCATCCATTAGCTACGTAGCATTAGCTCTTTATAGCTAGATAGCTAATGCTAAAAGTTAGCTTTTTTTTTTTTTTTTCTGTGTCCATCGGCGTCTACGACAACATGGCAGCGGGTGTTCTCCGGGATCCAGCCCACTGGGGTGCCCCACCTGGGCAACTACCTGGGGACCCTGGAGACCTGGGCGTCCCTCCAGGACCGCTACCCGTCGGTCGTGTACAGTGTGGTGGACCTGCACGCCATCACCCAGCCCCAGGACCCCCGCAGTCTCAGGACCAACACGCTGGACATGGTGGCCAGCCTGCTGGCGTGTGGCATCAACCCACACAAGGCCATTCTCTTCCAGCAGTCACAGGTAAGACCAATACACGCAAAGGTTGGGGGGGGGGGGCTAGAGACCAATGAATAAGAAGCACTGACCATTGTCTCAGACCAACTGGCCAATCACAGCGCAGTTTGAATATCAAAACCCGAAGACAGGCTTGAAACCCCATATTTGAAAACGTACTGTCATCTTAGTTTGAAACCCTAGCCTTGTTTAGGACTGTATCGTAGATTTCAAGCATGCAGTGGAAACCCTACATTTAATTTGAAACCATAATTTGAAGCTCTAACCCTGTCTTGAAAACCTAATATGAAATTCTAATCCTAGTTTGAAACCAAAACCCAGGGTTTAAACCCTAATTTCCAACCCTACCACTATTTTCAAAGCCTAATTTAAAAAACATACCGTGGTTTGAAGTCCTAACCTTGTCATGAAAACAATCCATTCATTGTCTTCCGCTTATCAGAAGTAGGGTCACGGGGGCAGCAAAGCCGAGACTTCCCTCTCCCGAACCACTTCATGCAGCGAGGCGTTCCCAGGTCAGCTGGGAGACATAGTCTCTCCAGCTTGTCCTTGGTCATACGCGGCACCACCTCCTGGTGTGACATGCTTGGAACACCTCACCAGGCAGGCATGCAGTGGGCATCCTAACCAGATGCCCGAGCCACTTCATCTGGCTCCTCTCGATGCGGAGGAGCAGTGGCTAGACTCTGAGCCCCTCCTGGATGACCAAGCTTCTCACCCTATCTCTAAGGAGGAGCTCGAACACCCTAGGGAGGAAACTCATTTTGTATTCGCAATCTTTTTCTTTCGGTCACGACCCACAGCATGTGACCATAGGTGAGGGTAGGAACATAGATTGAAAGATTGCCTTTCAGCTCAGCTCCTTCTTCACCACGACAGACCCATACAGAGTCCACGTCACTGCAGACGTTGCACAGATCCACCTGTTGATCTACCGCTCCATTCTTCCCTCACTTGTAAACAAGGTCTTGAGATACTTGAACTCTTCCACTTGAGACACGATCTCCTCCTCAACCCAGAGAAGCTCAGATTTGGAGGTGCTGATTCTCATCCCAACCGCTTCACACTCAGCTGCGAATGGCTCCGGTGAGAGTTGAAGATTGCAGCTTGATGAAGCTAAAAGAGGGAAAGGGGGTACTTGGAGAGGGTTAACCCATTATTGAAGGAACAAACTTCAGGTGTACACAAACGACGCGTTGATTAAACTAATGCTTGAAGGAACAAACTTCAGGTGTACACAACGACGTGTGTTGATTAAACTAAGGCACTCATATAGAAATACTCATGCATATTATGTTAAAATATGTGTAAAATAACAGATTGGCTAAAAACAAATAAATGGTGTCAGGACTGTGCTAAGGACAATACAGTATAACTGGCCATGAAAATAAATGATTTTAAATTCAAGTCTGGCTGAACTGTTACCTGCTCAATACTACAGTGCAATTAAATACAGGTAGACTTCATACAAATGACTCAGTATACTTTTGTGCTTTACTCAGCATAGTTTCTTTTCTAGTGAAGCTATTATAAATTGTCAAGAAAATACAGAGAGGGAAAAAGTATTGTTGTTCTGTATTTTTTCACATCGCAATATATATATATATTGCAGGGTTTAAAAAAAAAAAAAAAAAAAAAAATGCAATGTCATTTTTTTTACAAATATCGTACAGTCCAGCACATAGGCACAAACAACAGTCAAGAGTCAACCATCCCCCCCACCCGAATGCAGAGGGAGGCTACACTCTCATCTACTGGGGTGAACCTCAGTGTACAGGCACCAAGCCGGGGGGCAATAAGTATGCCCACACCTGCTGGGTCCCTCTCACCGTGGGCAACTTCAGAGTGGAAAGCAGTCCAACGCCTCTTAGGAAGACTGGTACCGGAGCCCAAACTGTGTGTTGAGCCAAGCCCCACTGTATCTAGTCGGAATTTTGCGACCTCGCACAGGCTCTTTTCCTGCCAGAGAGGTGACGTTCCACATCCCTAGAGCCAGCTTCTGTAGCCGGGGACCAGACCACCAAGGTCCCCCACTTTGGCCGGCGCCCACCTCACCGACCCCTTGGCCCCTCCCACAGGTGGTGATTCCATGGGAAGGAGTCATTAAAACCTTCCATCCATGCATCTGTTTTCTACACCGCTTATCGCGGTTTTCTACACCGCTTTGAAACCTTTCCTTGAAACCCAGACGTAGGCTTAAAATCATGATTTAAAACACTAACCGTTGTTTGAAACCCTAGCCCTTTTTTAAATCCCTAACCCAGGCTTGAAACCATAGCACGTATTTAAAGCCCTAACTAGGGTTGAAACCTTAACTTGAAACCATTACCCAGGCTTGAAACCTTAATTTGAAACCCAGATGTAGCCTTGAAACTTCTAATTGGAAATGCTAACCCAAGACTTCAACTTGAAACTCTAACCCGAGGCTTGAAACCTTCGAAACACTAACCCTTGTTTAAAGCTTTAAACCACGCTTGAAACCCTAATTCATCAATGGCTTCTTTTCTTTCTTTTAGTTTATTTTATCGCCGTCAACCGCCTTCGTGTTTACCTGTCATCACGCTCGGGCGCCTCAAAGCGCTCGCTTGATTCTTATCTCTCTCGCTCACATGCACACGGGCGCACACGCACACAGAGTCTTTGATAGGGCAGGATTGTAAGACACACAAACACAAAGCGCCGAGAAGTGGCCGCTTCAGCCACATCAAAGAATCTTTGTGGAAAGAGGAAAAAAAATGGTAAAGAAGAAGCCATTTTGACCATTTTCAGCACTTGAGCAAATTGCAAATGTCAGCGTCACGGCGACGACAATGTGGGAAATGCTAACAGCTGCTTTGGGCCTTTTGGATGCTCACCAGAGTACAATTTGTGACCACTAACAATTTTTATACACTAACGTTAGCTTAACAAAACTCTGCAGTATTAGTTTCCACTGCTTTCTTTTTGCCCATAGTCTCCTCTCTGATAAAATTCTTACCATGACCAACAGCCGTATGTTGAGGAGGAAACGCACGAGACCTTTGAATACTCATCTTAGCTTTGGAGGCTGCCCTAATATGACTAAGAGTATGATATAACTAGTTTGATACGCCTCAGTCTCCACTTTACTGCACCTTTTGCCAACCTTTGTCTCCTCTCGGGTAAAGGTTTCTCCTCATTGGAACATTTACGGCTAGAAATGACAAATGTAAGCACAGACACACTAATGTTATCTTACCCTATGGCTGTGCCTTAGCTCTGTTCTCCACAGTTGTCTTTTGGATAAAGTTGCCACCTCATTATAACATTTGAAGATGCACATCTACAAAAGACTATGATAAACACACAACCTAACGTTGGGTTGTCCAGTTACTGTGCCTTGGATCTTGACACTTGTGTTTTTGTTTTAGTTTGCGCTATTTTGCTGCCCTCAGTCTCCTCTCGGATAAAGTTGCCACCTCATTGTAACTTTTGAGGATACACGGCTAGAAATTACAACTATATATAAAAAAAATACAACTATAAACACACATGCTAATGATGGCTTAGCCTGTGGCTGTGCTTTAGCTCTAGACGTTCCATTTTATTTATTTTTTATGCTCTCTGTCTCCTCGAATAAAGTTGCCACCTCGTTGTAACAGTTTAGGATAGATGACTCGAAATGCCAACTATAAACACACGTGCTAAAGATAGCTTAGCCTGTGGATGTCTTAGCTTGGGATGCTGCAGTATTATTATCCACTTTGCTCCAGCAGTCCTTAGTCTCCTGCTGGATTAAATTTGCCTCCTTACCAGAAGTAAATACAGGATACCTTTGTTCCCCATTGTTGCTATTGTAAAATTTCTCTTCCAGCATCTTTGCTTAGTATGATACGCCCAAATCTCCACATTGCTGCAGCGGGCTATAGTCTCTTCTGTGATAAAAATGTGTCCGTTTACTGCGAAGTAATTACAGGAATCCATCGTTGTCTCTTTTTCTTAACCTTATCTTACCCCCTTGCTATGACTTTAGGTTTATTATGTTACGCCAAATTCTCCCCTTTTTGGCAGCACTACAGTTTCTTGCTGCCCTCAGTTTCCTCTTGGATAACATTGCCCAATCATTGTAACAGTTGAGGATACACGGCTAGAAATGACAATAATAAGCTTACTCTTTTGCTCAGATTGATTCCGGATACTGCAGTGGAGACTCCTGTCTCCATTTTGCTGCAGCGGTCCATTTTCTCCCTGTCCTTAGTTACCTCTCAAATAAAATTTAAGTTTCCTTCTAACATTTGAGGATGTCTTTAAAAGAAAATAAACCCTTTCCATCTGTCCTTGCTTTAGCTCTGGACACTGTGGTATTATACTCCAAAGTCTCCACTGTGCTGCAGCAGTCTTCTCTTTCATATAAAAAAAGCACCTCCTTACAAGATGTGAACACAGGTGACCCTCCATTGTTCGGGTCTCATCCCAAACGATGTTCAATGCTGCGTGGCTTTCCAAGTTAACATCTTTAATGTGGAATTGTCAATCAGATTGCATACTTTTAACAAATGATCTCACATTCTACTTTTTCGGCGTGAAATTGGAGAGTTGGTCCCTTATGTAGATTTCTGATTTAAGTCCCAGTTATCTGACATTGACGTCACTCCCACAATTCATTGCGCCCAGCCACTGAGAGAGGATGTCAAAGGAGCCAGCAAACCATAAACTTTAATTTGCAGGAGTGGGAGGATATTTCCCCGAAACATACGCACACATGCACGCACATGCGCACCCACACACACTCACATCTGTCATTTAAACCAATCGACCAATTGCGTACTTCTTGAAATCTCCTCATATGTTATTGCATTTGTCATCAGTTTTAAATTTGTGTGCAGTACCCTTTGTTGCCACTATGAGGCGCTATGGGGTCACCTTTAATCTTCCAATCTTGTTTTGTTTAGTGGCTCCGTGGGGGGTTTCTCCACTAAACTTCATGAATGTAAAAGATCATATGGGACTTTAACTTCCAGATGGTGCGTTTAAAGACATCTGAACATTTCCCCCCTTTGCAGGTGCCTGAGCATGCCGAACTCTCCTGGATCCTCGGATGCCTGACCAGCATGCCGCGCCTCCGACACCTGCCACAGTGGAAGGTAGCTATGAAAACTATGCACGCAAGCAAACACACACTCACACACACAGTCTATTCAAGTTTGCACTTGCTGCATGGCCATAAGACAATCAAAATTCAGTGTACTGTAATGGGAGGAAGAGATAATTTTTTCCTGCTTTAGTTTTCATACCTGCCTAAACAGCGTGGCCAAAGCAAACGCCTTTAGAGCTCTGTGGCAAAGTTCCATCTATTCAGGGTTTTGCACTTGCTGCACGGCAATAAGACTGCTCAATATTGTAGTGTAATTGCAGGTGGATCTAATTTTTAGGTTTCCACATGTCTCATGTGTACACACATGCCTGAACAGCGCAGACAAGCTTGAAGCACTGTGGCCAAGTCTATTAGGGGTGGGTAAAAATAATGATTCAGCAATGCATTGCAGTTCTTTACCACGCTATTCAGTATCAATTTAGCAAATCCTCTGATTTGATGCACTTCCAAGCGCTTTGCGTGTGATTCACATTGTACAGGCGGAAGTCACACTCGACCAAGCGACAAGAAAATGGCGATTAAAGCAAGTAGGCGCAGAAGCAGCAGGGTAAAGCGAGCGACTTGTACTTTTAAATTTGACCGTTATTTTGGATTCCTCTGTAAATCCGCAACACAGTAAATGGAAAAAAGACATTTGAAGATAAACAATACCTACACGAAAACACGTCAGAAGTCACCGTCCTGAAGCTGTACACAGAATTACGACAGCGGTCTTAGCGTCGTTTAAGTCGGGAGAAGGAGTGCCACATGCATGTGATGGTTAGACTTCCAGAGTGACTAACCGTACGTAACTATCACTTCTCATTTCATTTCTTACGAGTGGGAATTAGTTTCAAATGTTCTACAGACTATAGTGCCCTGCATTGAAGCCACGCAGGGAGCAATTTCACAAACTTGTTGACAGACACACAATATAGCAAACTTGTTGACAGAGGCAATAAATCAATGGGGTTTGACGACCATCGAATTGTGAGGTTCTTAACAATGCCCAGTCCTAATTTATTCATGTTAACAGTGACCTTTGGGTTTGTTTACAACTTGGATGCAACATGGGTGAGCTGTCTGTGGAGAAGTTGCGTCTATTCAGGTTTGCTGTTGCTGCACGGCCTTAAGATCATGCTGTTGCTTATGGAACCCCCATTTTCAACACAGAAGTGAGATGTTTATTTGTTGTATAAAGTAATAGTTGCGTTTTTTTTTTTCCTCCCGCTGCATATCCAATTACCATCCGCTTCCCTGTCGTCGTCTGTTTTATTGGTTTTTCCACCTGCCAGATTTGTCCTCTTAATAGCCGTCATTTCCCAGCCACCTGCAGCGTCAATCGGGCCCTGAGGAGGCACCGGAGCCAAAAAGGAAAAAGATAAAAACTCACCTTCTGTTTGCCCAAATTCCCCGAAAAACACAGGAGTCAGAAAATGTTCCGGTCTTCAATCACCAAATGCATCGCTTCCATCTTTTTTTGTGTGTGTGTCCAGATGAAGAGCAAGGAGAAGAAGGAAGGCAGTGTGGGTCTGTACACGTATCCTGTCCTCCAGGCAGCGGATATTCTCCTCTACAAGTGAGAATTCTGACATCTCACACGTTGTCCTGTCATTGTAACAATCGTGCCGTGCATTCATCTGTGCAGTTCCACTACAGTCATGTGGCAATATGCGCAAGCACAAACTTTTTATTTTTTTTAAATCCCATCCATCTGCTAGATGTGGTTGGTCACTGATGAAGTATATGCCACTTTTTCTTTTTCATTTTTTAAAAAAAATCTATGACCAAAGATCTTTTTTACTTGTTTATAAAATATGGAATATGGCCAGTGATCCCTATGTTCTTTTGTTGTTGTTGTAGTTGTTTTTAGAAAGCAAAGTGAAAGACCTTTTATTATTATTATTAACTATGACCTGGGATTATTTTTGTTCTGCATTTTAATGTTCCAGGTATCACTTTTTTTTTTATTTATTTTTTTTATGAAGTTGGGCCAGGATCCCTCTTTTTATTTTTTTTTTTTTATCCACCTCAATATTACATAGAAACCAGAATTTTTTTAAAAAAAGTAAATTGTAGTCTTGCATTAAATTATATGCTCTTAAACAAATACATTTCATAACTGTATTTTTTTTTCTGCTTAACCACGTTTGCTAAAGTACATGTTCTCTAGATGATTGTGTACAGTTGTTCGGATTGGTCTCAGGTCCACTCACATCCCCGTCGGCGAGGACCAGGTCCTGCATCTGGAGCTGGCCCAGGACCTGGCTCGTATCTTCAACAACCGCTACGGGGACCACGTCTTCCCTGAACCCCGCGCCTTGCTCAGTAAGAACTTGTTAATAGATGCCAACCCCTTCTGTAGTTAAGCCAATAAGCCTCCATTTAGAAATTCTGATTATAATGATGGATGGGACTATTTTTAAATGCTTACTTAAAAAGCCTTGCAATTAAACACATAGATGACACACACGCACACTGAGAATACGGTTGTTTATTCCCAAGCATCGTAAAAGTACAAAATGGTGTCAGCAGTGTTGATGAAAGAAGCTGGACCAATAGGGTGATAATTGACTGCGGAGGGGGACGGGACATCTGATTGATTGGCGGATGGCAGCGGCGACGGTCTCATCTATCCATTCACCATCCTGTCTTTTTTTGTGTTCTGGGGAGGACAGTCAAATAATCACGAAAGACGAGGTTTGGTTTTGCTAGGTTACCAAAGGAATATCCTAGGCCATGTTTTTCAGCTGCACAACCCCGTCAACATAGCTAGTGTACCCCCAGATTTGTGTCCCACCTTATCAGTTTACAAGTTTTCAACCAGTTTGAGGGATAAATGTACAGTGGGTACGGAAAGTATTCAGACCCCCTTACATTTTTCATTCTTTGTTATATTGCAGCCATTTGTTAAAATTTTTCCTCATTAATGTACACACAGCACCCTATAGTGACAGAAAAAAATGGAAGTGTTGAATTTTTTTACAGATTTATTAAAAAAAGAAAAACTGAAATATCACACAGCCATAAGTATTCAGACCCTTTGCTGTGACACTCATATATTTAACTCAGGTGCTGTCCATTTCTTCTGATCATCCTTGAGATGGTTCGACACCTTCATTGGAGTCCAGCTGTGTTTGATTTATACTGATTGGACTTGATTAGGAAAGCCACACACCTGTCTATATAAGACCTTACCGTTCTCAGTGCATGTCAGCAAATGAGAATCATGAGGTCAAAGGAACTGCCTGAAGAGCTTTGAGACAGAATTGTGGCAAGGCACAGATCTGGCCAAGTTTACAAAAAAAATCTGCTGCACTTAAGGTTCCTTAGAGCACAGTGGCCTCCATAATTGTTAAATGGAAGATGTTTGGGATGACCAGAACCCTTCCTAGAGCTGGCCGTCCGGCCAAACTGAGCAATCGGAGGAGAAGAGCCTTGGTGAGAGTGGTAAAGAAGAACCCAAAGATCACTGTGGCTGTGCTCCAGAGATGCAGTCGGGAGATGGGAGAAAGTTCTAGAAAGTTAACAATTACTGCAGCCCTCCACCAGTCGGGGCTTTATGGCAGAGTGGCCCGACGGAAGCCTCTCCTCAGTGCAAGACACATGAAAGCACGCATGGAGTTTGCTAAAAAAACACCTGAAGGACTCCAAGATGGTGAGAAATAAGATTATCTGGTCTGATGAACCCAAGATGGAACTTTTTGACCTTAATTCTAAGCGTGGAGAAAACCAGGCACTGCTCATCACTGCATGGTGGTGGCAGCATCATGTTGTGGGGGTGTTTTACAGCTGCAGGGACAGGATAACTGGTTGCAATTGAAGGAAAGATGAATGCGGCCAAGTACAGGGATATCAGGGACAGGAATATCCTGGACGAAAACCTTCTCCAGAGTGCTCAGGACCTCAGACTGGGCCGAAGGTTCACCTTCCAACAAGACAATGACCCTAAACCAGGGGTGGACAAACTACGGCCCGCAGGCCACATCCGGCCCGTTGATCATTTCAATTCGGCCCGCCAAAGATTGGTACAGAATCGCCCAGATCATATCAAAATCATGACTCCATTCATTTGACCTTGTCCTGTAATGTCCAGTGGTTCCACCAGGTAGTGCAGTAGGTACAGTGATACATTGACTTGACTGGCTGTTCTGTTTTTACTCTGCTACTGCCAGGCACTGCTGTCTAACAGCCAAATCCCCCCCACCCAAGACCCAACGTCCCCCAGAGATGGGTGTACGTAATGCATTAAAAGACACATGGGGATGAGTGTATGTGATGCATTAAAATCGAGGGGGGCGGGCAGGGCGCCCGGACTGACGTGCTGAAACCCGGTCCGGCACCCGCACCTTCCCGAGCCCATACCAGTCCCTCAGGAACCCCTGAATATGTATGTGTGACCAGATGTGACTAGTGAGAAAAATATATACAGTGAGTGTGTACTACGTGAGTGATTAAGAGGCATGGCTCCTGCAGGTCCGGCCCATCAGGCAGGACAACCACAGATGAAGATGGCCGCCCCCGTGTGTGGGAGGTGGACCCCCCCCCCCCCCCAACCAGGCAGGAACGAAAACCCCACAGCAGCCCCCACAGCCCGCAGGGGACCACCCGGCCCTCCCACGAGAAGAGGAAGAGGCGACTGCAGCGGGAAGCAAGGAACGAAAAGAAGAAGAGGAAGCAGGCCCAAGGAGCGACAGGGGGCCCTCACCAGTAGCCAGAGTGGGGGACCCAGGCGGGCGCCAACTGGCACCGCCCCAGCACTCACGGAACATGGGCGAGTCACCATCACACCATCAATGCTCTCCGGGAGGTCAATCCAGTGGTTCCCCCCAAAATAGAATGATAATAAAACAACAACAACCTTGACAACAAAGAATACAAAAGTCAAAAGTTTACTTTTACACTTACAAAATAGTCTTATTGTCAGAAGGCACACTACTTAGGCAAACGAATCAATAATCTAGATTTAGCATGTTGAGGAAGGGTGACCAGCTATCTACATATATTTGTACCGGTAATTGATTTTTTTCATTCCGCTGATATTGTTTCTAACGCAATATTCTATGATGAGATTTAGCCAGTAATTGATGTTAATAGCTTGTTTGTTTTTCCAGTTTAATAGAATTATTTTCTTAGCAGTAGTTAACGCGACAAGTAATGATTGTGAATACTTATTAGGGAGGTCGATTGTGCTTAAGTTGCCAAGTATGCACAATCTTGGGGAAAGTGGAATCCTGCAGTTCAAAATATAAAAGAGTTTCTGTGTAACGGAAGACCAAAAGCATTGAATAGGTGTGCATTCCCATATAGCATGAAAATAGCATTGCATGCATATATTAGATGGAGATAAGCCCAATTTATGCATAGTGTACTGAGTAAAATGTGTTCTGTGGAGCACTTTATATTGTATAAGATGTAAATTTGTGTCATTCTAAGCGTATTGTTACATATCTGTATCCAGTAGTTATGGTCAGCGGACATAGAAAGGTCTTCTTCCCATTTAGTGATTGGTAAGTGCATTGATTTAGTGCATTTGATTAATTTTTAAACTTTTGAGAGATTTTTTTTTTCCTTTGCGGAAGAAGCTTCACTATTTGCTTGACAAACTCCGGCCGTTCGAGGGTGCTCTGGAGTGTTGGTATTCTTTTTTTTTTTTTTTTTTTTTTTTTTTTTTTTTTTTTTTTTTTTTTACCGAGCACGTGCAAAAATCTCGTTGCCTCTTTTGCGGCTGCGTGCACATGGATCTGCAAAACACCACCAAAAAAAAGAAAAGAAAAAAAAGCCCCACCCACACCCCCCGCGCACCCCAACACCCATTTCTCGTGGACCATGCTTATTGGCATATCCCTGCTTATTCAAGAATTTTGGTAGGTTAAAAATTTTAAATGTTTTAAGAGTAGTTTTTTTCCCCCGATGCAATTGTAATGGGAGTCAATTATTCACGGATTTCCACTATTCGTGGTTGGGCCCGGCCGACCAATTATTGCCCATTTTCACTCCCTTTTGACTGTAAATGTCATTATTTTTCCCTGACTGCCATTCTGCTTGCCTTTCTCCAACTTTTTATGCTCATCCCCTTCTTTTTTGTCTCCCACCTATTATTATTTTCTCACATTCAGTTTTAACTGTAAATGTGCCACAATTACATCTGCTGACCATTACATTTTTAGTCTCTCGCAACCTTTACTCACATTCTCCATCTGATTTCCTCCACAGGCTCCACCCGAAAGGTCAAATCCCTCCGCGACCCCTCATCCAAAATGTCCAAATCGGACCCCCTGACCATGGCTACCATTTACATCACAGACACCCCGGAAGAAATCACTCTGAAAATCCGCCGCGCCGTCACCGACTTTACCTCGGAGGTGACGTACCACCCGGAGACGAGGCCTGGAGTGTCCAACCTGGTTAGCATCCACGCTGCCGCCGCCGCCATCAATGTCGACGAGGCAGTGTCGCAAGCCCGAGGTTTGGACACGGCGGCGTACAAGAATCTGGTTGCCGAAGTGGTCGTCCAGAGGCTGGCGCCCATTCGGGACAAGGTTGTGCGGCTCAGGGCGGAGCGCCTCCACCTGGAGGCTGTGCTGGACGAAGGGCGACACAAAGCCAGGCAGCTGGCCACCATCACGCTACAGGAAATCAGAAGATTGGTTGGATTCTGTTGACGGGCGGATTTGGAACTGCCACTGCCCGATTGGTCCAATTTTTTGGGATTAAATCATGGTTAACGTCCATGGTTAAGTTTTTTTTTTTTGTTTGTTTGTTTTGTTTTGTTATTAGTTGTTTTTATTTTTTTTTATTTTGACCGAATCATGATAAGAAATACAGCTAACAATATATAACAATATATATTTTTATTTTTATTTTTTACTTCGGTTGTGGGCAGGGCAGATTTGGAACTGGGCCTGATTGGTCCGTTTATTGATGATATGATAGATGAGTTCCTGTCCCTGAAACTTTTTATTTTTCTAGACCTACCCCATAAGGAATTTTTTTCACTACATGAAGTCACACTGGTCGGTTGATAGGTAGACTTGGAATTGACACCACTGATTGGTCCATTTTTGTGGATGACACACTTCCTCCCTCAAACGTTTTATTTTTCTATTTTTTGAGAACTGGATCATGGTTGGAAACAATATATAAATATTCAAGATGATCATTTACATTTTTTGTGTAATCACAACATAATAACTTTTTCGCTACATGACGCTAACCAACTGGTCAGATTCTGTTCACAGGCCGAATTGGAATGGATACAACCTGATTGGTCTGTGTTTTGTAATGACGTCATAGTTCCTGTCTCTGAAACGTTTTTTTTGTTTGTTTTTTTTAAATTTGGAATGGATCATGATTACAAGAAATAAATATTTAAACATTAAGCATTATGATTTTCTTTTTTCAAATGTACAACTTTTTTTCACACAAAATAATTTAGACGACCAGTTAGATTTTGTGAATGAGCATGCTTGAAATTTACACCACCTGATTGGTCCCTTTATTTTATGACATAACAGTTTATGGACTCATTTCCTACCTCCATTTTAAGACACAACTTTGTTTTTGTCATATTTGTAATTAATTAATAATGTCTTAAAGACATAAATGCATATCCGAATGTTTGTCCTCCTCCTCCCTTAGATTAAACCATTTTACAACACACAACTGCTATTTTTTGTATTTTATATTTTTTCCAAGTTTAAAAAAAAAACAGCTATGACAAACAAATTCATATGTTAATAGTCTGTATCATACAAAGCACTAAATTTTTACGTTAATTTTAATTAAAAAAAAAAAACAGCTATGACAAACAAATTCATATGTTAATAGTCTGTATCATACAAAGCACTAAATTTTTACATTAATTTTAATTTAAAAAAAAAAAAAGTTAAGCAGGGACCAGTATGTCAATCTGATAGATAATACACTTTAAAAGTAAATAATGATTTACCTCTCCATTATTATCCTCAGGGTTTCAATTGTATACTAACCTTAAATATATACACAATGATTAGATGTATACATATACATGACCCCCGCCCCCAAATTAAAAACCAATATTTTCACGTGCACATTTCCTTTAATTTTTCTTCATCTTGCCCCCTTTTGTTGTTCTCCTCATCTTCATACACACATTTGTTAAACCCTCACCCCTCCAAAAATAAAACTGAAAAATATATGAATGAACGTAAAATAAAAGAACAACACTAAAATGACTGGATTTTTATTTTTATTTTGGTCTGTAATTAAATAAAATGTGCAAACGTGTTTTATGCACACGTATAAAAACGTCAAGTTGCCATAAAACTAAACAATTATTACAACTCGCTGCGTTTAAACTGCAAAACAGTCACTAAAGACAACGAGGCATTTTTTTTTTTAAATAACTGTTTGACGAATAGTCACAGTAATGGTCAAAACCGGATGCTTCCTGTTCATTTAAATGAACATAATCGTTACTTTTGCACAAAATCACATCGCTGACTCGCTTTTTATGCAAGGATGATGCGTGTGTGTGTGTGTGTGCGCGCCCGGGTGTGCTTGCCTCTTACAGGCGCGGCCGTGTTTTACAGCTCTTGTTTTTTTGCACGCTTCAGTTATCGCAGGGGTCACTCGGGGTCAAAAAGGTTCGACTAATTGAATATTAAACACAGCACCTTACACGCATGCGCAGTGTGTCCTGCAGTTGAAGTCTTTCTTGGAAATGAAAGAAGGAAACTGGTGCTGTTAATTAAAAAGAAAAACAAAAAGTTAGAGCTAAAAAACAAAACAAAAACATAAATAAGCAACAACCATTCAGTAATGCCTATATTATAGCTTCATTTTTTAAATGGAATAATGGCACATTTTGAACAGGGTTAAAATCAGGGCTTCCACTATTTTTATGTATTATCTTTTGGCGGGGAAAATAATATAATTGCCATAATTAGACTATGTATCTCTTGTATTGAAATGCAAAGTAAAGTATTTCATACATTATAACATAATACAATAAATAAAGTGGATGGAATATATATTAGCAGCCACGTAGAGGGTAGTTACGCATTTTATTTTTAAATTATACCCCCTATTCATATTTTTGAACAATACACCTTATTAAACTCCACATTCGCAATGTAATATGAATTTTGATATACAAATCTTTCTTTGTGTGTGTGCGTGCGCGGGGGGGTGTGGGTGGGGCTTTTTTTTCTTTTCTTTTTTTTGGTGGTGTTTTGCAGATCCATGTGCACGCAGCCGCAAAAGAGGCAACGAGATTTTTGCACGTGCTCGGTAAGTACTGCAAATATGTACGAATTTTACAGCCCTCAAAAGAAAATTTGCTACGGCCTCGATTGTATTGATTTTGTGTCATAAAATGCAATTATTGCTCGTTTTTCCTCCTTATGTATTTTCATTGGGTAAACCATGAACGCAAAGCACATTATTACTCTGTTATTATTATTATTATTAGGCGTAGTCAATGTATTATTTATTATATTAGTAAATTACTAAAGCATCCATATATTGCTATTCCTCTTACACAATTGTACTTTTCACTGTCACTAATGCGGTTGATGTGAATACAACAAATCATCGGTATGACATAATTTATATTGCTGATGTCTGCATTATTAATTATTAGGAAGATTTTTTAAAGCATCGTTTTATTTTAGATAGTCTCCTACACTGGAAAAAGAAGTAGCTACTAAGTTTTATAATTTCATCAGTTGCACATGAATAAAATAATTCACAATTTTCCCCTCTTTTCCTCAAAAAACAATCAAATACTATATAGTTTGCTTAACATTTTTAATCACGTGAACCCGGTGTACATGTTCAAATTGAGTCAATTCAAATGACCTCTTGTCAGTGTATTTAACAAACCGCTGTTTTGATGTTAGTTTGTATTAGGGCATACCTAAACGCGTGTAATCACCTTTATTAATAACAATAATAACTTGTAATAACTTGTAATAATGAATAATAGTATTTAGATTTTCCTTATGATTAATCCAACGTTACAACTAATGGTGCTTTCCCTGATCGAGTCGTTATAATTGACAATTAGTGGGTAAGATACATATAAATGCATAATGAAATAAACTTACAATAGTTGTGTCATATTTAATAACAATAGATATATTATAATGAGTTTAGTTTTTTAGGCTCACCTGCGCGTCGGCGTCCTCTTTGACCTCCGATCATGTGGTTTCCTTTTCGCAGTTGATGGACATTTGAATAAAATAAATAATAATAATAATCTAGATTTCAAATTAATCCATCACATTGACTGATTGACAAGCAGGTATTTTTTTTATTTTGCTGCGTGTGTGTGCGTGCGTGCGTGTGTGTGTGTGTGTGTGTGTGTGATTGACAGCCGTTGCGAAATAATCCATTTTGGCTGCAGGGCCATTTGGTCCTGTCATGCCATTGGTGGAAAAAGTTTGCCTGGCACCCCGTTCTCGCTGCCGATTGGACGCCAGAAATAGCCCCGCCCTTCGCTTGAAAAAAAAAAGCAAGACTCCAGACGTGAGTATCAATCAGAGGTGGCTCGCCCCAACACAGAGACGACCATGGCGGCCCGGGGAAGCTCCACACAGCGCTCCTTCTGCTTCTTCTTTTTCTTCTTCTAAGTGGTGGATTACTTTTTTGGGCTCTTTTTGATTTTAAACCTCTAGCCGCGGTGTGGAGCGACTGGACGCTACTCCCCACTCCCGACATGAGTGAGAGGAGGCGTTCGGCCGCCGCTCTGAGCTCGCGAGCCCACGCGTTCTCCGTGGAAGCCCTCATCGGCTCCGGCAAGAAGAGAAAGCTCCGGGCCGCCGCCGCCGCTGCCGCCGCCGCCGCCGCCGCCGCTGCTGCCGGCGGTGGCTGGGACCACCAAAAAGACGACGACGACCTCCACTTGGCCGCCGTGGTGGACACCGACGACCCGGCGCACTGCCTCCACATGGATCCGGGTCAGTGCGCATGCTCACAACACAAACTATTTATTTATTTTATTTTTTCAAAGACCACCCGCGTATTTAATCGGCCATTTTAGCGGAGACAAATTTTTGGACCGGGACGTGAACGCAGCACGGAACGCGCACGCTCAAATTCACGTCCGAAATCGCATAAAAACAAACAAAAATGTATGACGTTTTTTTTTTTAAAGTAATTAAGGCAAATCATGTTGTCAATACATAAAAAAATCATTATCATAATAATAATATATCTATATCACTAAAATTAAGATAATAAATACTATTTACATTAGAAGTATTAGTCATTGACATGTAGTGTTTACACTTTATTGTTTTTTTTTGTAAATTAAGGTATAAAATGTTCATTTAACTGAAAAAAGTACTTAATTTGATCATGTACATCGTTTGCACATAATTGAAACGTTTAACTGACGCAATTGTCCCGTCTTCTCCTCGAAAATGAATAATATATGCTAGTTTAACACATTTTAATCATGTTCAACCGATGGATATGTTCGAATTAAGTATATTCAAAAGAGTTTTTTTGTTTGTGTTTTTTTTTTTTAAAGTAAAGATATACGTTAAATCATTCAAACCTAGTATTTAAATGATGATTTCAGGGTTAACGAAAAAAAATCCTTAGGGTTATCAGGTACGTGAAGACGTCACGGATCGCGCGTGCATGAGCCACGAAGTGTTCTTAAGTTTGGCGGCAGGGCCACGGTAGCGCGCACCCCCAAAACTACAAAAGACGTTAGCACTGCACGATTTTCCCCAATAGTTATATATTATACACACTATAGTATTATCTAACACTATATGAATTAATTTCCGCCATACTGTCTATAGAACCTTGAGTGGCACCACGTACAATAATCTTTATTATTAATATTATTGAAAATGTGCAATACATAATTAAAATACTCGTCCAAGTCCTTATTTAAAATACGTTTAAAGGAGACTTATTGGTAATTCAAATGTAGTCTTTTAATCAAATAAATTAAATCATAAAGTCTTGAATATTATGTGATTTAAAAAAATAAAACTATGTAAAAAGGAAAATACGTTTTTCAAAAAAAATCTGCAAAATGTTAATTTTATATTACAAAAAATAACAAAAAACAAAGTTAAGGGGAAACATAATATTCAGTAAATAATATAACAATAATAATAAAATGAAATGGAAACAGGGAAAATAACTTTTAAAATAAATCCACAAAGGTTTTAGGAGTATGCTTCATGACAAGAACAAATCACATGAAATAAAGTTTTAAAATAGTGTACAATTTTTGTGCAAGTCATATATTAAAATGTTTTTTTAATTAAGTGACAAATGTAAAAAAAATCACAGTACATTATTATTATTATTATTATTGGTAGTAGTATTGCCGTACTGAATTACCATTATTACATAGAAATATTAAACTATAAATTCATCAACTACATTTTTATATATGTATAATAATAAACCGATATATAGGGGAAACACATTGAATTCTTTAAAATACATCCTCAATATAGCGTTCAGTGTAAAACTGTTGATTCAAAGTAATGTTGAAATGTGGTTTTGAAATCACGTGACTCAAACTACACGTTGCCCTGAACTGGAAGTTTTGCGTTGCGCAAACATGAATTTTCCCCACCTGCTCTCATCGGGCTGCCGATCTGCGTGCAGGCGGCCACAAGAGCCTCTTCGCCGGCCTCCTCTCCCAACTAACTTGGCCTTATTTTGTACACCTCCGCAGAGGACAAAAAGCAACAAAAGCACTCTAGGCCGAATCACCATCGCTATCAAATCCGTTATCCGACTAAACCATCGTTTCACCTCGAAATCGCAATATTTTGACACATAACTTAAACCCCCAAAATGACGCATTCAAAAAAGAACATATCGAGGAAAATCCAATAAACAATGGGCAAAACACTATTGTGCCACAACAACGTCATATTTTTGCATTAGATAACAAAAAAACCTTCAATTTTTAAAGTAGAAAGAATACTGTTCAACAAAAAAGTGACCGAAGTTGCCACAAAAATGCTATATTCTGCACACACACAGTTACTTAATGTAAATTAATTTTCAAAGAGCGTACAAAGATAAGTTAATTGAAACAAAACAGTATAAGTCACTTTCAACACAACAAATGTTTCCCAAGAAAATAGTGTATTTTGCCACAAAAACACTTTTTTTGGTACCGAATTTTACAGGCTTATTCTTGAACAAGGTCAAAAGAAATGCCCCAAAACATGTTCCACCACAAAACCGCTAGAGTTTCCAAAATACAATTACCACAAAAACTATATTGGACCATGACAGTGCTTAATTTTTAAATTTAATTCTTAAACTGTGACTCCAAAGCACTTTGGGTTAATTTGGGAAACGTTCACGCAGCACCAACAACATTTCGTCACGAATTCCTACAAAATGCTACAAAAACCCGAGTCAAGAAAAGGCGTGTGTGATGGGGAAAACGGGCAATAAAAATCAGACCCATTTTGAGACCCCCGAACCCTCAATTTGGGGCCCCCCGACTAATGAGGTCTGGTGTGTGTGTGTGTGTGTTGACAGCTCCCGTTTGGCCTCTGCTTTTTCCCTCCTCTGAGGACTTCCTGTCAAATTTTCTCCGTTTTACTATCCATCCATCCATTCTCAATACCGCTTATCGTGTTCGGCTTCGAGCGGAAGGCGGACTACACCCTACATCCATTTTACTAACTAGACAAAATATTAGAGACAGCTAAACTATGACACTGGCATAATACATTGTAAATAACAGTTATAATGTATACAGGACAATACAATTGATAAACGTATTGTTCAAAGTGTCATTCAAATAATAATGATTAATAACCATAATGATGGTGCGTGTGTTGGGAGTCTCATCAGGATTTAATAATTTAAATAAATCCTACAAAAACAAATAATTCGGACCATTTAAAGCAAAGGGATTACAAAACAGTTAAAAGTGCAACACTCACGAGGCAAAATGTGTCAAAGCCACACATACTATATGCATGTCAAGATAAACACTAGTTTGCCAAGAAAATATCATGCGTCATTTGCTACGAAATGGCAATAAATATGCCTCAAATGTTATATTTTCTGAACAAAACAGATAGTCACACTTGCATGACACAGTATTTTGCAACAAAATGTGTTTTAAATTGTATTTTTCCACAGAATTTCAATATTTTGTATTTAGCATTCACCGTAAAACCCCTATTTTCCCAAGTAAAACTCAACAAATGATATACATGGCTCATTTTCCAAACAAAATGCAATGTCTGGCCCCAAAACTGCAATAAAGAGAGACCTTGAATTACAGGTTTAATGTATTCTGTGATCACGCTTGTATCTCAAATGATCTTTCTCTACTGAAATGAATGAAAATGCCATTAATCCATTCCAGCCTCCCCCAAAACACCAACAATTAAAAAAAAATGTTTTTAAAAACTAAAATAACAGTCTATAGTCTAGAAACACATGAATAACGAGTACATAAAGAGCTAAACCATTTGTGCATCATGATTTCAGGCTTTAATTCATTGTGCTGCTGGTTCTGGAGGACGTGCTTTGGCCAACAAGGGGCAGTACAATGCATGCAGACATACTACATGTAGATTTCCTCATGAATCACAGAAGTAGACTGTTCAACTAAGCTGCAGTAATATGAGTCATTCTTCACGGAGGATAAAGAATATGCCTGTGAGGATTGTTATATTACACTGGGGAACAATTTGAAGACAAAAAAAATCTCTTGAGTTAGATTTTTATGTTGATTAAAACTAAAATTGGCATGCTGATTCCAAAATTGCAGTCATTTTTTTTTCCGAGCACGTCAAGTTTTTTTCTCCACAGCTTACCCTCCAGATAAGCAAAATTCCACTTATTAGCCGGAGTAAGACTTGCCAGCTGATTACGATTGGACTCATCTACAGCTACGTGGCAACTTGTTTGAGCAGTCGCAATTGAGAGAGTGCGGTGAGAGGTGTGCGCAGCTCCCAATAGGTCAGTACTATCACTATCTGCAAACAGAAAGCTAGCATAGTAGGAATTAAGAGGATTTGCGCCATATCCTTTGTAAAACAATAGTGTTAAATAAACATTGCAGTCATGCCTGTTTCTTTCATATTTCATTGTATGTTTTATAAAGCAAGCACATATCTGTTAAGTACAGTATATTTTATATTTTTAAAGAAAATGGGGATCTATAGTTTAAAGATTTGATGTGATAAAGAAAACCTGAGATCAATTTTGGATTCCGCACCCAAAATTGAGTTAAAAAAAAGCTGTCAGACCTAGCTCAACAAAAATTACGTTCCCCAGTGTTCTCTATTTGCATGAGTTGCTACTGCTTGTGTTCCAATACAAGTTGTTTAAAGGTTTATAATGAATTGATGCTAGTTTTGTCAGCCCATCTGTAGCGTTTCATATCCTGAGTTAGCATTAGGATAGCAGACTTTTGTAAGGTGTGTGGTTTGGTTGAATACACATGTAATTCTCTTTGTTTTATGTTTAGTTTGAAAGTAAACTTCAGATGGGTGTGCCAATAAACCGCTTGAAGCTGCTTTCTTGAGCTATAGTTGTGAAGTTTGGTGCCTCCATCAAGTACTCATAAATCAAATGTTGGCTCGCAACTCAAGACAAAAAAAAAATCAGTGAATGACAGCTCGTATCTCAAAAACATGTACATTGGGTTATTGCTGAAGTGCACAACAAAAACAATTTTTTTTCCACAAACAATAGATTTTGACGCCAAATCAGTATTTTATATTTTCTGATGAGAATGCTCCATTTTATTTTCCAAATAAATCCCACTATTGTGCTACTGAAGACTTTTTCTCCAGTCTTTATTTTGCCATGACAATTCCATGTTTGCTCCCAAAATGCTAATTTAGTCACAAATATATTGATTGTATATGTAAAAATGCAACAATAAGCCTCAAACAACAAGAATTTGTGGTATTTATCCACAGAAAGTCTGTCATTTGCCATGGAAACTGAACATTTACACACTAAAAGAAGTACTATGTACTAATGCCACAAAAATGCTCTTTTTTTTTTCTCAACAAAATGCAATATCTGGCTACCAAATGGTTTATTTAGCTGCAAAAATGTTTTTTATTTCTTTTTTTCTGTTGGGAATGATCCAATCTGTATGATACTATTTACATGACGTTTTTGGAGCCAGTGCTACTAAATTGTCATTGAGTTGTGACGATTATGATGATTTGTCCCCAGTGTATGAAAACAAATATATAAAAATGTATAGACATCGTAAATATGGATGTCAATAAATATGGCATCTGCAAGCCCTGTGTAAAAATGTAAGTGAAGCAATTTGTTCCAAACATCTGTCTTAGGGCAACATGATTACGTCATCAAGTCCCATTTGTTGTTGTTGCTACTGAATTCATATTTGCCATTTTATTATTTTGGGAATAAATATTTTATTTTAGTAATATGTTTAATTATGTATATTGTAAAAATACAAACCATGGCACATCCAAAATGTATACCTCTTATGACAATGTATTAAATTATAATATTTATATTTAGTAAATGTAGTAAATTTTGATAATGAATATATACAGTACATAAAATATTGAAGTTACTTATAGTTACTTTTATAAAGTACATTTGTGTTGGGGGTTGACCCTCCATAATTGTAGATTTTTCACCCTATTTTACCAAATGTTTTTTTCTCATAGCAAAATAAAGTCAATTGTCTTAAATTACATATGAGGTATAATAATACAGTAATCATCAACCATTATAACATGAAAACAATGTAACAACACACAAAAATGTATGATAAGCACATGGACTCTGAATATTTCAATTTGAATGTTGCTTTTCTCACATTTGTATTAACATGAAAATATGAACTATTTTGGGCGTCACACAAATTTCACAATTGTAACTCTTTCACCCTAAATGACCGAATGTTTGGTTTTACTAAAACACACAATATCATTTCAGCAAAAGTTAATTAATAAATCCATTCATTTTGTAAATTATGAATCTACCTCATTTTGAATGTTGATTTTTGCATAATAAAAAAAAAAATAGATGTTCTTTTAAAAAAAAAAAAAATTTAATCCGTGCAAGGTACTGAAAAGCTTGTAAATGGACGTTCACGGACATTCTTTTTTTGTTTAATGATGGGAAAGTTAGTGTTCGCGATTTTCCACGCATCACCATCACAGTGGGACTCCAACAATTTCCACACGCGTTCTCCTCCTCCCCCTTCTTCCAATAAATCCCGAAATAAAAACGGCCAACTTCTTCCCTCCTCGTCGTCCAGACTCAGAGGCGAGTCCCGGCTCCGACTGCTCCGACCTGGCGGAGAGGACGTCGTGCTCGTTCGGCTCGCCTACCTGCGAGCTGCCGGCTGCTGCGTCGGTGGGGGCGGGCGGCCCCTGCGAGGCCTCCTCGCTGGCGGCCTCGGCCTCGGCCTCGGCCTCCGCCTGCTCGTCCATGGATGCGATCCACGTGGAGCTGCAGTGCGCGGACCTATGGAAGCGATTCCACGACATCGGAACCGAGATGATCATCACCAAGGCCGGCAGGTACACACACACACACAAACCAAAGACAACCAATAGCCACAACAGCTCATTTCCCAAGAAGAGGCGAACAAAACAAGGCTCTTTACCTGCCATGTAATGATAAAAACAATAATATACGTACAGTACATACATTATGACTTTTACAACTACAATGTTAGATATATATCATTTTAACTTATTTTTCTCGTAGTTAAAATGTGGTTTATTGGACTAAATTTTTATGTTGTAAAGTCAAAATATTTTTATTACTAGAAATGTTGACTATACGCTTGTTTTACAAATATGAAATATGATTTTGTTAATTCGTTATTTTTTGTTAAATGTTTATTCTAACATCTTGTCTGCATAGTTCATTTTAAGAAGCCATTTCTCTAATTAAATATACATTACTGTATTTATCCATCCATCCATTTTCCATACCACCTATCGTCAGTAGGGTCGCGGGTGTGCTTGGGCCCATCCCAGCTGACTCTGGGCAAGAGGCGGGGTACACCCTGAACTGGTCGTCAGCCAATCGCAGGGCACATATAAACAAACAACTATACGGGCAATTTAGAGTCTTCAATTAACCTACCTTGCATATTTTGGGGATGTGGGAGGAAACCAGAGTACCCGGAGAAAACCCACCCAGGCACGGGGAGAACTCCACACAGGTGGGGCCGGGATTTGAACCCGTCCTCAGAACTGTGAGGCAGATGTGCTAACCGGTCACCCACCGTGCCACCTGCAACATATTCGTTTGCTATATTTATTTTGTGAAGTTAAGGCTAGAAGTCTAGCTGTTAATTTGAGAGATTCTAATCTTATTTTGATATTTTCAACTGCATGAATTGGCAATTTGTGCATATGTAAGTTTTCTACTTTCAAGCGAGTGAATAAAATAAGATTTTTTTGCGCCGCTCTCTCCTTTTCAATATTATAACACAAATAAAAACTCAAGAAAGGAAGAGACTAAAATGTGCATTAGTGGAAAAATTAAGACTCTATAGATGGGTAGGACTGCTTCTACAAAAAAAATGTTCACTTTTCATTGATTTCAATAATTTTAAAAGATTATCATTCAAAAGTAGTCCTGTGTCAATCTGAGAGATGTTCCTAATATTCGGACCTTCCATTGATTGGACATTGTTAGGTGTCCCTAATAAAGTGACCATCAAGTGCTTTATTGTACCGCTTTTTATTATTATTTTCACATTTTCTCTCTCGTGCGAGTTTTATCTTTCCTTAACTACCCTCCATTTGGTTTTACCTCATTAAATATATTCGCCACCCCCCCGTCGCTATCGTTTTATCTCCTAACCTTTTTTTCCCCCCATGTCACGATAAGAACGGAAAGATCAGCACTTTTTAAACAAAAAAATCCCGAATCGAACGCTGTAAAACAGCGGCGCGTCGGAGTCCAGCTGCAATGACGTCAACAAGTAATATTAATGAACTTGTGAGGTCATTCCAACATTTATTGATCTCTCCGTGTCATCGCTTTTCTCACCATGTGCTGCACTTTGTTTTTGGGACTCCCCCCACCCCCCCTTTTTGAATTAATTCGGAACTATAAGACTGTTAATACATAACAGCACATGATGGCAATGCATAGATGACGCCAACGTAACTCTCCCAGTGCGTGGATGAAGTTGTTTGACGTCTTTTGATCTTCTGGCCACTCCGTGACATGATTTCAAGCTTCTTGCTGAAAAAAGATTAAAGACTTCTGAATGGTCGATAATGTTTGGTGTGAGAAAATGTGATAGCATGCTAGTATGCAAGGAATCGTAGGTTGTGTTCTTTGATCGCGATGAGGGATGGGACAGTTAATAAAAACAAGTCAAAGAATATTTTTGCTTTTGATGTTCAATACTTAAGACTTTTTGAACCCATAATGGGTCACGATTTTTGTATTTTCCGAGTTGACAATTGTTGTGGTACTCGAAAAATCGCATGGTGGGTTCTTTGATTGCGTCGCAATCTGTTGAGGCACCACGCAGTTATGAAGCACCATAAAAAGATGAAGGAATGATTTTGTTTTTCTTTCAAAATGAAAATCATTACAACTGTTAACCCTCGTTTTCTTCTTTACACATGATGCAAACCATAATCCGTCGCGATTGTAGTACTTTATTGGGTTGCCAATTGTTGAGAGAAAATTGTTGTTGGCCATTTTATTGTTTCCGAGATGCTGCAGAAAAATGATCAAAGACTGTGGAAAGATTGATAATGTTTGGACTGAGAAAACGGAATGGCACACTAGTAGCCTACAATTTGTACGTTGTGTTCTTTGATGCGTGGGAATCTGATGAGGAATTGTGCAGTCCATCCATCCATCTTCTACCGCTTATCCGAGGTCGGGTCGCGGGGGCAGTAGCTTTAGCAGGGACGCCCAGACTTCCCTTTTCCCAGCCACTTCATCCATCTCTTCCGGGGGGATCCCGAGACGTTCCCAGGCCAGCCGAAGGATGTAATCTCTCCACCGTGTCCTGGGTCGTCCCCGGGGTCTCCTCCCGGTGGGACGTGCCCGGAACACCTCACCAGGGAGGCGTCCGGGAGGCATCCGAATCAGATGCCCCAGTCACCTCATCTGGCTCCTCTCGATGTGAAGGAGCAGCGGCTCTACTCTGAGATCCTCCCGGATGACCGAGCGTCTCACCCTAATTGTGCAGTTATTAAGCAAAATGAAAACAAATCAGGGAATTATTTTCTTTTTGTTGTTCAATACTTTACGAAAGTTAACCCTTATTTTCTTTTTCACGCATGCTGCAGTCGCAATGGGTCACGATTTTGTGTAATATTTTGGGTTGCCGATTGTTGAGAGTAAATCACTGTTGCATGTTTTACTGCTGTCAAGACAAAATGCCAAAGAAAGTGAGAAAATCAACAACAACAGAAATGCTTGAAAATAATGTTGCGGAAAAAGAGCAAATAATTGGGAATGGTCAGTTTTCTTTATTTACACTCGATGCAAACCCACAATCAGTTACAGTTAATTTTGTATCGTTTTGTCGGTCGCCAATTGATGAGAGAAAATCGTTGTTGGTTACTTTATTGTCACAAAGACAAAAGGATAAAGAAACTGACAAAACCGAGGACAACAGCGCCACTTAAAAATAAAGCTGCAAAAAAAAAATTAAAAAATTAATACTTGGATTGGTGAATAATATTTGGACTGGGAAAACGTAATAAGACGCTAATAGCTCACCAATCGCACATTGTCTTCTTTGATCATGTCAGAATCCTATAATAGTTTTCCTTTTTTACACTTGATGCAAAGCCATAATCGGTTGCAGTTATTTTTTAATTTTTTTGCTCACTGATTGTTGAGAGTAAATCACTGTTAGCTATTTTATTGCCAAAGAATGTGAGAAAAAGAAGAACAACAATGCTACTTAAAAATGATGTTGCTGCAAAAATAGCAAAGACTATGGAATAGTTATTTGGCCTGAGAAAAATGAATAGCACGCCATCAATGGACAAATCCACATTTTCGTCGCAATCACAAGAGTGATCGTTCAGTTATTAAATGCAATAATAAAAATAAGACAATGACTTGTTTTCTTTTATTACTCTCAACCCAATGCAAACCCACAATTGGTTGCAGTTTATTTTTTATTTTTTGGGATCACCGATTGTAAAAAGCTGTTGGCTATTTTATTATTGCCGAGATAAAATGCCAAAGGAAGTGAGAAAATGAATGACAACAATGCTACTTATACAAGGAATGCTGCGGAAAATAGCTCAAAGAATTTAGAATGATGAATAATATATGGACCGGAAAAACTTAAAAGCAAGCTTGCATCCGATGAATCACACATTGCGTTCTTTTATCACATTGGAATCCGATGATGGTTAAGCAGTTATCATTTTCTCACTCCTTGCTCTTTTTTTTGGTGATATCAGGAGGATGTTTCCCGCGATGAGAGTCAAGATCGCAGGCCTGGACCCTCACCAGCAGTACTACATTGCCATGGACATCGTGCCCGTGGACAACAAGAGATATCGGTGAGCGACAACATTCAATAGCCTATGCTGTAATTTCAAAAACTGGGAAGTTGAAATCGGGAGTTTGTCGGGATACGTTTTGTTACCCTAACTTGAGCATATAAAAAAATTGCAGCTATAAAGAGGTGCGGAAAGACAAATTTGTTTTTTTCAAAAAGCCTAAAAACCCTATACTTGAGATGACATCTTTTGTGTGCCATTGCGAGTAAAAAACTTTTATCCATCCATCCATTTTCTGTACCGCTTATCCTCACTAGGGTCACGGGCATGCTAGAGCCTATCCCAGGTATCTTCAGGCGAGAGGCGGGGTACACCCTGAACTGGTCGCCAGCCAATCGCAGGGCACATATAAACAAACGACCATTTGCACTCACATTCACACCTACGGGCAATTTGGAGTCTTCAATTAACCTACCATGCGTGCTTTTTTGTTTTTTTGGGGGGGTGTGGGAGGAAACCGGAGTTCCCGGAGAAAACCCACGCAGGTACGGGGAGAACATGCAAACTCCACACAGGCGGGGCCAGATTTGAACCCCGGTCCTCAGAACTGTGAGGCAGATTTGCTAACCAATCGCTCACCGTTCCGCCAAAACTTTTATAACTTCTTCAAAATTAAAGATATACAGTAGATAACATTTTTAGCCTACATTGAAAAAAAGTACTATTACAACGATGCAAAATTTGAAAGTCATCGGAATTAACTATGCCCTGTGTTCTGCGCACATAAAAAAATCGGAACTCTGTCATGATGATGAATACGATGACTATGAATACATTGGTTCCCACAGTGAGCTAGAACTCTATTTACTGTTTTTCGGTTGTTGTTGTTTTTTAAATATCACCATTTAACACAAGGAAGCTGGTTTGCTACAACATATGTTTGTTGTGGTAAAAATGTACCAAAAAAAAAATCCAGAAAAAGATTAATTGTTATTCATGAAATTGTTTCATCTACAAAGCTACAAAAAGAACATTGTTTGTCAAGATGAAGTCAAAGAACCTTATTCTCACAAGATTGTGAGGTTTCCAGAGAAAATATGACATCATTCTAGCGATACAACTTCATTCTTAAAAGAAAAAGTTTCCTTCACATACTATTTCCGTAAATTACTATTTTTGTTGTCTGATTTTTTTTTTTTTATAAAAAGTAATTTCATGGGGGAAAGCAGTTATTTTCTTTCACAGAATAAATTTGCAATATTATGAAAATAAAGTCGTATTTGCTGAAAGAAAAAACAATCCCATGAGAAAAAAGTCATATTTCGAATGGAGTAGTAGTAAAAGTAGTACTATTAACATTCAACACTAATGAAGCTACAAAAACAATGTTTTATTTTTCATGACGAAAAAAAAATACAACACTTTCGTAATACAAATCGATACTTTTAAAAAAAAAAAACACTTCCTTCACGTAAAATTACCCCTATTTTCGTAATATTACGACTCGAGGGAAAAATTGTATTTAGTATGTAGTATTTAACATTTTTTATGCTAAGGAAGCCACAAAAATTACATCAAAGAAACTTCTTCTCTCGCAAGATTGATTTTCACAAAAAATTACGACACCATTCTCCCACTAGAACTCCATTCTTAAAAAACCATGACTTTTTATTGAATGATTCCTCTTTTCGTAATAGTACTACTTTTTGGTCTGATTTTTCAATAGAAAGTGGTTGAGAATGAGTTGAAATATTACAAGAATAAAGTCTTTTTTTTTTAAGGAAAAAAGCAACCACACAAGGATTTTTGTGTCGTAGTATATGTATTTTAACACTTTTTATGCTAAGGAAGCTTAAAAAAGAATGGGCTATGCTTAGTTTTTAAAGTCAAAATGTCAAAGTGTACTTTTGTAAACATTGTAGTACATCATATTCACGCGCTAGCGCTACCTCCAGCCAAGCGAGCCCTGGAGATTAAGCTCCACTTTACGCCAATTCTTAAAGGTTTTGCCTCCCGGGCTATTTGCTGGCTTTCTCCCATCATTTGCGTGGCCCAGAGAGCTGGCTGCGTGATGAATCGCTCTGGGAACTCGACTAGACGGACGCCTTTTGGCTCGTCGCCGTCGCGGGCCCTGAAGTCGAAGCCAGAGCTGAGCGCCGGAATTGCAATATATTCATCATATCCAGGCGGCCCAGCTAGCGAAGCCAGAGTTCCCGCCGGCCGAGACAACTAACTCCACAAGGACCAAAAACAGCCCCGAGCCAGTTGGCATCGTGGCGCAATGGAAAAAAAATTAAGCCAAGCAGATCACAGCTCATAACATTAAAGTCATCTGATGCATACTATGTGCTTTAATCTTTGGGCAATGCCGTGACATCATCATATTGCCTTTTTGATCTAATTTGTTAAGTGATATATAAACCCAAAACTATCTTTTTTTGGGGGGTCATTTGATACCATTTACTGCCGTTGACCCTTGTTAGGTCTGCCAAATGCCAAGAAACGTGGCCAAACACGACTGAAGTGGACCGTTGCAAAAAAAAAAAAAGGGATGCAGTTGGAGACTCTTTGCCACACACCAGGCGGTTGAGCGCCGCAAATCTACCGACGCACTGCAATGGAAACATTGTGACACTCTATCGGGTTTTGAGGCTCCACAGAAAATATTACGTGAATGAAAACTAGTTGACTAACTCCACACATTGCACAACAGTTCTGTGGAGTTCAGTACATTACTTACAGTAATGAAAATCTATGCAATGTGATTGGTTGCTTAAATTCTTCTTTTGCGATATCATTGTTTTTCCAACCATGATCTCACCTTTAATTTTCTTGCAGGGATCAAAGAAAATGTAATTGCTATTAGTTTGGTTTGAGAAAAGTAATAGCACACTTTCACGCAATAGATGGCACATTTGATTTTTTGGGTGGGTGTTTCAATCCGTTAAGTGATCTTGCTGTTATTACATGCAATAAGAACGAGTCAAATAATGAGAGTTTTTGACTCTTGATACTTTACTGCGGTTAGCGATAAGAAATGCTATTTAATGTTTGCGCTAAGAAAAAAAACAGCAGATTTACACAACAAATGGCATATTTTGCTCTTTGATTACATTTGAATTGTCCTAAGAATCGCGATATAAACAAGTTGAAGTTTAAAAATTTTACATCACATTGCTTTAATCCTGTTGATACTATACTGAGTGCAGTGTAAACGTGGCACTGACAAATATCGCATTGAGACTCAGTCGTAGTTTTTAATTTAAAGAGAGTAAAAAAATCAGCATCTTTCTGAGAAACCTCATTGTTGTTTTTCTTGCGTTTTAATGCCAACAATTAAAAGTGTTGACAGTCATGAAACTCTTTGGAGCAGTCGTTGACGTCCCTAATCTGTGTAATCTGGTGGAGAATATATAGCGTGCCTGGTATTTCGGGGAACACACGCATAGGCTAGCTGTGTGATGGTGTGCGTGTTTTTTTTTTTTTTTTTTTCTCCTTTCAATTTCATTTTATTTACCATTGCCAAAGAAGCCTACATCGAAAACGTTCACAAACTGAGTAGATTTACGACTTTTTAACGACTTTTAAATGTGAGAAAATACACAAGGGCGTCAACGCAAGTGACTAAAATAAACACGTAAATTGTGTGTATACACCCTCTTGTGGTTAAACTGGTTATAACAGGCTAAAGTAGCAACATGTCACTGCAGTTAACAATATCTGAATAAAAAGATAAACAAAAAAATACCAATGTAAAATAATGTTAGAATAACAACAACATAATGTATTGTTAATTGAAAGTATTTTTATAAATTATTTTTTTTTACTCTGGATAGACTGCTTTTAGTATAAAATAAAATAAATTAATAACTAGAATGTGTTGCTTTTTTCACATTGAAGTAAATGAAGAAAAACTGAAATTAAAAATAGAGAAACAAATAAATAAGTAAATGGAAAGATAAATACTAAAAAGAACAATTTACTAAATAAGTAAATAAGAAAATAAAATAAAAAGCACAAATCAAGTCAGTAAATTTACAAGTAAAATGGATAAATTTACATTTAGTTAATAAGTAAATCATCAAAAATAAATAAAATAACATAACAATGAAGTTGATTAATACATAAATTACATACTGAATGAATTTAGTTTTTCAATTAAGTAAATAGTACAATTATATAAATCAATATGTGAAAGTAACAGTTAAGTTCAGTAATTAAATATGTAAATGAACGATTAAATAGATAAATTAATTAATTCTTCTGTAAATTAGTAATTTAAAGTATTTAATATAAGAAATTCAATGAATGCGGCACAGTGTACGACTGGTTAGCATATCTGCCTCACATTTCTTAAGACCTGGGTTCAAATCCGGCCTCGCCTGTGTGGAGTTTGCATGTTCTCCCCGTACCTGCGTGGGTTTCCTGCAGGCACCCCGGTTTCTTCCCCCATCCCAAAAACATGCATGGTTGGTTAATTGAACACTTTAAATTGCCCATAGGTGTGAATGTGAGTGCGAATGGTTGTTTGTTTATATGTGCCCTGCGATTGGCTGGCGACCAGTTCAGGGTGTACTCTCTCCCGAAGATAGCTGGGATAGGCTCCAGCAAGCCCGCGACCCTAGTGAGGAAAAGGAATATGAAAAATGGATGGACAGATGAATAATACATTTTCAGATGTATTTATTAAAAAGTAAATTAACGGAAGAACAGACTCCAGTCAGGAAACTATAAAGAATAACATTCTTTTAAATACTAAAATTGAAAAAAAACTCTTGTTAGATGGGAATGTATTATTTATTTGGCTTTTTTAAAATATTGGTTTCCTCCTGTGTGTTTCAGCCTGTTTCCTGCTTTGTCCTATCATTACAGATTTCCAGGTTCCGAAAAGTAATATTTTTAAGAGTCATATTTTCTGCGTGTACATAAGCCATAGTAATGAAGACAAAAATGAGAGGAAGCTGTAGAAGCATTTGGAAAGAAAAACAAGCATCTGTTAACACTTAACGCTAATAGCTAATAAGTTGTGTGTGTGCGTGCGTGCGTGCGTGCGCGTGCACAGACATGAGCATGGTAGTGAGCCAGAGCAAACAAACTTGAAATTAGCAGAGGATGGTGTCACTTTTAATATAAATCTTCTCGTCAAATGATGATTACAGTTATAAAGAAAAACATCTTTTAATGCTTTCAAAGTCAATTACATTGTCCATTACGCTTAATATGTCAATGCTACTGCTAGGATTAGCAAACATAGTATTAAATTACCGATGATCTATATTAGCTCATGAAATAACCAATGGAGTCACTAGCACGAGATGTTAGGAATTATAATAAGAAATTTCAGCATTCCAATATTGGTAGATTGAGCCCATTTGAACTCTGTTGCTACCTTATACAGCAGAAACTACAGAGGTGTCCAAAAGAATTCAAATAAATGCTTCCCTCAAATAGACACCTCCACATTTCCCATCAGTAAAAATATAGCTGTGATTATCGTTTACACACTAACATGATAGAGTTAACTGCCGAGGCCATTTGTTGCTTATCTAAACAGCAACGCCTCCTCAGGCCTGTACAAAATAAAAATGTGTCCCTCAAATACACGCCTCCCTATTTCTCCATCAGTAACAATATTGGCTAGTGACTGTAATTAGCAGTCAGCAGCACCTATTGAGGTGTAATTAGCAGACAGCAGCACCTATTGAGGTGGGTAAAAAAAAAATTAATGCCCCCCTCAAATTTATACCTCCCTTTTCCCCATCAGGGAACAAAAAACATCACTCATCCCAGATGCTATTGTTCACACACAGACATTGTTGAAGACCTAACGGCTGAGTCCATTTGTCGCTAACTTCAATGGCAGCAATTACCAAGGCACGTAAAATAAACACATAAATACATAAACTCTTCTCTCAAATGGACACCTCCACATATTGGCTTGTCATTTTAATTCTTTCACAAGCAGACTTTAAAGAGTTAACTGAGTAAACTGGTTGCTAACGTAAACAGCAGCACTTTAAAAAGTAAACACCTGCTTCAAACAGACGCCTCTTTTTTTATCAGGAAAATATTGGGCAGTCACTGTAATTATTGTTCACCCCAGGACATTAATGAGAGTCACTAGTTAATTTGTCACAAACCTAAACAGCAGCACCTACACCTAAAAATAGATGCCTTCCTTAAATACAGTAACTCCCCCAGCTACCCCTGTGCCCCCCCCCCCCCCCCCCCAAAAAAAAAGTAATGGCGATAATCTTTGATGCTGTTTTTCAACCTAGGACAAAGAGTTTGCTGCCAAGTCCATTTGTTGCTAACCTAAACGGCGGAAACTACCGAGACACTTTTAAAAAAGAAAAAAAAATGCCTCCCTCAAATGGACACCTCCCTTTCCCCCTAAAGACAATGGCAATCATCCCAGATGCTTTGGTTCACACAGAGACATTGTTGAAGAGTTAGCTGCTGCGTCCATTTCAACTGTGTTGCTAAACAAAACAGCAGCCCTGAAAGAGTTTTTCTTCATCGATCCATCCATTTTCCATGCCGCTTATCCCCACTAGGGTCGCAGGGGTGCTGGAGCCTATCCCGGCTGACTCTGGGCGAGAGGCGGGGTACACCCTGAACTGGTCGCCAGCCAATCGCAGGGCACATATAAACAAACAACCATTCGCTCTCACATTCAGACCTACGGACAAACTAGAGTCTTCAATTAACCTAGAGTTTTTCTCTTTTTTATTTTTATTTTTGTGTCCCATCCTCTGGTGGCAGGTACGTGTACCACAGCTCCAAGTGGATGGTGGCGGGCAACGCTGACTCACCGGTGCCCCCGCGGGTCTACATCCACCCGGACTCCCTGGCGTCGGGCGACACGTGGATGCGGCAGGTGGTCAGCTTCGACAAGCTCAAGCTCACCAACAACGAGCTGGACGACCAAGGACATGTAAGCGCTCACGCCTTTTTGATTGGTTGTGATGTCATTGTAAACAATAACCATGACCCGATCTGCAGCTCTACCCATTGAGTCTTATTGCAGTGGTCTTTTGTTAGCACAAGTACAATTTAAATTGTTTAATTTGATGTAATTTGTCTTTAATTTAATTATGTATTTTCCCAGAATTCAAATTTTGTTTAACATTGTTCGATTTAAATCTAAGTTGATTTAATTTAATTTAATACAATAGTTTTTATAAACATCACTTAATTATTTTTTGTATAGTTTAATTCAACCTAATTCAATTGAAGTGAATTAATTTAGAATTACATTTAAAATGGATGGTTTAATTACATTGAACTTTAATAGATTTATTCTAATCAACTTTACTTCAAAAGCATTGAGTTGAATTAAATGAAATTAAGTTCAAACTAATTTAATTTAACTTAATTGAACTTGATTTAATTTAGATTGAATGTGATTTAAATTAATTATGGATTTTATTTCGGTTACTATTATTTTATCAACTTTACGTAATTGAACTTAATTATTTAAAGTAATTTACCTTAACTTGATTTATCTGAACTTAATTAAGGGTTATTTAATTTAACATGTTTTAATTAGTTAATTAGATTTTACTATTTTTCAAGTTTATTTAATCTAATTTCAGATTTCATGTTATTTTACTCAATCTTAATTTAACATAGGATGATTTTACTTAAATTGGATTTAATTTAACTTGGTTTAATGAAATTGAACTTAATGAATTCATTTGATAGAATGATTTGATAAAAATCATCAATCAGTCCCAACTTTTCATATTACTCATTGACACACAGCGACAACGTCAGCGGTACATATAATAGTTGTCGGACAATTGCTTTCAACACAACAGGAGCGAAATGAAAGAAATGAGTATTGGGTGTTAAAGCTCACACCCCGTCCCAAATTTTTATCATTCCATTTCACACAGAGACTAGGCCTCCTAATTTTTTAATCATATGTAATTTAATTTCAATTTCTCACATGGAAGCCAATTGAATTAAATACATTTCATTTCATTTGTATTTTTTTGGGTGGGATGAAGTGGAGTGTTCTTCTTTTTTCATTGTATGAATTTTCACACGCATGCCAACTAAATGTTTCTGTATTTATTATTTTGGGGTAACTTCAAATTTCTGTTACAACGATCCTGATTGCGCCTTTTCCGGGAATGACTTTCCTCAGCCTTGTGATTGGCTCAATCTCCCTCTGTGTTCGGGGACTACGGCGCCACCACCTGTTGCTTTTGGCGCTGACTTCACAGCCTTTTCGTGTTTCAGTTGCATTAGCGCCAATGGATTGTATCGACTTGGACTTTTGCTGGTCCAGCTGCGACATGAAAAGACAAACATCACTTCTAAGGCTTAAGCGCCTTTGAGTGCGAACAACGACGAGCTGTCGTACTCTGGCTGATCCCGCGCTCGCTACATGTGTGTACCCACCAGCTGTGACAAATATGTTCCCTAAAAGTCGAGTCGTGCGAGCTTGGTGAAAGCTGGGATGTTAGGGTCTTTGCCACCTGCTGTTAGCATTTAGGGCATGTCTATCCATTCACCTACAAACATAAAGGAACGTGTCTGTCCATTCACATGCACTTAAAGAAATATAAAAAAGATGACATTTGATTCATTTATTTTTTTTTATTAAAATAGCAGAAAGATGTGAGTTTGCTCGTTTCAAGTGATGTAAACATATTTCCTTTACTGAAATTTAAATTTACAGCTTGGCACCAAACTGAAATATTTGATTGTGACCAAAGGATTTTCATTAATTGAATGCAATTTGCGTATGCATTGAGGACTTGGACAGAAAGAGCAGTGTTGACATTGGTAAGAAAACTTCATAAACTTTGCATTTTGGTAACTTTACGGTTAGTTGAAAGTCATTTATTTTTAGGGTTGGGCATCGTTTGAATATGAGCGATTCCGGTTCTGAATTTCAATTCTAGTTCCAAACGATTCTCGATTCTGATTCTTTTAGGGGGCTGGGTCAAAAAAGTTCACATGGTTTAAATAAAGGGTGTCCAAATCATGAACATAAATTTTTTTAGCAGCCTGCAGCATAAACTAAAATTAACATTTGACTCAGCGTTCTTTATAACGAGTATCAATATCAGACCTATGAACTAAAAGGCAATGTGTGTGGCACTAACCAAATTGACTTAATATTCATTAATTATTGTTTCAGCTCAACGTTAAATATAGTATCTTTAAAATAGTTATTTGCAACTCTTTTGTGACGTCAAATGGTTTATATGTGTAAGTTTGACTACCTGTTTTAGGCATGTAGCCTTTTTTTTTGAAAGGTGCGCACCAGAACTCAGCATTTTTGGCACGGAAAATAACATCACACGACACCGGTAAAAAACAAATTTAAAATGAATGCAAAAAAAGAGTAATGGATGGAACCAAATGCTCTGTAAAATGTTGATTCCTTTACCTACACACCGATGAAACACGAGGTTAGTGTTTGTAATACTGTGAGACAACGTTTTTCTGAATTTTGTCAACAATTAATTGTGATGTAAAGTTGCTAGTTTGACTGAAGTTTTAGCTCAATGTTAAGCTTGTAATGCGACTCTTTTTACTTTCTTTCCAGTACGGTAAAGTAATTTATATTTTATTTTTGTGTCTGTCATCAGCTCTTATTTTGGTTTGAAGACTAAAATAAACGCTAAAAACCATCAGTGCAAGAGTGCAACCCACCGTTTAATGTGTTAGCTGCCTCAATGTTGGCAATGTTTATTTAATTGTTTCACTCACCCAATTGACTTGACTGAAGTTCCGCGCGGTGTAGGCTGAGGCTCGGAGCCAGAGGCAGCGCGTCAGACTTTTACACATCGTGAAAACCTCCTTTGCACAATATAATCTTAATCCATGTGTTGCACTGAGGTGACTGGTCATTTATTTTAACATAGTTAACACTTTTGTCCGCCGCTGCCTTTGGGCACAAGTTCTTCTTCGTTGGTTTTCGCCACTTTCTTTTTCGGGGTAGGTGGACTGTAGGCATCGAAACTGGGAACCGAATTTTTTTAATTTGAACGATTCCGGTAGAACCGGCATGTTAGTCCCGGTTCCAATCGGTTCTCGATGCCCAGCCCTATTTATTTTTTAAACATATAGCTGTCCTAGACTGGACGTAATATTCAGCCCTCAAATCTGATGCTCTATTGTCTGGAGAGTGCAGGCCAGGTAGACAATAACTTACTGGGGAAAGGAAAAGCTGTTTCTTAAACGTATATATTTCTGTTTGATAAACCAGAAAGATGCCGTAAAATGTTGTTAAACAACAAAAGTACAAGCTTTTCACTTGTGTAAAGCTTGTATGTGATTATGAATGTGTATGAGAATTGCACCTCGCTGCTGTGCTTTTAAATTAAACTAAGCTAAGTTAGCAAGAGCTAACATTTTGGCTAACACTGGCAGGGGCACACCTCCAGAAATTTTTTGGTCAGTCGGTGGTGGGGTGGCTGCAACCACTCGTTTATTTTTTTTGGGGGGGGGGGGGGGGGGGGGTGTATACTGCCGTCGACATTTTCTGATGCCAAAACTAATCGCCGCCGGGGGTATGGTGATAGAACTTTTTTTGCCGTTAAAATATAACTGACGCTAGGATTTATGTAACTGACTGGCGAGTGGGGTAGCCAACAAATTTATAGCAGAGGTCGTGGCCACCCCCGGCAACCGCCTAATGGCGCCCCTGAAAACAGGTAATGTTTGTTCAAGCACGGTTTACATGAAATAAAAACTTTCAGGTTAAACTTTCAGGCTACACTAAATGAATCATTTTTACTGAATCACTGATTTGTTACTTCAGTTTTGTTTTTAATAATGCAGTGTTTAATTTTTTTCAGTGTACCTACACAATACAGTGGTGCCCCGAGATACGAGTGACTCGACTTACGATTTTTTTAAGATAAAAACCGCCAGTTGGCCGAGTTTTTGCTTTTAGTCACGAGCCCAAACTTGAGAAACGAGTGCTGTATGGCGCCAGGTGGCAGCACTTTGGCTGCTTAATTGAATATTCTTTGAAAAAGAGACTTCAAGTTGTGCAGCAAAAATGTGTTGTATTAACAATCCCGTATGCACTACACTCTGGTGTCCTAATGGGAGAATTTGTCTGTTCTTGGCATTTTATCTAACTTAATATCCATCATATTTTTTTTTTTTTTTTTTACTCTGACAACACCATTGTTTTTAGTTCAGTTGAGACCTAACAAATGTGTTGTATTAACAATGCCATACGTGCTACACACTGACAGCCTGGTGTGAGAATTCATGATGGCATTTCTTACTGCAGATTATTCATCACTCTGTTGTTTTTATCGTGACAACCCCATTCATTTCAATTTAGAAATAATGCTGGATCGAAAACCCATACATGCTACACTCTGATGTCCTGGTGGAGTAATTTATATATTTATTTTATATGTTTTGGCGTGGTTTGTCACAGTTTATCCATCACTTCATATTGTTTTGGCACATGTAATAGTTTTTAGTCCAGTTGAAAGGTAAAAAAGATGTTGTATTAACGATCCTGCATGCACTACACTTGATGATTTAAAGGTCATGCCTGTTCTTGGTGTGTTTTTTTTTGCTGCAGATCCTTCACTCCATGTTGTTTTGGATTTAACATTTTTTTACATTTGAAACTTTAAAAAGCAATGCTGTATTAACTATCCCATATGTGCTACACTCAGGCGTCCTATGGCCGTTCTTGGTATTTTCCCCCTGCAGAATATCCATGACTTCATGTGGGTTTGGCTGAGAAACCCCATCCATCTATCCATTTTCTGAGCCGCTTCTCCTCACTAGGGTCGCGGGCGTGCTGGAGCCAATCCCAGCTATCATCGGGCAGGAGGCGGGGTACACCCTGAACTGGTTGCCAGCCAATCGCAGGGCACAAACAAACAAACAACCAGTTGCACTCACATTCACACCTACGGGCAATTTAGAGTGACCAATTCATGCATGTTTTTCGGATGTGGGAGGAAACCGGAGTGCCCGGAGAAAACCCACACAGGCACGGGGAGAACATGCAAACTCCACACAGGCGGGGCCGGGGATTGAACCCCACACCTCAGAACTGTGAGGCTGATGCTCTAACCAGTCGCCCACCGTGCCGGCTGAGAAAGCTATTGTTATTAATTCAGTTGAAACCTAAAAAATGTTTTTACAATCCTGTACACTACACTATGGTGTCCTTGTGGGAAGAATCCATGCCCATTCGTTATATTTTTTTCAGATCCATCACTTTGTGTTGTATTGGTTCAGATAATAATTTTTAGTACAGTTTAATCTTAAATACTGTAAATATGTTGTTAATTATCCCATATGTACTACACTTCGGCATTGTGATGGAAGAATTCATGATAGTTCTCTGTATTTTTACCATTCATGTTTTTTTTTTTTTGGTTCTGACAATCATTTTTGGTTCAGTTGAATCTTAAAAAAAAAAATTAAAAAAAAGTGAGATTATCAATTACTGCATGTTGTTTTTGGTCTGATAAGTCCATTGTTTTTAGTTTAGTTGAAATCTAAAAATGTTGTTTTTCCAATCCCAAACACACTGCACTCGGGTGTCATTTGGGGGGAATCCATGCCCATTCTCTGTATTCTCACCCCCCCCCCCCCAAAGATCATCCATGACCTCATGTTAAATTGGTTCAGGTAATTGTTTTTAGTTCAGTTGAATAAAAATGTGAAAAAAATGTTGTTAATGATCCCTACATACTACACTTTCATGTCCAGGTAGAAGAACTGATGATGTATTCTTCCCCATCCTCCACTCCATGTTTTTTTGGTTCTGACAATTATTTTTAGTTTAGTTGAAAGTTTAAAACTGTGTTGTATTAACAATCCCATACACACTACACTTTGGCATCCAGGTGTAAGTAGACATTCTGTTTCTTATTTTTCTCGCAGATCATCCTTCACTCCATGCACAAGTACCAGCCTCGCGTTCATGTCATCCGCAAGGACTTCAGCAGCGAGCTGTCGCCCAACAAGCAGGTTCCAGGCGGTGAGGGCGTCAAGACCTTCAGCTTTCCCGAGACTGTCTTCACCACCGTCACCGCCTACCAGAACCAGCAGGTACCTTCCCACTGTGTTGTGGCATCATTCTTCACCATCTTGAGCCCATGTTTAATCGTGAGTCACGATTGGGATTTGTCATTGCAGATCACCAGACTAAAGATTGACCGGAACCCCTTTGCTAAAGGTTTTCGGGACTCTGGCAGAAACAGGTGCGTCAATGTTGTTTTCACGCTTTGGTGATATGAAATGGAATAGTGGAAAAGGCGGGACAGGGTGTTGAACTTCACACCTAATACCATGTGACGTTGAAAGCAATTGGCAATGTCCAACTATTTGAGTCTGAAGACATCATATAATTATCATTTGCAGGAGGCCTAGTCTCTGTGTGAAATGGAATAATAAAAATCCAGTAAGGGATGTGAGGTTCAACAGCCGACACTAACTTTTTCTGCCTTGTTGTGTTGAAAGCAATTGTCACTGTTGAGGAACTATTTGGTGGCTGGCATAATCTAATTATTTGATTGCGGAATACCGTGTCTCTACGAAATGGAATTGCAAAAAACCAGGACCATGATGTTACACTTCTCATTATCCTGCCCATTTTGTTTTAAAACCAATCATCTATATCCAACATTTATCTATTTGAATGTTGGTGTCATCTAATTCCTGTATTTGATTGCAGGATGGCATGTCTCTGTATGTAAGGTTATAGTCAGCTTCTGGGACCAGTGTGTTAAACTTCATAGCCAATGCTCACTTCTGTTGCTCCTTTTGTGTACAAAGCCATTGTTGCTGTCCGACAAATATTGTGATGCTGACCACATCATTGAATTATCTGATAGTACATCTCTGTGTTAAAGGGAATGAACGGAATATCAGGACGATGGTGTGAAGTTTAACACCCGGCACCAATTTACAGCATCTTGCTCCTGTTGTGTTGGAAGAAATTGTATGACAACTTGTACATTATATCAAATGCTGATGTCATCAATTTATATGATCGCGGGATGTGGTGTCTCTGTGTGAAAGGGTATACTGGAAAGCTCACACCTGACACACTGTTGTGTTGAAAGCAATTGGCACTGTCCAACTATTTTGAGTCTGAAGACATCATATAATTACCATTTGCAGGAGGCCTAGTCTCTTTGTGAAATGGAATGATAAAAATTTGGGAGGGGGTGTGAACTTTAACACTCTCATTTCGCTCCTGTTCTGTTGAAAGCAATTGTCAGACAGCTATTTTATACCTACCACTAACGTCGTCTCTCTGTGTCAAAAGTATTACGAAAAGCTGGGACTGTTGATTGCAACTTAACAACTGACACTCATTTTTCCCGTCTCGGTTGTGTTGAAAGCAATTGTCACTAACGTCGTTGAATTATTGGATTACGGAATAGTGTGTCTGTGTGAAAAGTTATGAAAAAAAACAGGGACCGCAGTGTTGTACAGTGGGTACTGAAAGTATTCAGACCCCCTTAAATTTTTCACTTCATTTGTTATATTGCAGCGATTTTCTAAAATCATATAAGTTCATTTTTTCCCTTATTCCTGTACACACAGCACCCCATATTGACAGAAATTTTTTTTTTATTGTTGACATTTTTGCATATTTATTAAAAAAGAAAAACTGAAACATCACACGTATTCAGACCCTTTGATCAGTATTTAGTAGAAGCACCATTTTATGCTAATACAGCCATGAGTCTTTGGGAATGATGCAAGTTTTTCACACCTGGATTTGGGGATCCTCTGCCATTCCTCCTTGTGGATCCTCCAGTTCTGTCAGGTTGGATGGTGAACGTTGATGGACAGCCATTTTCAGGTCTCTCCAGAGATGCTCAATTGGGTTTAAGTCAGGGCTCTGGCTGGGCCATTCAAGAAGAGTCACAGAGTTGTTCTGAAGCCACTCCTTTGTTATTTAGCTGTGTGCTTAGAGTTATTGTCTTGTTGGAAGGTGAACCTTAGGCCCAGTCTGGGGTCCTGAGCACTCTGAAAGTTTTCGTCCAGGATATCCCTGTACTTGGCTGCATTCATGTTTTCGCATTCATCATTCATCACCTTCGATTGCAACCAGTCGTCCTGTCCCTGCAGCTGAAAAACACCCCACAGCATGATGCTGCCACAATCATGCTTCAATATTGGGACTGTATTGGACAGGTGATGAGCAGTGCCTGGTTTTCGCCACACATACCGCTTAGAATTAAGGCCAAAAAGTTCTATCTTGGTCTCATCAGACCAGAGAATCTTATTTCTCACCATGTTGGAGTCCTTCAGTTGTTTATTTAGCAAACTCCATGCGGGCTTTCATGTGTCTTGCACTGAGGAGAGGCTTCCGTCGGGCCACTCTGCCATAAAGCCCCAACTGGTGGAGGGCTGCAGTGATGGTTGACGTTCTAGAACTTTCTCCCATCCCCTGACTGCATCTCTGGAGCTCAGCCACCGTGATCTTTGGGTTCTTCTTTACTTCTCTCAGAAAGGCTCTTCTCCTGCGGTTGCTCAGTTTGGCCGGACGGCCAGCTCTCGGAAGGGTTCCGGTCGTCCCAAACCTCCTCCATTTAAGGATTAGGGAGGCCACTGTGCTCTTAGGAATCTTAAGTGTAGCAGAAATTTTTTTGTAACCTTGGCCATATCTGTGCCTTGCCACAATTTGGTCTCTGAGCTCTTCAAGCAGTTCCTTTGACCTCATGATTCTCATTTGCTCTGACATGAACTGTGAGGTGTAGGGTCTTATATAAACAGGTGTGTGGGTTTCCTAGTCAAGTCCAATCAGTATAATCAAACACAGCTGGACTCTAATGAAGGTTTAGAACCATCTCAAGGATGATCATAAGAAATTGACAGCACCCGAATTAAATATGAGTGTCACAGCAAAGGGTCTGAATACTTATGGCTGTGTGATATTTCAGTTTTTCATTTTTAATAAATCAGCAAAAATTTCAACAATTCTGTTTTTTTCTGTCAATATGGGGTACTGTGTGTACATTGAGGAAAAATATTAACTTAAATTATTTTAGAAAATGGCTGCAATATAACAAAGGGTGAAAAATTTAAGGGGGTCTGAATACTTTCCGTACCCACTGTACTTAACACCCAGCCTTTACGTCTCCCACCCACGTTTAAAGCAACTGTTGTTCTCTGACTATTTTACATGTTGAGACGCTGACACTGATGTCATCTGAGTGAAACTGTGTGTCAAATTGGCTACTAATTGTTAGCTAAAAAGTTCAAAGAAAAACAAAACAAAAAAACAACTGCTTGATTAGTACATCTTTGTAAGAAATGAAAAAGTCCTGACTGGGCCGATTGTTGGCTTCTGTTGTTCCCTTCGTTCCATCAGTGGTGACATCATACCTTCCTTTTCCTTCTTCCTTTGAATCAGCATGCGGGGGGGGGCTTGTCGGAGATGGTGTGTTTTGAACATGAAAGCAGCACCCCGTCATCTGGTCTGCATTATTAGCAGCGGAGATATCCGAGACTTCTTTTTTTGCTTTTCAAACAATAGACTTCGTGATTTATGGCCTAGTGTTAAAAGGAAAAACAGCAACACATGAGAAGATAACGTGGCCTTTACACTCGCAGAAAAAGCTTAAAAATTAAAGAGATACCGTTTTTGGTCCATGTTGACATTTCAAGTACCGTTTCAAACCAGAAAAATTCCAACATGATCCAAATAATTGACCCATGTTCAGTACACAAAAAAACTTTGAAAGTGACAAATGCAGTAAACTTGCAATTTACGATTTTAGAAATTTAGGTATGATTAGATTTTATAGCGCTGGCAGTAAAAACCACATCAAAATATTTCAGTAATTCCAAGTTCATGTCAACTTTGGTAAGGTAAAGAAAATGTCATTTTACAATCCCATTTTTAGCTCATGTTGATCTCAAGCACTGTTACAAACGTGCAAAATTTGTACATGATTCAAATAAAACTGTGACCTGTTTGCAATTCTCACACACACACACACACACACACACACATTAAAAGCAGCAAATATGTCCCTATCAAACAACTAACCTGATTATACTTATTAGCAGCATTGACAACCAGATCGGATTATTTAGTGACCAGCAATTTCCATGTTCAAGTTACATAAATTATAATTGATTGGTTACATTTATTATTATTTATGTATTTATCAAATATTTTGGTAACTTCCCCCGTGGCAGCATCCGAGGCCAGTTAACGTTAGTGCTAACGTACTGCAACAGTCGACCAGGAAGTTTCTGTCCTAAAATTACTCGGCTGGGAGTTCGATGGGAGTAAATCACGCTGGTCGCAGAGGTTTGTGTCCACACTTTCGTGCAGATTTATGCACACAATAAAACGTTGCCTTCCTCTTTAACAGCTCTGGTTTCCTGTGAGCGGGAATCTTGGTTTCTTTCAACGCGGTAGATTCTTCCGCTGGTTGTAGCTCATCTTTGCATTAGGTTTTAGTTTACTGCCTACATTTCCTCTCCAGTTTCCTTTTAGCATTACACATGTCAGCCACCTTGATTTAAACCAGGCAGTCAGACTCTACTACTAGCATTAGCATTAGCCTGTGAGTCAGACTAGAGACGACACTCTGTGTGATGGGGAAATCTTTTTATTTTGTTACATTTTTCAAGACGCATTAGCATTAGCATTTCATTAGCATTATCCGATGAGCCAGACTAGCAATAACACTCAATGGGATGAGGAAAACGTTTTTTTTCTTTTGGCCTAGTTTATTAGCATTATCATTAGTCTATGAGTTTGGACTAGCGATATCACGTTGTATGAAGGGTAACTTCTTCCCTTTTTCAGACTTTCATTAGCATTAGCCAATGAGCTGGACTAGCGACAACACTCAATGGGACTAGTAGTGTTGTGCTTAAGATCACACTATCCGAGACCAAGACTTGTACGAGACCATAACTCAACGACACAAAGACTTTGGCGAGTCAAGACCGAGATAAGGCGAGACAGAGACAAGCTGAGACCGTGACAATATTTTAGTATTTTAAAAACCATGACAGGGTTGAATAACTAAGCTAAATTCTTGCAAAAAATGCATCCTTGTATGTATTTAAAAAATCAAGTTTTAAAGAAGAAAGAATCATAAGAGACTGCAGCATTTTGTTACCTAAATGTGTACAGTGGGTTGTCATAATAATGCCTCCCTAACTAAAAACCTTCTCAACTGGGGGGAGGGTGGAGTAGGGGTTGGTGGGGGAGTGGGGTCTAGCCCTGTCCCGTCCCATCCCCTCCTGTTCCTCAGTCACAACACCACAAAGTTGCAGTCATTATGGAGGTGGTCTGCCAGGGGTTTATAACACCTGAATTGAAGGTATTTGTTGTTTTACCAAGTGCTTCTCCTTATTATCACATCATTGAAGTTGAACAATAGCAGATCAGTGCTGGTCTTGACCGGTCTCGACGGAAAATCCTCAGTCCGGCCAGTCTGAGACCAGCACTAGACCAAGACTTTTGGGAGTCAAGTCCGAGACAAGACCAAGACTTTCAAAATGTAGTCTCGAGACCTGTCTCGAGTGTTACAACACTAAGGACTAGGAAAACGATTTTTGTTCTGGTCCTTTTTCTCGGGCTCCTAGAGGTAGTTTATTAGAATTAGGATTAGTCTAGGAGTTCAGACTGGTGACATCACTCTGTTGGACTGGGAATTTTTTTGTTTTTGTTTGGGTCCGTTTTTCAAGACTGTAAGAGGTAGTTTATTATCATTAGCATATCCCCTCCTTGAGCCGTCACTTTATCGTGGTGGAGGGGTTTGTGTGTCCCAATGATCCTAGGAGCTAAGTTGTCTGGGGCTTTGTGGCCCTGGTAGGGTCACCCATGGCAAACAGGTCCTAGGTGAGGGACCAGACAAAGCACGGGTCCAAAAACCCCTATGACAAATAAAATTAATGGATTTAGGTTTCTCTTGCCTGGACGCAGGTCACCGGGGGACCCCTCTGGAGCCAGGCCTTGAGGTGGCTCAAAGGCGAGCACCTGGTGGCTGGGCCTGGCCCATGGGGCCCGGCCGGGCACAGCCCGAAAGGGTAACGTGGGTTCCCCTTCCCATGGGCTCACCACCTGTGGGAGGGGCCATAGGGGTCGGGTGCAGTGCGAGCTGGGCAGTGGCTGAAGGCGGGGACCTTGGCAATCCGATCCCCGGCTACAGAAACTGGCTCTAGGGATGTGGAATGTCACCTCCCTGGCAGGGAAAGAGCCCGAGCTGGTGTGTGAGGTTGTGAGGTTCGGGCTCGCCTCCACACACTGCTTGGGCTCTGGTACCAGTCCTCTTGATAGGGGTTGGACTCTTTTCCACTCTGAAGTTGTCCACGGTGAAAGGCGTCGAGCAGGTGTGGGTATACTTATTGCCTCCCATCTCAGCACCTGTACATTGGGGTTCACCCCGGTGGACAAGAGGGTGGTCGCTGAGGCAAAAACTCAGGCATGGGTGGAGTTTGGTGAGGCCATGTAGAACGACTTCCGGACAGCTTCGAGGAAATTCTGGGGGTGCTTCGGGAGTATGGTGTACCAAATCCCCTGATACGGGCTGTTCGGTCCCTGTACGACCGGTGTCAGAGTTTGGTCTGCATTGCCGGCAGTAGGTCAGACTCGTTTCTGGTGAGGGTTGGACTCCGCCAAGGCTGCCCTTTGTCACCGATTCTGTTCATAACTTTTATGGACAGAATTTCGAGGTGTAGCCGAGGCGTACAGGGGTCCGGTTTGGTGGCCTCAGTATTGCAACTCTGCTTTTTGCAGATGTGATTCTGTTGGGTTCTTCAGACCATGATCTCAAACTCTCACTAGAGCGGTTCGCAGCCGAGTGTGAAGCGGCTAGGATGAGAATCAGCCCCTCCAATTCTGAGACCATGGTCCTCAGTCGGAAAAGGGTGGAGTGCCCTCTCCAGGTCGGGGATGAGATCCTTCCTCAAGTGGAGGAGTTCAAATACAATAGGGTCTTGTTCCCGAGTGAGGGAAGAATGGAATTGGAGATCGACAGGCGGATTGGTGCAGCGTCTGCAGTAATGCGGACTTTGTATCGGTCTGTTGTGGTGAAGAAAGAGCTAAGCCAAAAGGCAAAGCTCAGAACTACGTTCCTACCCTCACCTATGGTCACGAGCTGTGGGTCGTGACCGAAAGAACAAGATCCCAGATCCCCAAAATGAGTTTCCTCCGCAGGGTGTCCGGGCTCTCCCTTAGAGAGAGGGTGAGAAGCTCGGTCATCCGGGAGGAGTTCAGACGAGAGCCGCTGCCCCTCTGCATTGAGAGGAACCAGATGAGGTGGCTCGGGCATCTGTTTAGGATCCCTCCAGGACGCTTCCCTGGTGAGGTGTTCTGGGCATGTCCCACCGGGAGGAGACCCCGGGGATCCCCCAGGACACGCTGGAGAGACTACGTTTCTTGGCTTGCCTGGAACGCCTCAGGATCCCCCCGGAAGAGCTGGAGGAAGTGGCTGGTGAGAGGGAAGTCTGGGCTTCCCTGCTAAAGCGACTGCCCCCGCAACCCGACCTCGGATAAGCGGAAGAAAATCAATGGATGGATGGATTAGCATATAAACCGGACTCTGAACATCACTTTGTGGGACTGCAAAAATGTTTTCGTTTTGATCCTTTTTTACGTAATCCTAGCAGTAGCGTATTACCATTAACCTATGAGCCTGACTATCGTATGAGTCGTCCTACTGTAGTGACATAACATCTAAGTGATTGAAAATGTAACCTTAGGCCCTTAGGTAACTTATTAGTATTAGCATTAGTCCTATGAGCTCAGTGGTTTTTTTTTTTATCAGTTTTTATTTCATGGTTTTTATTGTGTGTGTGTGCGTGTGTGTGTGTGTGTGTGTGTGTGTGTGTGTGTGTGTGTGTGTGTGTGCGCGTGCGTGCGCATGCGTGCCGGTTTAGGACAGGCCTTGAGGCCATCATGGAGACGTACGCTTTCTGGAGACCTCCAGTTAGGACGCTCACCTTTGAAGACTTCACCAACATGCAGAAGCAGCAGGGTGAGTCACCACTTTTGCACGGTGCCTAGAAAGGTGCCCAGATTGTTTGATTATTATGTCTGCATTAATCAAAGTGTTACTCACTGATGAATTTGGGTGGTGTATCAAGTGGATAAATTTATGATTTTTATTTATTTATTTTTATTTTTATTTTATTTTTTTGGCAAAAAAAAGTGATATTGTGTCATGCTTTTACACTTAAATGTGGTAAGAAATTCAGAAAGTTGCACCATTTTTGGGGTAATCTTTTACTAGCGATGTTAATGAAAAAAAATACAATTTTGCACTGTTTCTGGATCCACAGAAAAAATGCTAGTTTCAAAAAAAATTCTGTTTTCTGGGGAAAAAAACATTTTCCAGTGTTCTTACATATTAAAAAGGAAAAAGAAATTGACAATTTGCACAATTCTGTGGGACAAAATTACACCAATTTCCACCATTAATTTGACGCATACAAGAAAATAATTCGCACCATTTTCCGGGAAACATTTGAATCATTTTCTCACATATTTTTGGTATGATTTGCAGTATTTTCTGGATAATTTAAAAGAAATTTTTTTTTTTACCTTTGTCCATCATTTTCTTTCCCCGTTAAAACGTGGAAAACGTATAGACTGTTTGCACCATTTTGTGGGAAAAAATACGACATTTTAAACGTTTCCTTTCCACATTAATCTTATAAAATAATTCACATCATTTTTTCATTTTATTTTTATTTGAAATATTTTTCATTTTATCGCCTAATGGAAAAACAAAAAAGAATTTGCACTTGAAAAAAGTTTTTTATGATTTTGCACCACTTTTCACCATTTTCTTGCAACTTTAAAGTGGAAAAATACATACCATCTGCACCGTTTTCTGGAGAAAAAAAAAAGTAGACTGTTTTTCTACCACATTTTTCTTCTGTGGGGGGAAAAAAAACACCAATCAGACCAGTTTTTGTATCCACCACCAAAATTTAATGAGCTCTTCCTTCCGCGCTCTAAAGTTTTCTCATAGTTTCATGTAACTTGCCTAATCCCGCAAGCAAAAGATGAATACTTAAAATTCTTACGTTCTCTTTTTGGAATAATGACAATTTTTTTCCCTCCCCACACCCAAATGTAATGGTTCCCACTTGGTTCACTGCAATGGTTTTGCATCATAAAACATTATAAAAACATACACTCCTTGGTGTAAGTAACATAAGTCACCCGATCCAGCCTCTGACACCATGTGACCGTTGTCATGGCGACCTGGCTCGCCTGATGTTGCAGTGGGACGACGTGTTTGTTTTCATTAAAAATGTGAACCCCGAGCGCAAACACCAATTTTTTTCCTTCCGCTAGTCCACTGCTAGCCCTCCTAACATCCCTCAAGTCCTTAGAAGCAAAGGAAAACATGACTTCACATATATTTCACGCATATCCCTTCCCCCCCCCACGGTGAACCCCCTTTGTCTCGCAGCTTATCGAAGGCATATGGCGCATGCGATTATTTCAACTGAACCATTCTACAGCTAGGGCTAGGAGCTAACGTAGCAGTCAACGTCTTTATTCAGTGCTCCGTTTTTATCGAAACAGTACAAACAGACCAGTCATTGAAGAGTCACATTCTTTGTTCACAAAAAGTTGCTCAGTGAGGGCCAAGAGTCTTGTCATGGCAAGATAACAAGCAAGTGGCATCATACCAAAATAAAATTAGTAAAAGAGTGTTTGGATACAGCCAGTCTTTTCTATTTTTGAGAAACTTTCTCAAAATGCCAATAAAAGTGGTAACTTCTTATTTCATGATAACTTCCTGTTGCTATTCTTCTCTTACCATTACTGTCCTTTTTTTTCAACAGTAAGTATTGCAAAAAGCCAAAGAGAAAGCAAAACATACTCGGAGATATACAGAGAAAATGAGGTAGAGTAACGAGTTGCCAACGTAGTGGTTGGCATCTTCACTCAGTGTCACAACTCTGGTCACGGATGAGCGGAAATTAAACTCCTTTGTTCACAAAAAAATTGCTCGATGGTGACCGAGTGTAGTGTCAGGCCAATGAAACAAAACAGGAAGTAGCAACGTACAAAAATTATAGAGGTGACTGCTCCTTCTTACAAGATAAGTGTTGGAAAAAGCCAAAGTAAAAGCAAAATAAGCACTACAATTAATCCTCCATTGTTGTCTGAAATAAGGCAGAGATGATCAATAAGAAACAAAGCAAGCTACTTAAAAGCGGTAATCTTACAACTGTGAGTCGGCTGCAGGGGTGGCAGCGTTAGGGGTGGTGGTGGTGGTGGTAGAGATGCGAACATCTGCAGTACATTTTTACTCAGTGCATCCAAAGTCCTTAGTTTACAAAAAGCAGCTCAATATAGTCTCTCACGTAGGAGATAGCATCCAACCAAAATCAAAACGGTTGTCGTGACTTCCAGCTTGTCTTGTCAGGGGTCGCCGCAGCGAGTCACTCGCATGATTTGTTTGGCACAGTTTTCACGCTGGATGGCCTTCCTGACACAATCAACCCATCTTTTTATCTGGACTTCGGACCAGCTGTGGCCTAAAGCGACAATATTGTGTATTGGGGCAGTGGCCGGGAATAGAACCCACGCCGTCTGCATGAAAGGTTGCAGCATGTATCTCCACCAACAAAGCTCTAACGGTACTAAACATTTGTGTGTTTTTCGTGTGTTCAGGCGGCAGCACAGGCACGTCTCCGACCACCTCCAGCACGGGGACGCCCTCCCCCTCCGGGGCCGCCCACCTCCTGTCTCCTTCCTGCTCGCCACCCGCCTTCCATCTGGCGCCCAACACCTTCAATGTGGGCTGCAGGGAGAGCCAGCTGTGCAACCTGGGACTGTCCGAGTACCCGGCGTGCGCCCGAAGCAACATGGCGGCGCTACAGGGCTACGGCGGCCTGACCGATGGCTCCTACGGACGCCTCCAGGCGGCGGGCAGCGGCGTGGCCTCCACGCAGCCCGCCGAGTCCTTCCTGCCACAGAGGACTTCCTCCTTGATCGGCATGCAAGGGAGCGGTTCTGCAGGCGCCCCCGGCGGCACCGGCGGCAAAATGGATGCCTACGGAGGCCAGCTGAGCTCCTTCCCCGCTTCACAATTGCAGTATGTGATGCAGGCGGGCGCCGGCGGGTCCGGGGGCACCTCGGCCACCGCCCCATCCGGTTCCTCCCCGTCCTCAGCTCACATGTTCAGCGGGGGCCACCACCACGTGCAGCAGGGCTCCTACAACGCTTTCTCCCTGCACAACCCCTACAATTTGTACGGATACAACTTCCCCGCCTCGCCCCGCTTGGCCACCAGCCCCGAGAAGCCCCAGGGGGGGCTGCTGTGCTCCTCCGCCCCGGCCGGCGCCTTTGCCGAGCGCCAATACCTGTCCAACGGCAACATGGACACAATGCACATGATTGGCAACGGTGCCGGCGGCCAGCAGCAGGGCGCCGCTCCCTGCGATGGACGTCAGTACGGCACCCCCTCCCAGATGTCCATGCACATGGTGTAGAGAAAAGAGGGCGGCGCAGCGATATTCTGACGCAAATTCGGAACATGTGAATTTTTTTTTTCCAGCTGTTAGCCTTTTAAAAAAGGATCGTGGCTTGTGAATACGCCCTTCTCTTCTTAAAAAGATCTTCGAGGGGGCATCCTTACTATTATTTAATTTTATTTTCGGGATGAAAGGAGCAGCAGGGATGACAGGAGTGGTGGTGACGGCGGCTGCATTATAGGTGGTGTTAGGTTTGATGGCTGAAGTGGTATGGGTGGTGGCGGCACGGGCAGCATTGCTGATGGCGGGGGAACGGGCTGCAATACCTATAGGGGTGACTCAGTGCTGGAAGGGATGTCAGGGGCAATGGCAAGGGGCTCAATGCAGTCAGATTTGTTATGGTTCAATATTTACGCTGCCCTTTCTTATACCCTGTTTCCGCAAAAAACAACCGCCCAAGTGTGGGGAGAATCGGGACATTTTGGACGGGATCTGGGGACGCGCCTTGTTGGACAAGTTGCCCCCTCACTCGTCCTACCAGGAATATCAACCCCGAAGCAAAATCCCTTGACAGACTGAAACCTGGTGTCACCATTTTGGAGTGGATTATGTATTTTAGCATATAAATAAATAACTATATATATATATATATATATATATCACTAAGCTTAAACGTGTGAAGTTATCAGCAATAGCAAAGCAAAATTGCTCAAGTGTGTGTTTTGTGGTATTTAAGTGCTGCAGTACCATCGTTGTTATACAAATGTGTGGCATAGTAAAATAAGCAAAAAAAAAAAAAAAAAAACAATTGTTTTTTGTGTAAATGTAAATAAAAAAGTGCCAAGCACATAAAAAACCTCAATAAACGTTTTAATTCACGTATGTCTTCTGAATGGTTTTTCCATCAGCAATGTGGGTGAAATTAGTTTAGACGGATGGCTAAGTGAGGCTGCAACGACAGCTGTTAACTGTAACACGAACAAAAAGAATTACTTACCGACTGTTTGTTAGTGGTGCTTAATAAAGTATTATGTTGGCTACTTTTGCCGGACACAAGTGAATGTACGGTGGTGACAAAATTGACTGAGTATACAGTAGTTATGAAAAAGATCACATTGATATGGTCAGCAGAATTAGTCATACGTACTGTTGGCTATTACTTTTACCAAACATGGGAACGTACAATGACCCTCAAGGGGCAAAAGACGTGCTGTTTTCATTCCTAAAGCTGTGATAACTTGTCGTGAATAAGCTGGTCACACTGACAGGGTCAGTCAAGTTAGTCATGCATAACAATGTGCCACAATGACTACTTTCGCTGAACATGGGAATGGGCAGTGGCTTTAAAAGTAACAAAAGATTTCACTTTAATCCTAAAAGGTGTGATCAATAGTCAGTCGAGTTAGTCGTGCATAACTTTGTCAGGCTGAATGCTTTTGCCTCACACAAGTACCTTAAAGGGACAAAACTGAGTTTATTGTCATGAATAAGATTGCCATAGTAGGCATGTGTTATCGTGTCATCTTGATGACCTTTCCTGGATTCAAAGAATCATACGGCGGCCCTGAAGAGGCAAAAGACATCCTGTTTTCTATGTATAAGCTATGAGGAAGTGTCATGATTAAGATTAACGTGGTCGGTCGAGTTAGTCGTGCGTAATAATGTTATGTTGACTACCTTTCCCGGATGCAAAGACTCATGGTGATCCTGAAGGGACAAAAGACATGCTGTTTTCTATTTAAGAGCTATGCTCATGCATCATTAAAATGGAGACAAAAGTGAGCATAAAATGGCCCCACAAGGGAAGAAATGAGTTAGTTTACAGGAATATGATGATCACATTGACATGGTCAGCAGAGTTAGTCATGTGTAATATTGACTACAAATTCTCTCCCTCTTGCTAACCAGTCTCCCTGGATTCAGCCTCCTGGGCCAATCAGCATCCTTTACACGCATATTACTCATCTCTCCCCAATCACGTTCATGTAATATCATATTTGGGCCATCATCAGAACACAATGAGGACCACTGAGACTATTACAACCACCTGTTTTTTTCCCCAACTCGAGGGACGTTAAATAATGAGTGCAGACGAGCATGATTTCATAATGTTGGCGGTGCGCCAATGATGCAGACATTATTTCCAGCCTCCGCCAATTCATCAATGACATAATGGACCTTCCGCCATCCATCAGAGTCCCAGAAGTGGAAAAGAATGTCCTGGAAGCCTTTCATCATTCTCAACGTGGCGTTGACGGATAAGCGGCGGGCATCCGACACCCGAACGAAGAATAAAACGGATCCCTTTAACAAGATCAGAAGGTTCTGGTACTCCAATTTAAGGCGATCTTTTAAGTGGCCTCTTGGTGTCCGAATCTCCCATGCAACATACTCGGTAAGTGTTGCTCTCTTACATTTGTTCATCTCCTGGCGAAATTCCACAGACATGAATTATTGCAGACGGTAGACACGTATTTGCTTTTCGGAGGAGTTTCTCTGTGTGGGGGCGACACGTGTTGAAGCGCTAAATCAAGAAAAACGTCAAAAAAGCTTCACAGGCACATAAAATCAGCTGTGCGGTCGTAATACGCATGTCAGGAATACACCAAAAAGAATTTAGACATCTACATAGTGATGAAAATTTGGTGTCAGAAACAAGCTCCAATCATTTTATGATGACTCTGCTCAATTTTGATTGATTTATTGGAGGTGTAGATTTATTTTATTTTATTTTTTGTGAAGGAAGTGGCATCCAATTATCTCTTTGTGTCCTAAGCACAATTTACAGTGGCGATCTTAAAGCCCAATTCCAATCTGTCTATATCCACTGTTTTTTTTTTTTGTTTTTTTTTTTTTTATATAAACATACTTTCAATGAGATTCTGGTAATAGAAGGATCTAGTTGGTTGTTTTGGTGCACTTCACAACTTTTGACGGTAGAAGTGGAGAAAAGACAGCAATAAAGTCACGCCTCACTGATTGACCTGGTTAAAAAAAACAAAACTTCTTGGGTTCATTTTTATGCCCAGTTATCATTCAGCAACAATATCAAATTGCTTTATATACTGTATGTACTTTCAATTAAGTTTGGCGAAAGAAGCAGGATCCAGTTTTCTTTCAATGACTTTAAACTGAAGTCGTAATGCCCGATTACAAAATAGTGCCTGATAGATCAACTCTTTAAATTAAAAAATCTTCACAGACACATAAAGACGGCTGCAAAGTTATACACAAAATGCATCAAAATGATTTTGACATCATAGGTCTGTTTAGCTTCGGTTTGACGTCATAGATGCTGAAAATTTAGCCGAAGAACTGGGATCCAATCATTTTATGATGACATAGGCTGGATTCACACTGGGAATTGTCATGCCCAACTATATGATTTCCACCAATACCTGTTTTGTTTTACATGCATGTTCTTTCAAGCAAATTTGGCAAAAGAGGGTCCAGTTATCTTATGAAGACTTTGGGTGGATTTGCACAGGAGATCTTTAGCCCCAGTTTGACCCATTATTTCATTAGCTAGTTATTTTTACCACTTTTCAAGCTTTAAAACGGTTTATCTGCACCACAGACGTGACTTTAAACAGTAAATAAACACACAAAACACAAACATAATGTGTGAAGCATATTTTTTAAATGATTAAAAAATAAATCCATGATTTCTCAGTAGTGTTTTATTTTAAAAAATAATTAAAAAAGAAACTTAATAAAATAAGGCCAGCAGAATATATAATAAGTATATAATTTTCAAGCAATAAAAAGGAGCATTAAAATTTGACCTGCCACACAACCGAAGGATAATACATTATCCATCCATCCATTTTCTGAGCCGCTTCTCCTCACTAGGGTCACGGGCGTGCTTGGAGCCTATCCCACCTGTCATCGGGCAGGAGGCGGGGTACACCCTGAACTGGTTGCCAGCCAATCGCAGGGCACATAGGAACAAACAACCATTCGCACTCACAGTCATGCCTACGGCCAATTTAGAGTCTCCAATTAATGCATGTTTTTGGGATGTGGGAAGAAACCGGAGTGCCCGGAGAAAACCCACGCAGGCACGGGGAGAACATGCAAACGCCACACAGGAGGGGCCGGGGATTGAACCCGGGTCCTCAGAACTGTGAGGCTGACGCTCTAACCAGTCGTACACCGTGCCGCCTAATACATTATAATATTAAAATAATACAGTATTATAATAATAAAAATAAAAAAACATTTTAAATTAAAAACATTTTAAACATCCATCCATCCATTTTCCAAAACATTTATCCTCACGAGGGTCGTGGATGTTAAAACATATTATTTTTAATAATTATATTTTTGTATTAATATATTTAAAAAAGAAAACATAAATGAAGTTATTGAATCAAACTTTAAATAGTGTCAGTTTGACACCACCACCACTATGTAACAGAAGGTTTAATAAATACATAAAAAAATAATACATTATAATTTTATAATGTATTTAAACAGCATTATATTTTAATGATAAAAATATATTTCTTAAATAATGAAATAAGTCTAGCAGAAAAAGTGAAATCCTAATATTTTTTTTCCTGAATTTTCAAATTTGAAAATGGGTCAATTTCATTCTTGTGATTTTAATGACATTTGCATAGCCAGAATTCCTAATGCCTGTTTTATTTTGGGGGGAAAAAAATCATCAATTAAAAAAACGTTTGCGTTTGGCCGCCACGTTTAAGCATAACCAGCACCAGACTAAAGCTTCTAAAGGCCAGATGACTGGCTACATTTCGCAGCCGCAGGCCGTTTTTGCTCATTTGAGCAATACACACGCACGCACACAGACACACACACACACACACACACGCACTAAAGCCTCTGGAGTCAAAGGAGATGTCGGAGATATGGTCGACCCCCACAGGCAGGTGGTTCTCATTTTTTAAGGTGCCCCGCCGAGCAGGCTCCGTGTATAAATGAGAGAGGTCCGCTCTGGTGGGCGGGGTCCCGAGAGGTCCGGCGGATAGTGTGACTGACCGCGCAGGTGACCCGGATACAACCCCCCCCCCCCCCCTGGAACCCTCGCCCGCACCCCTGTTGAGACTTTGAGGAACTGTTAGAAGCCTGCCAGTTAGCTAAGGTAGTGGTGGAGTTATTACCCTTCCTTGGCCAAGTAAGAGTTGCTCAAAATATGAGCGCAAGAATGTGCGTCAATAAAGGCCGATTTGCGGTTCAATTTGGGGCATGGGTCTTTGAGACTTTTTTATACGTTCTAACATGATAGAGATGGTCACACATTTTTCGGTTTTGGTTTTGGGTGTCCAGGGCTGATTTTCATACATCCGTGGTTGAGACTTTTTTGTGCATCTGTAACGATAGACAACTCCACAGAATATTAGGTCAACTTGTGAAACTGGTGTCCGGGGCTGATGTTTTAAATTTTTTTGCTAACTTTCTCACAAAGTACTAGGCTTGAAATTCTCCCCAAAATGACGAATTCAAACCAAAATGGCCAATTTTCCATAAAATTTCGTACGTGGGTTCTTGAGACTTTTTCGCGCATCCTCTCATCATAGACATGCCCACCTAATTTTGTGTCTATTGGTAAAAATGGTGTCTGGTACTGATTTTTTTCCCCGAAGTTTCTATCAAAGTTTGAGTCTTGGAATGTATCACACAATGTCTACTTCAAACCAAAATGGCTGACTTCCTGTTGAATTTTGTTCATGGGTGCTGAAGACTTTTTCGTGCGTCCAGTTACGATCGGCACGTCCTCCCAGTTTAGTGCCGATCGTTGAAATGCGTATCTGGGACAGATTTTTTTTGTAAATTTGCTCAAAATGGCCGGTTGTAACCCAAATCTCTGACTTCCTGTTGAATTTTGTGTATGGATCCCAGAGATTTTCCCTTGCATCCTGTTATGATAGACATATTCACCCAATTTCGGGGTTGACACCACTGGAGTTAACGTTGGTGTCTTTGGGGGTCTTAGCTTTGTGGGGTGCGAGGAACAGTAGCCAGCAAGCGCTCACGTAAACCTCACACCTTAAGAGACACCGCGGCGACACATGCTAGTGCGCCCGTTGGGTTTTAGCCGCCTTGTTAACAACACGCTTTTCACCGCCCCCGCCCAAACACCAGGCTGGTTACATTATCACCTGGCTTTTCTCTCGTAACGTGAGGGTAGAAGGCAGCGTTTTTCATGCTAAGGCGAGGCTGACCGCCAACAGTGAGGGAAGGTTAGTTTCTTTTAGCTAGGCAGTGGATGCGTCATACTTTTTGCCCATGAAAGTTCATCCCGGCAATATTCTGCATTCCGAGGTAGTGCGAGAGCCGTAACAGCATCTGCAGCCCATTTTACACTTGTAGAAGCCAACATTTTGTCATTATTTTCCCAGGTCGCTCTCCACTGACACTCAATAGGTGAATAAAGTCAACCCGGTAATTTTCCACCGTCGGAGGTAGTATCAGCTGGACAGTATATTAGCAGCACCGACACGCATTGGGCCGACCAAGTTGACCTGGTAATGTTTCCACCTTCAGAGGTAGTATCATAGTCGCGACAGTGCCTGTAGCTTCTTTTACACTTTTAGAAGATTGATGTCGACCCGGCAATGTTCTGCATTTGGAGGTAGTATGTGAGCCGTAACAGCACCTGTAGACGTATGCTTGCAAATGTTGAGAATTTTTCCACTTTCAGAGGTACTATAAGAGGTGAGAGAGTGCATTTAGCCCCTTTTAAACTTGAAGAAGCCAACATTTTTCTGTCTTGCGTCCAGGTTATTGGTTGGTATAACAACACAGACACGGAATGTGCAGTATTCCGCATTAGGAGGTAATATGAGAGCCGTAACAGCATCTGTAGCACATTTATGCTTGTAGAAGCTGAAAATCTTCCGCCTTGTTTCCAGGTTGCCATTCTGTATCAATGACACCGACATGGAATAGAGGAACAAAATCAACCAGGCAATATTCTGCATTTGGAGGTAGTATATTTGAGGCTGGACAGTGCCTGTAGCCCTTTTTACACTTGTAATAGCTGACGATTTTCCACCTTCTTTCCATCTTGCTGTTCTGTGTAAGACAAATACTTAATGGGTGAACAAAGTCGACAAAGCAATTTTTTTTCCCCCCATGCCTTAATTGTTTGGCCTTGGTGGAGGTCTGTGCATATTTGTGTCCTGGTTCAGCTGCCACACTCAAGTAACACATTCAGACACACACCACCACTACTGTATGTATGTATGTATGTATGCATGTATAACCTCCCCCTCCCCATAGTTAGACTGAAGGCGGGGCCAACTAGAAAACAGGTCACCACTTTAAACGCAGCCGACACATTCTGCAGTCCGATTTTATGTGACAAGCGTGATAAAAGTGATTTAAGTCGCGCATGTGTGTGCTGCTTCATAATTACAAAATATTTAGCCATGGGGGGGCAGAGCTAGTCATTAGCATCGTACCTACGCTGAGATTAAACAAACTTCCTGTGATCATAACGAGCGTTTTGAAGATAAAGGTCTGAGCGGCCTTGGAGTCTACTTATTTCATTTTCATGTTGCATGGCCGCAACGGGATTTCCGCCATTGCACTTTGGCTTCTTAGTCGCTGTATCAACTCGGGATTCTCTGCGCCCAGATTGTTAACAAACAATGAAAGTAGGACGCCAAAATAACAAACCAAAAACCTAATTAACAAACTCACCAAAGTAACAAATCAACCAACAACCAAAGCAACAAACAAACTGACTAACCAACTGTTGGGTAAGATAAAGTAATAAATCAAGCAACTACAACAAAGTGGTACAGCTACTATTCTGATTGTTTCAATAACTTTGAGTTACTGTAGTTAACGAAGATAAGCACAAGCTACCCACAATGCATCAGAAGTGGTGCTGTTGCTATGGTAAACAGGTGTCGGTTGAGTGATATCTTAAGAGCATGCAGTTGTCCATTTCTAGGTAAACGTCTTTTCATGTGGCATATACCACGTGTATGTATTTATACGTGCGGCCTTTTCTACTGTTCATGACCCTTGAACCCACCACGAGCTCCCCCGTCACCCGCCCCCACCCACTTCCTAGCGGTCCATGATAATCCCTCCCACCTGCTGCGTGACAGAATGTCAAGTTAAATTTACTAGCGCCTTTGGACAGGTTTTAATTTAGGACGGCTAAGTCGTACTGTGACATTTTAGCGTTATAACTTGTTCACGCCACAGCGTAATCACTTTTTCAAGCAACCCGAGTCACAAACCAACTGAGTATTTAATAAGGATGAATAGATTTAAATACAACATTGATTAACCTCAATTGACCCAGTTTGCCAGGCACTGCACATTTAATTTGATATTACTTCTCTTTAAACTAAATTCCTCTAGTAAACCACTCACCAGGTTTAGTTGTGTATTAGCCTAGCCGGCGCGTTAGCCACTATCTTGTCACGGCAAACCTACTAAAGTGACAAACAAACCAACGAACCAAAGAAACAAACCAACTAAACAACCAAAGTAGCAAACCAACCTACTTAAGTAACAAACCATGAAACCAACCAAACATCGTAAAAAAACAGCTAACCAACTAAAGTAACCAAACCCACCAATTAAAGTAACAAATCAACCAACCAAATTAAAAAAACCCTCCAAACATCGTAATGTATTATTTTCATAACATTTCCATATTTTCTTGTTTTCTATGTTTCTTCTCAACTTTATGTTTCTAATTGCTGGCCCATTTTGTTGTCACCACTCGAGCAGGCGTGTGTGCTCCTTTGCGTGTGTGAGCATTTGTTGAGTGGAAAATGGCCTCCAAAGCTCCTCGACTCACCTTTCGCCGTGACAACATTTAGCACGATGTGATGACCCCCCGCATGCCACCGTTACCCTCCCGCACCCTGGGACCCTCGCTCACCCATTTCCCAGCTAGGCAGCCTGTTTTGGGATGAAGCCACTCGGTGCCCTTCAACAGATGGTCAAGGCGGCCAGCGGGCAGTGGGTCGTTTTTGTTTTGTTTTTTTGACACGGCGGGAGCCCCACGAGCAGCCCCCCCAAACCCCCCCCGCCCCCACTACCAACACCGCAGCAGTCCGATGTGACAAAATGCAAAGTGGAATTCGCCGGGCCAGAATTGTCCCTCAGAAGGAGCATGTGAGCGGTCGGATGGCGGTCCGGGCGAGCTTGGCTGACAGCTGTGATGTTTATAGGGCGGCTTCGATGACAGTCCCGCTTGGTGGGGGGACGGACGCAGGGAGGGAGGGAGTCTCGGGGGTCTCGGCTGTTTTCAGACAGGAATTAGGTTTGTCATCACATTCTAAAATCCGTCTGATTTACGACATTTCCACCGGTCTCTTCCCTTTGACCCGCGGCGGCAAACGCCCAGCAGGGGAAAACACGACATTTGGACAAATTATTTGTTTGTTTACTTGGTGGACTTTCACCGCTAAGGATCCGGGGGTCAGCTGGCAGTTCGCGCTTCCTTGGCGGTGGTCGCCGAGCAAGTCCAACATGGCTACACGCAACGTCTGCTGTGCTGAGTGACAAACCGACAAAGAAAAGTAACAAACCTACAAACTGGAGTAAATAACAAACCGACGTAACCAACCAAAGTAACACATCAACCATTCAAAGTGACATACGTTTGTCCACTATTAAGCGTTCCAATGTAAAAAAAACAACAACAACAACAAAATGAGGATCTGATTTATGAAGTCCTAATTGTTGACTGTTCACTGACAGATGGGTCGCTGAGTGCTAAATGTTTTTCAGCTGGCCGCATTGCAGCAACGTGATACCTTCTGCAGCGACCATGTTTTTTTTTCTGTCGAAAAGTTGCAAACTTGTTGCCACCGCTTAAAAAACGTCGACTTGCCAAGCCCGCGGAGGATTTATTTGGAAGGAGGCACCAAGACGCACAAATGCACACACAAATATGTCCACCGGTGGGACGTGGGAGGTGTGTGCTGGCGTTGGGGGGTCCGAGGGCCACTGAGGCTCGTCTGGGTGACTATTTTTGGAGCACAACTTAGGCAATATGCACACCAACATGCGCGCGCGCACACACACACACACACGCACACACACACACATGCACACACAAAGACATACTCATCCACATCCACACACAAGCACTCATTCACATTAGCTGGTTGGTTAGTTACTTTGGGTGGTTGGTTGATTGTCAGTTGTTTTTTCATTGCTCGCATGGTGTTTTGTTTTGGTTGGTTGGATTGTCAATCGCAATGGTCGGTGTGTTACTTTGGTCAGTTGGTTTGATACATTTGTCAGATGTCAGATGATGTTACTTTAGCTGATTTGTTGGTCGGTTACTTTGGATGGTTGGTTGGTTTGTCAGTTTGGACGGTTGGTTAGTCTTTCAGTTTGGATGATTGCTTGGTTGGTTGGTTGCTTAAACGGGCTAATTTCCTTGCTCAAATGGGATATTTGGACGTTGAAAAAAACACAACTTTTTTTTTATTGTGTTTCCACTCCATGAGGTCACAAATCATGCCATGTTGCCTTCAAGGCCATATTTAATACCAACTAAAATAATGATAACGAAACGCGACATGACATATGTGCTGTGCTCACACACCAGACAGGAGAAATAATGTCAACATATTCCGTGTTTACACTTTCATGGCTCCGAGGTAGCCTTACATCAACACTTAACACGTCGTAGCGGCCATCGCGGACAAAGTCAGTCAGCACATCTCATTTTTTTATGAGCTCAAACGTTTGCTTGACTGTTGCAACTTGAGAAGGTCTAATGAAACGCTATAATACATGCGCACACACACACACACACACACACACACACATGCGCACTCTCCTTCATCCTGACTTGGGGTGCTCTGGATAGTCAAGTGGAACATTCCGGTAGACTACATTTCACCCGCTTGGCTCACATCTGCTTTAACGGCCTGGCCTGGACTGAGCTGTGCAGCTAACATTACACACACACACACGCACACACACACACACGCACGCACACTCAGCGCGTGTTGTGGCCGCCTCACAAATGTTGTGTGTGCGCGACTTCAAAGAAACTGATCCACTGAGAATTAGAGCGGACAAAGTCCGTTTTAACTCCGTTTTTGTCATTTTGCAGACAGAGTGATTATAAGTGTACTAAGCGTTCGGTGTAATAGTGGTCAAAGTCCAAACATCCATCAAATCTATCAATATTTCTTGAAAGCTAGTGAACAACATTCACTTGTACTAACACGCAGTTGCAAAAAGAAAAACTTCTGAGTGCAAGAATGAATTGCTCCCTTTATGTCAAAATTGGAAGTAAACCTTGCGTGAGCTCAGTCTTCATCTGAAAGATATCCCCTTTCTCTATTTATTTCTGCACTTCATTTCATAATGAGATTCAGTTAGCCCACTCTAGTTCTCAGTGGCTTAATCGATTTACTCCTTCTTTTTGTTCACATTAACGTTAGCATTTCTTCTTCTTCTTCTTCAAAAAAAGAGAAAAACATCTTGTGAAACTTCAGCTCAGCGAGAATCAACAGGAGTGACTAACAATTTTTGGGGGGCTTTTTTGGAGCGAAAGAAACAACAGGAGGAAATTCTTTTTTTATCTCATAATACAGTTTTTGTAATAGATAATGTATGATTATTCTAGCAAGATTATGAATAGTTTTCTAGTGAAATAGATTCATCTTTTTTTCTTGAATTTGATATTACTTTTTTATTTTAGAAATGCCACTTTTTTTCTTGAAAACTGCTACTTTTTCAGGAATAAACAACTACTTTCACTCCAAGAAAATATTACTTTTCATCAACAAAAATAAAAAAAAAAAAATATTTTTCTTGAAGAATGTAATACTTTGTATGAGTTTTTAAAAAAGTATTCTTAAAGAGTATACTTTTTTTCAACGAATATTAAAACAAAGATGCAATTTTTTCCCATAAGTTTACAACATATATCTCAGAGTAATAAACTTTTTTTCCCTAAAAAATTACAGTTCGAATCTCATAAGAATGCAATTTCTTTTCCTGCCAAAAAAATGGACTCTATTTCTGTAAGACGACAGTTTTCTAAAAAAAAAAAAACATTTTAGTCTTGAAAAATTACAATTTAAAAAACAATCGATTAATGAATAGAAAATAAATATATAAAGTAAATAAGTAAAAATGATCCTTTTTCTTGAAAATTGTGATTTGGCTCTCATAAGATTGTGACTTTTTTCTTGAAAAAATTACAATGACTTTTCTCCCCCCCAACCTGTGAGAAAATACAACTTTAGTCTCATAAAGGTATGACTTTTCTTTTCCTGGAAAATAATATAACCTCAATCTCAGAGGAATATACTTTTTTTCTTGAAACATTCAAACGGGAATCTCATAAGAATACAATGTTTTGACTCCATCCATCCATTTTCTGCACTGCTTGTCCTCACTAGGGTCACGGGTATACTGGAGCCTGTCCCAGCTGACTTCGGGCGAGAGGCAGGGTACACCCTCAACTGGTCGCCAGCCAATCGCAGGGCACACATAAACAAACAACCATTTGCACTCACATTCACACCTATTGGCAATTTAGAGTCTTTAATCAACCTACCACGCATGTTTTTGGGATGTGGGAGGAAACCGGCGTGCCCGCAGAAAACCCACGCAGGCACGGGGAGAACATGCAAACTCCACACAGGCGAGACCGGATTTGAACCCGGGTCCTCAGAACTGTGAGGCAGATGCTAACCAGTTTTCCACCGTGCTGCCAGTTTTGACTCCATTTTTCTCCCAAAAAATCCAATTTCAGTGTGAACAAAATACAACTTTATTCTTGTAACACTATGTTTTCTGTTTTGACATTATAGTCTTAAATTGGAACACATTCAATGTCCTCCAGTCAAAGCAAACCAAGAGTTCTTGGCCGCCCCCCATTTCATCCCGTCCTAACTTTAGCCAGATCGTCACGTGTCGGTCGTGACAGCGTATAAAGACGGTGTCGTCGGGGGCAGGTGTCCAGAAGCGCTTCAATAACCCCCCCCCCCACCTTGACACACGGCCTCCGTGGATCGCTACAACAAAGCCGTTTGTTATCGTGTGACTTTGGCATTCTGAACTCGCGGTGCCAATGTTCTGCAGCGGAGAAGTCGAAATAGCTCCGTGTCAAAGCGGGCCGCTCGGACGACGTTAGATGTCATTTGAACCTCACCGAGCTTATTATAGCTCGTTACCAATCGTACCTGAGCGGCTAGAAGATCCTCCAAACTACAATCGTTAGGAGGAGGAAAGCGGAGACAAACTCCAAGATTTACCTGGAGCAGCCATCTTGAAGCAGGAGGCTTGGAGACACTGAAAAGTCTTAAAAGGGAAAACGGCAACATTACTTTTACAAGACGACTACTACTTCAAAAATATATATTCCTGCAAAATACATGATGACTTGTTTTGCTGTTGGAATATTAAGACTTCTTTCTCACGAAGCTTCAAAAAATTATAGAAAAAAATTGAATACAACTTTTGGTTTCTTTTTGAACAAATATAACATTTCCGAAGACTAAAACATTTCCCTTGGAAAAAAAAAAATATTGATTATAAAACTATATTATGCTCACATTATTCTAGAAAAACTTTTCCTGAAACCTACAAAAATCTGAACTATTTTCATGGTAGAAATTGAACTTTTTTCTGTTAAAAATGATCATTTTCAAGAAAGAACAAATTATGCTTGTCAGACAAAAATATTTTCCCCTTAAAAATAACATTACAAAATCTAAAATTGCAACCAATTTAAGGTGTTCTCCGCCTCTCGCCTGAAGATAGCTGGGATAGGCTCCAGCACGCCCTTGTGTGGGAAGCGGCTCAGAAAATGGATGGATGGATGGATGGATGGATAAAATTGCAAAAAAATATTATACACTTCTCCAGCAAAATACAACTTTTTTCAAATAAAATAAAAAATACATTAAAAAAACATTCAAAAAAACATTATGGCATTCTCCAAAAATTAAACCTTTTCACTCAAAATATACATGAAATATATATTTTCTTAAAAACACTTTCCCCTAAAAAACAAATGCAGCTTTTTTTCTTGAAAAAAGATCACTTTATCCTTATAAGACTTGAAAAATGTATTTTTCAAGAAAAAGTAGTCAATTTTTTTCCTAAAAACGTATGACTTAATTCTCACCGCACAATTTGATTTTCATAATATTATGACTTTTTCTTGAAAAATACTGCTTTATATGTCGTGTTTTCCCCTGCTGGGCGTTTCGCACGTTCACTTTTTCCCACCACGGGTGGAAATGTCGTACCATACATATACAGTACATATTCTCTTCAAGTGTCAGGTGCCTAAAATTGTCTGACTTCCAACGTGTTGGCATTTCTCTTCCTCATAATCGATGTGACAAGCCGAAGTTCACCGCCTAATCTTTATCTTCTGCTGAAAAGCTGTGCTGAGCGCAAATCCAAAGCGATGCAATGGCGCCACCTGCAGGAATCTGTTCATCATTACAGTGGTTTGCAAATCTGAATTTGTCAGACAAGCTGGACGAGACCCTCTTCCACACGTACGTAAGAAAAACGTACTTGATGAATACATTCGTCCATGGCAGTCAATCTGTTAACCAGTCACATTCAAATTCATATCAAAGGGGAGTCAGCCATCATTAAAAAATGCCTTTGATTAACCCCAAATAAAGTACAGATATTGTGGTCGGCTTTTCCTGACATTTTTTCTTTTTTATTTGCTTCCCAGCAGAAGCCTTAAGGTTTTGAGCTAACCGGAGTGGGGGGGGGGGCTCTACATGGAGCTTTTTATTCCGATTATAATCATTTTAGCAGCTCAGACCAAATGAAAACGCTCCATACACAATTAACACCTCAATCAGTGTAAACAGGCCAAATCCCAATGGAATTTCATTTAGTTTTACAAGGGTGGAATATTCCTTTTCGATAAACCAATCAGAAGTAAATTTTCCTCATGTAAACTGTAAACCGGAATGATGGTCTGTCTTGTCTACACATGCTCCTCCATCTTGCTGTGAAGGATTTCATTGTTTACGCATGTAAATATGGCAGCTTCCAAACAGAGCTCGTACGCCACGTTCCCGTTTTTAACTATTTGTAACTTGTTTTGATCAAGCTGTTCTTTTAACGAGGCTGCACGGTGGTCGACTTGTTAGCACATCCGCCTCACAGTTCTGAGGACCCGGGTTAAAAGCCGGCCTCACCTGTGTGGACTTTGCATTTTCTTCCGGTGCCTGTGTGGGTTTTCTCCGGGCACTCCGGTTTCCTCCCACATCCCCAAAACATGCGTGGTGGGCTTGATTGGAGACTCTACATTGCCCGTAGGTGTGAATGTGAGCGTGAATGGTTGTTTGTTTCTACGTGCCCTGCGATTGGCTGGCGACCAGTTCACAGTGTACCCGCCTCTCGCCCGAAGATAGCTGGGATAGGCTCCAGCACGCCCGCGAACCTTGTGAGGATTAAGCGGTACAAAAAATGGATGGATGGAGGCCCTTGTCTTGCCCCTCATTGCGGTCTCACAGTCTCACTAAAGCACAAAAACATGGAAGATACGTACATTAAAAGAAAAAAAAATCTATCGAGAACACAGAAGTTGTAGTGTGCGCACATTTACCATCACGGTGTGTTAAAAAAAAAAAGAAAAGTCAACATCTGCTGGCACAAAGGTGGAATTGCGCGCCGCTGCTCTAAGGGGCAAGAAAAGGCGCTAAAGCGGAAAATCCGGCATGACGGCCAAACGAGGGCCACGGCCAAAACGAGTGTGAGAGAGGAAAAGAAAACGACGGGAAAGAAAGCAACTCTAACGACGAGGATGAAGCTCGTGTTTCCGCGCCCACAATGCGGCCCGACATTTGTCTTAATTTTTCACGCTGGCTTAGGGCGTGGCCCCCGCACTGGAAATAGTTCCGCTTGGGTTTCAGGCCCTTTGGAAATATACGGCGCTCCCACCGCATGTGTTTATTGGACTGCTGCGTCCGCCGCCTTCTATTTTTATTTGAGATCGTACCCGGTGTAAAATGCTTACTTCTCCTGTGGCTTCCACTGTTTATATTCTTAAGCATGATGGCAAAATGTGGCACGCAAAATGAAGCTTTTCTCTTTGAAGACCATTCCGGAGCGCGGACCTCGACTTTCTTTCTTGGCTCATGGCCCAGGACAAGCCTTTGGTAGTTTTTGCATCATCATACCTCCAGACCTTTCTTAGCTGATGGTCCCAGCTGTTCCCAAAGGTTTCTGCAGTTTTTGCATCATACTGCTAACTAATGAACTAAAAACTACAAATAACCCCCTTGGTTGAGGTCTGTGCTCTTGTGCTGCCTTATGCATGTTTAAGAATGCAAACCTTCATGGGCCAACATCTGTAATCCACAAGGTTTTTGGTAGTTTTTGCGTTGCACTGAAAACAGAAGAACAGAAAAATGGGAAAGAAATAACAGTTTGGTGGAGGTCTGTGTCCTCCTCATGCTGGCTAAAGAGAGCACAGACTTTCCTTGGCGAATGGCCCAAACCAACCAAGTTTTCTATTGTTTTTGCATCATACAGCACCAATCCACAAACAGAAAAACACCAAATAAACATGAGATTTGTTTTGTTAACAGCTTGGTATTTGCCAAGATCTGTGCTCTAGTGCTGGCTGAAGGTATTCAAGAGCACAGGCCTTCGTCGGCAACGGACTCCAGACATCTTTAAAGTTTTCGACAGCTTTTGAGTCCTACCGATGACTGACGAAGGGAAAACAACACACATAATCACTAACATAATCAAAAAAAAAAAAAAACACTGACCAGTTTGGCCTTGGCGGAGGTCTGTGCTCGGGTGCTGGCTAAAGAGGGTCTAATGACACATGTCCAAGGAAAATATCTAAGAATGCACTACAATGACTTTCGAGAATGGCTATTCTAAATTTCCAAGTAACACCATGCAAAGGGACAAGATTAACCAGATGGGTTAAAGGGATGATTAACCCCATTTGTTTCTCATGAAGCAATGTTTTTTTTTCAAAAAATACCTTTTTATGGAAAATAAAACACAACTTGGCAGCACGGTGGAGGACTGGTTAGCACATCCGCCTCACAGTTCTGATGACCGGGGTTCAAATCCCGGCCCCGTCTGTGTGGACTTTACATGTTCTCCCCGTGCCTGCGTGGGTTTTCTCCGGGCACTCCGGTTTCCTCCCACATCCCAAAAACATGCATTAATTGGAGACTCTAAATTGCCCGTAGGTGTGAATGTGAGTGCTAACGGTTGTTTGTTTTTGTACCCTGCAATTGGCTGGCGACCAGTTCAGGGTGGACGGACAAGCGGCTCAGAAAATGGATGGATGGAACTTTATTCTTGAATGACGAGAAAACTTTTTGTCAATTTTATTTCTGTGAAAATACACATTATTCAATAAAGTCATTTTAGTGCAAAGAAAAAGTTCATTTTAAAAGTAAAGAACACAAGTGATATTTTTCTAGATAATATTCTAGAAAAAAATCATTTTTCTTTTCTTAAAGCTAACTTTTTTTCAAAACAAATATGACTTTCTTCCAACAAGATGACACCTTTTTCGAAAAAATGCTGCGATGGCTCAAAGATGCGACTTTAGCCAAAGTTGTGTTAAACGTCTGTGACTTTTCCGACTCGTCGGGTCGCAGCGCAACATGTTCGCAAAACAATTATCGACGTGCAAAGCGGGCCTGCGCGCAGCTGACACGGACGCGATGACGGGTCGCTGAGCTCTTCCGGGGTTTCATTCCTTCCCGCGGTGTTCTCAGGCCTGTCGAGGCAGGACCGGCCGGCGACAGGTGCTTCGGCGGTCCGCGTGCGCTGACCTCGCTGGACCCATCGCGCTCCCCACTTGTCTCGTGGAGCTTCACAGAACCTGCCGACTTTAAAAAAAATAAATACAAAAATAAAAAGGGGGGCAGCAGGTGGTTGGTGGGAGGCCCCTCGCCTGGCTCGGAATGCCCCAGCCGAGGAAGGGATGCTGGGGGAGGCGGGGCGGACTTACAGATGCCCCTCCAGGGCCAGGAGAGGAGGGCGGAATAGTCGCTGAGGTCTTTCTGCTAATTATAGGCGCAAATCTGACAGAGAAAAATTAGAGGGAAACGGGACAGCTGCAGCGGACCACTCGGGCGGAGGTGGCAATGGTGGTGGTGGTGGTCAGGGGGGCTCGAATCAGGGATTGGAAATTTGGTGGTGGCAGGGGGGCGGTCAAAGTTTGATTTCTTGCCAAATCCTTCGACGCAAAAACGGTCACGGGACATCCCGTCTTTTCCCTGAACCAAAGTTGCTTCCTGAGAGAACAACTCCAAGACCTCCCTGGTGTCAATGTGCTCACATTGTCAGCCCCTGCCACCGCCGCCCCCTCCCCCTTCCCCCCCCCCCCCCTTCCCCCCCACCATATGACACCTGTGTTCTCTCTCTCTCACACACACACACACACACACACACAGTGACAGCCGCTGTATTTTGTGCTAACCCTTGCTTGGCTTGCTTCATTTCTTGGCGTGACACAAACATTTGTTGCTTCTCTGTATGGCCCGCCGCAAATTGCGCAATGTGGTCGAACCCAGTTGGACCGGACCATCGCATAAAAATAAGAGTTGCTGACACACCCCAACACACTCAGCGATTGGATACTGTATATGGACGCCCTGAACAGCGAGCTTGTATAGCGTTTAATGCAGCATCGACAGTATATTTTACTTGATCACATTTCATAAACCATAAAAAGATAGATTAATAGTTAAGGAAAAAGCTGGTTGCTACACAAAGTGGACGTTATTTTCAGGTTCTTTAAGCCTAACAAATTCTGTAAAAATCTTTAAAAAATGGATTCATTTTTTTCCATTTCAAAACAGGATTTTCCAAAATTAAATGCTTAATCATTCTTTAAGCTGACATGAATTGACATTTTAAATTTTAAATTTCAATATTCCTTTTGGAACCATTTTTCTTAAGATATGTTTTTCAATTATTTCCTGTGTACTGGTCGAGCCATTGAGGTGTTAGCAAACAAATCCTTTTTATGCCAGCAAAGAAAAACAAGCAGCTCCTGTCAATCACGGTCCCGAAGTGAACAGGCCTCGGACATGTCAACTTAAAAGACATTCAAGTTCTGTTTTGACGCAAATACTTGCTGTCACAGAAAATTCCCCGCTAACGAACAATCCTAACACAGCCATGTCGAAAAATGTTCCCCTCGCCTAAATTTGTCCAAGTTAGCCTCACTTTCCAAATGCAGCTGGAGCAGTCGAGGACTTTTTCAATTGGCGACTGATTGGCAGACAAATGGTAGCGATATCATTTAGGCTGGCAGCTAATTGCAATCATGATTTGGCAACAAAAAGCAGCATTTAATCAATGGAAATCAAAAGCCGTCATTAATCTATTACACTTATTAGTGATGTCACTGCATATTATGTAACATGCGCGCAAAGCAAGTGTCTGCAATGGACCATCACGCAGTGGAAAGACGCACCGCAAAAAGTAATTTTCCAGCTCCAAATGTGGTTAGCAATTGTGGTATTCCACATGGAACGAATGCAGAGTGCATGTCAAAGCAACATGGGGCGCTAGTTCAGCCAATCACAAGTCTGAAGAAAGTCATTTGTCGGAAAAAGCACCGTGGCCAATCAGGGAAAGGGCATTTGTACCTGTGGGCAAATCAGGAAGTCAGATTGGAAACTGAACATTTGAATTGGAGAAAATTACTTATGTAAATTAGTACATGAGTGCAGAGACTACATTCGTTTTGGTACTTACAGTATTTGTTTATTTTATGGGTTCATAATTACATATATATTTTTGAAAATATTTTCTAAAATTCTTTTATAAATTAAATTACTTAATTTTAATGATGTCACCCAGTATATAAAAATGCTATTTAACTAGCTCCTGACTTATTTTACTCAATAAAGCCATAAAAGAAAATACAGTGGTACCTTGACTTGTGGGTTTTTGACCGATTTTTTTGGTTTTGACTTGTGAGCAAAAATGTGAAATACGAACAAGCATCAAACAGTAGCAGCGAACTTTTAAAAAAGTGGCCAAATGTTTACGTCAACCTGTTTATGGTCACTCCTAGCTGAAGTTTACTGTCAAATTAAACATAAAGCAAAGAGAACTGCACGTTGTGTATTTCAAGCAACCACCTAACTTCGTCTTATGATAGTCTGCTAGCTATATAGTAACACATAATGTAACGCACCATAAATGGACTAATGAATAATATCGATGTTATAACCCCTTAAGCAAGAAATATTTAAACAAATTTCCATTCGTTTAAATGGGAAATGTTTGATGTAATTTGTTGTTCTGGCGTTGTTTTTGTTGTTGCCATACTTTAAAAAAACTAACTTTAAAATTCAGAGAAGGTATAATGTTGTAACGTAACTAATACTAATTCTGTACTTTGAAATGACACTAACTAATAATTTATGACATTTTGGAAGTAACTGGATCACTTGAGCCTCAGTGGGCCCAGCAAAGCCGCACATAAAACATAAAACCATAACATAACATAAAACCAAAAGTCCATTTCACTGCAGGTGGTGCAGGGTGTTGTTCTTCTCACCCTCTAAAACGGGGATGGGCAACCCGGGGCATGTGGGCCAAATATGGCATCCGTCTGGTATACGTGGCTCAAATTTCGAAGGAAATTGATTCAATAATCTAGGATGAGTTGGTTTTTGCAGAAAGCCTGAAAAGGATCCAAATATGGCCGTTTCAAAGGAAAGTGCAGACTTCCAGTCTTTTCAGACATTTTTGTGGGTCCACTCATGATAGACATGTCTACCAAGTTTCATGTTTCTAAGTCTTCAGGTGCTGAATTTTGAAAGCATTCGGAGGTTCCCCTGGAAGTTATAAAAATGACCCTAATTTGCCGTCATCAAACAAAAATGGCTGAGTTTCTGTATCTTTTCAAGGATGGCTTTTTGAGACTTTGTGGGTTTGCTCATGATAGGTATGGCTACCGATTTTCAAGTTTCAAACTAAATCTGGCGTCAGGGGCTGAATTGTCAAAAAAAAAAAAAAAATGAAGGCCCCTTGGCAGTGACAAAAATGACCTTAAAATGGCTACAGCAAACAAAAATGGCTGATTTTCTGTCTTTTCAAGCATGGCTCCTTGAAACTTTTTTGTGGGCCTCCTCATGATAGATATGTCTACCAAGTTTTAAAGTGAAACTGTTTCCAGGGGGTGAATTTCAAAAGATAATAATAATGAAGTGAGTTTATTGGAGTTTGACATTGAAAGAGTTGTTTGGAACCAAAATGGCTGACTTCTTTTTTCTTTTTTAGCATGGCTTCTTGAGACTTTTTTTGAGGGGCAATTCATGATAAATATGGCTATCAAGTTTCAAGTTTCTAACTGAAAGTGGATCCTGTGTCTTTTCAAGCATGGCTTTACGTTTTTAAGTGAAATTGTCTACAGGGGCTGAATTAAAAAAAAATTAATAATAATAATAATAATGAACTGAGTTAATTAGTTTGAACCCAAAAGAGATGATTCGAACCAAAATGACTGATTGCCCGTCTCCTTTCAGCACTGTCTTGTTGGGACATTTTTGTGACCCTACCCAAGTTTCAAGCTTTTACGTGAAACTGGCTTTTTGGATTTTCTTTTTTTTAAATTCCAGATGGTCTTTGAAGGACCACTGGCCTCAATAGGAAATGGCTGAGCTCCTACGCCTTTTTAATCTTCTTGAGACTTTTCTTTGGTACTTTGTAGAACCAAAATGTCCCCTTTGGTAAGAAAATGGTTGCGCTACACGCGCTATGAGTTGTTGTTTGCGTGACATGGTCCGATCTGGTTTCCGTGAGAATGTCACAAGATGGCTTGGGATCGGAGCTTAGCCGTCTTACAGCTGCGCCGTCGGTAGCCAAGGGCGGGTCCTACCCCCGTCTGTCGGTATACACCCCTCCCCCTTCCCAGCCTGATTGACAGGTGTCTGCCGATCCCCTGGCTTTGCGCCGGAGATCCCGAGGTCCGAGCTTGCCCCGCTTGGCTCATCAATAGCATTCATTACTCCCAGGCCGAACGCGACAGGTGCTGAGGCCCCAAAACCTCAGTCCTCCCCCCAAGCCCCCACCCAAAATTGAAATCCCGCTGGCTTTTTGTTGGTACCCCTCGTCTCCTGGGACGTGCTGAGCTTAATTAGCTGAGCTTTCTATTAGTGCTGAAACACAACACGTACGAAAAGTTCTCGCATGAAAATGACACTGTGCTTGTAGCTTGAAGCTCACAGCTGATGTACCTGCACCCTGACGCCTAACAGTTAACGTTAGCACATCTGCCTCACAATTGTGACCTCGGCGGTTCAAATGCGGGCTCCGGCCCTCTTGTGTGAAGTTTGCCTGTTTGGCTTCCTCCCACATTACAAAAACATGCACGTTAGAAAATGGACGGATGGATCATCTTGTCATGTTGTTGATCTTGCCTGCCCGTTTAGTGCCGTTTGTTGTCCTCTAGCACCTCTAATTGCTGTTGTTATTGATTGTTGTCCTCATCTGCCTGTTTGGTGTTGTTATTGTTTGTTTTTCTTGCTTGCTTGCTTGTTTGGTCTTATTTTATTTATTTTGACCGCCTGCTAAAGGTGTCACAATTGATCGAAAACTAATCAATAATCAAACTAATAAACTATTTTGATAATCGATTGATCCTTTAGTATTATTGTTTGACTTAAAATTGTCCAAATCCTCTGATTCATCCTCTCGACAGTAAATATTCTCTCATTTCTGTAGCCCTTCATGAAATCAGATCTTTTATGTTTAATGAAAATAAGACATTTGCAAACATCTGCTTTTACTTTGGAGAACAATGATCAACATTTTTGTCTATTTTCTGACACGTTATGGACCAAACCAGTAACTGTCACAATCAACTCATGGAAAAAAAGGGTTTTGTTCAAAAAAATCTATTATAAAAATAATGGTTATTTGCAGCTGTAGTATGAATAACCTGTAAATGACCTGAAGTAGCCTCAAAAGTGTATGCCAAACTAATTGTCCTTCACATTAATGCCAAGAAGTAAGTAGCTCTCATTTTCAAAAAGGTTGGTGAGTACAATGTCACTCTCGTCTGATGTTGCGCTGTTTTACGCTGCCTTCTGCCGTGGACATTTCAGAATTCGTCCGTCGCTCCAAGCCCTCCACTTGCCAACTTGATCCCCTCTTTAGTGTACTGGTAAGAGCATGCCTCCTGTCCCTCGTCCCCCTCATCACTAACATCATCCACTCATCTCTCTCTACTGGTATTGTTACCACAGCATTCAAAACTGCAGCCAGAACTGGAATACTGACAAAAACAGGTTCAGATCCAAATATTTTTTAATAACCTTCGTCCCACCTCCAACCTCCCATTTCTCTCAAAAATCTTGGAAAAGACAGTCGCTTCCCAGGTTCACTCCCACCTCACTTTAAATAATCTCTTCGAACAGTTCCAGTCTGGCTTCCGCCCCCTCCATAGCACTGAAACAGCCCTCATCAAGATTGCCAACGACCTCCTCCTCACAGCAGACTCTGGCCTACTTACCATCCTCATCCTCCTTGATCTGACTGCAGCTTTTGATACTATTACCCACACCATCCTCCTGAACAGACACCACCACATTGCCATTACACACACGGCCCTACAGTGGTTCAGTTCTTACCTGTCCAGTCAAACCCAGTTTGTTCAAATGAAATCATTCTGATCCCATCCATCTCGTGTTATTTCTGGTGTCACCCAGGGCTCTGTCTTGGGCCTCCTCCTCTTCAACAAGCTGGCAATTTTTTTGACTTGAGTTCGTTGTCACATTTCTGTGGGGCCAATTATGTATTACTCGTGCACTCACTGTAGTTGTCTCGCCATGCTGCACTATTTGCATATACTGGCCACTCATGCCAGAGTAGCATCTGCTCCATTTGCACACTGTTTGAGGAGTATCTGTAACATTTGCACAACCAACATTGTCCCAGATTATCGCACTACTCGTCACTTTAAACCGCATACACTCCTTGAAGTCTCAGCGCCACTTGCACAATGGTCATTGCACCGGTCTATTGCGATATTAGTCATTCGAACTGCTCTAAGTGCTAGAGGACTCTGCATCTTTTTGCACAATTGTTTTTTGTCTATGTCTTTGTCTCCAAAGTGTTCTGTAAATTGACTGTCTGTTGTACTAGAGCGGCTCCAACTACCGGAGACAAATTCCTTGTGTGTTTTGGACATACTTGGCAAATAAAGATGATTCTGATTCTGATTAGAACCTACCTCTCTTGGCAATATATATTACAATTCCACTATTACGCGGATGACACCCAGCTTTACCTCTCAACCAAACCCACCAGCACTATTCCTCCTTCCTCCTTTACTGACTGCTTCTCATAGGTTACCAAGTCCACGCTAGCCAAAATTGACAGTTTTTTCCACTTGATAATTCTTGTTTCCCCCCTCCCCTCAAGTTAAGAGTCTGGGTGTCATCTTTGACAGCACACTCTCCTTCCAAGCACACATAAACAACATCACCCGGTCTGCATACTTACATTTACAAAACATCATTCGCGTCTGTCCATCCCTCACCCCCCACACTGCTGCTGTCCTTGTTCATAGCCTCGTCACTCACCACCTAGATTATTGCAACTCTCTCCTGTTTGGTCTCCCTCACAAGTCACAAAAAAACTACAGCCTCTCCAGAACTCTGCCGCCCATAATATCATAAGGACCCCCCATCTTCTCACCACATCACTCCAGCCCTGCAACAACTCCACTGGCTCCCTGTCCAATACCGCATCCAATATAAAATACTGATCTGCACCTTCAAGGCCATCAATAACCTCGCCCCGCCATATCTTGCTGACCTCCTGCGCGTTGCCATACCCTCCCATTCTCTCAGTTCTTCATCCTCCATCCACCTCACCGTCCCTTCTGCCTTCAGCCGCTCTGCCCCCCATTTTAGGAACTCAAGACACATCTATTCCGGACTGCCTACTCACTTTAACATTTCCCATATCATTTGCCATGTTAATTGATGTTTTGTGTTCTGTTGCTTTTTTTTTTTTTTTTTTTTATTAAATTGTATTGCTTGATTTATTTTAACTATGTTTGTACGGTGACCTTGTGTGCCTTGACGGTGCCTTTCAAATAAAATTAATTATTATTTTTACTATTATTATAATTATTATTATTATTCCTTGTTTTTTGAAGTTTTGGTTAATCATTAAACAATACCAAATAAACAACAATCAGTTAATAATCGAAAGAATAATGAATTCTGTAAGTATTCGATAGTGACAGCCCTACTATCTGCCCATTCAGTCTGGTTGTTGGCTTTGTGACCACCCGTTCTGTGTTATTTAAAATGTGATTTTTCATTCAGTCGTTTGTTTGTTCTTATGTGGTTTTCACCTGTTTAGTGTTGTAGTCAATTTTATTTTTCGTCTTTGAGCTTTATCCTTGTTGACTTGTTTTTTCCCCCCCTACTTTTGTGCACTTCCCCACATTCTGGTCCCCCACCCTCAAACCTCTGCACGTAATAAAATTATTTCAAATGACGTTAACACTGGACCTTTTGCACCTCTTCACCTTTTTGTCATGTGGGATGGCCTCCAAACATCTTCAGGTGGCCTCCTGGTGCCTGGTTACCTCTTGCGCTGGACCCGCTGCGTGGATTAGATTAGATGATTGGATTAGGCATGGCTACATCACATGAACACACACACACACACACGTTTGTGAGGAGTCCAGGCTGGAGGCCACATGATGGTCGGAGGGAGATTTGAGAAGGCTTATCCCGAGACAGATAGAGTGGCAGAACACAGCTGTGCTGAAATGGTTTATGTGGGTATACACACACACTCACGCACATGCATGACACGAATGCTTGAGTGTAAAATTGATTTGCACATTTGTCTGTGACCAGGATGGAATGATGTGACCTGGCCGCTGTGGAAAAGAGGCTTTGCCTTTCTGTGTGTGTGGGGGGCTGGGGGGGGGGGGGGGGGGGGGGGGCGTGTGTGTGTGTCTGTGTGTGTGTGTGTGTGTGTGTAATATTCAGAAATACATTTGACTGTAGCTTGCAATGGTCTCTTCATCTACAGCACAGGTGTCAAACTCGAGGCCCGGGGTCAACATCCGACCAGCCACATCATTTTACGTGGCCCGCAAAAGCAAATCATGTGCCTCAGCTGCCAAAATTTCAAATCGTCCATATGTAATAAATCATAATGTTGAGTTATTGAAAGCATTTTTTTGTGACCAAAACCCTTGTTACATTAACAAGTTGAGCAAACTATTATCCTATGATGAGGCAATGAAAAATGAAAAAGATGTATATGGTTTCACAGTCATAACAGCCCTCTGAGGGAAACCGGATCGAGAGTGTGGCCCGTGACAAAAGGTTTGACACCCCTGATCTACAATATATGGAGTACTACTGTATATTATCCAGTGCTTGTGCCCTGCAGAACAAAGAAGAAGCTTGTACGTCGTGTTGACCTTGTGACTCCACGACTGCATGTACAGTATATAGGAGGTGGCGGGGGTGCAGCTGCCTTTCGGGTCAGCACCCCCAAAATGAAAATGAAAAGGAAAATGGCCTTCGTCGTCAGTCGTCCGTCCGCCGTCGTGGCACGCTGATGTCGTTCGCAGATGTGTGTATCATTACGGCACCGTAAATATCCCGCTGACGTTTATCGTCCTCGCAAGAGCTCCGAGCGCTAAAGCCGTTGGATCTGGCTTGATCCTTTTGTCAAAGAGCGACCTCGCCTCCGAGACAGATGATTGAATTGGTCCCGGACCGGCGTGGGAAACGGCGGCAAAAACACACTGCCATGAGCCAGCGGAAAAAAACAAAATAACCCAAATTTAATATATATATATATATATATATATATATATATATATATATATATATATATATATATATATAAATGACGTTAACACTGGACCTTTTGGCACCTCTTCACCTTTTTGTCATGTGGGAAACCCAAAATAACCCCGTTCAATTTGACATACACGTTACCAGAAGAACTGCATGCTAGTTTTGTCAAGTGATGTCACAATATGTTTCCAGCATCACTTTTTTTCCTTGGTAGTGGTATCACAAAATAAAAACCCACAAAAGTTTAAGCAAAAACTAAGTGTGCAGTGTCTACAAATACGGCTTTTCTAATCAATAAATAAATAAAACAAGAACCCCTTTTTTAAAGGGGCAGGGGGGAAATCCACAATTTGGTACATTTTGGGAAAACATGTTTTTTAAAGCATTTTAAATCGAAACATTTTTCAGGAAGAAAATTGAAAAATTCTAAAAAGAACAGCCTTTCTTATTGAAAAAAAGAAAACTTAAAAAAATAGAAAATACATCTGTCTTGAACAAATATTTTTAGGGCGGGGAATACATTTTTGTTAATTAAAAAAAACCTTTTCAGTAGGGGGAAAAAAGTAACATTTTCAAAAATTATTTAAAAAAAAAAAAAAAAAGCAAAATAAAAGATTTATTTTCTTGGAAAAATAATACCTTTCAAAGAAAATGTACTTTTCAAAAAACAAATGAAAAAATTGTTGAAAAATTACTTTTGGGATGAAATGAAATGTGTTTACTAAAACAATAAAAGCAAAATTCTTGAAAGTATAAAAAAATGTGATGAGACTTCTTGACGAAGCATCTACGGATTTTGAGCAATTGAGACAGAAACCTGGTGATTTTGTGTGATTTCCTCCAAATGTCTTAAACGGAGAAAATCAAATAAGATTTGGGATTTCTCTTCTCTCTTCTCGAGCGTCATTCCGCAATGTAACACAGCACTCTCGCACATGTGCATGTGTGTGTATGTGTGTGTGTGTGTGCGCGCATGCAGGTGCCCGAAATAAAGGCGACAGATGAGACATGGAAATGAAGTGGCGGCCCGTTATAAATAGTCGCCGTCAAGTTGTTAGCGCGGATGGTTTTGTGTGTCAGGTGTTTATGTGCGGACAAGGCTGCGCCTCACGCCGCTCTGGCAACCGCCTCCTCTTCCTCCTTTTCCTCAACATTGAGTCCGCTTTTGTTGACAATTTTGTGAGTTTGCTGGTGCCCTTCTTTACTACTCTGTGTGTGTGTTTGCTTGTGTGTGTCTTTGTGTGTGTGAGAATGCACTGTGTGTGCGTGAGAGAGAGAGCGCGTATGTATGTGAGAGTGTTTGTTTTGTGCGTGTTTGTGTACACGTGTATCTTTGTGTGTCTGTCAGTGTTGTGTGTGTGCTTGCTCAAGTGTATGTGCATGTTTGTGCGTGTGTGTGTACGTGTGTTCTTTGCTACTGCAATATGCATGTGTATGTCTTTGTGTGTGTGTCTTTGTGTTTGGTGTGTGTGCCACGTTTCTGTATTATGACTGTGTGCGTGCGTCTTTGTATTTGGCATGTGTCAGCAGTGAAGCATGTAGGGAGGGGAATGTTAGGTGGGTTAGGGCGGTTGCCAAGTAAGCGTCTTGTCCACAATGAATGTTCTCATCCAACAAGTTGAAGGTCACCGCCGGTGTTTTCCTCCTGCTCGTCGTGTCCCCGAGGAGGACACACACATTAAGTCCTCACTCACACACACGACAGCACAATGTCACAAAGATATACACACTCATACACGCACACGCCAAGTTACACGCTGATACCTAATGATAACTAAAGCTACAATTTTGATTGTTTCACACTGATACCCAATGATACACAATCACTGGCAATGATACACCAATACGCAATGATACTTCAAGATTTTCATATTTCGTCACAGAAAAAGTAAAAGTAAAATGTTTGTGGGGAAATTCATGAAAATTGTTGCAAATTAGAATTTTCTTCTCCTGTAAAAATAAATGTGGCGGCACAGTGCACGACTGGTTAGGACATTCGCCTCACAGTTCTGAGGACCGGGGTTCAAATCCCGGCCCCGCATGTGTGGCGTTTGCATGTTCTCCCCATGCCTGCGTGGGTTTTCTCCGGGTACTCTGATTTCCAGCCACATCCCAAAAACATGCACGGCAGGTTAATTGAAGACTCTAAATTGCCCCTAGGTGTGAATGTGAGTGCGAATGGTTGTTTGTTTCTATGTGCCCTGCGATTGGCTGCCGACCAGTTCAGGGTGGAGCTCACCTCTCGCTCGAAGATAGCTGGGATAGGCTCCAGCACGCCCGTGACCCTAGTGAGGAGAAGCGGTGTAGAAAATAGATGAATGAAAAATAAATGTATTGTTTTTCAAGAAATAAAGTATGTTTATGTTTTCTTTTTTGTCATGTATTTTTGAGGGAAAAGCTTTAAAAAAAAAAAAGATTTTTTTGTCAAAAAAATTAATTTTTTTTGAAAGGAAAAAATATTTTTTCTCAGAAAATAAAGTCACATTTTTCAAGACACACAGCTGTATTTTGTATATGATATATATATATATATATATTTATATATATATATATATATATGATATATTTTCATTTTTGGAGAGATTTGTATTCTTTTTAAAAAAATATATATATATTTTAGATTTTTTTTTAAATGTATTTTTAAAGAAATAAGTAGGGTTTCTTTCAAAGATAAAAATGTACATTAGTTTTTGAAAAAGCATATTTTTTTCTTAAATCTCACTCTGTTGAACAAAATCTTTTTTTATATTATTAGTTAAAGATTTCTTAAAACTGTTTAAATTTAGAAAAAGTAAAACAAGAAAAGTTTCATAGTTTTCATGAAAGACACATTTTCCAAGGAAAGTTTATTGTATATATGAAGAAAAAGTTGAATATTTTTGGAGAAAGAAAAAGTGGTTTACATGTACATGCTTTTATTTTGGTATAGAGGGGTCAATATCTACCTTTGGTGTCCTCATCAGAATCACTTGCAACAGAATAATGAAACTCAGAGGTCTGATTATAAGCGATCAAATATTTGCAGACACATCTTCAAATGTTGATGAACATGATTTTGGCATGTTCCAGAAACTGATTTGCTAACTACTGTGTGTATAATAAGAGGTTAAAGGATACTAAATTATTCTGTCCACAAGTCATTTGATAAATCGAGTCATTTTGATCATGTATACGTGTTTTATATCATCATATTGAACATTTTTGGACGTGTCCCTGAAATGTCTGTCCACCCTGTCATTATGGGGTAACTGCCCCCTTAGGAAACCCTCTGTTTTTTCTTTGTTTTGTTTTTTTTACGACCAGCATTTTGCCTTTTTTCAATATAGGCTGAAGCAGTAAATGTATCTTTTGCAATTTTCATCAGAATTGTGCGTCGTTTCATCTTTCATGTCCGCCCTGTCATTGTGAAATATCAATGAATATAAAACCTTTGAAAATATATTTGTTAAAGCGTACACAGTCATTCTTGCTAACGGAATTCATGTTGGTAAGTGAAGGTACACCATGTGCTCATCAAACGCTAGCATTAGCCAAAAATGTCCACCCTGTCGGCAAGCTCACATATTTTGCTGTTTGCATCTGCTTGGAGTTCATTTATATATTTGTTTTAAAGTGTTGGAGCTTGACTAACATGCATTTCTAACATCTCAAACATCTACTTAATACAATGACTATGAAGTTCAATGGAAAAGCTTGGATTTATTTTTTTGGTGCAGAATGGGAAAGTCTCAGAGCAAATTAAGCTTATTGACACGCGCCAACTTTTATTTGCATACAAAATGTATCGTGAACATTTCTCGTGCTTGATGCGCCAAGCCGAAGACCACACTTGACATATAGCGCTCGACTTTTTGCCTCCCAAAGGGATCTTAAAGCTGCTCCGGGTTCCTCTCACTGTGCATGTAAAACACAACACGCTTCAAAATGTTACAAAGATTTAGGAACAGGCAGAAAAGACAAGGACACAGCACACGTGTAGTGCATCATAACACACATACCGGTGATAAAGTGTCTGCAGGGAGCATGGTGTTCAGGTGTGCCACTTCCAGAGGTAAAGACATGTCACGAACACACACACACACACACACACACACACACACGCACAAAGACACACACACGAGAAGTGAGGCATGTAATGGTAACATGATGTTGAAGGCCGAGGCCAAATTGTGCGTGTCATCGCCCGCTTGTGTCTGTGAAATAGTGGAAGTGATGTCATCCAAGCCAAAGATGTGTGGCAAGGAATCGGGGCGAGCCAACCGGCGAATCGCACGTGCCAGCTGAGGCTCCACTGTACAGGATATGTGTTTAAACGTGTATCAGATTAGGACATATCTTTGCGTACATCCTCATGTACGGGGGGAGAGTTGTGTCAAAATGATGGGACATTAGGTCATGTATCATTATGTAGAACTGTGTATCTGTCTGTCATTGGGATCTTCATTGGTATAAGTGTCTTCATGTATAATATATTCATGAAAGTCTTGCACTTTTTAAAAAAAAACAAGACTTTTTCGATTAAAAAATACTTTTTACTGAAAAAATACTTTAAAGATTTTCTATTTTAAATTTATTTTTTATTTGCCACAAAAGACATTTTCCCTAAAAAATAAAATTAATAAAAAAAAAAAAAAACAGAATATACTCTTCAAAAATCTTTATTTCCTTGAAAAATACTTCAAATTTTTATTTTTTGTAAAAATAAAAAACGTTAAAAAACACAATGGAAACCTCGATGGAACGGGGGGTCCGATATTGCCGATTTGTCCGTTACATTGAAGCACTTTTTTTTTTTTTTTTTTTGAGGCCATATGTACCCATATTACTGTTTTATAGTTTTTTTTCATGGCCTCGAATGCCCAGTACAATACAAAGTTATTGTAAATAAATACAAAAAAAGCTTGAAAATGTTTGAGATTCACGTTTTTGTCAAATTTACCACACCGGTGTGCTTGGTCATGGTGACATTGTTGACGTACAGTACTCATCATAGGCGTTTCTTTCTTCAGCAGCGACGAATTTGTGTGCTTCCTAGTTCCCAATCTGGTGCCAAAGGCGAACGGCTTGACAAAAAAACTGTTACTGTACCAAAAATAGCATGTTCCAGACTCCAAAGACTTGTGCTTTGTACTCCTCAGTGTTAACACTGCCACCATCTCTCGCTCTGCGCTGCGCTCTACACTCATCGGACAATAGAGCATCGGACAATCATCCTGACATGGGCGCCACGCCACATCAATGTCCCACATTCAACATGGCGGCCACGTAAGCACGGGAGGCACATCTTTTGGAAGTGGATCTAGTCATGTCTAGTCAAGTTGAATTCCTATGAGTTGCATTTTTTGCAAGTGAATAGCAAACTTGCCACTCACCTTTTTTTAGAGAAAAGGTCATTTTTTTTCTATCTTTAAAAAATTGGGACAATTTGGGAAAAGAATAAATATTTTTTTCCAAATTGTTTTAATTTAAAAAGCCAAAGTTGTATTGTTACAAGTTGTAATTTCAACAAGTGAATATCAGTCTTCCCTGTAACTTCGTTAGATAAAAAAATAAGTCGGAACATGTCAAGAAAATCCGTGTGAGTGCCTCATTTATTTTTATGCTTGTACTGTATGATTTTGTCCATTTAATTAAGCTTCCCTGATCCATTATTTCCTATGGGGAAAATGTGTTCCATTTGTAAAAAGTAGCAGAAGGAGAGGAGCAGGATGCCGCTGTGTGCCAAATGATGAACTTCCTGCAAAGTGTCTTGTCTCGTGTGTTGTTGTGTTGTTAGCGCAGCCGGCGCTGAGTGAGCGCTCCGTGTTTATCGGTCCATGGGGAGCGGCCTGTCATTGCCGGATTCCTGCCGGTGAAGTATGGCGCTACTTGCACATTTGCCGCTTATTGAGGCCGACAGATCCGGCCTGGACGCTTCAGCTCGGCGTGGGGCCCTCCTGCCAAAAGGGTCCGAGGAAGGGTCAGGGGTCGGGGGTTGGACAAAAAGGCAATGGACGCTACCGTCGAGGTGTCGAATTTTCCTGACGTCTAATTCCGGCGACAACAAGAGCGCAGGAGACCTCACTGGGGGGGGGGGGGGGGGGGGGGGGGGGGGGGGATGGTTCAGGAACAAATTAGCCACACGGAATGATTTAGGGCCTTCAAATACATTCGCTAACTCACATGTATCCTGTAGTCACAACATCATCATCATATTTACACACATTGACATTCAAATGTATAGACATAACCTGGCCCAAGAATCAATACTTGAGATTGGAGATTGAATTTATTTTTAATAAGAAATTAAAATTTGTATTTATTTATTTTTGTTTTTGTTTTATAGAACATATTTTTTATTTTTAAAAAAGTCTTTTTAAAACTAGCATTCTCAAATGAAAAAAAATATTTGTATTTTTGTTTAATAAAAACAATTTATTTTAATGAAAATTATTGTTAAAACATTTTATGTTGCAAGCCTGTCCACAAGTCATTCTTTTAAGAGGAATTTTTTTTTAATAAAACAATGAAAAAACACCATATTAAAAAATATATTTTTTTTAACACAAAAGAAATGTAGTATACTATTTTCCAAAAGTAATTTTTTATTTCCTTGAAAAAAAATGTTTTTTTGAGAAAGGTATTAGTAAAAATTTATGTTGTATCATTCTTTCCAAATATTTTTTTAAGTTCTACTTTCTCCTGGGACGCTGGTCAACTGGTTAGCACATTTGCCTCACAGTTCTGATCTCCCAGGTGCAAATCCAGCCTCACCTGTGTGGAGTTTGCATGTTCTCGCCGTGCCCGCGTGGGTTTTATCCAACATTGCAAAGGCATGCTTGGTAGGTGAAGTGAAAACTCTAAATTGTGTGTAAGTGTGAATGTGAGTGCGAATGGTTGTTTGTGTCTATGTGCCCTGCGATTAGCTGGGTGACTTGGCGGGTGTTCTCCCGCCAAGTCAGCTGGGATAGGCGCAGACTGCTACGCCGAGCCCCACCTCCGAGTCGTCGCCTTGACCTCCTTTGCCGGCCTCCAGGGTCTCCCCTGCTTGGACTCGCCGGTCTCCGTCCTGGTGATGAGCTTCGGGGAGGTGATGGTGTACTGCTGTGTGACGTCCACCACGTCCCTCTTCCTGCGGCGGTTGTTGCACTGCTTGAAAGTGGTGCAGGTGCTCATTTCACACGGCTGGGTGATGCAGTGGAGGTAGTATGTGGACACAGTCTGGTTCTGCTGCTCGATGAAGCGGAACGCAGGGAAGTTTTAGCGGGCGCTGTGGCTCTCGCCATTCTGGCCCATCGTGGTGAACTGTTCCTGGGAGCACGGCACGAACAGGTTGAAGAAGCTGGAGTTGGACGGTAGAGGCCAGATGGACGCATAGCAGCGGTCGAGCAGAACGTGGTACTGGCCTGTCAGGTTGATGGCCTTCACCTCCACATAGATGTCGGTCCGAAGCTCCAGATCCAGTTGGGGGATCACCAAGGGCTCGACGCAGATGGTGTCTCGGAAGAGCTCCATGGTCAGGGTGCTGAGGAAACCGCCGTTGTTGTCCATGATGGCGATGGAGGACGGAATCTGAAGCATTTGGGCTGTCTTGAAATACAGAGGCCACACAGAGCTTGAAGATTCAGTTTCCAAGGGTTTGGTTCTGGAGTTCAGTGCACAATACCGAGGAAGATCGTCTATCCGCAGGCTTAATCTGTGACCCACTTTATGTGATCTACTAAACAATGGACATCGACAACACCTTTTCCATTGAATTAAAACTATACAGAAGTGTGGCCAAATGAATTACTGGCACTCAAGTGTTTTGGCTGTGCTACTTTTAAGTAGCAAAAACAAAACAACTGCAAAATTCTATGATATAAATTCAAGACAGACATAATAAAATAATTCCCAAATGACACATTACAAAGAGTAATAAAATGATCATCTAACTTTGATATCATCCCAAATTTAGATGGCGTTGGCAGGGGAAAAAAACAACTTCTTATTGGGCCTCATTTGGGTGAATTCCCGAGGTGGAGGAGTTCATTGCCGTGGAATTTTTCCACAATAGCTGCTTCAAACCAAACTGGCTGACTTCCTCTTCAATTTTGGCCATGGGTCCGTGAGACTTTTGCGTGCATCCTGTTTTGACAGACATGTCTAATCAATTCCGTGTCAAATAATTAAACTGGTGTCTGGGGCTGATTTTTTCCCCCTCAAACTTTGAAAGTAACGGCCAAGGAATTCATGCAAAATGGCTGCTTCCAACCAAAATTGTCAACTTCCTCTTCACTTGTGGGCATGAGTCTTTGAGACTTTTTTGTGCATCTTGTTATGATGGACATGTCCACCCAATTTCATGTCGATCAATAAAACCGGTGTCTGGGGCTTATTTTTTCCTTCTAACTTTCTTACAAAGTAAGAGTCTTGAATTATGGCCAAACTGTCTATCCATCCATCCATCCATCCATTTTCTGAGCCGCTTCTCCACACTAGGGTCACTTGCGTGCTGGAGCCTATCCCAGCTATCTTCGGGCAGGAGGTGGGGTACACCCTGAACTGGTTGCCAGCCAATCACAGGGCACATACAAACAAACAAACATTCGCATGCACATTCACACCTACGGGCAATTTAGAGTCTCCAATTCATGCATGTTTTGGGGATGTGGGAGGAAACCGGAGAGCCCGGAGAAAACCCACGCAGGCACGGGGAGAACATGCAAACTCCACACAGGCAGGGCTGGGGATTGAACCCCGGTCCTCAGAACTGTGAGGCTGACACTCTAACCAGTCGGCCACCGTGCCGCCGCCAAACTGTCTACTTTCAACCAAAATGGCCAACTTCCTGTTCCATTTCAGGCAAAGGTTCTTGAGACTTTTTATGTGTCCTGCTATGACAGACATGTCCACTCAATTTTGTGACAATCACTGAAGCTTGTCAAGGGCTGATTTTTTTTTCTCAAATTTTCTAACAAAGTACTGAAATACACTAAAAAATGCCTACTTGGAAATTTAGTCATTGGGAAAAGGCTTTTTGAGACTTTTTGGGCGGTTGGGTTTTGGACTCAAGGTGTCCCACATTAAAAGCGTACATTGTGTGCTGGTCAGCTATTGTTGAGAAAGAGCACAGCGATACTATATCGGTGTATTGTCACCATGGTAACAGAATCCCACAGCAGCGACAAAGATGAAGATGATGTTCCTTTAAGCATTTAATTGGCACATACATCTTACATGAATATGAGAGAAGTAAGATGATGCTTACCTTCATAGCAGTCGCGTTGTCAATGTTTGAAAGTAGAATAACTTGCCTCACAAAACTTGATTTTTGTAATATTATGACTTTTACAAAGAAAAACCTGCCAAAGCTACAATACGTTCTACTTGGGATGCCAGTACCCATCACCTGCCTTTGGGGTCCCAGAGGCACAAAAGCTCGATAGGACTCCTTCTTCAGTCTGCCAGCATCCCTTACGGCTGGTGTCCACCAACGAGTTGGGGCATTGCCGCCACGATAGGCACCGACAACCTTACGGCCACAGCTCTGGATGGCCGCCTCAACAATGGAGGAACGGAGCATGGCCCACTTGGATTCCATGTCCACCGCCTCCAAGTTCTGCCGGAGGTGGAAGTTGAAACTCCTTTTGACAGGGGACTCTCGCCAGATGTTCTCAGCAGACCCCAACAATATGTTTGGGTCTCCCATGTCTGACCAGCATGTGACCCGGCCATCGGAGCCAACACACCACCAGGTGGTGATCAGTTGACAGCGCCGTACGTCTCTTCACCCAAGACACACCGTCCGAAGTCCGATGAGACCACCACAAAGTGGACACCATTATGTTTGAACATGGTGTTCAACAGACAATTTGTGACATGCAGACAAATCCAATAACAGAAAACCACTCGGGTTCTGGTCAGAGGGCCATTCCTCCCGATCAGGTCCCCCCAGATCTCACTGTCATTGCTAATGTGAGTATTCGAGTCCCCCAGGAGAATAAGGGTGTCCCTCCAAGGTCAACCCCCCCCCCATTTATTCTGAGCTTCTTTTTGGTGCATTAGAACAAACAACAGTAAACAGTCAACCCATCCCCCACTCAAAGGTTGAAGGAGGCTACCCTCTTGCCCACCAGGGTGAATCCAGCCACATGCAGGTACCAAGCCGGGGGGCGATAAGTATGTCCACACATGCTCGCCAACTCTCACTTGGGACAACTCCAGCGTGGAGAGTCCAACCCTTCTCAAGAGGACTGGTACTAGTGAGCCCGATTATATCTCATCGGAACTGATTGACCTCGCCCATCTGTTCGGACTTGGTGCTGGAGTGACATTCCACGTCCCTGGAGCCAGCTTCTGTAGCCAGGGATCGGACTGCCACCCAACTCACGATACACCTAAACCCCTTCGCTCCGCCCACAATTGGTGGGCCCATGGGAAGTGGGACCCACGTTGTCTCTTCAGGCTGTGTGGATGCAAGCCTGTCCACCAGGCACCCGCCATCGAGCCCATCCTCCAGGCCAGTCCCAGTGACCAGCGTCCGGGCAAGGGAAAACGTAGTCCAGTTTTGTTTTGGCATAGGGGGTTTGGAGCTGTGGTTTGTCTTTTCCCTCACCTAGGACCTGTTGCTCTGGATGACCCTGCCAAGGGCAGAAAAAGCCCCAAACAATTTAGCTCCTACAATCATTGGGACCCACAAAGCCCTCACCATGGTGAGGTGATGGCCCAGGGAGGGGATTGAAAGTTACAACAACAAAAAAATCCCAAACGTATGACTTTATTCTTCTCAGACTACATTACATTTGACATTTTAATCGTCTAATTTTGATCTTATGTGGCCATTATCTTCCGTGTACCTTCACACTGCAGTTGCGCAGTCTCTCCGCCCAAGGGCGCCTTTGACCCGGTTTACAGCAGATAAAATGTCATCTTTTGTAAACCCAGCGCTCCTCATCACCTTATGAACTCATAAAATGTCACGTATGAAATGTGAATGAAAAAGGCCCACAGGTGTGTTTGGATCAAGTGAGGAAGTGCCAGCAAAAAGGAAAATGTTATTTTCTATGATACAGGGTGATTGAAAAGTAACTCCTTATATTGAAATACTAATTTATTCATATGTTGTAATATTTTTCTACATTTTTTTTTGTCTATGTTCCATGATTAAAGGAGCCAGTCTATTCTACCAAACCAACAACTTTGGAAGAACTTGAAGGGCGAATACGAGAAGTTATGTCTTCCGTCCCACAAGAGTTCCTTGTGAAATCAGTGAATGCGGTTCCCAGGCGACTTGAGAAAATGGTGGCTAATGCTGGCGCCCATATCAAATTTAAATTTTAAATAAAACTTCATGCAATACACTTTCTTCTCATCTCATCTTCATTTCTTGTAAGAATTATGGTTCAGAAATACTTACTTACTTTTCAATCACCCGGTAGAACCGGAACGACAACTTATTTAGTGACCAAAATAGCACATTGTCTCCTAGTTGAACTTATTTTTTCACTTCCACGAGACTTACCTGTCCTCACCTCACCTACAGTATGTTTATTGTTTGTGCGTGTGTGTGTCGCTTAGCAACAAGACAACAACTGAGCATAAACACATCACAACAGGGAAGTGTGGCGAATGCGTGCATCTATATTTTCCTTTATGTTAACACCAATAGCACACAAACACACACACACACAAAAACACACAAACACACACAAAAGGCACACAATAGTTGCGCTAAAAATGGCGCCATTCTGATTTACGAGGCACTGAATCTTTGTTAGCGAAGCCTGTAGCTGCCTTTCTCTTTCATGTTTGACACACACACATTGATCCACGCACACATACACACACACACACACACACACAGTTGTCCTTTCGTGCGTGCACAAGGGCAACTGTCGGACCCAGCTGTTGAAGCAGATATGTTCATCACAAACGCACACAGAGCACAGCGAAGCGCTGTCTACTTTGTTTATTATACCATAGAGTGGTTAGCTTATGACATGCACTAACACGTAACACTTGTTAAAAAGTCTGATTTTGAGATGTGGTTTTATTTGATTTTAGTTTAACTGGCCAGTGTTTCTCTTATTTTTACAATTGACATTTTTAAAGGTTGCGCTTCATAAAAGGCTGAGGAGTTTTACCATCATAATGTTGAATTTATTATGTATTTGTTATCTTGTTTGTGCACACTCACCTTGATTCGTAGTTTTGCTTTAATTCAGTTTTATTATGCAATGGTCAAGAGGCACGCTGGCCGACTGGTTAGCACGTCTCCCTCACAGTTCTGAGGACCGGGGATCAATCCCCGGCCCCGCCTGTGTGGAGTTTGCATGTTCTCCCCATGCCTGGGTGGGTTTTCTCCGGGCACTCCGCTTTCCGCCCACATCCCAAAAACATGCATGGTAGGTTGATTGAAGACTCTAAATTGATTCTATATAAATATATATATATAATTTTTGTATTGTATACAGGTATTATAATAATAGTGTAACTACTACTTGTGACTACATTCCCACCCCAACCACACACACACACCTATACACACACACAAACACAAACACACACACATACACACAGGAGCAGGCTCAGGTCTCTCAGGATGGGCGGTAACAGTGATGGATGGGCCGTGTGTGGATGCCGTTGTTATTGTTGTATGTGAGTTTGTGTGTGTGTGTGTGCGTCCATACAGCAGGTGTATGGATGGCGAGCTGGTCCAGAGCAGCTGGATGGTCTGATTTGAGCTGCAGCAGGATGGGATCAAGCCACAGCTCATAAAAAAACACACACACACAACCTTTATGGAGGCGGCTCACAACGACAACTGTGTGTGCGTGTGTTTTGAAGTCACCAAATTAAAGCGCAGGCCAAGGTGTTAGCCTCATGTCTGGATTTAATGCTACATGTCGTGTGTGTAGGTGTGTGTGCGTGTGTGTGTGTGTATGTGTGTCCATGAAGCCCATAAAGGTTTCTCACAGAGACCTGCAGCTATGTGGATCGTGTGTGCGTTTGTGCGTGTGTGTGTGTGTGTGTGTGCGTGCGTGCGTGCATGAATGCGCGTACTGGGGGAGGACACATTGCATCGATTGTGAGGTGCGCATTCAGCCTCTCATGAAAAACACAATAAAAATGAATAAAATGGCATTAAAAAAGTGCATACAATTGAAGAAAATTAAAACATGCATTTTCAATTAAACAACCTACTTGAAGTAACAAACCAGTCACAAAAGTAAAAACTAACCCATCAAAGTCACAAAACAAGTAGCAACCAAACAATCATAAGAACCATCCAATCAACCAACATAACTAACAACCAAAGCCACACATGAATCAAAATAACAAGCCCACAACAAGGTTTATGAATACCAACCAAAGTAAGTAATGAGCCAACCAAAGTAACAAACCACCAGCCAACGAAACCAATCACCCAAATTATGTGTTGTTATTTTGTCAGGGCAGCACAGTAGAATAGTGGTTAGCACAACTTCGTCACAGTCGAGAGGTCCGGGATTCGAGTCTCAGCTGACCCTTGACCCCAATGAGGAGAAGCGCCCTAGAAAATGGATACCGTGCGTGTGTGTCCCTTCGTAAACTCAGCATATGTGTCTGTCGGGGTAGCTTTCCAGTTGCACAAGAGGTTATTATTAATTTTTGTCATATTAAGATTTCATTTGAGCTGAAGGCTCACCTACTGCTCAACTCTGTAAAATCTATTTGCGGAATCTGGCCGGTCAGAGCCGAGGCTGCACATGTAAAAGTCATTAGCATGAGCGTGTGTGCGCCTGCGTGCATGTAGCCCGGTTGGCGTACCTGCCCGCCATTGCTTCAGCCGACACCCGCCGTGCTGGAGCTCCATCTGTGGTCCACTCCATCATGTTGTGTGAGCGCATGCCGGGGTCGGTGTCAGGGACGGAGCGGGAGATGGATGAGACCCCCCCCCGACCTTCATGTAAAACATTCCCCTCCGTTACAACAGAGATGCCCCAGGATCACCAAATTGACCTGAGTAACATGTTCTGAAAAGTAACTTCAAAACATGCCATTAAGACGCTTTAAGAACTATCTCTCTGGTAAATTGTTGACCAGTCATAACATTGATACACCTGCACTAATTAGATCCAACGACCTCCGCCAAACAGTTGTGAAGTGTTACTTTTGTCTTCAGTTGCTAATTGAAAGATAGCAGGCTGTTTCCTGGATTATAGAGGATTGTGTTACAAATTACAAATGGATGTATAATCCCATTCTGGTTCGAGGGTGCACTGTAGCATTACTGGCAAAAAGTGCAAATACCATATTAACTCAAATAGTGGCCCCGATTTGAAATTAGGAACCCAACCGAGGTAACAACCTAACCAATCAAAGTTACAAACCGATTGGAACCGGGACCAATATTCCGGTTCTCCCGGAATCGTTCGGATTAAAAAAAATTTGGTTCCCAGTTACGATGCCTACAGTCTGCCGATCCCGAAAAAGAAAGCCAACGAAGAAGCGGCAAAAACCAACGAAGAAGAACGCGCACGGAGACGTGCCTGTACCTGACGGCAACAAAAGTTTGTCTTAACTTTGTTAAAATAAATGACCAGTCACCTCAGTGCAATACTTTTTCATTCACAAAATGACACAGTATCACAAACACAAAGCTTGTGTCTCATCGGTGGGTAGGTAAACGAATCAACGTTTTACAACGCGTTTGGTTCCATTCATTACTCTTTTTCTTGCATCTCGTTTTACTTTCCTTTTTACCGGTGTCGTATGAAGTTATTTATCGTTCAAAAATGCTGAGTTCTGATGCGTACACTTCAAAATAAAAGGCTACAAGCTTAAAACAGGAAGTCAAGTTAAAACTTGCACATATAAACCATTTGACTTGATAAAACAGTCCCAAATAGCGATTTTAACGATGCTATATCTAACTTCTAGCTAAAACAATAATTAATGAATATTAAGTCCATCCATCCATTTTCAACACCGCTTATCCTGGTCAGGGTCGCAGGACGCTGGAGCCTATCCCAGCTAACTTCGGGCGAAAGGGGGACTACACTCTGAACTGGTCGCCAGTCAGTGAATGTTAAGTAAATTGGGTTAGTTCCACACACATTGCCTTGTATTTCATAGGTTTGATATTGATACTGGTTATAAATAACCCTGAATCGAATGTTTGGACACCCTTTATTTAAACCATGCAAACTTTTTTGACCCAGCCCCTTAAAAGAATCGGAATCGAGAAAATGAGGAACCGGAATCGGGACCGGAATTGCTCAATTTCAAACGATGCCCAAGCCTCGTCTTCACTGCATTCCTCAGTTTACAGAAACGCTTGGTGATGTTTTTTTGACCTCCCAAAAAGTTTTACTGTGTCACAGTGGAGTATTTCAGCTGCCAGTGTGGTTTCTTAGTATTATAATTGATGTTTCTTGAGAATCAGAATCGATCAGTCAAACAGAGGTTTCTAGAGGGGAGAGAGAAACGAAGACAAAAGACAAAGCACTAATTGTAAACGGGATGAGAAAAGTAAATCATTACATATCTGCAACAATGAAACATTAGATATGAGTGTTGCATGTAGTGCTACACCCTGTGAGGAAAGTACAGGACAAAGACAGGAGAAGAAGCATGCAGGACAAGGGTCGTGAACCCGGCTGTACAACTAAAGTGCAGTGGGATTGACTATGTAAATTATAAAAGTATATAGGACGAGAGTGTGAGTGAGGGGATACCCAAGCAATTCGTATATTCATGAGTTATTTGTTACAATAAGTGAGTGGCCTCACACCCAGCAAAAGAGTCCCAGGGTTGTGTGCCTGCCGACACATGCAAGTTAATTGACACCGTTTCGCATGCACAAAGACTGACAGAAGTGTCCTGTAATTGCTGTGCCTGCACCGCAGAGGCTGAGGACCCCACCCAATCAATCGAGGGGCGGGATCAGGCCCAGGGGTCCACCGAGAGCTGCCCGGCAGACGGGACACGTCCCATGCCGAGGGACAACTGGCCACCCGGCCCTGAAAAGATTCAATAGTGACAGCCCTCCTGACAACCCAGGCGATTAAGCAAACAACTACTCAAATGAACAAAACAATCATCTAACCAAAGTAACTCACAACCAATGCAATGAACAAACCAAGAAACCAATTAGCCAACCAAACCTACCAATTTAACAAACCAACCAACCAAAGTAACAAGCCGACCAATAACAATCACAATAGCACCTGAAAGCTTGGTGCAGATCATGCTGGTGGTTTAGTTGTACATCCTATTGAGAAGTGTTTCTAATATTTTGTCTCTCTCGCTCTGTGTACATAATGATTTGCCCTGCTCACCCAACCCAAGGCCTCTTTCAAATTTTATAATTCAAGGACAAAGCCAAAGTCAGCCTCTGTAATGTCCTCATTTTAGGTGGTTCACCTTTGAACCCTGGAGAGCGACCACACATGATATGCGGCAGGTGTCTCAGACTGACGGAATATCATAAATTTTGTTTTACAAGTCTGGGAGCAGGTGGCGCTAAAGAGAGCTCTGCTATTTCCATGAAACTAACAAAATGATAACAGTCAGCTTAGTAAGCCACTTCCTGGTTCCTAATTAGGAATGGACGGACGGTACCGTGTTGTGTCTTGGGTGGAATGTACCATTGACGCCAGAGTGACTCCATCCGTCCATTCTCTGTACCACTTATCACCACTAGGGCCATGAGTGTGCTGGCGCCTATCTCAGCTGACTTTGGGCGATGGGTGGGGTACACCCTGAACTGGTCGCGAGTCAATCACAACTTACATATAGACACACAAGCATTCACACTCACATTGACAATTTAGAGTCTTCAACTAACCTACTATTGCATGTTTTTGGATTGTGGGAGGAAACCGACGTACCTGGAGAAAACTCACGCAGGGCAGGCACAGGGACATGTAAACTCCACACAAGAAGCCCGGAGCAAAGATTTGAACCAACGGCCTCAGAACTGTGAGGCCGGGATTTGAACCCACAAACTCAGATGTGAGGCCTCACTGTGAGGCGGATGGGCAACTAACCTTTGAGAGTAACAAACCAACTGACCAACCCAAGTTACAAACCAACCAAAGCAAAAAAAAAAAAAAAAAAAAAAAACAACAAACAAAGGTAACACACTAACAAACCAACAAATCACCCAAAATACCAAACCAACCAAAGAACCAATGTATCACACCAACCAAACAAAACAACCAACCATCATAACACACCTTGCAATAAAAGTAACCAGCCAACCAAACTAAGAAACTAACCAAAGTAAATCAACAAGCCAAACAAAAGATCAAAACAAAAACAAACCGAAGTATCAAACCAACCAACCAAAATAAGAAACTAAAACACCAATGTAAAAAACAAAACAACCAAAGTAACAGACAACAAACCAACAAACTTACCAAACCAAGCAATGTGAGCCCACGCTGACATGCCATTTTCAGCTGCTGTTTCCATGACAGCAGTGACTGATTCACACTCATGTGCCCGCTTTAAATTATCCGAAGAGGAAACAAGCTGCCAGACGGTAAAAAAGTGTCCAAGGTGAATGACTCACTGGACGCCACTCAGGGGTCCGGAGGGCCCTTTACAGGCCGGCTCGCAGCTTGATACCCGGCCCGGGTCCGTTCCCGTTGCCCCCTGACAAAGCCAGATGTCCGGCGAGGGTGACGGGAGCGTTTCCATTTGGGAAAGTCATCAAGCGCGCTCTACACGTCTGACCTTCACATGTCCGCGTGCAGTAAATAAAATGTCCTCCGGGTCTCTGGATGAGCCTCGAAATGCCACGGGGACGAGGTCAAGACGGGAAAAGAGTCTCTCAGAAGAACATCTGGAGGCCAGCATGTGCTCCCTCAGCAAACGGTAGAGTACAGTAGAGCCTTGGGGAGTGCACTGGTCAATCAAACATGGTCCTATAGTCCAATAAGAGTGCACAATCCATCGAAAGTGGTTCAGCACCATCCCCAGACTGATTGCCAGCCAGTCGCAGAGCAATTGTGAATGGAGCACTGACCAGGAATCAAACCAGTAGCGGCTGTGTAAAAAGTAAAACAAAGTGAGAAACCAACCCTCTGAAGTAACCAATCAACTAACCAACAACCAAAGTAACAAAACAAAACAATGTTAAATACCAACCAAGTTTACACACCGACCAACCAAAGTGAAAAAAAAGCCCAAATTAACACACCAACTAACCACCCAGAGTAACAAACCACCAACAGTAACACACCAACCAACCAATAACTACTAATTAACTAAGCAAAAACCTAGGAACTAGCCAATAATCATCCAATTGAAAACCAACATAACAAAACAACCAAATTAACACACCCATCAACTAACCAATAATTACGAACTAACCAAGCAAGAAACTAATAATCAACCACCTAACCACCAACCAACATAAGACACCAATCTACCAAAGTAACAAACCAATTTAAGTGACAAATCACTCAATCAATCAAAGTAACTATGTGTTTATTCCTATTGCAATTTCAATCCCTGGTACTGACGAGCATCCTATTTGCCCTTTGTCAGTGCCAAATTTAGTTGGACTATTTCGGGGTCAACCCTCCTATCTATTCATTACCTTCCCCAACCCCCCACCCTTGCTTCCCTGGACTATATTGTCTTTATCAAGGACAATGTGTTGATCCTCCTGAGCTACGAACAATGTCATTAGTTTCATATTTCATATTTCTAATGTATCATTTTCAATTTAATACAGAGTGCTGACTCCGCCTAGCACCAATGTGACGTGAGCAATCCAGGGGTCCATCTTAGAGTTATAAAAGACGGCCCGAAAATGGCTGAAGGGGTGCAGGGTACTGGGGGGTCTCATCTTGAGGGTCTCCCTTGGTAAAAGAGAGCAGCTTGTTCTGATCCAGGAGCAGCTGTGGAAACACAACGGATCAGGATTTCCCTCCAAACAGCTGGACAAACAACACACACACGAAACTAAACACACAAATGCACACAAGTGACGACACTTGGACAACTTGGTACAATAGACACTGTACGTGTGTGTGTGTGTGTGTGTGCGTGTGTGTATGTATAAGAATATGTAGTGTGTATGAATGCATGTGAAATGTCCCAATGTGACAGACGAGCACTCATCGGCTGTCATCCGTGAGTCCATTTCAAACAACTAACCAAAGTAATTGACCAATTGAATGACCAATAAAAGTAACATACCAAATGACCAGCGGCGGGTAGTATTGCGTTGCAATTATTCCGTTACATTTACTCAAGTAACATTTTGGATAAATTGTTCTTGTCAGAGTATTTTGAATGCACCATACTTTTTACTTTTACTTGAGTATTTATGTGAAGAATAATCAATAGTTTTACTCCGTTACAATAATCGACATGCCGCTAGCTCCTTTTTTTTTTTTTAACCATTGTTGCGTGCACAATCTATTTTTAGACTTTAGCTTCGACGTCCGCATAGGGCGGCGTGGCGCCAATCCAATGTGATCACGAGTGTCGTTTAACTCCAATTAACCAATCAGATGGCACAAGGCACTCACATGACCGCCCACAAAGCCTTCGTGGGCCAATCAAAGTGACTCATTTTGGGGAAAAAGTTAGAAAAAAGTCAGAAGTTTCTCACGAGTTACTTTTGGCTAGTTTTTTTTGACTGAGTACTCTTACTCTTACTCAAGTAAATATTTGGAGGACTACTTTATACTTTTACTTGAGTCATATGATTCTAAAGTAACAGTACTCTTACTTGAGTACAATATTTGGCTACTCTACCCACCTCTGCAAACGACAAACCAAAGTCACAAACAGACTCACTAAACAACAAATGTAGGTAACCAACCAAGAACCAAAATAACAAACCAAACATCTAAGGACAGTAACAAACCAACTAAAAATCAAACAAAGACACCAACCAACCAAAGTAACAAATCTTCTGACCAACCAAAAAAACAAAAAAAATCCTCTGACCCAAGCAACTAACCAACCAATGTAACACACCCACCCACCAAGGTAACAAACCAACACCCCAACCAACCAAATTAACAAATTAACCAAAGTAATAAACGAACTAAACAACCAGCCAAAGTAACACACCAACTGAACAACCAAATTCCGCTCAGTGTGCACCATTATAGATGATTGTCAATTAGCAATCCAGTAGATTCTAACACGTGGTCACTCCATGATGTTGTGTGTGTGCGTGTGTGTGTGTGAGACTGCAGATCAGCGAGGTGCTGAAACCTCTCGGCTTCACACACTCGCACGGAAACACAAAGCCTGTTGTAATGAACACATTAGCATACGTCAGCTATGGCTCAGCTGCTATTTATAGGCCTCTTTCATGTGTGTGGTGTTCGTGTACTTGTGTATTCGGCCCGCATGACCGCCACTAAAACCACACGCTCGTCTTACAAGGTACGACAAGGTTGGCGAGCTTTGGGGAGGAATTCCGTGCTCGCCTGTCCAGGGGAAAAAAAAGAAAAAAAGAAGGTTGCGTGTGTCCCAAAAGGTCACCAAGGGAACAGACTTCTCTGAGGCCCAACAATCAATCATGTACAGTGCATGCCTGACTTTTGTCATCAAATAGCATCTTTTTGTCATTGGTAAATGAGTGCAAACTGTGGGAAAATGGCCAGAAAAAGACTTTAATGAAAAATGTGAATAAATTAAATGATAAAATAACTACAATGATGATATTATCATTATTGCTACATTTATTATTATTATAATTAATAACAATTATTGTATAATAACATTAAAATGATACAAGAACCTAAACGTTTACCAGTGTTTCAGGGCATATTGGTGATATAATATACTGTGGCTGGATTATTATAATAATTTAATTGAAATTATTTTAATTAAAAAATTTATTAATAAACAACAATAATATAGTGCATCATTATAATAGTTTAAAATGTACAATGTTTCTTTTTGTCAAAGTCTTTTTGTCATTTAATTTATATATATTTTATTTAGTAAAAATAGAAGTAAAAAAACATCTTTAAATTATTTTTGGTTCATTTTATTAATTCATTCAATTTTTGATAATTTTAACATTTAATTTACACCACTAATGTAGTATATTTTTGTTTTTGTTTGAGTTTTATTTCATTAAATTGTAAAAGACCTAGAAGTTTTTAAAATGGTTAAATGTAAAGCCATAATTTTGTGTATTTTTTAATTTCTTTATTCTATAGGTTAAAATGCTTTGATTGATTGATCTAATTTTAATTTGTGAGTTTCTTTCTAAATATTTATTATATTATATTATATATGTATTTGATGCACACCAATAATAGTAGTGTATTTTTTGTCGTACTTTATGATTTTCTTATCCATGAAAATCCTAAAATGTAAGATAATAATAATAATTTACACCAGACATTTTATTCCAATGTGTGCCCTATCAAGGATGAATTATTTCTTCCTATACGGCCCGTGCATCGGCTCTCTCTACCAGAAAAACTTCCTCATAATACGCATCAAAGAAAGCAAACGTGACAAAAAACAAATTCAGAAATATCAACCAGGACGGCTGCTTGTTGTCCTAAATTAAAAGGAAAAAAAGGAAGTATAATCAGGTCATCTGTCGTCAACATTTGCGGTAATCCTCCGTCGTGTTTCTCTCCAAGTGAGCAACTTTGCACATTCAAGCTCAGCTGGTCGCTCATGTCTGTCAACGCAGCTATTACCATCCTCCACCCCGCTCCCCCAACCTACGTGTGCGTGTGTGTGCGCGTGTGTGTGTGTACTTGTTTGCGTGCATGCATGTGTGTATGACCTTGAAACTAATGCTTGAACATTACACCCAACACCTTGCCACATGCACAAATGTTAGCCCGAAACTAATGACCCTTATAGTGCTTATACAGTACGTAGCTATAGCAACATTATATAGTGCACGTATGTATGCTGTGTATTTTTAAAGGCCTGGCGGTGATGTAGCATAGCTAGTCTGCCAAAGTATTTATAGTCCTTTATTTAAACAAGGGTACGGCAGTGTAAAGCAATGTTTGTCATAGTGCAGTACGAGTACCACCAGTGGCTCCCTCTAGTGGTATGCAAGACTCACTGTTTAATGTTCAAACTGCATATATGTTTTATGTTTTGTGGCTTAATCATGTTATGTTGTGGGCCAAATTAACCTGTGAAAAGAAAAAAAAATTTAAATGGAAAATAAATGTGGGTAAACCTTTTGTCTTGTTCTGTAATATTTCAAAATATTTGTTAGATTTTTTTTTTCTTTACGTTAAAACTTAAAAAAATTATCTGCATGTATAAGTGTTAAAAATGTTGTATATGAGTTTGTGTGTGTGTTTTAAATAATATTATTAATGAATTAATCAATTCATTAATATATTTTTAAATTACACTCCCATATACATTCACCTCTAATTAACTCATTTCAGAATTAAAAACTTAAGAAATAAGGTTTTTAAAATGAGGGGGGGAAATGTTGTCATATATACTGTATATACAATAATTTATGAATTATGTATTTTATATTTTTGACTTCATAAATGTATTATTTTTATTTTTATTAGAATTCACCATTGTATTTTTTTCATATTTTTGGGACCTTCAATCAAAATAAAGGGCTAACTTCGTTTTCTTCTCTTAAAACCCTTGTTGAGGTTGATGATGGCTGAACTGAGGTCCAACGACAATTTGAACTCCAAAGTTTTGAACGACGATAGAGACGTATTTTTCACAAGTTAACTAGTAGCATAGAGACACTTGAAGCTAATTTTTCTATTTTTCACACTGAGGTAGTCATGCTTTTGGTATACTTCAAGTCAAATTTTCCCAGTTTTCTCAAACACATGGATATTATTATGAACGGACAAATGTCCTCCATGGCTTTGTTCCCCCCGCCCCTGCACAGAGCTGAAGTGTCACAGTGCTAAAGCAGCTAGGACAATGCGCTAATGCTACAATGGCTTTCTAATGAGAGAGAGCCACGTGCTAATTACACTGCCAAACAAAAGAGACAGCAGGTGTGTGTGTGTGTGTGTGTGAGACACTTTTACTGAAAAAGAATGCGCTAACTCAAAATGCTACTGTGCACATAGCTGGCATGTAGCGCATCGGCGTGTGTAAGTGTTAAAAATGTTGTGTATGACTTGTGTGTGTGTGTGTGTGTGTGTATATGTGTGTGTGTTGTAATATTTACGGTGGGCCCTCCCGTAGGGGGGTCACAGGTCCGACAGCTTGAGCAGCAGGCCGCCCACTTTTTCACCGTCCTGATGAGCTTGAGCTGTCACCGTGAGGTAGGTAGATTATAGAAATTGTTCATGGGTCTGTAGATTGTCTGATTGTAGGTAGGTAGGTCATTTGGTCGGTCGTGTAGGAAGTGAAACAGGTAGGCAGATTGTAGGAAAGTAAATAGGTAGTTGGATTGTAGGCCTGTAGGTAGGTACTGTAAGTAGCAGGATCGTAAGACGTTAGATAGGTAGGTAGATTGTAGAATTGTGTGTTGGTGGTTAGCTTATAGGCAGTTACATTGTACATGTATGTAGGTAGCTAGATTGGTAGATAGGTAGCTTGTAAGAAGGTAATTAGGTACTGTAGATTGTAGGCCTCTAGGTAGATACTGTAGGTAGTAGGATCGGAGGAAGGTCATTAGGGAGGTAGATTGTAGGATTGTGGGTCATTTGGTAGATTGTAGGCCTGTAAGTAGGTAGTTAGTGGGATCATAGGAAGGTAGAACAGGCCTAGATAGACTGTAGGCCTGTAGGTAGGTAGTCGGACTGTATGAAAGTAGATTGGTACTTTGATTGTAGGCCCATAGGTAATGGGATGGTAGGAAGGTAAATAGGTGATTTAGGTAGATAAGTAGTAGGGATCATAGGGAGATCGATTCTGATATTGTAAATAGGTTGATAGATTGTGGGTAGGTAGGTAGGTAGTAGAGTCATAGAAACAAAGAATGTAAGATTGTAGGTATGTAAGTATAGCGTAGGCCCGTAGGCAGGCAGTTTGACTGTCAGTTTGTAGGTACTACCTACCTACTAGGTAGGGAGTAGCATCGTGGGAAATAATGTACTATGTAGGTATGTAGTGGAATAATAGGTTGGTAGACTGCAGGATTATAGATTGTAGGTACGTGAGTAGATTGTAGTCCCGTAGGTACCCTCTAAGGAAGGGGTCTTGGTTCTAGTCGCCTGGACGACTTCACTCAGGATGCGTCTAGGGTTCAAGTGACTCCTCTTCCAGTCCCCGTGACAAATGCTAATGACTGACACCAAGGATCCTTAGCCCCTTGGCGGCCATTTGTGGGAAGACGAAGTTGGAGGACGCTGACAAGCCTGACAGTCTGGAGCTCATCTCTAGGAGGTAAATTTAAAGGGTGACGATTGGGCGTGCTGATCTCTGGTTGCTTTCCTCATCCCCCTGGCAGCTGCTGTAGAGAAACCAGGTCGGAGGAGGTTCCTCTACCTGTTAGCCACAACTACTCTGCCGTGGTTCTGGAATAACAATCTGTTGTACAGACGCACCTGTGTGATGTTCAGGGTCAACTTCAGAGATTCACTTGTCACACAAACGCTCATTTCAGGGTTGACTTAGAACTGGTCCCTCCGGGTTTAGGGGTTTGGCTTTTTTAGACGGCTTGACGGTCTTGATCTGTTTTGCACATTGACATTAAAGACAAGATTAACCCTCAAGGAAGCTGGAGTTCTTCATGCAAAACCTATTGTTCAGGTACTTTTAGAGGCCACACTTGCTGGTCTCATGTAGTGAAACACACAACATTTATATTTTGTGTACAGATGGGAGATTGTAGGTTCTATGGTAGAGCAGTAGGTAGGTAAATGTAGTAGGGTAGACTGAGTAGGAAGGTAGGTCAGAAGGTTGTTGCATTGTAGGAAAGGAGATACAGTATACCGCAGGAAAGGAGGTTGCAGAAAGAGTGAAAATACTGTACATGCAGTAGGTAGATACACTTTAGGTAGGAGGTTAGATTGGAAGCAATTTTCTTTTTATCTAGGTAAATTGTAGGAAGGTAAATAGAGTCGTAGAGTAAGTAGAAAGGTAGAAAGGTTATTGCATCATAGGTAGGGAGCTATATTGCAGTTATGCAGATTGCAGGTAAGGTAAGTATATATATATATATATATATATATATATATATATATATATATATATATATATGGGCCATACAGAAGTACACTGTAGGTATATTTGAGAGTATATATGGGGAGGTAGACTGCTGGATCATAGATAAGTGGGAAACTAGATAAAGAGGTAGATACAGAGATATATGGTAGCTAGGTAGTTTTCATGAGGTGGGTAGGTAGGTACAGTAAATAGGTTGTCGGTACCAAAGGTAGGTATGGAAAAATATGGTAGCTAGGTCGTTATGTAGGTTGGTAAGTAGATTGTTGGCAAGAAAGGTAGGTGGGCATGTAGCTGGGCAGGAGGCAGGAAGGTAGATGAATGGATGGAACAAATGTCAGTCATGTTTCTTTTCTGTACACTGAATGATCAGATAGTCACGTAGCTGGTGCAGTTTCGAGTGTCCCCGCAACTGTTGCGCGTGAGGCGTGTACAGCAAATTGATTTTCATGTGAACGTGGTCGTTTTCACACTGCTCATATCAGATGACCTCGATGTGCCGGACTCCAGATTAGCCCCCAGCTGTCTCCCCGCAACTACGTATTCTACACGGGGTAACCTTTCAGTCTCTTGGGAGTGGCGGTCTGAACGTCCACCCGACACCGGATCGGCCCGCGCCCCGGTGGAATTCCCGGAATGGCGCGGTTCGCCTGATGGGTTGGTGTCGTCTTTGAATGGCGTTTATTTGTTGGCACTCACTGATGAAAAGCTTCCCATCAACTGCATGTTAATCTTGGCTTTTAATTGTTGTCGCTTTCTTTTTTGCCGTCACTACCGCGTAACTCATCTTTTTGCGCCCCCCCCCCCTCCACCCGCATTCCTGCCACTCCACTCCTGCCGGCTGCCGCTGGGCCTAAATACACACACATAAACGCATACACCCGGTAGACCGATGTGCCATCATACAATCTACTAATATACAACCATACAATAAACTTACACTACCTACAATACAGTATATCTATCTCTCTACCTACTGTAACTGACAGCCTACCTACATTAAATACTATTCCTACCAACGAACAAACACTTAGTCTACCTACAGAAAATCTACCTACAGAACTACCAATGAACCAGCAACCTATCTTTCTATCTACCTACTTACCTACAATAGCTACCTATCGGAGATGCTATCTACCTACATGAAATACTATACCTACTAATCAACAATCAACCAATGATTAACAATCATTCATTCTACCCACAGAACTACCACTGAGCCAGCAATCTACAAACTGTATTTATTACAATAGCTGCATATCTGAGATGGTATCTACTTTCAATACTGCACCTATCAACCAACAACTACTCAATCTACTTACGGACAATCGACCGACAAAACTACCACTGAGCCACCAATCTACCTATTTACCTATAATAGCTGCCTATCTGAGATGGTATCTACTTTCAATATTGCACCGATCAACCAATAATTATTCAATCTACCTAAAGACAATCTACCGACAGAACTACCAATGAGCCAGCAATCTACCCACCTACCCACCTACCTACCTACAATGCACAGTAGCTACCTACCTGAGATCTTCCCTCCCTACATTAAATACTCTATCTATCAAACAATTATTCATTCTACCTACAATCTACCTACATAACGGCCAATGAGCCAGCAATCTACCCACCTACCTACCTGCTTAGTATGCCTATAATATAGCCACCTACCTGAGATCCTACCATTAAATACTGTACCTGCCAACCAACGTTCAATCTACTTACAATCTACCCACCTACGTACATACTAACAACATACACTACCTACATACAGTATCTGCAATCTGTCTACATACAATCCCACAATTCACCTACCTACAATCTACCAACCTACAGCACTTCCATAATATTGTACTACCAGTGTTCCAGTCAGTGCTCAAGCAGCATACTTCCTGTTTATTCCTTTCCAAAGGTGCATTTCTTATGCAGTCTTGAATGAAATACAGTCTTTGTATTAACTTGGACATTTTTTTACGACACTCCCGTGATGAACGAAGGATTTATGCTGTAGCATAAAAATTTATTTTCTATTTTTGGACACGGTCATTTGGGAATATGAAATAAAATGCGTTGCCAACGCAGGGAAATCAAGCCATTGGATTCGGAGAAGGGGGGTTTTGGGCGCTAAGATTTGTAGCCTGAACATTAGTGTGTTAACCAGAGAAAAAGTTACTTGAGAGAGGCCGAGGACACACGATTGTGGAGCACACCATTGACATTAGAATGATGGGAAAAGGAAATTTGTAGAATAACATAACACAAATCAAATTATGTACACTCTTTTGTAGAGATTTTGTATGGTGGGGCAAGTGGAGCAGTGCCCCACTAGCTCTAGCTGGTGGTTCTATAGTGTGGGGAAACACTGCCACATATACTTAAAGGGACACTGTGTAGTATTTTCAGTTGTTTACTGGACAAAATCAAAACCTACCCATTTTGTCAATGCGGGAGACTTTCAGGGGGAGGGGCAAGACCAGTGTTAGGGGGAAGCTGCCCCCACTCCCCACCCCAGAACTGCCACTGGTTCCTCAGGGTAATGTTTTAAACCCATTTTTAGATGCTGTTGATTTGAGGTCTATTCATTTCTATGACTATTTAACATTGAATCGGATTTCTAATGTAATGTTTTAGGTCCATTCATTTTCTTAGCAGATTTAACATTGGTGATGTTCCTCATGTTAATGTTCTAAGCCCTTTTTCTATTTTCTATTCAGGTTTAACATTAATTGGCGTTCCTCAGGGTAACTTTTTATGTCCATTTATTTCTTATGCAGAAATAACCTTCATTTGGACCTTCATTCAAGCTGACCCACACTGTTGAAGGCAATAAAGAGATTGCACGTGATTATTTTGACTTTTGGAACTTTCTGTCCTCGGGGCTAAAAAACCTGAACAAAGAAGTCCGAACGCAGGTACAAGGAAAATAAAACAAAACGGTAGACGCAATGGGAGGCGAGTGTTGTAGCCCGTGGACTAAAAGATGTCAGAAAAAGACTTCAATTGAGTTATTGAACTTGGAGCCAAGAGAGGTGAAGAGAACTCTTTTAACTCGATTAAACGCTAATGGGAAGCAGTCACTACCTCCACATTTCCACACTTCTTCTTTATGTGTGTGTGTGTGTGTGTGTGTGTGTGTGTGTGCATGTGTGTATGCGTGCGTGCGTGCGGGCGTGCGGGCGGGCGAGCGTGCGTGCGTGCATGGTGTTGGACATCCGCAACGGTAGAGGCCATAGGCTTAGGGAGTTCAACCATATTGTTTTGTTTGTTGCTGCTTTAGTCATCAAAAAATTATTAATTAAAACAATACATCTTATTACATTATTTTTTTTCCCACTTTAAAGATGTTCTTACATACTGAACAGCAGATAGAAAGTCTACACACCCCCTTTCAAATGCCAGCTTTTTGTGATATAAGAAATTGAGACCAATATGAATAATTTCCAAACTTTTTGAAACCATTAACGTGACCCACAACCTGCACAATTCAATTGAAAACAAATCTTTTTGAGAGTGGAAGTAAAAATAAACAACTGAGATAATGTTGTTGCACAAGTGCATACACCCTCTTGTAACTGGGATGTGACTGTTCAAAGTTAACCCATCAGGTTCTAACTCATGTTTATTGAGAGTCAGCACACACCTGCCACCATTTAAAGTGCCTCTGATTTAACCCAAATAAAGTTCAGATGTTCTAACAGGCTTTTCCTGACATCTTCACAGTTACATTTTACAACACAAGCCATGACGTTTGTCATGGCATGGTCATGTTTTTTATATCCACCAGATCTAAAGCTGTTGTTGTTACATTTAAAAGAAAGCTTTTTTGGGGGGGCTACGTATATATAAAAAAAATAATCTACCAAGATAGATTCTTTTATGACCCTTTTTAAAAACAAATACATACATTTGATTTTATTTATGTTTTTGTACACACACCTACATTACCCATAATGAATCCAGCTGACGGCATGGAAAACCCAAAAAAGATGATGCTTGTGTGGTTGTGTGTGTGTGTGTGTGTGTACATTTTGAATGATGTTGTATGTCCTTCGTGTTTTTCTTTTTCTTTTAATGAAGATATTTTACGCACTGAAAATCTCGGATTAGTCACATGACCGCCTCAGTCTGGACCTGGACTGGACCAGGTCAGCGGGTCATGTTTGGACTGATGTTAAAAGTGTGTGGGTGTGTGTGTGTGCGTGTGTGTGTTTTGCATGGATAGAAGGCTTATAATGAGGCCTGAGATCAAGCCTCTGTGCTGACAGACAACTTTGCCCTGGAGGCATATGCACTTTGTGTTTATGCACGTGTGTGTGTGTGTGTGTGTGTGTGTGTGTGTGTTCGTGGGTGTGTTTATGATGGCCACCTGAAAGCGCTTCACTAATTGAATTAGCTCACCTAAAAGTGTCTGAGGAGACTAAATTGATGGCATGTGACACACGTGTCCATCTGTGACCAAAATGAGGAAAAGGATGTGAGTAAGTGAATAAAATATCACACTGTATACAATTAAAATTACAATTAAAATGAATAGCAAAAAAAAAAAAAAAGCTAGCTGGAAAATAAAACGTGATTGTTTATTCTCTAAGTGACATGATTGACAGGCCATGTCCTTCTGGGTGGTCGCTGTGTGTGTGTGTGTGTGTCTTGTGGTTCAATGTTAGTGTTTTAGCTATTTTCCAACCTTCTCCCTAATCTTAAGGAAATATACCACTGTCGGGCAGAAAACCCGACTGTCCAAATATGGTCAATTTCCCGTTTTTTTCCCCAACTCTGTATGATTGGTCTGTCCCTGCTTTGTCTGTTATTTTTAAGTTTAATTAACTAGTTCAAAGTGTTGAAAATAGCTTGAGAACTAACCGATCAACTTGCTTGAACGCTCAACTGTCTGCAAATTGTTGTAAAACGTCAGCTCTTCCGTCATCCGCGGGAGCCGTGCGGCATTATGTCGCCTCAAGTTTGAAAGTCTGGATGTTTTTTAGACAATAACGAGTGAAAATCGTTAGGTCAGATACATTTGAGTTTTGTTAAAAATGAAACACAGTAATGCTTTGATGCTTAAGGAACTGGTCGGACACGAAGGTACGTAAGTGTGTGCAGATTCATTTCTGCCTATTACACTGCTTAGTCATCTTTAATCATTTTATTTATTGCATCAGATATGGCTCTTAGACCTTTGCAAAAGAGTTTGGGAAGATGATGTAACCGCAGATTATGGATTATTTTTTTATTTATCTTCCAAGAATACATAAAGACATAACGGTAGTGAAAAAAATCCAAATAACAAATATATATATATATATATATATTTATTTATTTTTATTTTTTTTTTAAATATATATATATATTTATATATATATTGGGAGAATATTGATGTCAGGAGAAGGATGGAAGAATGTAACGAAATACAGGAGTCACTTGGGAAAATCAGGAAGGTTTGGAATTGTTTTCCACTCATACACAGGACCTAATCCTGTGTATAATTTTTTTTTAGATTAAAAAAGGGTGTTGTTTTGGAAGCTCATTCGTGCATCAAAGGCGTTTTTTACGAGTCAAAAATTTAATGTTTTGGGAAAATGGTAGCGTTCACAGCAAAATACGGGAGCATCACGGAAAAATCCAGGTATACACGAGGATGTTTTTTTTTTTTTAAATCAAATAGTTTTGCCCACTTGTTTATGCATCAAAGGCGTTATCGTTCTCAACTGGGGAAAAATACCCAAGTCTTTTGGCAGGGTTGGCAACAACCAGTCCCCAAAAAACCTGCCAATTTACATGAGAAAGTTTTCAAATAAAACAGATTAAACCCAGTTCCTACTTGTCCTTTACAAGTGTCATGATCCATTGATTTTGACACATGTCAGTGTTCATCCAGAACTTTTTGCATGTTGACCACTAAAGACACATGACAGGCATTCTTGAGCATGTTTCTTATTAGTTGTGATTATTCCTGCTTTCCTGTGCTGACACCTTGATCCAACAGGGCAGACTAAACACTCCCACTATTGACTACATAGCCTGCAGCATGTTTGGGTCCCAACACAGCACCTCTACGAGTCATTAGTGCCGAGTTTTGGTTCCTGGGACTGCCCAGAAGACAGCTACTAATACATGATATGTGTAGACAGGTGCACTTTTTTAAAAATACTCCTGCGTTTTGTGTTTGTGTGCTTTATGTCACTTTTGTATCATTTTTCAATGACAACAAAACACTTTTGTGGGGGAGGGGGGGGGGGGACTGAATGATCAAATAAAACACTTTTTTTATTTTCGTTTATAAGGTCTAATCTGCAGCCAAAAATGCCCACTTTTAGCCAGTTTTAGTTCTGTGAACCATATAAACTAACCAACAAAAACCACAAAAATGATACTATAAAATGCCATATTTTGAACGTCACTGGGGAAAAAAACAGTGAGCAAAACCTTGCATTTTATAAATGTATACAGAGATTTGTTTTCATTCTAACAAAGATAAGTGTTATTCTGAGGTTCCAATTTGTTAAATTCTGAGGTTCCAATTTGTTAAATTCTAATAAAAAAAAAAAAATGAATAGATTTTGTGAATTATTATGTGATAATAAAATTTCACCGAATTTTAAGTATAAATATATTAACACATAAGAGCAAGTATCTTGACGTCTGTCATTGTGTCCGGTTTATTTTTTTCATATACTGTAAATGAACACAAATGGCCAACAACTTTCATTCTTGTTCATATTTTCCTATAAACAAGTCATAAATGTCACAGCGTATTAAAGAAACAATATCATAAATCGTAACTTTGCTATTCAACAAGTCTGCTAATCATAATTAAAGTGTTTTGGGTTTTTTTTCTCCCCCAATTTTCAAACAAAGTATGAGGCTTGAACTTTGCCCCAAAATGGCTGCCTCGCACCAAAATTGCCGACTTCACGATCTTTTTGGGGCATCGGTCCTTGAAACTTTTTTTGTGTATTCCGTTATGATATCCACTCAATGTCATATTAATCTTTGAAACTGCTGAATTTTTACTAACTTAAAGTACGAGGTCTGGAATTGGCCCCAAAATGGCTGACTGTTCTGTTCACCCCCAGACATGACTCCGTGAGACTTTTTCATGCGTCCTATCATGGTAGACGTCCAATTTTACGTGGATCTGTGATATTGGTATTTGGGGCAGATATTTTTTTTCCGCCCCTATGCTTCTAACCAAAATGGCTGACTTCCTGTCCACTTTCGGGCTTGGATCCGTCAGACTTTTTTGTATGTCCTTTCATGATAGACCTCCACTTACTTTTGTGTCAATCGGAGAAACTAGTATTGGGGGGCTGATATTTTTTATTTTCTAACTTTCTCACAAAGTTTCGGCCTTTGCCTCACAGCCAACAAACAAGCACAATTGTTTGTCTTCTCCTGTGGAAACGACACCCTTAAATCCGATTGTAGCTGTAATTGAAGCTCCTTTGATGTGGATTCACAAGTATGTTGTCATCTTGTTCTGCTGCTGGATTTGCGTTAACGTCAGTGCTTGGATTGGAAAACGGCTGGCTTGTTCAGGGGTGACCATGTGTTTTGTAGTGTGTGCGTGTGTGTGTGTGTTATTTATGAGGTGTGCCTCCACATACTTGATATAAATCAATGGCGAGGACCCAGTGCCTTTATGGATTTTGCTGGGAAATAGCATAGAACTATATACGTTTTTCTCGTGGAAAATATCAAGCAAGTGACAATCATCTTACATTTTCTTCCAGTGGTTGTCTGTATTCTTTTTTGTATGAATGTCTTTGTGTGTGTGTGTGTGTGTGTGTGTGTGTGTGTGTCTCCCTCCGTATGGATTGAGTGAGTGTTTTCTCGCACAGGAAATTGCAAGTCTGTCGGGAGGATTGTGGCGCAGAGTCGGCCTTGTAAATCAAGACTTTAACTGCAGCCACCTTACACCGAGTGACTCCTCGTAGATTCTAATTCCATTTGCAACAGCGTTGAGGCTAATATTCTTGATTTGAGGGTTTGGGGTTCAGCCTTAGGGTTTTGCATTAATATTAGGATTTCAAAATAGGGTTTGGTTAAACCAGGATTCGTGTTAGGAGTTGGAAGTAAGCATTACAAAGTAGGGATAGGGGTCAGTATTAGGGTTGGCGTTTCAGAACAGGGATTCGGGTTAAGGGTTAGGATTAGGAGTTAATGTTGGGGTTTCAAAGTAGGGTTCGTGTTAGGGTTTGTTTTAGTGGTTTGGGTTAGGGGTAAGATTTTCGAAGTCAGGTTAGGGTTCAGTTGTTCAGAGATTTGTTTCTAAATGTATTAGACATGTTTGAAGATAATTGCTGAAAAGAACTATGTAGTACTCAAATGTGTGTTATAGTGTGGAACTATTTTTCAACATTCCATTTTTCCTGATTTCTTTGGGCGTGCTGCACTTTGGAGTCCAGCATGAGTCGCCCCTCCCCCACTATATAAGAAATTGAGCGCTTTTTATTTATTTATTTTTCTACATCAGCAGTTATACGGCGTAATTGCGACAGTTGGCTAGCGATCTATTGCGTGTACCCCGAAAATGCATCTTGCCTTCAGATAGTTGCTGACGTGGCTGCTTTAGAGCGCCTCGTTGTCAGCCATGAGTGCGCGCACGTCAGAGAGAGAAAGACAGACGAGTGAGGAGATGGGGGGGGGAAAACGTCTGATGTTCGAGCCACTGTGTGGACAGGAGTTTTGCGCTGGCGTGGCCGCTTTAGAACGTCTCGTCGTCGCGACGATGAAAAGCCCTAGTGGGTTATATCCCAGCCATAGGAGGCTTTAAACAGATATATTTTCACAGCTCAAACATTTGTAGGCATAAGAAAGATGCTAAATGAAGTAGCATCCCTTTTTCCGGGTTGTAGCAGTGGTGTTTGATTGACAGTGGGCAGCTGAGCAGGGAGTGGTTTCAGCACATTCAGCAGACACGCCCACAGTGTTGGAGAGCAGATTTTAAAGCCTCATGTTGTATACATGGCAATTTTTGTAATCAATCAAATTTGGCAGCGTTGACTTTTATTTGGTGTGTGAAATTTACAAGATATTTAATTTCACTTCACGGGGATTTTAAGGTTTGGGTTAGTGGTTCAACTAAATTGTTGGACTCTACCACACCGCGGCCTTGACGGTCAGCCTTGGCGAAGGTCCTGCCTTGTTTTTGTTTAATGAGTTCTTATCTCTGCTCGTTGACACACCTGTTGAAAGTATCCACCTCCGCACACTTGCATGTAACTTCCATATTTGAGCGGGCAACTTCCTGTCAATCCAGCAGCAGCGTTTCAGCTTTTCAGGCTAGCACGCCACCGCCCTCATAAAAAGTGTTTTTGGAGCAAACGTGGGCCAGAACGCTCCATTTGCTGTTTATTTTTGTGTCTTTAATGGGCACAAATGAACGCCATTGTGGGCTGGGAGCACATAGTGGCATTATTGTTTGAGGGAGAATAAACACAGAAGGCTTCGGTGTGGGACTATAAAAGCGCAAAATAAACAGCCCTGGCTCCGAGGCGCATATTGAATGTCTGTTTACGACTAGTCGTGAAGACTTGTCGGCGCTTTAAAAATCACTAATTACGTCAGCTATGTGCAACCTAGTGTGTAGTGTGCAGTGGTGGGAAGTAACCAAAAACAATTACTTCGTTACTCTACTTAAGTTGATTTTTCAGGTATCTTTACATTACTTGAATATTATCATTTTTTTCTTTCTATAAACGAGCCAAGCCAAAATTACCGGCTTATTCGTAAATTCTGGGCAAGGGTCCTTGAGACTTTTTGGAGAATCATGTTATGACACACAGATCCACCAAATCTCGTTCCAAAATTGGTTTCTGGATCAGATTTTTTTTGTTTCTAACTTTCTAAATTCAAGGCCTGGAATTGGTCCTCGATGGCTGCTTCAAACCAAAATGGCTGACTTCTACTTTAATTTCGGACATGGTTCCTTGAAGCTTTTTTCTGCGTCCTGTTATGATAGACATGTCCACTAAATTTCGTGTTGATCAGTGAAACTCATGTGCAGACCTAATTTTTATTGCAACTTTCCAACTACGTTTGAGGTCTACAATTCATGGGGGGGGGGGAAAGTCTGCGCTTCAAACCAGAATTGCTGACTTTTTGTTCAATCTCAGGCATGGGACTTTGGAGAATTTTTTTTGCATGTCCTGTTATGGTAGACATGTCCACCAAATTTCATGTTCATTGATAAAACTGGTGTCTGAGGCTGATTTGTTTTTTCTAACCTTCTAACCAAGTCCAAGGCTGGAATTCACCGAAAATGGCTGCTTCAAACTGAAACGGTTGACTTCCTGTTCCCTTTCAAGCAAGGGTCTTTGAGACTTTTTGGTGCATCCTGTCATGATAGACATGTCCCTCCAATTTCGTGTTGAACGGTGAAGTTTGGTGTTTTTTTTCTTTTCTTTATTTTCTAACTACGCTTGAGACCTGCTATTCACCCCAAAATGGCTGCTTCAAACCAAAATGGCTGACTTCCTGTCCACTTTTCACACTTTTTTGTGCATCCTGTTATAGACCAAATTTCATGTTGATGTGCAGTTTTCTTTTAGTTGCGCCGCGTTATCAAAATGGGTATTGACAGTCAAAGTTAATTTTTACTTATTACTTTTTTTTACTTAAGTACTATTCAGAGTCTGTGCTTTTTTATTTGTACTTGAGTACAGCAGTTGAATCAGTGCTTCTACTTTTGCTTGTTTTTTGGGGTTTTTTTTGTCGGTACTTTACTTAAGTATATAGAGTGTGAGTACTTTTGCCACTTTAGGTAGAGTGTGTGTGTGTGCGTGCCTGCGTGCGTGTGTGTGTGCGTGCATGTGTGTGTGTGTGTGAGTGTGAGAGAGAGCGAGCGAGCGTGTGTGCGGGTTCACCTCGTTAGAGGCCAAGAGGGGAAGAATTGGTTTCCTCCGCCCTGATCTGGGTCAACTGTGGTTATTAAAACATGTTTCCCTCTTCCGCTCAAATGAGGGGAGGTGTGATCCCCAAATCCCCCACCAAGACCCCAACGCGTGTCATGGACTGACCACTTTTTCAACAAGCCAATCACTTAATTCTAGAGGGAAAAAAACTGCATGGAATCGGATATCCTCAAATGGGGCTGGATATGAAACTACTGTAGTTTCAACCAATCGCATCAACCCTGTAGATGGGTGACTTTTTTCAGCATTGACATGTGGAGTCCGCTTTAAAAAAAACCCATTTCTTTTAGTCTATAAAATGTCTACAAAAAAAGTCCAAGTTGCGATCGATTCATTGCACTTGAGAATGGAATGACCTGGACAAACGAGAATATTCACAGGCATCTTTAAATCGTAAGAATCCGTTTTCAGTTGAAAAAGTCACTTCGGGGTTAGGGTTAGGGAAATGGATGGATGGATGGGTTACGGTTGGGGATTCAGAGGATAGTTAGTGTGTTAGCAGTTGGTATTAAGTAGGGTTAGGGCCATTGTAAGTCGCTAGGGCTAAAGTTTAATGGATGGGTTAGGGCTGAGCCTTTGCAGTTGGAATTATTGGTAGGATAGAATTTATAATTTCATATCTTCCGTCGGGCAGAAACCGCCGTGTATGTCCAAATATGTCAATTTCATATTTTTTTTAAACTCGATACTATTGGTCTGTCCCCACTTTGTCTGTTATTTGTACACAATATTAACCAATTGAAAGGGGTTAAAAGAACCTTGAAAACGACTGAGACTATTGAATATTCAAAATGTCTGAGGAGTGTGGTAAAACACCACCTTTTTCCTCATTCTGCAGAAGCCGTGCAGCACATTTGTAGCCTATATTGAAAGTCTGGAAGTTTTTTTTTTTACACAATAACAAGTGGAAATAGTAAGGTTCGATACATTCGAGTATGCTTGTTTTGTTCAAATTGATCACTGCAATGCTTCGTTGCAGAAAGAAGGTCATGAGTCTGCATGCAGATGAATACCTCCCGAATACACAGGTGGCCATCTTTTTGTTTTATCTATTGCATCACTCATGGCAAGATTTGGAAGACGACAGGACACGGGCATTTGCTTTGTGACGTACTTAAGGCTCTTTTTATGGTCGAGGGCTTGGTGTGATTTCCCACTTCGATGTGCACGACTGGCGATGGTGACGTGTCCTGCCATTTTAATCAACGCCCACTTCCTCTTTTTGAAGCAGTCCACTTCTTCCTTGACCATCACGGCATGGTTTTTCTGGTTTCATATAAGTGATACAGTACAATATACTGTACATGGAGCCTCAAAACCTTATATTGTACAGAGCCGCAGTTATCCGTAACAGCGTGTCGGTAATCAAATAACTCAATGTGCGGATGTGAGTCGCAAACTATCATTTGTTTGCGGATTACCCATTCCAGTCAGCTTCGGTCACGTCGCGCAATGTGTGGCAGGCCTTATGGTTAGGGTTCAGAGTTGAGGGTTAGGGTTTCAAAGTAGGATTTGGTCTAAGGGCTTGTTTAGGGGTCTTAGGAAATGGGTTAGGGTTAGGATTTGGGTATGTGTCGGGTTTTGGGGCTATGGCTTTGGGTTTCGGGGTTAGGGTCCGTTTTCTAAATGTAGCATTTTTTTGCTGACGTCTGGGGCTTGCTATGCTATGCCCCGACAGGTTAACAATCACTTTGGAATTCCTGGCCAGCGACAGCATCTCTCAGACACAATTGTAATGATTTGTCATGCGCCGACCAATCAACGAGGTGGGAAGCATCTTTGAGGACAGCCGACGGCCGCGAGCACCCAGAAAGGAAACGATGAGGGTCAAGCCGGGTTCACGCGCACTCAGCTCGACGCCTTCTGCTTGCCTGGGCCGCCGTCACCTCATCACTCAAGACGCCGCCACGACGGAATTGGCTGCCACACAGCAGAATGAGCTGCCACCTCATATCTCAAAGTTCTTTCAGATGCATGCAAGGCCAGATGTGCTTTGGGGGAATTACAGCGGGATATATTCATTTGTTGATTTTATTTGATTTGTGATGTAAACATATGTCCATATCATATTTACACATTTGTATTTTACAATCATTCTATTTGATTGACTTATTTTCAGCATTGCACACAAAAGATTCCAAATATTAAAGGGTTGGTTTTCATATTCCATCCATCCATTTTCTGTACCACTTTATCCTCACTAGCGTCGCGGGCGTGCTGGAGCCTATCCCAGCTATCTTCGGGCGAGAGGCGGGGTACACCCTGAACTGGTCGCCAGCCAATTGCAGGGCACATACAAACAAACGCAGGCACGGGGAGAACATGCAAATTCCACACAGGCGGGGCCGGGGATTGAACCAGAGTCCTCAGAACTGTGAGGCAGATGTGCTAACCAGTCGTTCACCGTGCCGCCTCAATCAATCAATCAAATCATTTTAACGTATAGAATAAACAAATTAAAAAAAATACAAAATTATGTATTTACATTTAAACAACAACCGTGCCACCGGTTTTCATATTGATTTTTAAAATTGATAATAATTCACAAAATCTATTCATTTAGTGATTTAATTAAATAGTAATAATTTGTATTGAAGGGTTTGTTGTATTTTTGTCTATTGTAGTTTAATCAAATGGGGAAAAAAATACAAATAAGTGTATCGTACAAAAAAACAAAAAACACTTTAGTGTTAAATGGGAATGAAAATGAGGGGAAATTTTATATATAATAATAAAATATTTAAAATTAAAGTAATAACGGGGCTTAGAATGAAAAACAATGTTAAATTAAATAAAAAATGAAACTAAAATGCATGAATAAAAATTTATGTAAAAGTATGATAATAAAAATTTTAATAAAACTATTTTTTTAAATTAAAGTCGGTTTGAATTTTAAAAAGATACTAAGTGAAATTATAACGTACAATTAAGATATAAGATATAACAATGAAAACCTGCAGTAGCTATTTTGATTTAAAAATGTAATTAAACAATCTACAACAAACAAACAAATTTAATTCATTTAACAAATTTTAAGAATTCTTAAAAAAATAAAAAAGCTTAGCAGAGTGGATATTTATATGTGTTATTTGAAGTCATCAAGTCATAAGAATAAGATGAGCAATGTTTTTACTGTCATTGTAACAGCAGTAATGATATAATGATGTGATATGAATAATAAATAATTCTAAATGTGCCAAAGTCGGCGCAAGGGGACATCAGTAGTGTGGACAAAAGTTCTGTGAATGCGCCTGGTGCAGAAAAAGAAGGAAGGAGTCAACACCACAGGCAGCACTCGGAGAAGGAGGATCGAGGAGGTCAAAGTACATTTATAGCCGCACGCCGCGCTATACATAACGTCGTCACGCGGACGATACCGCGAAAAACTTGAGCTTTGGAAACAGCACCCGCCGTCAATCAAAATGGCACCCGAGCGCCTGACCGCCGACGGCCAAGATGGCGTGATAAGGAAAACACCATCTGAGTGACAGGGGAAAATTGAATTTAGCCAGAATGCTACTCTGGCGAAGCAGAACGAGCCTATCTTTCTAACCCACTGAGATATGAAGGTAAATGTTCGAAAACTCTTAACATAAGTTTTTTAAATCCTTACATCTAGGGATGGGCAAGTGTCGACCGGCCTTATGTCAAGGTATCGGGTACGGCTGGCGATACCAGCCACTGATACTTGGGGGGGGGGGGAATCTGACATTAAGTCCTGCTCGTCAGTAGTTGGCGCTACATTGCAGTGGGTTGACACATTGGCAAATCATTATGTGCATCAGAAAGAAAAAATATATCTGGGTATTGATGAGTAGTCAAAAGTGAATACTCAATTGGTATTGGTCTGAAAAAAAGTGATAGCGAACATCCCATCCCTACTTTTATCATTTCTTTTTTAATTCTGCCAAAATGCAACTTATTGTTTTACGGTTTTGAACAAAATGGCTGTGTAGTTTTAAAAAAGTGCAATTTAGTGCCTAGACCTCTGCCAAGGCAAAAGAAAATCTAAATGTGTATTAAATTCAGGGGTTGGGGTTTAAATTTAAGTCTATGTTAGCATTTAGATTTAAGAATTAGTCGTAATAATTAGTTTAATATAATTACTGTGCCGAGAGGGAGTTTTTCCAAATTTGTGGCGCTCCCTGGAGGCTACGGCACCCGTAGCATTTGCCAATGTCAGCTAACTCTGGGCGAGAAGCAAGGTACACCCATTTCAGAAAAAAATCTGATCTGCACCTCGTTTTCTCCATCTTAGACCTCCGCCAAGGCGGAAAAAAAAAATATCTCGGAAAATGGATGAATGGATGTATGTATATATATATATGGATGTTTTTCACTGAATGAGCAAAGAAAATTTTAGCCAAGAGACCAAACACTCCTATCAAGATCAAACTGTTTACATTTACAGAAACGTTTCTTGTATTTGTCTGCATCGAAGGATAATTCGCTGATAAAAATCCAAATGTGAAAATGTCTGTGATCTGCACCTTTATCCAGACTTTCAGAAAAACAACAAAAAAACTATAGATACCTGTTCGAACAACTGTGTCTTGTAAACATTTATTTTAATATTGTATGACATTTCTGCACACTAGTAGGTCAACTTTGGCATTGGATACAAGCAAGGTTATTGATGTTAGTGATTCTATTTCCTTTCGAGGCCAAATTGGACAGATCACGGAAAAGCCAAGGCTGACATCTAGTGTTCATTTAGTGTTCTCGACCTACTTCCAAAGTTAGAAGTAGGACCTATTCAACGCCAAAATACAGATGGTGAAATTTACTCGTTACTGTCAGTTGTTTATAGTACCTGTTTTAATCATATCGTTTGCCTAAGAGCATAATTGCCCGAGTAACGTTTTAACTTAGTGTCACCATTTCAATCAAAATACCAAAACTGTTTATTCTTAAGATTCTCAGTCATCCAGGTTACGATAATCCACAAAGGTTGATTCGAGTTAATTGGATTCGTTGGTTGAATGTGTTCGTTTTTTCTAGTTGTTTTTTTATTATTATTTTATTTTTAAAAAAAATTAATATAGAAAAAAGACTGCCAACTATGCTATTAGGCTTTTCTTTTCTTTTTTTTGGTTGGAGATGTTTTTTGTTTTTGTTTTTTTAAACAGCAGAAGTTGGTGACATTTGGGACAACCAGTACCCTGGGGAGAAGAGCCTTGGTGAGAGAGGTAAAGAAGAACCCAAAGATCACTGTGACTGAGCTCCAGAGATGCAGATGGGAGATGGGAGAAAGTTCTAGAAAGTTAACCATCACTGCAGCCGTCCACCAGTCGGGGATTTACGGCAGAGTGGACCGACGGAAGCCTCTCCTCAGTGCAACACACATGAAAGCCCGCATGGAGTTCGCTAAAAAAAAAACACCTGAAGGACTCCAAGATGGTGAGAAATAAGATTCTCTGCTCTGATGAGACAAAGATAGAAGTTTTTGGCCTTAATTCTAAGCGGTATGCATGGAAAAAACCAGGCACTGCTCATCACCTGTTCAATACAGTCCCAACAGTGAAGCATGGTGGTGGCAGCATCGCGCTGTGGGGGTGTTTTTCAGCTGCAGGGACAGGACGACTGGTTGCAATCGAAGGGAAGATGAATGCGGCCAAGTACAGGGATTTCCTGGATGAAAACCTTCTCCAGAGTGCTCAGGACCTCAGACTGGGCCGAAGGTTCACCTTCCAACAAGACACAGCAGACAGCTAAAATAACAAATGAGTGGCTTCAGCGCAACTCCCTGACTGTTCTTGAAAGGCCCAGCCAGAGCCCCTGACTTAAACCCAAGTGAGAAAATGGCTGTCCACCAATGTTCACCATCCAACCTGACAGAATTGGAGAGGATCTGCAAGGAGGAAAGGTAGAGGATCCCCAAATCTAGGTGTGAAAAGGATCTGAATATCACTATCACTGGATCTGAATCACTATCACAGGATCACTATCACTATCACTATCACAGGATCTGAATATCACTATCACTAAATATCACTAAATATCACACAAGGCGTAAGCCTTGTGTGATATTTCAGTTTTTCTTTTTTAATCTGCAAAAATTTCAACAATTCTGTTTTTTTCTGTCAATATGGGGTGCTATGTGTACATTGAGGGGCTTAAATGATTTTAGAAAACGGGTGCAATATACGACCCAGGACGCGCTGGAGAGACTACATCCTTCGGCTGGCCTGGGAACGCCTCGGGATCCCCCCGGAAGAGCTGGATGAAGTGGCTGGGGAGAGGGTAGTCTGGGCGTCCCTGCTGAAGCTACTGCCCCCGCGACCCGACCCGGGTAAGCGGTAGAGAATGGATGGATGGATGGGTGCAATATAAGGGGGTCTGAATACTTTCCGTACCCACTGTGTGTGTGTGTATGTATTTTTATATATATATATATAATATATATATATATATATATATATATATACACACACACACACACAGTGTACTGACAACCAGGCCAGATTTGACAATCATCCTGGTTGTTGTGGGAGACTTTCCTCAAGAATGTTTTCATCCTGGTAGGTGAGACTTTTACAACCCTCGAGTCCAAATTTCATCTTTATAAGAGCTGCTGGCCCTGTTTAACTGCTCTATAAATATACTTATTCACATTTTTGGTGGTGCTTTAAAGGATAATTTCATTGCTTGTGATGTTAAAGGCAAAAGAAAAAAAAAAGCAAGATAATTCCTTCTTTGCAAGCTTGTAAAGTCTCACTTTCACTGTTGGGGTGTTTCAAGGCTGATGGTCCCGTGCTCAGACAGGCCAACATCACCCCCTTTGGGCTGTTTACTCGTCTTGTATTGCATCCATCTTGACCCTTTAGTGTAATATATATATATATATATATATATATATATATATATATATATATATATATATATAATATATATATATATATTTTTTTTTTTTTTTAAATAAATATTCATTATTTGTATTTCTTTTATCTGCAATTGGGTGTACTCTGCCTCTTGCCCGAAGATAGCTGGGATAGTCTCCAGCGCGCCCGCGACCCGAGTGAGGATAAGTGGTACGGAAAATGAATGAATGAATATTTGTTTTATACAATGGTGCCTTGACTTACGAGTAGAATTAGTTCTGTGACCATGCTTGCTAGGTTGGGCGCTATGGCCTTAAAATTCTTGATTTTGTTTTGAAAAATAATCTGATTTGTGATTTAAATACATTTTTCCTCCCTTCAATAAGAAGTAGTACATGGCAATAGCATTTTTCAAAACTTCGCGCATTAACTCTATCAGTTGAGTTATGGAAAAGATTCTGGTCTGTAAATACTTTAAACTAGGGTGGCAACTAACAATTATTGTATTAATCAAGTAATCTGTCGATTATTTTTAATGAATCTGATTCAGGGTGTAGCCCGCCTCTCGCCCGAAGATAGCTGGGATAGGCTCCAGCACGCCCGCGACCCTAGTGAGGATAAGCGGTACAGAAAATTGATGGATGATGCAGTTGCTGGTTTGACCCATATTAGTCACAAAAGGGCGGCACGGTGGCCGACTGGTTAGAGCGTCTGCCTCACAGTTCTGAGGTGTGGAGTTTGCATGTTCTCCCCGTTCCTGCGTGGGTTTTCTCCGGGCACTCCGGTTTCCTCCCACATCCCAAAAACATGCATCGTAGGTTAATTGACAACTCTTAATTGCCCGTATGTGTGAATGTGAGTGTGAATGGTTGTTTGTTTATATGTGCCGTGCGAGTGGCTGGCAACCAGTTTAGGGTGTACCCCGCCTCCTGCCCGATGACAGTTGGGATAGGCTCCAGCACGCCCCCTAGTGAGGAGAAGCCGCTTTTGATTTTGATTACAGAAATCTGAGAATATTTCCTGTCAAGAGGCTGAATCAGAGGATTTGGACCATATGAAGTTAAACAAGGTTTCTAAACAATTAATTGATGATCAAAATAGTTGTCGATTAATTTGACAATTTAACTATTTGTCGATTAATCAATTAATTGTTGCAGTAGTACTTTAACCCCAGTAAAATATAATTTACAATTGATCTGCTGTATATATTTCAGGATGAAATCACTGTAAAAGACAGTCATTTAAAGTGAGAACAAAACATTAAATTTTATTGTCCTCATTGAAGATAATGGTAGAAAAAAAACAACAGTCTACTTTGCAATTATCGTCAAGCGACACCGAGGATGACTCTCTCGCGCTTCCTCCGCCGCTTGTTCTTCTCCGCCAGTCGTCCTGTGGCGTCGGCGAAGAACATCACTTCCTCCTTGCTCTCCACCTCGCGCTGGAGGAACTGCAGGGCGGCGCTATTGAAGCCCATCAGGTCCTGGATTGAAGGAGAAGATAAGGGTGATGATGGTTGTGATGATGCTGCTGCTGATGATGATGATGAAGTGGAGGTTTCAAGTCACGGACGAGAGCAGTTTGTGGAGTAGGTCGACTTACGCGAATGTCCAGCACTTTGGAGAGCGTGTTGGTGCGCAGGTCGTCGATGACGGGGAGAAGCTTCTGGCTGCTGGAGATCTGACCAAAATGAATTCTGAGGGGAGGAAAATTGGGGGGGGGAAATTAAAATGAGGCAATTTAAATGCACTGAAGCAGGGACATAACTTTGTTGGTGTAGGGGAGGGGGCGTAAATCCGCGTTCGAAATAAAAGATTTGAGTTTAACAATGTAAAAAGGTAAAACAAAAGAATTTACTTCTATTCAGGTAAAAAAAAAAAAAATGTAATGCACCAACAGGGGTCTTAAAAATATGCTGATATAAACTTAACAATAAATTAAAAATTAACATCCATCCATCCATCCATCCATTTTCTGAGCCGCTTCTCCTCACTAGGGTCGCGGGCGTGCTGGAGCCTATCCCAGCTATCATCGGGCAGGAGGCGGGGTACACCCTCAACTGGTTGCCAGCCAATCGCAGGGCGTAAAAATTTACAGACTTTATAAATTGAAATGTAAAATGACAGACTTTTCACATAAAAAAAAAAACATTCAATGACATTTGCTTAAACTTTTTATGCATACAAAACTAAAATAGCATGTCAGACCATTTTTTGCTTACATTTTAATAAATATATGCCAAATCTTGCTGACTTTTTTTACACTATAAAATACAAGATAAGACATATTTGCTAAGTTTCTAACAAATAAAAATAACTCTTATGCCTATTTGACAAGAATAAAAATACGTTTTTTGTACTTTTGGTATAAAAATAAAATGTAAAACAAGTCGGAAAATTTTTGTTGATTTTATTTTTAATAGAAAATAAAGGTATGATCAATTTTGCTGAGACTGTTATCTTAAAAAATAAATCTTGTTTTTAATGCATTTTTCAGGGAATGTCAAACAATTAATATTAATATAAAAATGTAAAAACACTCGGTTTTCTTGAGAAAAAGAAAATAAACCTTAATACAAGTACAATAAAACTCCTTGATACCCTTACAGCTTGTCTCAAATCCTGCTTTGGCACTTTTGGTTATGCATGAATCTGGGCATTACTGTAAGTCAAACATATTATCACTTTTAAAGCACAGTTGTAGTTCACCGTCTATGTTTGATTAGTGAGTGTCATGAACTATGGGGCGCTATGCAGCATACTAAAAGAAGTCCTGCAGCGGGTTGACTGACTTGAGCAGGAAGAAGAGGCAGCGGCACACAAGCTCCACCTCCACGCCCTGCCGGATGAAGCCGCTGAAAAGCTCCAAGAGCTCAGGAACGTACGGGAACGGTAACACCAGCAGGGACACCTCCAGCTCGCTGACATACCACATAAAACAGACACAATTAGAAGAAAATATCATATGAGAGCAGTGATTGTTAAAAGGTGTGGGACTAGTGGTACGTGGAGAATCACTGAATTAAATCTTCAAACTCTGCCGGATGTTACAGTAGCGTTAATCCAGTACTGTACTGTTTTTCCATTTTCCTATACTTAAGCATAGTGTTAATAAAATGTGCATACCATAATTTCTCATGTATAATGCGCATTACCCCCCCCCCCAAAAAAAATGTCAAAAGGCAATAGTGTGCATTATACATGGGTATAGGAGAAAATGAAAAAGACTTTCACATTTTATAAATGTATGCTGCCATCTAGAGGTTCTGAAAAAGCTGTACACTTTCATTCCAATATGCCACCACCCCCTAGAGATTATAAAATAGTTGTACACTTACATTCCGGTATGCCACCTGGAGGTTATGAAAAAGGTGTAGCCTACACTTTCATTCCAATATGACTGCATATATTTACAATTGTGCTCATAAGTTTACATACCCAGGCAGAAACTGTGAAATATTTATTTATTTATTTATTTTTATTACGACTGATGACTGAACAACAACCATCATTAATTTCTTTATGGTTATGTTTTGTTTAATGATAATGCTTTTCTAAAATGCTTGACGGTTTAATTTGAATCCCATTAAAATAAAACTAAATGTGTTTCGCCTGGTCCTTCATGTTTCCTTTAAAGAATTGTACACAAATTCCGGCTGGGTAATCAAACACATGAGCACAACTGTGTGTTTCATTTACTAAATAAAAGTAGAGCTATGAATTTCAAAATAAGAGCAAGTAAATAAAAATAAAGTATTATGTGTTCAAATAAAGTGCTAAACTTCAGAATAATTCTTTGAAAAAAATTTAACAAAATACAGATAATAATGTTTTGATCATATGGGTAGAACCAAAATCATGCATTGTAAAAATGCATTATACATAGGTTGAAGGGTTTCCCAGAATTTTTAGGTCAATTTTGGGGGTGCGTATTATACATTGTGCCCATTACACACGAGAAATTACGGTATTATTACAGTGGCTTTCAATTATATTAAAATATATATTTTTAGCAATAAAGCCTCTGTGTTGTTTATGTTGAAGCTAACTACCACAACCAAAAGTTTCAATATTTCCACAATTACTTTTGCTTGCACCGAAAAAAAAAAGTACAAATCAGGTATAAATATAATTATGAAAATGGTTGATCTTTAGGTTATGTTAGCTCAACTGTTGTGACGAGACAGTCTATTAATCATGTATTTATTACATTTTTGCTTTGTTATGATGTTAGAAAATTTGTTCATGTTGGTATCATGAACGTTACGTTACCTTGCAAAAGTTAAAAAAGGTGCAGGCGCAATATGTTGAAGCTTCACCCCACACCTTTTTGGTTCGCTTCATCCTTTATTATTTCTGAAATTTGAATTTTTCTTTGAATTTTGACCTTATTGAAAGGACTGATGATTTAATGCCAATCAAATAAATACTACTGCTACTACTAAAATAAACAAAACCAATAAAAAAAATAGCAACACTTCTTAGGCCAACTATGTGACACTATTTTAAAGTTGGTCATGATGGTAGTAGTTTTTGAGGTGGCACTTAGGGTATAATGTTTGACGACTGTATTAGAGAGCGGTTGGGAATCACGAAGAGGAAAAAAATGTAGTTTGGAGTCGTTTCTCACCTGGATCTGACTTTCTTGATGACATCAAGAACATAGCGGGATGGCTGAAAGTGCAACACACAGACACATGCGGGGGCACACAATCAATGTAAATAGTCTCCGACATGGTAAAATTCGAGAAAATACGGCTCTAAATTACAGGACAAAAGTTATGCATGACTTGAGACCAGAAGTTCAGCAAGCATCAAAGGGTTAATCTGTGTGGACGTCTTTGGCTTTTTCTTCATCTTTTGTTTTTAGAGTTGAGCTCTGGGTGTTTCAATGTTAAAATTGCAATATTCACAGTGGTTAACGCACCGTCACACTTGTTTGACATCAAAGCCTTGGAAAAAAGCCATAAATAGAGAAATACATTTGTGCTTGTGTTCTACACAGCAGCCATCGAATCAGTCCTGTCTTCATATATTACAGTCTGGTTTAGCGCTGCCACAAAAAACGGCAAACTCTGACTGCAACGGACAATCAAAACTGCTAAAAAAAAAAAATAAAAAAAAAAAGAGTGTCGGTACCCCCCTACCTACTTTTGAGGACTTGCACGCTGCCAGAACTAAGACAAGAGCATGCAAAATCCTCTTGGGCCCTCCACATCCTGTTCACTACCTCGTCCAGCTCCTTCCCTCAGGTAAGCGTTATCAAAAAATGCAAACTAAAACTAGCAGACATTCCAACACCTTCTTCCCTCTTGCCATTAACTTTTTAAACAGTTGACTTACAATTCCATTGTAACATGCTGCGAATTTTGTCTTGAGATTGTTGTCTGTCGAGCCAATTATACATTATTTGTACACTCACTATAGTAGTCTGTTTTTATGTCTCAAAAGTATTTTCTGTCAAATGGCTGTCTGTTGTTGTACTAGAGCGGCTCCAACTACTGGAGACAAATTTCTCGTGTTTTTGGCATACTTGTCAAATAAAGATGATTCTGATTCTGAAAGAGAGAAAAATAAAATAAGGGAGGAACAACAAAGAAAAAATAAATAAAAAAGCAAAAAAAAAAATGGAAAGTGGAAAAAGAATGAAGAAAAAGGATTAAAAATGAATAAGAAATGGAGCGAAAAGGGAAAACAAAACGAGAAATTAAGAATAAAGCAAAAATTAGGATATGGCTTCCACTGACTTTTTGGTACGTGCCCCCCAATTTTCATTGGCCAATCTCTCTGCAGAGAGTTTATACTATGTCCACCATTTCACCACATAAAATATTAATATTTCTATCTCCATCATTTCCTATAGTAGACAAATACGTTTGTGCTTGTGTAAGGGTGAAGTACTCACAGAAATGTTTCCAAAGGCCACAAGGATGGGATTTGGTTTGGGGAGTGGCAGCTGCAAGTTCAATAAGAATGTATCAACAATTTGGCCTTAGCAAAGATAACGCTCACTTTTGATTGGATCTAATGAGGTGTGGTGAGTGTACCTAATTTTACAACCAAAAAGAAAAAAATCTCTCACCTCTTTTCCGGCTCGCTCGCAGGCGTATTTATGTTCTTCCAGCTTCCTGTTCTCCCCGCGGAGGAGCTCCAGAGCTTCCATGATGCGTTCGGCCTGGTGGCGAAAAACGCATGTGATAAAATTAGCAGCATTTTTAATAAGAATGCTAGTCATACTAGAATGCTAGTCAACACTAAGGCAACTCACAGCTTTGACTGTCTCCACCGTTTTCTTGCCGGCTGGCGCGGCTTCGCCTGGTGTCTCTCCAGGCACCTGCAAAATCACCACGGAAACACAGGATTGGCTACAATATAATAAGATATAGTAACCAACCAGGAAGCACCGCAGCAGATCAGTAAGAATTTTACAGGATTTTAGTTGGGTACTATCTCAAACTGGGAAATGATTAAATGCTAACGTCCTAACAGCCAGCGTTTTACCTGAACAAGTTCAATGAACGAAAGTTCATGAACTAGTTTATATTTTGTGCGAATGTGAACTGAATTTAGTTCATTTCTACCTGATGAACGTAATTGAGAACACACTCATTATGGCGTCAAAAAACAATTTTCAAACAAAAGTTCATTCAAGAGTGTCATGTTCTGTTTAGGGACTTCCAGGAAAAAACCCATCTGAACACACAGTACGAGCCTTCATATGTCAGCAGTTAAACACTGTATTTGGCAAATGATTCAGTGCGGCTACGGACGCCATTCAAGGCGGGTACGTCATAGCTGCGTGAGAATGCGAGGTGCGTTCAGGGACACTGCGTAAATGGCAGTGAATGTGTTTTTCGGTGGTTCTTTTCTGATACAGTACATAATTGTAAAATTTGATTAAGCCAACTAGGAAAATTATTATTTGTATCAGAATGCTTTATATAAAACTGACATCATACTGTCATATAGATTTTTTTTGTAATATAATAGATAAAATAAAATATTTTGTCAATATAGTCAGCCAGAGCTGCACAGAATGTAAAGTTATCAATGTCCTTTCACCATCGTTCCTGTCATACTGTGTTGCGTGTGTTTGTTTGCACATTAAGCACAAAAGTCCTGTTTTTGTCTTAATTCGTCATTTTAAAAAAGACCATTGAAGCAATACGTTTTCCCTCCTGTTTTTGAGATTGTAGGGTGAAAGCTGCAGCTGGCTACTAGTGTGGACTGAATGGGTGGCAACAATGAGAAAATGAAATGCCAGTAGACAGTCAGCAACACATTGAGAAACCCAAAAAAACTAACTGTGAATTACTTCATTTTTGGAATGGTGAACTGAACTTTGAACTAGTTCGCGTAAAAAATGAACGTTCCCAACACTGCTAACAGCTAGTATGGTAACAGCTAGCATGATACCAGTCTCATCAACATCTCTGGGCACCTGAGAATCATCACGTGGAAAAACGTGGTTGGCTAAAGCGCTAATGAACTACGGAGATTGAATGCTAACATACTCAAATTTGGTATGCTAATACATAGCAAGACAGAAACATGAATATCAGGATTTTACACCATGCGCTTCAGTCGAGTACTCTTTAAAATGGGGAATAGATCAAATGCTAACAAGAAGCATGCTAATAGCTCGTCTCATCATCGTCTCTAGGCACCTGCGGAATCACCACACGAAAAAATTCAGTTGGCTTATGCACTGCAGAGAGATCGATTGAATGCTAACATGTGGCATGTTAATATATGACCAGATTGCAACATGACATTAATAAGGATTTTACACCATGTGCTTTAGTACTCTTTAAAATGGGGAATAGATCAAATCTTAACATACTAACAGATAGCATGCTTACAACTACCATGCTAACACCTGGTCTTTGCAACATCTTTAGGCCTGCAGAAACTCCACACGCAAAAACGTGGATGGCATAAGCACTAATGTGCTACAGAGATAGGTTGAATGCTAACATGCAAACATTTGAATGTAACATATTGCAAGATACCAACATGACACTATTAAGGATTTAACACCATGTTCTTAAGTTGGGTACTATTTCAAATGGGAATTGATCCAAATGCTGGCATTCTAACAGATTGCACGTTAACATGTGGTCACATCTCTGGGCACCTGCAGAATCGCAACACGGAAACATGGGATTGGTTAAATCTCCAATGTGGGTAACGTGGCTAGTTAAATGATGCTAACAGTGGGTATGCTAACATACGCGTATAGCAAGATATAAACTTACCACCGGAGCGTCACCCTTGGCCAGGCTCTCCTCAAACTCTGCCTCTCGCTCCTGTCCAAATGACAACAACATGGTCAATGCCAAGAAGATTTAAAAATAATAATAATAATCCTTCTTCCATTTTTTTTCCCCACCATCTCTCGTTCCTCCTCGAGGATGATGGGCTCCCTGGTCCTCTCCCACAGGCGCAGAGACTTGTCGTGTGAGGCCGACACAAGATGGTTGCCGTTGGGGCTGATGCTCAGACACCACACCTCGCGATGGTGGCCCTTGGGTGATGAGGGATAATCAGTGATTATTTCATCATAGCAAAGCAAAAATAAAATATATATATATGTATATGTAATTTTAAATATGGTCAAAGTTTGGGCATGTCTGTTTTTTTATTATATATACCAAAGTACATCACAGTATTTCGTGCTCAAATGCCTGTAATGCCACTTTTCAACAACAAAGGGTTTGAAGCAAACAAAACATAACCACATACAGTACTCAGATTTTTTCCAGTGAAAAGGGCTCTCTTAAATAAAAAATACCATTCAAAGATGGCACAAAACTGCTTAACAGCAAACCAAGATTAAGTGCAAGAAGTCATTTTGTGCATTGTTTCACAAAAATCAACTAACTCAAAATTTTAATATATTATGTTTGTCCTGTATGTCATTCAAAATCCCACAATTAAAAGGCCTACTCACTTTGCAGTACAGGGCAGTTCACTCTGCTATGTATGTAGAGCACTGGTGCGGCTCCCCTATCCTGCTGCTTGTCCAAGCCACCATACGAGTTTGAAACACTATTAATGCCGTTAAATATGTCCATGTTTTTGGAGGAGACACATTTTCCTAACTCCTCATGCACTTGAAACAAACTGTCAATGGTTCTTGTGAAGGGAGGAAAGAAAAAAACATGTAGTTTTTGCGTGCTTGTGATTTGAAAGCTTGGCAGTTTCAGTACCGTATTTTCCTGACCATAAGGCGCACTTAAAAGTCTTAATTTTTCTCCAAATTGGACGGCGCGCCTTATGTGTGCACTGAGTTCCAAAATCTGTAAATGTTGTTGTGTGACTTTAATGAGCGCTCCGCGTGACTGACTGAAGAAGTCAAAAAAAGGAAAGAAAAGAATGGCAAAGCATAAATTTAAAAACAAAAAATAGGAAAACAAGAATGGAAAAAAGAGAAAGGGGAAAAACAGAACCAGGACAAAAAAAGATGCAGAAGAGAAAAATCAATATTGATACCAAATTCTATGCAAATAGGTTACAGGTGGTCCAATGAGTACCTCCAAGTAGTGTAAACCTATGACCGCTGTTCACCGGTCATCATTTTCAACAGTGACGTCAACCACATTTGAAACCATGATGTCACAACATGACAGCAGGAAGCCTTTTGATTTTGAAAAAGAGACTGACCTCCAAGGTCTGAACGTGTTCAAACTTGTCGGCGTCCCACTGCTTGATCTTCTTGTCTTTTCCTGCCGTGAAGAACAAATGTGTCTTGGGGACGAACTGCAGGAACATGACGCTGCGCACACAAGAAGTGACTCGTTTATGTCCATGTCCGACGGGACCACAAGTGATCTTCAAGTGTTTCCAACCTGTCGTCATGTGCAAACATTGAGCGGTGACAGTCACCGAAGTCCAGGCCCCAGATCTTCACGTTGCGATCTGCCGAGCCCGTAGCGATCAGCATGCTGTCCTGCAAAATTCCATTAAAAAAACATTTTTAGGCTATTTTCATTAATAATATTGAATAACATTCTGGAACGAGTATCCATAGTTGCACCCAATTTGTTTTATTTTTTACAAAAGTCTGTTACATTATCTTGGCGTGATTACAAATAAAAAGATAAATGAATAAACAACATTAAAAAATTAACACATGAAAATACAATATTTATTAATGTATAAAAATCTAAATAAAAACAAACTAAATTTAAAATAAAAAAGTAAACAGAAAACTATGAAAGGAACTAAATTTATTTAAAGCCCTTTAAACCATTTCATTAAAAATACAAGCAGCAGACACTTGAAATTAAATCTAAATGTTCAAACGTAAGTATTTCATTCTACTACTCACGTGAGTGATGTCCAGACAAAGTACGGGTAGCTTGTGCCCGTACAGCGACAGGAAAAACTGCATGCAGAGGATGACGAGACAAGAGAAGAGAGTTGTCATGCGGCGAGTGCACAGCTGTTGAAAGTGAGCTCATTTCCTTGTCGAACGAGCATTTACCTTGAGCGTGTCCGTGTAGAAGACTTTGACGGTGCAGTCAAGCAGGGAGACAGCCAGCAAGCGGTGATCAGGTGAGAACTTCACGCACAGGACGTCTTCCTCCAGCTGTAACGTGCGCGTGTGCTTCAATGTCAGCCTCCTGCAACACAGATACACACACACACACGCGCGCAAACATGAAATCACTTTGAAAAGGGAGAAAAAAAACAAGGTAAAAGGACACAAAAGAAATAAAATAAAATAAATAAAAGGCTAAAGAGAAAACTGGAACAAGAAAAAAGGAAACAAATGGATAAAAAGGAGAAACAAAGGAAACAAGGGGCAAAAAACTGAAGAGTTGGGAAAAGTGAGAAATACAAAGGGGAAAAGATGATAATGAAAAAAGTGGGAATGTACAAGAGAAAAAGGAGGAGCAGAAATGAAAAAGGAAAAGTAAAGAAGAAAAATTGAAAACAGAAAAGAAAAATCGAAATGAGAAAAAGGAGGAGAAATTAACAAAAAAGGAAAAAATGGGAAAAAGATGAAAAAAGTAATGAAAAGATTAAAAGGAAGTGAAGAAATACAAATAAGAAAAAAATAAGAGAAAGGAAAAAAGAAAAGGCAAATAAAGGAGAATGTTAAAGGAAATAAAATGAAAACAAAATGAAATAAAAAACAAACAACAGAAAAACTGGAAAAGGAAAAAGGAAGGAAAAAAAGATTTTTTCCACACATGACGTGCACAGACCTGGAAAAACAACTGTGAACTGTAATGTGTATGCCAGGCCACAAGTCGGCTACTTGTCCTACTACTACTACTACTTGTCCTCCTGCATCTCATCCAGCATATTTTTTTGGAATAATCAAATAGCTTAGAACTTGATGCAAGTATTGCAACTTACTTGTGTCCACTGGCCTCATCCTTCACAAGCTCAAAGTCCCACAACTTCACAGTCTTGTCCGCACCTCCAGTAACGAGCCCCCGCTACACACAAATGCATTGCGTAAAGTCATCCACAACACAATCTTGTTATTTGACACACAAAATTAAATAATGTCACTCACAGTATAGGGAAAACTATTAGTACAATACTAGCAGTAGTTAGTATGTATATAGAAAGACGCTTCCTACATACAGTAGCCTACATGTGAATTTTCATTTTCACTGTCAATAACATTCATGTGCTGTTCACTGAGAAACTGACAATATAAGACACAAAAACAAAAAAAATAAAAAAAGAAGGAAAAGAAAACAATTTTGAAAAATTAAGGTCAAAAAAGGAATCAAGAAATAAAAAGATGGGAAAGGGGAAAAGATGAAAAAATAAAAAGGGGAAAAGGAAAAATAATGGAAAAATGGAAAAAAGCAAGAAAGTGAAAAATAAACAAAGGCAAGGGGAAAAATAAGAAGACAAATGTAAGTGGGGATAGCTGTAAAAGGGAAAAAACATGAAAAAATAGAGCAAAAAGGAAGAAATAAAAAGGAGAAAAAAAAAGAAAAAGGAAGAAAAAAGTGGGGAAAATGACAAAAGGGAAAACAAAAACAGTCAAAAGGAGGCAAAAATATGAAGAAAAATGACATAAAAGGAAAAAAAGGAAAGGACAAAGAAAAATAAGGAAGCAGAGTTAGTCAGTGGAGCTGATGGTGTACCTGGTCGGGGGCCAGGCACATGGACCACAGGGCTCCATCATGGCCGTCGACCGTCTCCAGGAGGCTTCCCGACGCCAACTCAAAGACCTGCAGATTACCACTCTGACAAAGGGGGGGGGGGGGGGGGGGGGGAACATCACTTAATAATATTCAGAAGGACATTGAGTATAAAATTGTGGTGGGCAGGCACCTTGGTCCCCAGGATGATCTGCCTGTCTCCAGGCACAAAGAGGGAGCAGAGGGCGTACTCACACGCCATGGTGCGCACCACCTGCAGCGTTGACCTGAAACGCAAAAGCAACTCTTTTTAATTTTACTTCTCAGTCAAGGCTAAAAAAAAATGTCAGACAAACAACATGAAAACAAATACAGGATTTCAAGTGCATGCCCAGCTATTGGAGACCAAACGCTATACATGTATTAAATATATTATTTGGAATTTATTTGTGATTATATTTAGTTGCAAATTGAATATTTTTTGTATTATCATCTATGATGTTTTATTTAGCTATTTTTTAATTTTTTTATTACGGTAATTGTATCATTATGCAATACATTATGTATTAGTATTTATGTAGTATCATATTTTATTTTCTTACAATTATTGCGTGTGTATTCTGATGTTGTATTACGATAGTTGTATTGTTTTAGTTTTATTTGATGTACTATTTTATTTTGTAATAATCATATTTTTATTTCTGTATTAAAATATACATTTACATGTTTATCTTATTTATATTTTATACTAGCGTAATTTCTCATGTATAATGCACATTTCCCCCCCCAAAGAAATTGTCAAAAGTCAGCAGTGCGCATTATACATATGTATTTGAAAATTTAAAAAACTTTCGCATTTCTATAAATGTGTCGCCATCTAGAGGTTATGAAAAACATGTACACTTTCATTCTAGTCTGCCACCGCCACCTAGAGGTTATGAAAAAGGTGTAGCCTACACTTATATTCCAATATGACAGGGGTACGTACATATGACTGCACATATGTACAGTTGTGCTCATAAGTTTACATACCCTGGTAGAATTTGTGAAATTTTTTATTTATTTTTTTTTAAATACGACTGATGACTGAACAACAACCATCAACTTCTTTATGGTTTTGTTTCATGATAATGCTTTTGTGAAATGCTTGACAGTTTAATTTGAATCCCATTAAAATAAAATTGTGTTTCGCCTGGCCCTTCATGTTTTCTTTAAAGAATTCTACTCATCTTACAAATTCTGCCTGGGTAATCAAACATATGGCCACAACTGTGTTTTCTCATTTACTAAATAAAAGCAAGGCTGTAAATTTCAAATTAAGAGCAAGTAAATAAAAACTAATTATTATGTGTTCAAATAAAGTGCTTAACTTCATAATAATTCTTCAAAAAACCTAACAAAAAAACAATAATACTTCATGTTTTAATCATATGGGTAGAAGCAAAATCATGCATTCTAAAAATGCATCATACATAGGTAGAAGTGTTTTCCAGAATTTTGAGGTCAACTTTGGGGGTGCGTTTTATACATGGATGCACATTATACACGAGAAATTGCGGTATTTAGTATATTTTATTGTTCAAGTAATATATATATATATATATATATATATATATATATATATATATATATATATATATATATATATATATATAGTATGTATTAATAGCCAATCTTTTATATATTGATATGATTGCCCTTATTTAGTTTTAATACATTTATAAAATATAATTTTAGTAAATTTTATACATTAGCTATAGTCACTATTCAGGTATAATATTTAAAGCATACAAAAATAAATTTAAAATCAATAATCATAATATTACAGTTGTTACTCTATTTTCTACTGTTTGTACAATATTTTTGTGTTATCCATTGCTCCTGCGCTCTCTCAATATATTGTGTTTAAACGTGTTTGTATTGTTTATAGGCCTTTCAAAAGATTTAAGTGCCGTAAATGCAACAAAAACATGCCGTAGCGTGCATTTAAATAGGGTATTTCTATTTCATATATTTCACTTATTGCAGAGGTGGACTGGAGGGGGGATACAGATAATCAGTTTAGGAATGGATAACCAATTTATTATTACTACTTTATGAACACATAACCAGCTGATAAAAAAAATACCTGGTTATTTATACTTTTACACAAAAGGACTAAGGACTTCATTGAGCTCAGGAAGTAGGAGAATTTTCTCATATTCACACTTTTTTGTTGATAATCAACATTAACATTGAACATTTTGGGTGGTAAATATTTACTAGACAGCGGGAGAATATAAAAACGATTAACAGCAACTTAAGACAATTGTGACAGATTTAAAAAGCAGGACAAATACGGTCTAAATGACTTACAGTACTTTGTCAAAACTAAAGTACAATACTTGAGTTCATGAGTGAATGTGAAAGGCCCGGTTCAACTGGGTTTGCCTGTGAGCTGCACTACACTTCAAAACGTTCCTCCCGGTTTATATGCCTTATTTTGGCGCCGAGCGGCGACCTGGCCGGCTACTGTGGGCTACCAAGGCTTCTCTTCACCCATTGATTGCAAGGCTCGTGGCTGCTCCGCTCCCCACATGTGAAAGCCGATGAGCCTGTCCGCCCAGCCCGCAGTGAGCGGCGCCGCAGCCTTCCCACTTCAGAGGAAAACTCAAGTGAAATAATTACCCCTCAGTAATTATTTCACTTGAGTGAGAGGGAAATCTAAGATAACAATACAATTACAAACCGTATGGTAGACGCTTTTACAGTGCACGTACAGCTCTATCTTCCGTGATCCCTCAACATGTCACGTGAGTGTTTTTTTTGTGTTCATGTTTTGTTTTAAGCACACACATACATCGGGCAAGTCTTGTGCAAAAAAAAAAAAAAAACCAACAAATTTCATAAAATATCAAAAGTCAGATTTCCGGAACTACGCCGGAGTACTTTAAGCCATGCAATGAAAACAAATATTTGCCAAAATTAAAGGGTGTGTGTGTACACTATTTCTGAACTATGGAGAGACAATTACTGTACAGGACACAAAATAGCTGCATTCAAAATTCCACTGTAAACAGTGTTGTGTACATGACAAAAAACTAAAATAAGAAAAATGCAATGTATACCGATGTGCTAAAAGCAGTGTCGCATGCATCACCTGTTCCAAACTTTGACGGTGTCCCCGGACGCCGACAGCACGGCCAGGTTGTCCGAGCTGAATGCCAGCGTGCGCACGTCGCTGCGATGGCCGCCCAGCGTGAGGCGCGCCGTCTTGCTGGCCGTTGGTGCCGCGTCCCGCATATTCAGGCTGTACGTCTCCACCGTGTTGTTTTGCAGCAGCAGCGCCACCTTCAGCTCGCCTCCAGTGCACGATAGGCACTCGGCCCACCTGAGATGATGAACTGGCGACATAAGTATGACTGGAGTCAAGTCCTACTAGAGTCCCCCTCGCCTCTAGCTTGGGACGTCACCTGATCTTGGAGGAGGCTTTGATGTTGCTCAGTCGGATGATCTCGTCCTTCAGCGTCCTCTCCACCACCGGCTCCTTGCCCTCGTCGTCCTCCGTTGTTCTGAAGGAGGAACACACGCATCATCCTCATCAGATATAAATCATAATACAGCATGGTGGTGGGAACAACATGTTAAAGTTTAAGATGCTTAAAAAAAGAGCAAAAAAAATATTATACAATGCTTAAAATATTACACAAACATATACAAATATTTGAGAAAAATACAAATATATTAGGGGGAAAATACAAAAATATTTTTTTTAAATTACTATTATTATTTTAAATACAAAGATAAACAGAAAAAAAATACAAAGTATCTGGAAATAATACAAATAGAGCACAACACAAACACTAGGAAAAAATAAAAACCCCTTGGGAAGGAATAAAAATATTACACAAAGACAACTATTAAGAAAAAATACAAATGTGTTAGGATAAAAAACTATCCAAAAAATACACTAAAATTGGAAAAACTGAAAACTTAATTTTTTTAAATACAAAGGTATTAAGAAAAATACAAATTCATTCATTTTCCGTACCGCTTATCCTCACTAGGGTCGTGGGTGTGCTGGAGCCTATCCCAGCTATCTTTGGGCGAGAGGCGCGGTAAAACCCTGAACTGGTCACCAGCCAATCGCAGGTCACATATAAACAAACAACCATTCGCACTCACATTTACACCTATGGGCAATTTAGAGTCTTCAATTAACCTACCATGCATGTTTTTGGGATGTGGGAGGAAACCGCAGTACCCGGAGAAAACCCACGCAGGCACGGGGAGAACATGCAAACTCCACACAGGAAAGCCCGGATTTGAACCCGGGTCCTCAGAACTGTGAAGCAGATGTGCTAACCAATCGTCTACCGTGCCGCCAAAATACAAATTACAAATTATTAGAAATACAAATACTTTTGTATGTTTTTTTTTTTTTTTTATGCACAGACTACGTTAGACGGAAAAATACCAAATATTGTGGAAAATACAAAAAAATAAAAATAGACTAAAAACACACAAAACATTTGACCAAAATATAATGAAAGAATACAAATATACTAAATGAGACTAAAATGCAAAACAATGAGAGTTAGGTTAGAGAATACAAATTATTTTGTGTCTTTAGCATTGTGGCTTAAGAGTCATCAGGAACCACATAATGTGCTATATAATAAGCTGAATTCATTTAATGTCCTTACTTGGCCGCCTTCTTCTTGGCTTTCTTCATCTTCTTGGTAATCTTTTTGCGCACTTCCTCTTCCGATAGCACCTTGAAGACCTCCAGAACCGAGTCGTTGCCCTGATGAGTCGTGTCCAAAAACACATTAGATATTTTGACATATGAAGCTGCTGCTAAACTTTGTATTTTGCCCATTTGCTTTGTTGTTTTGTGTCATTTCACCGAGATGACTGGGAGAACTGTGTGTGTCTGTTGGAATTTTTGTCCATTTTTTGATGGTCCGTTTATGAGGGAAACATAGTTGTGATCCAAATTTTGTTTGAATGTAAAAATATAATTTAATGTGGGGAAATTGCCCCCCCCCCCCTCTCCACAGCATTATTGAGACCAAATATAATAATGTGTTAATGGCTTACCATTGCCTTTCCGTGGGAAAGTACCACTCTCCTGGAAAAATACTGCCTTTTGTTGGACAAAATATAGCTTTTTGTGATCAACCATTGTATGTTTGTGGACATGCATTTTTGAGGCAAATATTAAAACTCCTCACTAATCAGCCTTCTAATGGAAACCCAAATAACCTTTGGCGATATAAGAGGGGTAAATATTGTATTTCTGTGGGAAACTTTTTTTTAATTATCTGTGGGAAACATTTTTGTGGCAAATTATAACTTTTTCTAGTCAACTGTTGAATTTTTACGAACAAATACAGCCTTTATGGAAGCAAATTTAGTGTTTTAATGGCAATATAATGTGCTTGTAGTGGGAAACTACCAATTTTTATAACATTCCTAAATAGTTTATTTTTGAGACCAAATGCATACCTTTTTGTGCTCCACTATAAGATTTTTCTGGACAAATATACATATATTGTGTCGATAAATGCAATTGAACTATATACCTGACCTAATACAGCCTTTTAATTGCCAAATATAAAATAAAATATATAAATTATAAAATAATAAAAATGTGGTGGTCATATATAATGTTTTATTTTTTGTTTTAATTGCAAAATAGATTTTTTTTTCCGGGACAAATATATTATGTTTTGTGTCAAAATAAAGATTTTTGTTTTTAGATAAACTATTGGATTTTGATTGAAGCCATGTCACTGGGAATTTTGCACTCACGTGACAGACGATGACTCTGGCCTTGCTGTCAGCGGTCAGAGACACAACTCTGTCTCTGGCCTCACGGAGGATGGAGCCTGCTTTCTTGCAAGTCAAAATACGCTAATAGACAGAAAGAAAAATTCAAAGTCAGTGATGTGCTCTAATCATAAAGACATGATTAATGTTCTCCTTACGTCTTCTGGACTCTCATCCGTGTCTTCATCAGTCCCAACGCTCTTGTCCTCCTCCAGCAGACTTTTGCCCATTTTCACTTTGGGCTCGCCCTCTGCCTGCTCCTGGACCCCATTACAGACACGATGTCAGCAACCATAAGCTACCAGAAGTCTACTTCCTGTCTCCTTCCTGTTTGGGGTCTCGCCTCACCTCCTGCAGGTAGCTGATGTCCCACGCTCGAAGCTCACTGTCGGCCGAGCCAGTCAGCAGTCGCTGCTCTTCGTTAAGAAAGGTCATGCCCCACACCTGATGATGGCACAAAGAGTCAAGTACTATGTTTAATGTTGCATTTATATGCATTTTAATATAGTTTATTTGCATGCAGTTCTTCCATCCATCCATTTTCTGAGCCGCTTATCCTCACAAGGGTCGCAGGAGTGCTGGAGCCTATCCCAGCTATCATCGGGCAGGAGGCGGGGTACACCCTGAACTGGTTGCCAGCCAATCGCAGGGCACACATGAGCAAACAACCATTCGCACTCACATTTACACCTACGGGCAATGTAGAGTTGTCAATTAACCTACCATGCATGCTTTTCGGATGTGGGAGGAAACCGGAGTGCCCGGAGAAAACTGACGCAGGCACGGGCAGAACATGCAAACTCCAAACAGGCGGGGCCGGAGATTGAACCCCGGTCCTCAGAACTGTGAGGCAGACGCTTTAACCGGTCGTCCGCCATGCATAGTTCTTTTTCAATGCAATTTAATTTCAAGTCGGTCTTGGGAAAATACTGTACATGGCATTGAATTGTACAGAGCAGCGTGAACATTGAGCTAACGAGCTCGCTCGACGGTGGCGGGGTCGTTTAATACATCAGTGCCTCACTCAGAGTTGTTGTCTGTGAGTCTCCCACATAACAGACACACAGGAACGTTAATGGTTTATTAACCATAACGACAGTTGCACACATTATTCAGCCAGTAGCTGACTACAGACACTGAGCACATAGCATGAGCGAACATTTGATTGACAGGTGAAGGGCTGTCTCCAGCAGTGATTCCCAACCTTTATTGAGCCAAGGCACATATTTTACATTTGAAAAATCTCCAGGGCACACCACCAGACAAAAAACTCATCAAAAGCAGATACACAAGTCAATTTCCCCCATCTAGTAGAAGAACATTTATTTGTTCTGTCTGTCTCTATATGCTGCTGGTATAGGTAAATGAAAAAAGATACATTACTTGTTGTAGATAAATGACATATTGCCCAATCAAGTGAAATTTAATAATTTCCTGTGGCACACCAGAGGAGCTCTCACAACACACTAATGCGCCACGGCACACTGGTTGGGAATTACTCGTTTACCGCGCCTTCAGCAGACATGCCCACACAGTCCTGCAGCTCAAGGGATAGCCTTTTTTCATGATTTTAGAGCCTTATTTTAAATACATGGTGATTTTTTTTTATTCATTCAAATTTGGCAGGCTTTTTAAAACACTCTTCTCAGCCAATCGCAGGTCACTCTTCTTTTTTTGGCTGCATTGGTTAAACTTTAACATGATTGTTAATTTGGAATTTATGTTCTTTTGTACATAATTGTACAAAAATCAGTATGAAAGTGTCTATAAAAATAAAGCATGAAGTTATTACAAGGTTGCTCACCTCACTGCGGTGGCCCACCATGGTCTTAAAGCAATGCTGCGTGTCCAAGTCCCACCACTTGACAAAACTGTCCTTGGAGCTGCCGAAAACACACTTTTAGTGACACACACTCTCATATGCTCATATACCTGTACAGTGGATATAAAATGTCTACACACCCCTTTTAAATGAACAATTGAGAAAATTAGGTTGAAAAAGTGTGCACACCTTCTCATAACAGGGAATGTGGCTGTGTTAACCAGTCACATTCAAACTCGTGTTAAATGGGAGTCAGCACACACCTGCCACCATTTCAAGTTGCCTCTAAACCCCAAATAAAATTCGGATGTTCTCGTGGGTTTTTCATTGTGATGGTACCTGGTCACCAAGAGGTTCTTGTCTTTGAGAAACAGCGCTTGCGTGACCTCGCCTTTGTGTCCCCGCAGTCGGTACAGGCCGCACTCATTGATGATGTCCCATATGATCACGTCCGTGTCCTGGAAGCGGAAATGACGTGTTTCAGTTCACTCGTGACATTTCAAAAAGTGGCATCTTCGTTAGCTTGTGTTCCACTTAGCGTCTACAGTTTGCGAACATATTAACCTGAAATATTCGGGAATGGGTTGAACACGGCTAGTCAACAAGTCACGTTCCAAGAAAATGTTTCAGTCACTACTGTATGCATAGATCATTTGACACTTGAGACTGATTGACTGACTTGACTGACTAACGAGAGAGAGTGAGAGAGAGAAAACAGCTATTTGCAAGGGGATAGGGACCAAGCCTGACGGCAAAAATAGCAGAAATTCAGTTAGAATTTAAATGGTTTCAGTGAATAATGGGGAATAGGTCCCCTCCAAAAACTGCAAATAGATGAATTTGCAAATGCCGAACCGTGAATATGCGGGGCTCCACAGTATTTGTTTGTATTTATGCATGCGCCACTTCTTAATTTCTGTCAAGATGGTTACAGACTTACCTTGGAGCCGGTGACGAGTCTGGCCCCCAGTGCGTCATAGCAAACGGTCGTGACAGCTGATTTGTGTCCGTTGAAGCAGACGTTGCTCTCTCCGTTGAGCAGGCTGAAGATCCGCACAGCACCGTCTTCATAGCCCACAGCCACGTGGATGCCGTCGGGCGATGGGCACAGGAAGGTCACCTCATGTTTCTGCCCCGCGAGGATCAACACCTGGATGATCAGAAGACGACAAAAAAAATAATTGACCACACGTCCTTACCAAGTTAAAGTTGTTTAACTTGGCTGTTAAACTGTACAAACAATATTTTTTGTATAATTTAATTAAATACATGGTTCCTGTATATTTTTAAGAACAATAAAATGCATGTAAATACAGTTTGAGCCAGCTGATCAGAGCAGCACCACCGCTGCCTCAATTTGACCCGGGAAAAACCTTGAGGAAGTATCAAAAAGCATAGTGTTTTTTATTCTTCTCACCTTCTCCGCTTTGCGGGTGTCCCAAACAAAGACATGTTCGCAAGCCGCCACAGCCACGTAGCGGCCGCGCTCGCCGCCGCGTTGTGTGACGTAGCAAATGTTAGCTTTCTGGCTGCCGATCACGCCGAACACAGCGTGGGGCACGTAGCGCAGGTACTGCTTGGTCAAGCCCATAACGCATGCCCTCTAGGTGGCACCGATCACTATGGAAACAAACAAACAGGAACATTTTTGGAGACCAACTATCTCACTTTTTGTGGCCAACTATTACATTTTTAGGGATAAATACCTCCTTTAGTGAGCAACTTTACTGTTTTAAATGGCAAACTACAATTTTCCTGACCCAATAAATGATCTTTATGATGAAATGTATAATTTTTTGACGGAAAGTATTCGCTTTTTGTGAGCAAATATGTGTTTCTCATTGCATTTCTGTAGCAAACTACCACTTTCCAGGCCAAATAAATGATCTTTAAGGCTACAGAAATGCAATACTACAGTATTTAAACTATATTTGCTCGCAAAGAAGCATTTTTTTCCAACAAAAAGGCAAAAGTGGACAACAAATGTTAGTTACTGAACAAAATGATCTAGTTCGCCAGGAAAGTGGTAGTTGCTGACAAAAATGCAATATTTTGCAATGAAAACACTATTTATTCACAAAAAGAATAGAATACAATAGACAGCCTTGATTGTCATTGTATGGTGCAGATACAATGGGATTTATTATAATTATCTTTGCGACGAAATGTCTAACTTTAATGTGGCTAATTTATGCCGACAAATATTGAGTTTTGTGAGCAAATAATGTTTTAAGAGTTAAATACCGCATTTCTGCGTAAACCTACCACTTGTTTCTACAATTACTTAAAGTTGTGGTAAGATTTACAACTTTTTTTCCAAAATATATGACGTTTTGTGGACAACTATTGCATTTCTGTGCAGCCTGTGGCGAGTCAAGTGTTCTGTTGTAGATATACATGAAACCACAGTACATTACAGCAAGCTATTATTACAAATGTTATTTATTTTATTTTTTTAAGAAACAATTTCGTTATATAAAGTCATAAAATAAACACCAACAGTAGTCGTAGCTTTAGTAACTATCAGTGGGACTTGTCAGAAATATACCACTGCGAATTTTAGGCTCTGGCTGCCACATAACTGTCATTACTAGACCGATTTTAAAGGGCAAAACGTAAATGATTATTTCAATAAAACGAATCCATATTTTTGCGTTTTTTTAAGTCCAAATGGAATTAAGCTAGGCTACCTTTAGCCGCAGAGCGACTGTTTATATGTACGACATCTTCCAGGCGGGCGGCGTCAACGCATCTCGCCAAGGAAGCGCCTCTGTACGTTCCTAACCCCGTCCGCCCGGCTATCTCTGTGCAACAAATCAGTCAACTACAACATACTTGGACCCACGTGTTGACGTTTCTGACTCGAAAGAGCTCATGCACTCACACTCACGTTGCTGATTTTTATTTGTCTATATTGTGTAGCAACTTAAACGACGAAGGTTCAATGAATGTCCTCTAAATTGAGGCTATTTTATCGTCTTACCCCTGAAACGCGTAGCGAGATTGTTTCGTCCTGTGTTGTCGTGATGGAATCGCTGCAGACTGGATTAATCGATCACAGATTCACATTGTAGCGTTGCCGCGGCGCAGTGCGGCGCTTTTAAAAAATATATGTGATGTAGAGCTATATTAATTGCGTGTTATGCTTTCCGAACGACCCACACAACAAATTGTAGGTTTTAAACATTGCGTTTGGTAAGTCATTACTATCATTCTATTGCCTTGGGCTGGAGTCCAAAAAGCATGCTGGTGTTCGATTTTGATTTGTTTTATCTATATAAATATCTTAAATTAGAAACTAAAAAAATCACAACCGAAATATAGCTATAATGTACAATAATGTGTGTTTATTTTACATTCGGAGAGCATGGGAATCTCCAACCCGGAAGCATAGAGGCTGTTGCTTGTCACCAAGATTAACCCGGAAGTATTTTTGCCTTTCTCTTTACACTCGTGAGTTAGTTTAGCCTCGGCTACTCGTGCAACTCAGAGAGCTTTCGTTGTTTTTTAAAAAGTCATTTAACTAATTATTATTTTATTTACCAAAAATGTCTTCGAAAGTCGACAATAATGACCCCAATTTAGACGGACGATCTGCCGAACGTAAGGAGGAGCTAAACAAGCAGGTACTGAAACCTCAACGTCAAGCACAACAAGCTAATGTGAAAATAAACATCGCCATTGATTGGGATTAAAATAATTATATATTTGCAAATTTATATCATATACCGTACTGTAGGAGTGCCGCTCACAACTCATTTCGTGGTAGTTACAATCATAAAATAAATTAAAAAAAATTGGGCACAAAAAGGCCGTATTTGTCCACAAAGATGCAATGGTAGTTGATAACAAAAAGTAAGATTTTGCCCACAAAATGTTTCCAGGAAAGTGGTAGTTTCCCACAGAAATACTATATTCATCTCTTAAAACACTATGTAATCACAAGGGTGTGTATTTGGCTACAAAAAAGTTGTATTTGTCTACAGTAGTTACAAAAGTTACATTTGGTCACAAAACTTGATTTATTTTGCCAGGAAAGTGATATTTCTTAAACCATATTTGGTCACAAAAAGGCATTTATGTCCGTTTGTATTTGACCTTTTAGATCAAGGAACAAAAGGTGGCTGTGGATGAGCTGTCCAATTTGAAGAAGGATAGGGTGAGTTTGATTAATAGTATTCCATTCCAATGAGAAATTTTTATTGATTTCATATACATTTTGCCTTTAGAAAGTGTACGTCCAGCAGAGGAATAGCAACATATTGTTCCTGGCAGACAGAGGACAGACTTTGAGTTCATGCAAGAGTAAGTTAAGACTTAACACATATTCTGCTTTGACTATTTAGGTGGAGATGGTCTTGTCTCATGCAAATGAGCCACTGGTCACCATACCCCCTCTACTGCAGGGCCAACTCGGAGTACATATAACATGCAATTGTTACCCTCTGGTTGAAATTACTCGATTTTTGGGGGGCTGTCTTGTCTCAACTGTCCAGGTTAACAAGTGCTGCACTGACCATGTCCATGAAGACCAGATCCACAGAAGTTGGACCGACAAATGCTAGATTGACCAATGCTTGACTGACAAGGTCTACAAATGCTAGATTGACCAGGTACAGGAGGTACCGACTGATTACGTCCACACACAAAGAAGTCCAGCATTTGTAGACCTGGTCAGTCCAGCATTGACCAGTCCTGCCCTTGTGAACCTAGTCAGTTCAGCACTGCTCAATCCAACCTCTGTGGACCTGGTCTTCGTGGACAAGATCAGTCCAGGCCATTATGGACCTGGTCATTATCGCCTTTTTTGTCCACAAGCTAAGTCCCAATCAGGTTGACAGGGTCAAAATATCTCTCCTTTAATTGTTTATTGTCAGATAAAGTGTTTACATAATGTTCACTTGAGGATAACAATTACTCTTGCTTGTCTACAGAGAAACTGGACATCCTAACGAAAGAGTTACAGGACATTTGAAGTTGACAAATCCTGCAATCATGTGTGGCATATTTTGTCTTGTGAGTCCAGCGTCTTCTCCTTTCACATGGGACAATGGAGTCTATGAACATTTAAAAAGAAGAGGCCCCGATTTCAGCGGGGATTTAATAGTGTCATGCTCCGATCCTACTTATCGGTGCTTGTTCTCGGCCCACATTCTCCACATGAGAGGTCTTCTCACCCCACAGCCATTCCAGGATCCTGCCGGAAACATTCTGCTCTGGAATGGGGAGGTTTTCGGTGGTTTAGAAGTCCTCCCAGCCGAGAACGACACCAGAGTTGTCCTGAGGTATTTGTCTTCTTGCAGCGACCCTTCTGAAATTTTGTCTGTGCTTTCCGCCATTAGAGGGCCCTGGGGGTTTGTGTACTATCAAAAGAGCAAAGACTGCCTCTGGTTTGGGAGAGATTACTTTGGGAGAAGGAGTTTGCTGTGGAAGTATGACCAAAAACTGAAGGCCTTGACACTCAGCTCTGTGGGAGGCAGCCCTTGTGCACCTGGTCAGTGCAGAATGTGTAATAGTCAGTCCACTCCTTATGAACCTGGCCCTTGTGGACATAATCAGTCTGACACTTCTGAACCTGCTCAATCCAGCCCGTGTGTATTTGGTCAGTCCGACTCTTGTCAATCAGGGCAGTCAGGCACTATTGGATCTGGTCAGTCCAACGTTTATGGACCTGGTCCATGTGCATGGCAAGAGGTTCCAGCAGTCGGTGTGTACAGAGTCGACCTGAAGTCACTTGTAGAATCTGGATCGCCGACAATAGAACTTTATAACTGGTCTCAGAGTGGAGATGATCTGGTCCCCCCCTGCCCAGAGAATACCCAGCATCACGGCCTGGGCAGCTGCATTGTACTGAAGAACCCCCTAAACCTGCTCAGATCACCCATTTGTCCTCTGAATAGAACACCGAACGAGAACCACGCAAGTCCACACTTCAGCGTGGAGGATCTGGAAGGGCTTCTCGACAAAATCAAAATGAATAAAACAGTTAAAGGTCTGATCGATGTCCTCAGTGAGGCTGTCAGGAAACGCGTCCAGTCTTTGCCCGACGATCCACAGGCTAGCAATCATTCCAGCATTGCCATCCTTTTCTCAGGCGGCATCGACTCTATGATTCTGGCCGTCTTGGCTCACCATCATGTACCCAATTGTCAGCCGATAGACCTTATCAACGTGGCTTTTCAAAACCAGGAGGCTCAGAAAGAGTCGGCCAAGAGACAAAAATCCCGTCAGAGTAAGTCTGAAACCCAAGCATGCAAACCATTCGATGTCCCAGACAGGATCACTGGTAGGTCTGGTGTTAAGGAACTCCAAGTCTTAGCTCCAGAAAGGCGATGGAACTTTGTGGAAGTGGATGTAACACGCGAGGAGTTGCAAAAAATGCGGCGCAAGCGCATCAACCACTTGGTGCATCCACTGGACACCGTACTGGATGACAGCTTAGGGTGCGCAGTGTGGTTCGCAGCCAAAGGGGAGGGGTTCTTGACCCGGGACCATGACCGGACCAGCGTAACGTCTTCGGCCAAGGTACTAATGTAGGGACCAAAACTATGAGTAATTTGATGCCCCTACCCCCAAACCCCACTCAACTATACGCTGGCTCAGAGAAAAAGGACTGGATCCTAATTCTTACCCTCCGTCCAGGTCATTCTGACAGGAATTGGAGCTGATGAGCAGCTAGCAGGGTACGCGAGACACAGAGTGAGGTTCCAGATGTCCGGATATGAGGGACTGGTCAAGGAAATAGCCATGGAACTGGGCAGGATCTCCTCCAGGAACTTGGGCAGAGACGACAGAGTGATCGCAGACCACGGGAAAGAGGCCAGGTTTGGTGTTAAATGACAATGCTATGCTTCTTTTCTTTTCTTTTTTTTTCCAGTGTAAAACTTTCTTACGAACTCGGTCAATCTGGTACTCATAGAACTGGCCAGCCTGTCGCTTGTGAACCTGGCCAGTACGGCTTAGACTCACCCTCTAAATCCTGATTTGTTATTCTTGTTGACCGTAACGATTGACTTCCTATTTAAAATTGAATCGTTATTCCTTGTGGTATTCCAAAATAGAGATGTCATAGTCCAACGAATGAAAAATCCAGAACGAACTACAACTTCAAAACAGACTGCTCCCCGCTAACGATGCCAGGCGCAGAAACTACTTGTGTTACATGACAGAAAAGCAGAAAATGACTCAAGCTATGCTTTTCCTAGGCACAAACCGAGAGGAGAAATGGTGAAAGAACTGCAGTTACACGATGGCTGTATGCATGTAGAAGCTAACATGTCTTTTAGTAGACTCCTTCCACTATGAACTGGAGGTGTCATGATTAAATCTACCTATCAGAACAGAAGCTGGAATTTTAACGGGAAAATACGTGTAATCAATTACAATAAATGGCCATCATAGGGAGGCAAAGCAACAATTACACACCAACACACACAGGTCATGACAATATTCAAAGATTGGCTGCGATTCGAATCAGGACATTTTGATTCGGTGATCATTTCAGGCCCAATTGAATCACCACCCATTCCTGTCTAAACTTTGAGGGCCCGGTCAGTCCAGCCCTTGTGAACCTGGTCAACAAGGGCCAGGTCCACAAGTGCCAAACTGAACTGAAATGCTGACCAGGTCCACAAGTGCTCTTGTGGACCTGGTCAGTCCAACCTTATGCACTTGGTGTCTGTTATTCTGCTCAGTTAGGCACTGATTGACCTGGCTAGCCCAGAACCTCTTCTGCACTGGTGGACCTGGTCAAATGATGAACTGACCAGCTCCACTAGAGCCAGGTCCACTAGTGCCACACTAAGCAGGCCAACAAGGGCCAGGTTCACTGCCCCCAAATGCACAAAAAAGAATCACTGCCAAAGCACAATTCAACTTAACTTTTTAATACAATACATATGCATTTAATCATCAAGAACTATCTAGGTAGATTTCCCCCCCCCCAATTTACCTTAGGTGTGATTAGGGTTGGGCATCGAGAATCAAGAACCAATTGGAACAGGGACTAACGTTCCAGTTCCCCCGAAATCGTTAACATTTAAAATGTCGATTCCTAAAGTCTTCCGACCCTGAAGAAGAAAGCGGCGAAAACCAATGAAGAACGCGCACGAAGACGTGCTTGTGCCCAACGGCGGCGGTAAACATAAATGTCTCAATTTTGTTAAAAATAAATGACCAGTCACCTCAGTGCAACACTTGGATTAAGATTATATTGTGCAAAAGAGGTTTTCCCGGTGCAGAAGTCTGACATGCTCCCTCCCGCTCTGAGCTTCAGCCTACAGTCGAGTCAATTGGGTGAGTGAAATAATAACACGTCTATGCTAACATTGAGGCAGCTAACAAGTTAAACGGTTGCTTGTACTTTTGCACTGATGGTTTTTAGCATTTATTTTAGTCTTCAAACCAACATAAGAGCCAATGACAGGGAAAAAAAAGCTTAACATTGAGGTAAAACTTCACCAAAGGTCAAATTAGCAACCAAATTCAAATTAACGACTTTACATCACAATGAATCAGGACAAAATTCACAAACGTCTCACAGTACCACAAACACTAACCTTGTGCCTCCTTGATGGGTAGGTAATCGTTTTATCGCATTTGGTTTCATTCATTACTCTTTTTCTTGCAGTCTAAGTTTACTTTCGTTTTAAAAATTCACTTGTGTCGTGCCAAAATGCTGAGTTCCTGTGTGTATCCTTCAAAATAAAAGGCTACAAGGTTAAAACAGGAAGTCGTTACGACTTGAACCTAAACCATTTGATGTGATGAAACAGTCCCAAATAACTATTTTCACAATGCTATATTAAACGTTTCGCTGCAACATTAATTAATGAATATTAAGTCATTTGGGTTAGTTCCACACACATTGCCTTTTAGTTCATAGTTTTGATATTGATACTGATTATAAAGAACCCCAAGTCAAATGTTCATTTTAGTCTGTGCTGCAGGCTGCTAAGAAAATGGATGTTTGTAATTTGGACACCCATTATTTTAAAGCATGCAATTTTTTTTGACCCAGCCCCATAAAAGAATCGTAAGCGAGAATTATTTGGAACCGGAATCGAACTGAGGAACCGGAATCGGGACTGGAATCGCTCAAATTCAAATGATTCCCAAGCCTACCTGTGATTCATTTTGATTGAATGATTGGGTCAATTAATATTTTTTATGATACTATAATTTATCTCAGTGTTATAATGGCTTGAAATAAAATTAAATGTACTTTTTAGAAATAAAACCTAGTTTTTGATTAAGACGTAGGCCTACGACGCTATGTGTATATTTTGTTGGTCATAATTGTGGTTCTTGGAGAGCTGTAGTACTTATTGTACAAAGTTGGAGAAGCACCGGTACAGATGGTATTAAAAAGTCAGTTTCCATCCTCAGGTTCCCGTACTTGGACGAGAGTGTGGTGAGCTACTTGAACTCTCTGCCCATGCGGGACAAGGCCGACCTGTCGCTTCCGCGGGGTGCCGGCGAGAAACTGCTGCTGAGGCTGGCCGCCCGTCAGCTTGGCCTCGGAGCGTCCGCCGTCCTGCCCAAGAGGGCTATGCAGTTCGGGTCACGCATCGCCAAGATGGAGAACGGCCACGAGAAGGCGTCGGACCGGTGTGCCAGGCTCCTCGCAGAGTAGAAGGAGTCCCCGTTTTTAAAACTTTCATGATGTCTGTTGATCTAGTTATCAATAAAATATGTGCCTCCTCTACACCATGTATGTGTGCATATCATAGAGCTTTTCTTTGAAATACTGGTCGCAGTCCACGTAGGACTGCAAGTTTCCCACATCAAAACGTCCACTAATCTCATATACATACACAGGTTTCCTGTTAAAAAAAAATAAAGGAAAAAAATCATTTGTATTGCCTGACAGAATACATTAAATAAAGCATTTGTCAATATGAAACAATTTTAAATTATTAGGAATGATTCATTCCGTGGTAGTCCTGGACCGAATGGCGCCCTGTGCGATACCCCTATATTGCGCGTTCTATAAAGTAGTGTGGCGAGATTAAGCTTCATGAAGCATTGTAACACTTCGGCCATTGGTTCGAGTAATGGTCCATTTCTTGATGCTTCGTGTGCACACGACACCACCTGCTGGCCAAGTGTATAATCACAGGCAACTATTTTAGGCCACATAATGTGTGATGCGTTACAATATGGTGGTTGTTGTGGCCCTTGGAAGTGACTATGAATGACCAAATATTGTGTCGACATGAAATAAAATATTGTTTGAACGTATTCTGTGTGCGTAACTGTTTCCAAAATGGTAGTAATCATTTAGGCACATCTAAAAAAAAATTTGAGTATGGTAGAAAACGCAATTGATTTCAGTACTCATACATATAGAGTCATTAAATACTTTTCAGAGGGCAGATTTCTGCCTAAATTCTACATTAAAAGTAAATTCCATTGTTTCATAATACCTAGTTTGTTACGTTATGTTCTAGTTTCTAGAGAGGGTGAATTTGGAGTTGTCATTTTCTGTAAGCTATAATCATCAAAATTATACATGAAGATGATTTATGATGATATGATTTTATTTAGCCCTTGAATATCTTTCTATAAATAATGATACTTCATCATTAACTAATATTTAGTGTACTAAATGTTTGATTTGTTATGCTTGATCACATGAATAACTCAATATTAAAAGCATCCTCAGGTCCCTTGAATAGTGCTGTATAAATCTACTATTATAAAATATAATGAATTGATCCTTGAGTCCCTTAAAAGGCACTACATAAGGTATCCTTATAAATAAATCATTTACCTCGGAATGAGCCAGGACACAAAGTTCCCAGGGGCGTCTTTTTCATGCATGGGAGCATCCTGGCAGGATGGAAATATTGATCCCAATGATAATTGTTGAGACAGGGCAACGTGGATGATTACAAGTAATTACCTTCTTTTCCTGGAGGAAGGTGTCCAAAAGAGGGAGGCTTTTCTTGGACAACATGTAGAAACAAGGACACTGGAGGGGAAAGCAATTGTGGTTAAGTTTCAAGCAGCCACTCAATGGCTATTTTGACCATTTGCAGGGGTCCATCTAAGAAAATTCAGCCCCTGAAGCCAGTTCCATGAGAAAATATGAAATTTAGTCGCCCTTTCTAGCATGGGTATACCCACAAAAAAATTCAAGTCTGCCATTTTGGTTCACATCAGCCGTTTCACGGCCAAACTCCAATAAACTCAGCTAATTATTATGTATTTTTGTAAATTTAGCCCCCGGAGACAGTTACACGTAGCAACATGAAATTTGGTAGACTTGTGTATCATGCATAGACCCCGCCCCCCCAAAAAAAACATTTTCTGATGCCATGCCCGAAAAGACACAGGAAGTCTGCCGTTCTGGTTTAAAATGAGCATTTAAGGGTCAAACTAATAAGCTCTTTGATTAAAAAGCAAAGAAACAAAATCAGCCCCTAGAGACCATTTCACTTGGCAACATTCAATTTGGTCGACGTGTATCATGAGAAAACCCACAAAACATTCTCAAGAAGCCATGGCTGAAAAGACACATGAAGTCTGCCATTTTGCTTTGAAGCAGCCATTTTGGGCCCATTTTCAACATTTTCCAAGGGTCCTTCAAGGACAAACGTCCAAGAGATTTTGTCAGATTGCTACTAAATTTGAACCACATACACCTGACAGATTGACACACACACACACACACACACACACCTTATTTTACCCTAATTAAACACACAGACATAATAAAGAATAGAATTGTTTCATATCCAATTTACATAGCAGGAGGGTTAAAATGGGCAAGCTTAAAAAATAATAATAATTTGTACTGAACTTACTGCTCTTCTTGACGTGGTTTCGGAGGGCAGCGGTTTCTCCTTCATACACACAGCTCGACCCTCACTATCGATTTCCACTATTCCATATTTGTGAGTTTCTGCACCAGAAATCAGCCCCCTCAAAAAAATGTCAATTCTGATCACATGATGAATTACAGCAAACAGCTCTTACCGTCGTCTCTGCATTGGTAAGACAGCAGCAAACTGTTGTCCTCACATTCCGCTTGGAGCTCAGAAAACCTGGACTGGATCTCAGTGAGGCTGAAGTCCTCTTTGAACAGCGTGTCGCTAGTTAGGATGCAAAAACTTTTAACTCGCAAATATTGTCCGTGCGAAATGTCGCTCATATATGTTATGAGCTCACCCTCCGATCACGATGACATGATCTTGGATCTGGAAGTGCTTCACTGTCAGCTGGAGGCAGGCCATGGCACCGAGACGCTCCTGGTGATTAAAAATAAAATGAAATAAAAATTGAGCCACTGAGGACTAGAGTGGGCTAAATCATTTGTTTTTTCTTTGTGTGTGTCTTTTATAGGTAAAGTTTGCAGGATTTTATTTCATTTTCTGTTTTATTTTATTAAACAGAAGGCGTTACAGAAGAGGTGTCAATCATTTGCGCCATACTCTCGGGCACCCTCTTCGGTCAGAGACTGTTTGACCAAATTAACAACCAAGGTGATCTTTCAGAGCTAATGATTTCACCTATAAGGATTCCATTGTATTTTCACTCGAGGCAGCACTTCTTCATAATTCAAAAGTCAATTTTCTATCCTGTGTCCCCTTTGATATTGGATGCCAGCTTTCTTGTCAGGTGTAAGTAAAAAAAAAAAAAAAAAAAACTATTTACATCATTGCTTCTGGTGTGGTCACAGACAAGTTTGACGTTTGGGAAGTGTGCGGCCCATTCTTCAAATGCAGACAGGTAAAGAGCGTTGGTCTGTGGAAAGAGAGGACAAAATAAATCGAGATTTTAACACCAGTTTTACAGATGGACACAAAACTGGTGGACATATCAAGCATAACACGATGCATGATAAAGTTTCAAGGATCCATGCACAAAATTGAACAGGAAGCTGGCCACTTGATTGACTGATCGATTTTACATTTATTTCAAATATGCAGTGTAAAACCCAAAAAGTGTGGGGGGGGTGGAGTTAGTCTGAGACTTATTTAGATCCTACTGCTTCACTAACTTCCATTTTGAGGTAAGTTCGGGACTTGTATTTGGTTTGCAAGTTAGAAAAAGCAAAGAAATAAAGTCTCAAGGACCCATGCCCCAAACTGAGGATACGTACGGAAATTCAATGTCACTACGCTTGGAGCGTGCAGTGTTCAGAGGGGCAGTGCGCGCTCCATTTGCTTTGAATTTACGAACGAGAGTGTTGGCCATTGGCAGGGATACGTCACGGCGTCCGCCATATTGAATGTGTCAGGTCTGCCTGTAAACATCTCGTCCTGCCTGACCCACCAGCAGCGAGACAAAGTTGGCCGGATGTTTGATATTCGCCTGACATTCATTTCTCACATTCGGCCTCATAACTACATTTTTGAATGTATCACATGGGTAGTATGTGGAAGACAATTTCGGAAACTGTAAAAAAAAAAAAATAAATAAAGAAAAAATAAAGAAATCGCGGCTGGATTTGTTGTTACTGTAACAACGGCGCTTGATTCTGTATTTGGTTTACCGTCTGTGATAAGGACCGTCTGCAAATTACACAACACAGGGTGACAAATGTGTGCCAATTCACCATATATTAAATCAAATTCTGTTTGCTGTAGAGCGTTTTGGGGGAAACGCGAGGCCACTACTTACTGCACGTCAAACTTTGCTGATATATTGCATTTTGAAGAAACTGGATGCAATTTTCAGAAATATTTACCAAAAATTAATAGAAACAATTTTCTCATTCTGATTACTGTAGTACGTGGCAATGGGAGGCCGCTATTTACATGTCAGACTTTGCTGATATTTCGCATTATACTGAAACTGTTCAATTAATTGCCCAAAAATATTCACCAAAATCAATAATCATCCAAAATATTCACCAATAATCAATGAAAACACTTTCCCAATTGCGCACAGTTCCACTAAAATGCAAGATATCAGCTGTTGTTTTTTAATTTCTTTTTTCTTGATTTTTAGTGATTTGACCAAAGTGCCGGAGTGGGACGCTCTGAATAACCGATCGGCAAACTCCAACAACGCTCTGAGTTTCCGAACGTTCCGGAGTGTAGAGAGCAAGCTTGGAGTGAATTTCCGAACGTACCCTGAACAGGAGGTCCGTCATTTAGTGTTGAATGAGACTTTTGAGTCCGCGATCAATGTGGAATTGGATGTACATGTGTATGATAACAGTACGCATGAGGAAGATGCCAGAATTTGAGCAGGAAGTCGGCCAATTTGCTCTGAAATAGCCATTCTGTTATTTCTATTGGTTTCATACCAACAACTGCATAACATTCTTTCCTGTGGGCAAAGTCCATTTCCTCGTGTGTGACGAACAATTATTATGTGTCGCAAAGTACTCACCACTACATAGATTCCGTCCACTGCGTTGGAGGCGGCCAGTGCTCCGATCCAGTGGCTAAGGAGAGCGAGGTTCCCGACCGGCAGCAGCGGCTTGGCGACGCCGACCAGGTGAGCGAAGCGCCCGCTAAGGTCGGCCGCGACGTCCCGCTGGAGCCTGGTTCCGTAGCCTGCGGCGAGGATCACCGCCTTCATACTGACGGACGCTCAATACTTGTTATAACATTAATACTATCGGTAACGGTAAAGTACATATCAACTTTAATGTGTAATCAACAAGTTTTGCAGACCGCCCTGGAATTGATAGAGCGAGACTGCTACGCGTCTGTGATCAGTGTAACGTCATGCCACTATAACCACGCCCCCTTTGACAATTTGCTGTCGATCCGGAACGCTTGATGATACTGTTACTTGTAATGATATTGTGCCGCTTCTTTTCTGGAACTTTGTTTTTCTTGTTCCATTATTAAAGAAAGGTAACAAATGGTCGCAATCATTTTAAACAAATCTTACTTTCCAAGTTGTGTTTGTTAACATAAAAAAAAGAAAAAAAATTCATATGCTTTGTTTTCAACTACTAAATACTAACAGCAGTCTAGTACGACTACTATTGCATCCCCCTACTACAACTAGTACTACTACTTATTAATAATGCAACTACCACTACCACTTCCTAGGACTACTCAACCTTCCTACTACTACAACCATGATTAATACTACTCTGATAACCACCTCCTCCAATACTACTACAACATAGTACCAATACTGCTTCTTCTGCCATCACCTCCTCCAAACACTACTACATGGTATTATTACTGCTACATGCTACATGGTATTATTACTGCTACCTCATCCAACTAATACTACTACCACCAACTATGATTAATATTAACTTCAACTACCTTCTCCTACGAATACTACATAGCACAATTGATAACCTGCTACTACCACCTCCCTATATTACTACAACATACTATTAATATAATGGAATACTTCTAGGATAACTTTGCACTCTTTTCCTACTGTACAGTAAGTGTGCCTGATGCCAAAAGTTTGTGTTTTACTCCAGACTGACACGGTTCTGCAGTATAATATTGTCGTGGAAGAAATAAAAAATGAGAAGCATATGTCACAATATGGGTCTTTTTTTGTTGATTTATTGTCAACAACTACAGAGCAACATATGGAAACCTTCCTGACACTCAAAACAGAGCTTCTCCAAATACAAAAAGAACAGAGGGAACATTACAATTCAACATAATGAAAACAAAAAGTTATTTTTTAACATTATTTTCAGTGCTCTTCATTCCACTTCTTCACAACCGCTCCCAACGTCCTGAGCCGCATCTCCATCCTCGTCCTCTTTTAGCGTCTCCTGAAGTTGCGAAGGTTCGGCTTCAGAGGTCTCCATTGGCTCCTCAGTTTGTTTGGGTTTGAGTTCGGGTTCAGGTTCGGCTTCTGTTTCAGGTTCTGGCTCATGTTCAAGCTCGGGGTCAACTTCAGGTTCATGTGCAGGTTCCGCTTCGGGTTCAGGTGTTGGCGTTCCATGAGCTCTTGGCAACTCCACCTGAAGGAAATCAAAATGGCGTTAAAGAATCCTTTTATGATGCGGGTCAAATTGACCCATCTTCAAGTTAAAGAAAGACCAGTTAAATGTCTCATTTTACAAGGAAGTAGAGTGTTTCAGACACCCTGAATGGATGTGGTCAAAATGCTTACAATGTTTTCTTAGGAACAGCAATAATAGTACAGGTTCAATTTGACCCAAATTAATGATCCCAAAGTGTCCAAAAATTCAATGTACAAATATGTGAAGAGAACCATTTCCATTGAATATGTTTATTACAATTACAGAGCCACACACTGAAAAAAAATTTGAACTGTTTTACTTTTAAAAATGGTTCAGTTTGAAGGTTAAGTAAACATTTCCTTTTGCAGCCTGGTAACCTCATTTTACCTCTGAGGGGATGTTCACAGTCTCGTGTTTCACTGGCTCTGCTTGTTCCTGCTCCATGGGCTCCTCCTCCTCCACATTATCATTGGTCATGACGGTATGTGATTCTTGTTCCCGTGCTTGCGCTTGTGGTTCTTCCTCCGCGGTGACGGGGGATGCCGGAACAGGAACCCTCTCAATGTGGGGCACCTCTTTCTTCACGGGCTCGACCGGCTTGGCTTCTGCTTTTTTACTGGCTTCCAATACCGCCATGATGGATGCTGGGATGTGAGCTTGCTGTTATATGCAGGGGGTGGGGAAACAAAAAAAGACAGTTGGTTGGTGCGCGGTGTGATTATCCCATAGCGTGTAAAGTAGGATGTGTTAAACATGATTATTAAGAGTGATTATCCTGTGGTGTGGGATTAATTGTGATTATTAAGAGTAATTATTCAGTGGTGTGTGGTATTTTAAGAGCATCTATTCTGTGGTGTGGGCTTTGGTAGGAGTGATTGTCCCGTGGTTTGCTGACTTTCAAGATGTTTCGGTGGTGTAACTTTTGAGGACGGTTCTTGCCTGATGCGGTGTGAAGGATCGGACGTGGTGCAGCAGGGGTTCCCTCATCTCTGGGCAGCGTTCAAAGATGCTGCTAAGCTGGGCATGAGGCAGCTGCAGGAGGACGCTGTATGACTGAGGTTTGGTTCTCTGGCAGCATTTGACAAAGCCCTCCCACACCTTGGGATACTTCCACACCTTCGGGGGGAGAAATATGTGATGTTTCGTACACCGTGCTCACCAAATTTCATCATTCATTTTCCAGGTGAGCCAAGGAAAATGACGGCTATTCCACATTATGTCACACGTTTTAGGCATAATAAGGAAAAGGAAGGCTTTCTGTTGATAAAAAGCTCAGAATCTTTATGAAAAATGAAAACAGTGGACATTTCAAGAAAATCATAGTACAGTGCCGTGTGTGACTCTGAACAAACAGGTTTGGAACGAAACTCATTTTTGGCCACTGTCATCCCCTGACCTCAACCCTATTGAGAACCTTTTTAGTATCCTTAAAAGGAAAGAAATGGTCAAAATACAGTACATTGGAGATGTGTTGATGATTAAAAGTGAGAAAAACTCATAGTGTGGCCATGACCTACACAGGGTTCAGGTCGGGGGAGGCAATTAGTGGATTATCAAATGAGACACAGGCAGAAGCGCTAGTACTGTCATTATCAAGATATTTTTGTTTAGAAAAATACTGATTATTACAGATGCTAAAATAATAGCAGATGATCAAACTATGGCAATCAATCGGTCGAGCGCTTTCACCTGCTTGATGATGAGCCTGGACAGGATGTTCATGACGAAGCCGCAGAGACGCGGGTACATGGTGAGAGACTGGATAACGGTCCTCATGAGCAGCATGGGCAGAGGGTTCTGCTCCATCAGCTGCTGCATCACCACCGCCAGAACCTCAGACGTGTACACGTTCTTCTCTCCAAAGCACAGGTTGGTTGCTGAAGATAAAAACAAAAAAAAATAACAATAAATTCAATTTGACATATCAGGGACAGACACTTTTGGGTCGTGACAGATTTTGCTTGGTATCGCAGACCGCGGCCCATTCCACCACCAACAATAGCGTCTCAGGGGTTACTTAACTAACCTTTAATGATAGACTTCATATCACATTTGGTGGAGTCAATGTTGTGCAAGGCGATCAGCAGATCTCCTGGTGTGAGAGGAGACACCGACGAACTTCCCTCACCTGAAGGACAACACACAATAAAGAGCATTATGTATTTTTTTGTATACAATAATTATATAACACTATTACAATGACTATTAAATATAGAGTTAAGACAAACAAAAAAGACTGAATAAATATTTTATCTCTTTGTTATGTTCATTTCTCAGGAACAGCGATGTTCCTGATTCATATTGACTCAGGGCATATACAATCATCCAAATATGTCAGAAAGGGAGAAAAATCATAATAAACATTTTATATCGCATTACCTCCATTACTAATACTTTCAATAAATATTTACCTACAGATCAAATTGCAAATCAGGATTTTCATCTTAAGAAAATGTATGTTAAAACATTTTAAAGTACATACTATGTCTTTTTTAAATGAAGTCCTTTCCATTTAAAATACATGACAGAATTTTGAAAATATCTATAAATTTTACTTTTCAGTTTAGTATTTTGTAATTATTTGTATTTAAATGAAGTGATGTAAAAAAAAATAACAATATACGACCACCTTTTCTATTCCGGGTCAAATAGATCCATTGACGTAAAATTGTTACAAAATGAACCAGTTATTATAAAGCAAAAGCAAATGTGTCATGCCGACAAACTCATTTACAAAAATATTTGATTAACTTTAGAATGGGTCAATTTGACCCGCAATGTAACAGGAGGGTTAACATTTTATTATTATTTTTTTTAAATAGTGTATCCACTATATACGCCCCACGTTCATGGGTCAACTGTGACCCACCGTCCACTAACAACTCAGAAAATATATATTTTTTTAAAAGATACTGCAAACTCAACCTAACAAAATATGGAAAAAAAACACAGGTAAACTTAAGACATTTAATCTTTTTAAACTTTGTTTTTAGAGTTTCAAACTTTAAAAGACCTAGACCATGAGAGGAGGGTTAAGATAAAAATGGTCGTGTGGTCTACATGCGCCAATGTGACTCGATGCATGTTGACTCATCAAAAAAATAAATAAATAAATTCATGCGATTAAAATTTAGACAATGAAAATGAATTTGAAAAAGCAATTAGGTTAACAGAAGACATTAAATGCATTTTTTTTTTTTTTTATATGTCACTGACATTGAAGAGAGAATTATCATAAGGTGTGCTATTGAGTGTATCTAATAACTGAAAGGTGAAAAAAGCACAAAAAAAATAAATAAAATAATGACTCCATTTAGGTTGAATGACTTACTGTGCTGGGTTCCCAAGAGCCGATTGAACACCTCCTTGACGACAATGGGATTGAGTTTAATCAACTTCGGAAGAGCCTGGATGACTTCATTCTACATCATCAAGACAAAAAAAAAAGAAAAGGGAAAAAAAAAGACAGTGCTTGAACGTTGCGCTGGGGACACTTTCAAAAAAACTCTGAAATTGAAGCAAATTGAAACAAAATCTGTTGCTGAACAAATTTTGTTCAGCACTGTATAATTAGGGTTTGGGAATGCATGGAGGGACACATACGGCCCGCTCCGTTCGTTAATCCAGCCTACTGAGTGCCTTCACTATCAGAGTCCTGTAATATTTGTTGCATTAATTTTTTGGTAGTAAATACGTTTTTGCCCCCTAAAATTGGTTAATTAAAATATTTAGTTTTATCTTATAATTTACTGTAAATAATGCCTGAAAAATAACTAAAAATATATAGTCAAATAAACAATTTTACACATACATTAAACATTTGATTAAATAATTGGCACGTTATTGTAAAAAGAAACACACAATAAAAGTAAAACTGGTTAAAATTGGTTAATTTATTTATTGTAACAAAGAAAAATGTAAACAAAAAATACATGCAGATTTAAGATTTTATTCAATTTAGTTAGGTAATTGTTTAACTTATGTATGGAAAATAAAACAATATTAAATAAACTGATTATACATTTGATTATTTTATTAAGTAATTGGTTAATGTATTTATTGTCAATAAAAGAAAAGAGGAAAATGGTTATATGTTTTATTATCTCATTAAATGACTGGTTAACTTATGTATCGCAAATGATACAAGAAAAAAAATTGTAAAATAATTTTGAAAGATACATATTTTATGAAATAATTGGTTAAGGAATTTTTCAATACAATTAAAACAGATATAATTGTTTTACTATTAAGATAAATACATAAAGATTTAAACTTTTTTTTTTACCTTTATGTATTTTTGTGTGTGTTTTTTAACCTCAAGAATGACGTGGCTCATCCCATCCGTCCATGTAAAAAAATCAAACGTGTCCCTTGAGGACCTCCCCTGCCATTACCTTTTCTAGTCCATTGATGACGGGAATGAGGAAGCGAACGTCTGGCACGCGTTTATGGTAAAGGTCCCGCACCCTCTCCACCAGCTCTGGAGACGGAGGCACTGCACATCGGGGAGGAAAAAAGACACTTAATTTCCTTGAATAAAACGATTCTGAAAGCTCCAGTTTACATTTCAGGTTACCTTTATCTGTCAAAATATGCAGGCAGCGGGTAACAAGCGTCTCTGCACCCTTTGGGCAGTTTTCAACCAGAAGCAAAAGCTCGGGAGAGTTCATGCCCATTCCACGGATCTGTGAGGAGACATTATACATTTAGAGTTGAACCTCGATTTAACATTCCCAGAAACAATAGATCTCAGATTTAACGGACAGAATGGTAGTGTCCGCCTGGAACGCAAAACACCCCCTTGGAATAGACAAAGTCCATTAGTTCCAGAATCGTCCGCTGTTGATAGCTGGCACCACATGACTGGCGCAATTAACAGACAAAGAGACTGGTAATCGTATTTCCGGGAACAGAAACTATTGTTTACTTGAGGTGCTCATCATGAGTACACGTCTCTCAAGCATTATGTACTGATTTTGATGCAGTATACGGTTGTTTTTTTGTAGACGTTACACCGATTTTAACGGGCTGATCAGTATCGGCCGATATTTACCATTTTATGCTGATCGGCTTTAATGTCATAATTCGCGTTGCCGCGTGCACAGTATATTTGAATCCAAAAGCTAGTTTATTTTTAGCCTTGTCGCATGTCTTTTGACATAGTATTGGAAATATCTGACGGCTAATAGAGTTATAAAAAACAAACAAACAAAAAAACATGTCAGCGGTGTGGAACAGACAACACGTCTGAGACAGACAACACGTACGGATCAAACTACAAGACAAATTTGCTCTTTCACGATTGCACTGTGTCAGACTACTGCAATAAAATCTTGTATTCCGATACCACCGCATCCCGTTTTTTACGATCACTGGACTTTATCTTGTCAACTCAAATGCGACCATATACACTCGTTACCGTGGCGGCGACAACAAGAGTGGAGCGCGCAGACTGTATTCTAAAAACAAAAAAAGTGCTTCAAATTAATGGACAAACGGATTTAACACACAACCACTTCTCCCTATTAGTCCGTTAAAATGAGGTTCCATTGTATAATTAATATTTGGAAAATTTTCACCATTTGAAACACTTCCCAGGTGTCTTTGTAACATGTTTGTGGCATACGTCTGTCAAAATTCCCAAAAGTCTCAAGAATTAAGGCACTTTTTCCCCTTTTTTTAAAAGCCTGTATTGATGTGGCTTCCTGTCTCATGCAAATGAGACACTTTACTGCAGGACCAATTAGTGGAGCAAATCTGTAAATGATGCACATGCAGGGGGCGCATTTATGACGAGAAAGAAAGTGAAAGCAACAAATCTAGCTAATTTTTGTGGTTTTATTGGACACTTTTGGGGACTCTGAGACACCCTTCTGCCACCAGACTGCAAATGAATGGCGCTTATGCAAAGCCACCACTGACTAAAATGCGGACAAGCCAAAAGTTGTAGCAGCAACAACGACAACCCCTATAAAGCGAGTGCCCATAAAATTTTGATTGTATTTTCACTGGGGGAGGCAGTGTTTCATCACCAATGTGCCGAATTGCACTTTACCATTAGTGTTGCAAGTAGCAAACATCATGCCAAAGACAAATAGCCCCACGCCGAAAAATTTGCCGAACATTTGACTATCTACCAGTTATCAAAAACGTACGCTAATCAGTGCAAACAACGCAGATGTGCTTCACTTTCGGCTTTGACACCATACTGTTTCTGTGTAGTCCGCCAGTTGCTTGAAAACTGCAGCTCTTCACCCAGCCTAGCTCCACGTCATGGGGGGAGAAACTCGGTGTGGTGGCAGGATTATGTAAATTAGCTGCAGTTATATCAATATTTGGGAATATAGATTTAGAACAGTTTCCACATCTTCACAGCTTTTTCCCACCCACTCTTGGAGGCAGCAATTCAGTGTGATTAAGTAAATTAGCCTCACTGTTATGTAACAATAAAGTAAAATACTCAATTTCAGAAATAAGCAGCGCACGAAAGATTTACTTTGTAGGGATCCAACTATTCGTACACAAGCCATTAAAAAGTAATTTCTCCAATATCTCCTTTGTAAACCCAGAGTAATAGTGACTTACGGGGAGCTCTATGGCTCGAAGCACACTGCGCTTGATGTCAGCGATGGCCTCGGTGTAGACAGATGCCAGCTCGTGCACCAGCTTGTGGTTCAACGGGAGCAGAGACAAGTAGAGGAAAAGACACTGGCGCACTGTCTCTTCGGTCCAGGGGCACGCCACCTCTATGTCCGTGAGCAACACACACCGCCATGAGTTTTTAAGTTGCTCTAAGGTTAAAACAGCCGAGCCAAGTCCAAACCTGTGTCTTTGTCGGCCCCAAAGAGCAGCGATGGGGGATTGGGGTGGACCAGAAGTTGCATGTAGTTCAAGGCAAACTTCTCAATATAGTCCCGCAGTTGGTCTTTTTCATACATGCGCTTCAAAAAAGCCAGGGCAGTTGTCCGCACCTGAAAATGAGTCAATCATAGCGATGCTCTAAGTGTAATTACAGAAACATTACAATCTATCAGTTACAAATTTTTAATTATTATTAATTTAGTCAATATTTACTGCTAAGTTTTTATTTTTGAATATTGGAAAATCCCTTTAGGTACAGCTAAGTCAATATATTTTATTTGTCTACTATTAATTTTGTATGGCCAAATATTGCCTGAATAAATAAAGGTTAAATAAATGACATTTAAAAAATCTACCACTATCCTGGACAAATACTGTATTTTTGTGGCAAAACACAACTTTTTTGGGTCAACTATTGCCTTTTTGAGAGCAAATGTAGCGTTTGAATGTGTACGCATTGTATTTCTGTAGGAAACCACTAACACTCTCCTGGCTGAGAAAATTATATTTGTGAGAAAAGATAAAGATAAGATTTTATGAACAACACTTTCGTTTTCGTGGATAAATATTGCCTTTTTGCAAGCAAACAGTGTTTTAATGGCTAAATGTTGCATTTATGTGCGAAACTACCACTCTCCTGGACAATTTCTGGACAAATACGACCTTTTTGTGCGCAAATAGTGGTATAATAGCCAAGTATTTCCATTTCTATGGGAAATTACCACTTTCTTGGAAAAATACTGCATTTTCGTGACAATATAAAACATTCGTGGCTGTTTCAGTATTGTGGAAAAATATTGCCTTTTTGTGAGCATGTATGGTGTTTTAATTGTTAATTGTTGCATTTTGGGGGGGGGGGGGGAGACTATCACCTTACTGGGCTATTTCTGGACAATGTAGCCTTTTTGTGAGAAAATATGGTGTCTTAATTAATAATAATGCATTTCTGCGGAAAACTACAAACTACAATTTAATTTACCCATTTACGGGTAATTGCAAATTAAAAAAATAATTTCAAAAGTAAAATGAAGAAAATAACTATATTACAGCTAGCAGAAGACGTTTTAGCCTGAATGTTTTTTTTAATTTAAAATCAAAAAATTTTTCTAAATTTAGTTTGAAAAGGGTCGATTTGGTTAGAAAGCATGGCTACATTTATTCTGCGCATTGGACTTGCGCTAAATAAAACCATATTTTCCATTATGGTGTTAACGTAAGTGTTTATAGAAGATCTATTTCTTTGTTTACTTTAAATCGGGTTAATTTGACCTGTGATGTAACAGGAGGGTTTTAAAAAGACATGGCTGCATTTATACAGACGTGTCGAACTTTAAATAAAACCACATTTTCATTATAGTGTTTCCATTTATGCTTACAGAATATACTTTAAAACAGGTCAACTTAACCCACAACATAACATAGGAGAGGTTTATTAACCAGACGAAATATTGACAGCAATGTTCTCACCTTCTCCTTTTCATGAGAGCTGAGATCCAGTAGCACGTGAAGGTACTGGAATTGCCTTGAAGGCCGCTTGATGATGAGCTCCTTGAGCGTAGTCATGCCTAAATACACCCGCGACTGCAACAACATTGACAAGAAAACAGGTGAGTGGAAAGTTACAATGAAATAGTAGTGTCTTCACCCTTTGACGTACCTCATCCTCACAGTAACGTCGGATTACTTCCAGTGCCGACTCTGTTATGATGGGAGCCTCCAGTACCAATTTGGTAAAGAGTCTGTGGGACAGTAACAAATGTTACTCATCCAACTGGAATTCATTGAAAATTCATTCTCTGAAGCCAGTTTCACTAGGCAACAAGAAATTTGGTTGGTGTGTCTATCATGAGCAGACCCACAAAAAAGTCTGAAGAAGCCATGCCTGAAAAAACATTAAGTCTGCCATTCTGGCGTGAAGCGGAAATTTTAGTGTCATTTTGGCCATTTGCTGGGCTCCTTCAAAGATGAACTTTTCCTCCCGCTTTGTTACCATCATATTTTTTTTTGTTTTTCATTATTAGGTGTCATCCGGGAGGATCTCAGAGTAGAGCCGCTTATCCTCCACATCGAGAGGAGCCAGATGAGGTGGCTGGGGCATCTAATTCGGGTGCTTCCCGGATGCCTCCCTGGTGAGGTGTTCCGGGCACGTCCCACCGGGAGGAGACCCTCGGGGACGACCCAGGACACGCTGGAGAGACTACATCCTTCAGCTGGCCTGGGAACGCCTCGGGATCCCCCCGGAAGAACGAGTTGAAGTGGCTGGGGAGAGGGAAGTCTGGGCGTCCCTGTTAAAGCTACTGCCCCCGCGACCCGACCTTGGATAAGCAGTAGAAAATGGATGGATGGGTGGATGGATGGATGATTCAGTATGGTCCAAGGACAACTGCAATTTTTGTTGATTCGCCAAAAAACACAAAATAATGCAGTTCATCAATTATTTGAAAACTCAAAAGTTGGTATGTATGTGTATCATGACATGTACAAGTCAGACACTATTTTGGAGGTAGATTCAGCCATTTTCTGGGATCCTTCAAAGACAAACCCTTTCTCTAGATTTTATCCAATTGCTGCCAAATTTACATCATATACACTAGACAGATGGAAAAAGTTGAATTCCAACATTTTTTTTAAGTTTTTCTTCATACCATGTGGTCAAAGAACAGCTGCAAATTTTGCAGTTGCCAAAAAAAGGAACTCTTAATAACTAGTGGTCAAATTCCAGAAGGTTGCTTAAAAAAAAATATATATATAATAAAAAATTTGCCCCGGAAGCCAGTTTAACTTGCAACATGAATTTCGCTGGACATGTTCATCAAGATGGGATACAGAAAACAGTCTCAAGAAGCCATGCCTGGAAGCACACAGTCTCAGGGAGATTTTGGCTATTTCCAGGGGTTCTTAAAATCCTCAATGAATTAATAAATGCCACTTCATTTGGTCCTCACCCATCCTTCTGCTCGGGCTTCTCCTGCAGTCCAGACAGCAGCGTGTACAGACACTGGTCGTAGCTGTCCAGCAGCCCCGAGGGTAGCTGGCTAAGGTAAGTGTTGTACTCCTGATAGAGGAGCGAAAAGGCCAGCTCGCTCCTGGTGCGGATGTCCTCCAAAATGAAGTGTAGCACGTCCTCCTTCATGACACCCTCGAACTGTGTCACCAGCTTGGAGAGGAGCTTCACTCTGACCTGACAAAGGAACATGCGGCGTGGTTATTTAGAAGAAAATATTGGTATGATGAGAATGGTTGAGACTATGCCCTTAAAATAAAATCTTCATTTCCGATTGTAACCAATTACTATCCCCTTTGATAAAAAGGCAAATTAAATTATTCTAATCAAGTCTTATTTTTTGGATTTTTTTCCCCTTTCAGGAATATGCTTTATTTCCCTTGAAAACGAAGAGACTTTTATAGCCCCACCCGCCCCCAAATACTCAAATCTTTACAGGGACGGGCGGCCTGGTACCAAATGGTTAATGGCACAGTACCGGTCCACAGTACGGGGGTTGGGGTGCAATATACTATAAGACAAAGTATTGTAAAACAGTCAAAATATTCTGCCTGTAATTCATCTTTGTTGTTGTCAGCGTTAAGCGACTCAAAAAGTTATTTTATTCATTATAAATGTTTTCATTAATCAGCCGAATAAACGGTTATCAGAATTTTATTCTGACAGACATCGGAAACGGTATTGGCCTGAAAAAAATCAATTTCAGTCGGGTCCTAAACAAAACTGTCACTGAAAGTAATGTGAATAAAAGGTACTGCTTCCTTACAAAATTGAATTTGTTGTTGAAAATGTAAACAAAATAGCATCCTACATACTTTTGGCACTGGACTCACACTTAAGAACAAGACGCTTTAAGTAGCCAACCAGGGGCCGAGTTCTGGCCAAATGATGCTCTGGTTGTCTCTCTCTCTCTTTTTTTTTTTTTAAAGCGAAATTGTCAGGCAGCAAACAAGCAATTCCTCAGAATTGAATTACTGGTAATCTGTTCTACAAAAGAAGCTGTTCCGATTCCCATCCCTAATCAACATGTTGCTAAATTACTCCTTTGACACTGTAAAAATAAGGTACGATGTCTGTGACAATGTTCAGCATGTTTGACTCTGCGATTGCATTCCACTGGGCTTTCTTATCATACGGAACGTTTAAAAAAATATGAACATTGTCCTGACCAAAAAATTCAATCACCCAGCCCTAATTGAAAGTGAACTCTCACATGGGACATCCCACTTTGAGTAATTGTCTTCTCGGAATGAAGGATGCGTTTGATGGTCTTGGAGGTCAACTGCTCAATCTGCGTGTCCGATAAAGGCTGAACCACGTCCGACAGCCTGAAGACTTTCTTCCTTCCAGTCGGCCCGGCCAATCTGCTTACGAAAAACAAATACAGTCCATAAGCATTCATGATACATCTCCTACCATTTCTTTGTTGTTAGCAGATCTCACTTGGTTTGTGCCGACGGAAGGATGGGCTCTGGAAGCCTTTTGACAGTGGCGGGGTTGGGAGCCTTTTCTTTATCCGAGTAACCCCCCACAACGGAGATGGCCTGGCCCACCATCACGGGGACTTTGCGCTTGATGAGCAGGTCCCTGGTGCCTGCGTCATCCTCGTTGCCATCCTCTTTGCCCGAGTCATTCTCTCTCGCTTTGCACTGCTCTAATCCTAAATAGTTACGTATGAAGTGCAACAACAATGAAAAAAACAGCATAGTCAATATTTCATGGGATTTTCCATTTTGTGAGGATAAGCGGCATGGAAAATGGATGGATAGAAATTGCAAAAGTTCTTTGATCAACGTGGCCTATTGCCAAAAACATGTCCTACAAACAGCATTTACAACTCATTACTAACGCCATGAATCAATATGATTAGTTGATTACACTTATTAAGCCACTAAACTTGAGTGTTGGCAACATGTGTTTAGTCAGCCACATTTTAATTCACCTGTTTCTATCCTTTGGTAGGCACTGCTGTTTTGGTTAGCAACAGAGCTCAACTGGGCTCAACAGTTAAATCGTCAATAGCCGAGTGTGAACGACAGTATTTAAAAGAGAGGCGTTCACTTTCGTAGCTCTTCCTTTTAAGGATGCTCCAAAAGTTTTATGAGAGTTGAGGTCAACGGATGATGGTGGCCACAACCTGGGTTTTTCCTGCCTTAACACCCATAGCTGCGAACGCTTCAATGGTATATTTGCTGCTCGTCAGTGTTTCTTCAATAGCTGCTTTCTTTATAGGAAGCATTTGCCTGATAGGTGGCACGGTGGACGACTGGTTAGCACATCAGCTTCACAGTTCTGAGGACCTGGGTTCAAATGTGGCCTCCCCTGTGTGGAGTTTGTATGTTCTCCCCGTGACTGCGTGGGTTTTCTCCGGATACTCCGGTTTCCTCCCACATCCCAAAAACATGCATGGTAAGTTAATTGAAAGACTAAATTTCCCGGAGTGGAGTGAATGTGAGTGTGATTGGTTGTTTGTTTATGTGCCCTGCGATTGGCTGCCGACCAGTTCAGGGTGTACCCCGCCTGAATGTCTTTTGCTCTTTGTTTTTAAATGCTTTTTATGTAAACCAAATGGAGTTACCTTGCATATGAAATGCACTATATAAATACATTTGCCTTGCCTTTAAAAACCTCTTACCTCTGAGTCATGCATGTATTTTTTAAAGACTATTTTATTGAAATGTCCAGTGTTTTCATTCTTTTCACAGAGATCATTTAGTCACCTTCAGGCATCTAAAAGGGGTCTACCAGATAATTCCCCAATTACTTCAGCCTGAACATTAAATCACTATTCTGTGCTAAAATTATTTTCATGTGAAGTTTTAAACTTTGGTTTACCAACCTGGACCAATTCCAGCAGCAGTCATCTGCGTGGCCATCAGCCGGGCCAAATGCCTGATTTGGGCATCGGTCCCTGCCGACTCCACAGGCGTGTATGTGGCCTGGAAGGATGCCGGCATGGTGTCGGGCAGATACACCATGCTGATCAACACCTGGACAAAAAGACATTTGTCAAGTTTATTATGCTGGGAAAAACGAACGACAAGAGGGGTCAAGTTGACCGCTCACCAGATTGGCGACATTCTCAGCATTGAGCAGCGGGCGTAGGAAGTCGGCAGTAAGGTCAATGGCGGACTGTGCCACTGGGGCAGGAGCTGGCTTGGGGGCTGAGAGAGGGGCTGACTCCTCCTTGTCCTCATCATCTTCCATCAGTGTTTGCTCTGAATACATACACATAGCAGAACCAGTCATGAACTCAAGGTATACGTGTAGTTTACTACAACTACGAGACTCACTTCCCAGGGCCATTTGATTTCTAATCGTTTCTGACTGGCTGAGGTCAGTATGCATCTAGCTGTCGCAATGCGCTGAGCCGCAATGGCTGCAAATGATAAAAGCTGGCTGTACTTATTTTGGGTGTATTAGCCAACTGGCACTCACCCATCTTGACCTTCTTCCCCTCTGTGTACTGATCATGCCGCGGCCTCTTGCGCTGCTCCCTCAGCGCCGGCGTGGAGCGTGTGATTTCGCTCTGGGGCATGCCGAGGTCCAACAGCAAAGTGCTGATCTGACCCTGGAACTCCAGACTACATGGGTGCTTGAGCACAGCCACCAGGTGCAGCTTGAGGTTCTTGCGCACGCTGCTCACCTGCGACTTGGCCAGTGTGGGCGGAAGATTGGCTTTAAAAATAAAAAAATAAATAAATGTTGGAGTTCATAGTAATTAAATTTAATTGTATGGTAAATTTTACCCAATTCCTCACTCACCGTGTAACGTCTCGTACGCCTGTACAACCTTGGACATAAACATGGGCCTTTGGCGGGCGATAGTGGCTAGTGAGCCCAGTGCAGTGGTCAGGTTAATGCTGGAAATAGCAGGATGGACCATAAACTTCAGCAGCTTATCCAGCGCTGACTTTCCCTCATCACTCAAAACATCTGCAGAGAAAAATGATGACATTTAATCCATTTATTCAGTTTAAGAATACACTACTAGTCAAGTAGTATTCCAGCAGTGGTTGGCTGTGCATTTGGTATCGGGGCATCAGTGAGGACTAACCTTACTTAATCCACGTTTTAATACCACAACACTCGCATAGCAATTATAGAAAGTAGAAACAATCAAGATTATACAAATTACTTAAGAGTAAAAAGTACACAATGAAATAATTACACTGAGTAAAAAGTGAGTAACTTCAGATTTTTAAACCACAGCATGAACATCAATAAAATAAAAAGAAAATGTGAATGTGCAAATTTTTATATTGCTGTGTGTGCGCGTATGTTTGCGTGTGCGTGCGTGGGTGTATACACAGCCAAAACTACAAAAAAAACATCTGAAATTGTATATAAATATATATATATATATATATATATACACACACACACACACACATATATATAATATAAACACACACATATATATATATATATATAGCCACTACCACCCCACTATGTGCATTAGAATTTATATATATATATATATATATTCTAATCCACATAGTGGGGTGGTAGTGGCTGACAGAAGGGTCGGTGGTTCGAAACCCAGCTCTGACTAACCACTGTCGAGGTGTCCATGAGCAAGACACTGAACCCTAAATTGCCTCCAGGTCAGTATTGTAAATGAGAACTTGTTCTCCATTGCCTTACCTGGTTAAATAAAGAATAAAAATATAAAAAATAGGAGAAGCCTTGCAGCCAAAAGAAAAGCTACCAAATCAAGAGAATGGACTGTATGGAATAAGTTAATACAATTTTATTGCATGAATATTAGAATTTAGGTTATTAACATAGATCAGTACTGATAATGTTTACCCATTTTTCATACCGTAGCGGATGTATGTGTGGTCTTTGGGTACTTTGTCCAAGCTGATGTCGCTCTCCTGCCTCTTGGGCACGTCTGAGTCGGCCACGCGAGGCGACAGGGTGACAATGAGTGACTCGGTGAATTTGATGGCGTGAGTCCGCACACCGTCGTTCTCCGAGTCCAGCAGCGCTAGGACGTCGCCTTTCATCTGCGTCACCATGTCCCAGCAGGCTTCCTGCATATCCGACACGGCTTTGGCTCGCACCAGCCACTGGTGCAAAAAAGAGGCAGAAGATGAAACATGTTAGTTAGCATCTGTTCTATATAGTTTGACAAACATTTTCTTGGATACGTGATTGAGGCTAATTTGGGTGAATTCCAAGTAGTTGTCAATGTACAAGCACCGGAATTCACCTGAAATGTCTGCTTTAAACCAAAATGGCCGACTTGCAGTTCAATTTCAGGGATAGATCCTGACTTTTTTTTTTTTTTTTTTTAAACTGGTGTATGGGGGTAATGTTTTCTAACTTTCTACGGGGCGCTACTGAGTGAGATTTGGGGACTCACAGTCATGACCACTAAAATAAGACTGGTGTAACCAACACGAAAGCTGTCTGGGGGGGGGATTTCTCAATTTTCTAAAACACACTACTGTGTTTTTTGGGGTATCATGTTGGGGGACCTCTTGACATAAATACATTTTCACTCATTTTTAAGATACACATGCTTGCAAATTTGTTTTTAATTTTCAGGTATGGTGCAACCAACATGAGTAAAATACAAGCCATTTTTATAGAAAGTTACCTGTAGAGTAACTTTGTATATCTGCGTGAGCGTGAGAACGGCTTTCTTCACCACGTTGACACTGTCGTCCTTGATCAGCATGTTCAGGTTTGCAATTAGCCTGAGGAGCAGCTCGTTGTCCCGTTTACTAGAAAGAAAGAAGTTTATCTTGATAAGCTCCAATTACGAGTAGTCAAAAACATGGGCCTCATTCACTAATAAATTCGTAGAAATGTTCTCACTCTGCATGTTGAGCGTATACATAAAATTACCGTCAGATTCATTGCATTTGCAGTTGATAAAATGAATGAAATTAGCGTTGGAAGCGACAGAAAATATATGATCCATATGCGCCAAACTACTGTGTCTGTAAATCTATTGACATATTTGCACATTTGTCTTTTTCATGGTTATTTAGGACATTAGTTAACTGATTTGTAGTGTTGTTACGGGTTGAGCCGAGTCTTCGAGGCGTGTGTCGAGTAATGGAGGGTGTGTCCGCAGAGTGCGTATCGAGGCTTGCTTCATTTAGGGGAGGAGTAAGTGATGACGTCTGAAGCCTCCCCTGTACCACGTGACCGATTCGGGAAGCGCTTCAGAGTTTGTCACGAGATTTGACAGCAACATAAAACCCCCATGCAGGCCCCATTCAAAATGTGTGGTTTTTTTATAGAGTTGCGGTCAGCTCAGAGTTTGGATAAAGAATGTGTAGTTTGTATAGGCTATTAGAGTTTGGAGAGTGTTTGAAGCATTGTTTGGATATAGCTTGGGCCGTAGATAGCGAGCAATCGCGACGTCACTCCTCGGAATCCTTGGAAAGAGGCTGCTGCCCGCTAACCCGGCATCCTGGTCTAATAGCCCAGCCGTTGGTGCACTCAACTCGCAGCCTGGGGTATGGTGGTTGCCTGAGCTCGAACCACAAGCAGCACCGTGCCGTATAAGTAACTGTTATTGAGGCTGATCAAATACATTTGTTTATTAAAAACTGCATTTTCCAGCATTTCTTCTTTTATTCAAAGGGAAGGTAGTTTTTGTCTTCTAAGAAAGTAAGGTACAATAAAACCTCACTGAGAGCCAAAATTCCTGTACCCCAGTTTATATAATTTTCCTCTTGAATGAATCACTTTAAAAAAAATAAATGTTATTTCTAAATAAGGACTTTCAAAATCCTCTGCCCTCTTAAGCCCATGCCATTTTCCCAAAGTGACAGAAAAACATTTTACAACCTGCCATACAACTGTTGAGGAACATTTAAAGCACACAGAATACATTCAAAAATAATATATTTTACACATTATGTTGGGAAATTACTCGGTCAAACATTGTTTTGTAATACATAGTCATTCACAAGAGCCAAAAAGACGCAAAAACGCAACGCAGCACATACTGTATGTGGTAAAGATACAGCTACCTGTGATTATGCACATGGCCAGCAGGTGGTTTCGTGTGCAATGAAGCATCAAGAAATGAACCATTACTCAAACCAATGGCTGAAGTGTCACGATGCTTCATGAAGCTTCGTCTCGCCATCACCACTGATTAGAAAATTCCTGGTTTGAGTTATTGTTGTTAAACTTATTACTTTTATAAATGAGTGGTTCCAATGTGTTATGCGTCCTGTTTAAAAAGATGGGTGTTTGACGCTTTTTCAAAAGTTGATCCTGCATTATTTGTGCACGCGTATAGTCGGAGGAGGTTCTAAATTTGTTTGCAGAGTACAAACAAAAACAAGTACGAACATATTAATGAATCACAGATTTGTCCGTCAAACTCGCGTAAGCATGATTTAAGCACAAAACCATGCATACGCACGTAACTTCCAAAATGGCTGACAGGAAGAGGACAGGCTTAAAACCTTTTTTAAATAACCTTAAAACAAATATTTAAACTCCAAACTGTGAAACTTCAGACAAAGAAAAATCTATTGTTAGTTGGCTAAACTTAATTGCGCTCATTACTTCTTGATTGCCCCTCCTACTATACAAGCACCCACCATGCTTCTTCGATGAAGCCGATGACAAACTTTCTCACTTCTATGGACTTGTCCGTCTGAAAGGCGATCATCTCCTGCGGGGTCAGTGAGAGTGGGAAAATAAGAAAATAAATTTGTATTGTAATGGTGAGATGACACATGCTCACATGCATTCTTACATCGAGGAAATTGTCAAGGAGAGAGGGATCTTTGTTGATGATTAGCTCCTGAACCTGAAAAAGAAATGGTGGCGTAAAAAAAAAATATTTGTGTTGGGTGATGTCCCCGCTGTATGCGACACACACACAGATCAGATACAAAATTTACCAAGTATAATCCGGCAACACTGGCGTGATAAAGTGCTACCTCAACGAGGGAAAATACAGCCAAATCTTTATGGGCGCTCGCTTTTTAGGGGAGTGGGGGTAGGATATGATTAAATTAGCCAGTCCTGGCTTTTTGTATGGGCTATTCATTTGCAATCTGAATGCAAAGAGATTCTCAGAATCTACAATAACACCACAAAAAGTTGCTAATTTGTTGCTAGTCAAGTTTTTTGAGTAATAGCTATTAGAAGGGTTGGAAATGTCGCTACATTTACCGTCAAAGTCAGTAAAAGGAGTGTAATAATAGTTACAAAACAACTTCAATTCTATACATTTGTATTAATTCAAAAATAATAATAGGATACTAATTAGGAGACACGATATACTAAAACGTTTACATTTTGAACATTTTTAAACACTATTGAACATTTATCCATCCATTTTCTGTACCGCTTCTCCTCACTAGGGTCGCGGAGCCTATCCCAGCTATCTTCGGGCGAGAGACGGGGTACTCTCTGAACTGGTCGCAAGCCAATCGCAGGTCACATATAAACAAACAACCATTCGCACTCACATTCACACCATTGAACATTTAATGTTTGTTTTTGTTTTTTATTTTAATTTGAAAATAACATTTTACTATAGCCTGAGTAGCCTTGCAAACAGGCTTTGCCATGTCTGTCAGTTGCCCTCGGCTGTTGGACATGTAGGCCAAATAATTCTAGATGACACGGCATGCGTCTTGGTTCTCGGCAAGGAATGGAAGGTCCGGAGGAGTGCGAGTTTGTAGCCATTTCTTGTCTCTGTGCTGTATTTTGTCAGTCTTGTACACGCACCAAAAGGCGCCGGCCACTTTAAACCTGAGCTTTGGAGGGTGCCATCGCTGTTTTTTTCCCCTTTTTAAACAGTACTTTAAACAACATGGTATAGTTTTACTTCAGCTGGTGAGGTACTGCAATACTTTTTTTAGTACCGGTACACCATGCAACAAGTGCTGGGCGACATATCAAGAAGCTTGATTCGATCGATATTTTATTCATGCTAGATATGGAAAAAGGGATTATCAATTTTATTTTCTATACTTTTCGCTACTCCATGAGATTTCCGCCAACATGGAGAAGATGCTGGCAACTAGTGAGCCATAAATAGTCCCAAAAATGGGCACGTCTATAATTTGGAAACAACCATAGTCTGCAAGACCTGTATAAACGATATTAGTGCAAAATCACCTGAAGATAAAGCACGTTATCGAGTGCAATGCATGTATCACATTAAAGAGAGCCCTGACACCGTGCCGCTCCTGTAATGTAAATAAGACAACGTCGTGGGGCACAGAGCTATCAGGGTGGCAGTTGTAGCGCTTGTGTTTTTGTGTTTGCTCCATGAACGGGGTGGAAAGATAACAAGATAGTAGATTGTTATTCACGGACAAGATAGAAAGTGTTCACTTGGTTTTGTACACGTTTGCTTTAGCAGCTACTAGCTAGGATTGTTGCGTGAGCGATCACGCCAATAGTCTGACAGTGGGCCGGCCTTCGCTGTCTGAGTTAACTGTTCCGGACTGTGCAGTTTGTACAGTGTGTATCACATTAAAGAGAGCCCTGACACCGTGCCGCTCCTGTAATGTAAATAAGACAACGCCTTCTCAAGAACCGATCTAGTATTTCTTTTTTGATTCGCTTTATTTACAGATCACCGCATTGTAGTCATTCAAGATTTTTCATTTTGGTGAATCACTAATTTTGAGATCATTATATTTTGAAATACTTTTAGAGTAAAGTCACTTCTTTGTGTTGTTTATAATTGTTAAATATACCTTCAGCTTTATCAGAATCAGAATCAGAATCATCTTTATTTGCCAAGTATGTCCAAAACACACAAGGAATTTGTCTCCGGTAGTTGGAGCCGCTCTAGTACAACAGACAGTCAATTTACAGAACACTTTGGAGACATAAAGACATTGACAAAAAACAATTGTGCAAAAAGATGGAGAGTCCTCTAGCACTTAGAGCAGTTCGAATGGCTAATATCGCAATAGTCCGGTGCAATGACCATTGTGCAAAGGGCACTGAGACTTCAAGGAGTGTATGCGGTTTAAAGTGACGAGTAGTGCGATAATCTGGGACAATGGTTGTGCAAATGTTACAGATACTCCTCAATCAGTGTGCAAATGGAGCAGATGCTACTCTGCCATGAGTGGCCAGTATATGCAAATAGTGCAGCACGGCGAGATAACTACAGTGAGTGCACGAGTAATACATAATTGGCCCCACAGAAATGTGACAACGAACTCAAGTCAAAAAATTGCCAGCTTGTTGTAATGGAATTATAAGTTAGCTGTTTAAGAAGTTGATATATATAGTGTAAATCAATTTGGTTCGGTCCAGTTTTATACATTTATAAACTTCAATACCATAAATATTGAGTCAAATCCAATATTGACATTAGGGGAAAACAATTGTGATATGAAATTTAGGCCTTATCGCCCAGCACTATGTGCAGCCCACCTTGAGTAGTCCTGACCTTGCACATCATTGGTGCCAACCTATGAAAATTCCCTTCCACAACAATTTGTCTGAAGTTCTAGATTTCAAAAAGCAGTGACGTACTAATTAATTTCCTGTTCAGACGCAACACCCTGTGTGAACGTGTATTATTTTATATTTATATCTCTAAACACTTATTCATTGGACTGTTATTTTGTTCAAAGTTGGTTACTCTCTGTGTAAACATGGTTCCCACCAGACCTTTGTGACAAGTGTACTGTATCACAGAATCAATTATTTCAATGTTTTGCAACTGCATGTAACAATAGTTTAGCAATTAGCATGGCTTAGACATCGTCTTCACCTATCCACTCCTCTTCCTTCCTTCGTGACGAAGCACGGTATGAAGTGTAGCTTATTCGTTACAATTGAGGCAATGATCAGTGACTTACAATGCTTTGACACCGGACGTAAAGAAAACTTTTCGCCTCGTGGATTGGCAACCTGGGGGCGGTCGTAATAAAATGGGGTGCACCAAGCAGCTATTCAATGTGGAAGCTGGATTTTTTTCTTCCCCCCAATATCCGGTACAATCAGTCTTACGGCCGTAACCAGTCAACCTTCAGTGATTTTCGTAACACAATACTGATGTTCCGTAACATTTGGCAGCTCTTCAACACCCTAGCACCTCCCCAGTAATCATGATAACGAAAGTGTAATTGGCATTAAAATAACATAAATCAACCATCCCACACACACCCCAAAAATTGAGCGATTTCAACCAGTTTTTTACAGAATACACGTGGGAACTGTTTCACAGTATGACCAAATTGCATTCTTTAAAAGGTAAATACTACTACTATTCATTTGCAGTTTCAGGAGAGTACAGACCTGTTTGAGCACTGCCAACTTTTCATCTGTGGGTATCAAGGCAGCCTGATTCAAAAGATCCACCACCTGAAAGCAGTAATGTATTTTATTACATGTTCAGGTTACATTTTATTATTCCATAGACAACCACTTACCTTTTCGCTGGTGGTCATGTCAATGACATTGGGTGTCTCTCCGTCTTCTGCGGAGAACTCCATGATGCCGTTCTACTTCCTTTACGATATATTACATCATATCCCCAATTCTGATGACATAAAACAATGTTACAGACAACTATAGATAAAATAAAGACAACCTACAATTTGGAAGTGACAATGGCGCGAGTTTATCATTGTTTACTGCTAACGTGCTAGCTCAGCTGGCACCATGCTAAGAACCGAGCATACCTCATGATAAAGTTAGTCAGAAGACTGTGTAAAGTACGTATCCTTAAATAACACATTTAACATCTCAATATGACACATATAAAGCGTTTGAATACATATTAAATACCTTACCTCAAATGAGAAAGACAGTTAGCTATCCGTGAATGAAGCAGCCAAAGTTCTGTTGCGGCGTTTTTTTTTTTTCTTCTTCTTTGTGTGCTAAAAACTTAAACCGCGCAGCCACACTGCCCCTGCAGGACATATTGCTTATTATTTTTCTCCTCACAGTACAGGTATAAATAAATAAAGAAACAATATGATAAATATATCGCCAATACGATAAATAAACTAAAATAAAATTAGGGGCGGTGGGTGGGGGTTGGCCAGGGGGCGGCATTGGGTTATTAGGTTAAAGTATTTTGAAAAACATTGACTGAAAAAATAAAATAAAATTATTCAAAAAAATATCAAACAAAAAAACTAAATTACCCAGATTTTTTTTTTTCAAGTGCATAAGATCCGCTTCCACAGTTCTTCAACAATATCTATAAATATATCAATTTTTATGACGTTGCTAAAATAATGGGGAAATCCACAGGGATAAACTAAAAATAATAAAGGGTTTCTGCCGAGTAATTTCAAGTACTTCCAATTTTAATTTTGTTTTACCTTAGAGGAGTGGTTCTTAACCTTGTTGGAGGTACGAAACCCCGCCAGTTTCATCTGGAGTTCACGAAACCCTTCCTAATTTGAAAAAAAATATATCGTTTAATTCAAACTCAAAACGGGTATATATTTTATTGTCTGTGTAGATTCTCAGTCATCCAGGTCATGCACAAAATGAACCACGCATCAGTTCCACCTTGGTAAGTGTCACTCTCATGTATGGAGGAACGGACTTCGTTGTGAAAATTCCCAACAAAATCTGTTCCTTTTCTTAATGTTATTTCTACAATCCTCGAAAAGGGTTCATAGGTAAAAGTAAATTTTTTGGGGGCTATTTTTTATTATTGGATACGCTGTCTTAAATACGCTGATACACAGCAAAGGTACTCAACTCAAGTGCATCGTTTAAATGTAAAATAAATATAGTTAAAAAAAAAAAAAGAACAAAGCATTTCAACTCGAGGCGGAGCGCCGCAATGGTAAACGCCCACCTTTGACGCAGCGTTGCGTTTTGAACGGCATGAACACGGCATTCAAAATGCAGTGTAAAAAGGCTTTTACGGATACATGCAAGCACGCACGTGTCGAGTCCTCCATTGAACCCCAGCAACTGCCTCACAGAACCCCTGGGGTTCAATCGAACCCAGGTTAAGAAACACTGCCTTCGCGGATCATCCCGGAAGTCTTCTCTCGCTGTAGTTGGTCGGCTCCACGTATTCACATCAGTGTTCACAGGCAGGGGTCATTGAATGCTTCATTATTTAATTTTTTAATGATACGTAAAATCCGTGACGAGAAACTGAACTGAAATTAAAATGAAGGGTTACAGCCGAGTAATTTAGTTCTTTCTTTTTTTTTTTTTTTTTTTATTATTTTGAAGGATGACTCCGGAAGTAGTCTCTCGCCACTGTTGGTCGACTTGACACGTCGAAAAATGGCGGCGATAATCACCCAAGCAAGGAATTCAGATATCTCCAAACTTCAGTTTTAACTTACCCAGTGGCAGAGGACTTTTCCATATTTTAATCTCCAGTGAAACAATTTTTGCTTTCCCATCGTGTCTGAAAGGGAGAAGGCATCGTTTAACGTGAGCTACACAAGGGTTGACTGGCAATTATTTATTTTATTTTTTGCTTTTAGCTGTTGTCAACAGCTGTGTGGTCAACTGTTGTCTTGTTCACAACAACACGACTGCTCTGCTAACTTGCTGCCACTTAGATTACTGCATTAATCGCCTCTAAACAGTACTTCAGTGTGTGTTGTCAATGACACGCTCTATCATTAAGTTATCTGTAACAAAATTATAAAACAATTTACAGTTGCTTCAATTTTGTTTCCAAGTTTTATGCACATTTTTCATTTTGTCTTCACAGCATCCCGATGGAGTGCATGTTCATCATGAACCGGATGGGCTCTCCGGGTAGCTCAGCTGCAGCCCAGCGAAGGCGAATGGCCCTGGGGGTGGTTATACTCCTGCTGGTGGACGTCATCTGGGTGGCCTCCTCTGAGCTGACATCAGTAAGGCCCACATTTGCAACTTTTTTTTTTCAGTTGCTTGACTTTGCATTCAAGGGGACATTAATTAATTATGAAATACGAACATTAGTTGCTTCAATGCAAATTGGCAAGGATTGGGGATGAATTGCTCCCTCCACCAGTGAAAACACAATCCGTGCTTTACTGCCGCTCGTCTCGTCGCAACCTCCTAGCTGCGCTCCCTAGTCGTCATGGTAACGAAAGCTGTACTCTGCGTTAGTTGAGGGGGGGTGGGATGATCAGTGGTTCATTTGCATGAGACAGGGCTGCCCCCTAAAACAGCCTAATTGATATGTTGTAATTGTCTTTATGGATGCTAGCAATTTTCTCCCACACTCTTGGGTGTACTTTCGCAAGTAGAAACCGCTCACAACATTGAGACTCTGCCCCCCGGTTGTTATGGTAACGGCAGCTGGACTTGCCTTTGGCTCTGCAGTATTTGGGGTGGGGCAAGGAGTGACTCATTTAACATAACACAGGACCACACCTTCAAAACAGGCACAGATAAACAGACTAGTTATACTTTCTGCGATCTAGTCAAAGTCACTATATGCTGCTGGAATAGATAGATGAACAAATATACATTATTTGTGGTAAATAAATAAGAACTTTCTGACCAATTAAACAAAATTGGGTAATTCCCCATGGCACACCTGAGGATTACTCACGACACACTAATGGTCCACAGGAAAATGGTTGGAATGAGAATCACTTGTATACTGTGTGACGTGAACCTCTCAGTGAATTGTTGTCTTCATTCCATCCCCGTTGCAGTATATTTTCCGGCGACAGGACTACAACAAGCCCTTCTTCAGCACCTTCACCAAGACATCCATGTTTGTGCTTTACTTGCTGGGGTTCCTGCTGTGGCGTCCCTGGAGGCAACAGTGTACCGGCTCGCTCAAACGCCGACACGCTTCACTTGTAAGTACAGTGAATCACGCTATTGGTGGGGAATAGGACCAACCCCTGCCGCAATTTGCGAAATCTGTGAATGATGAATGAAAGAGGTTTGTAATTGTGTATAGATGCCACAAGATGGTGACAAGCCACTTCAAACAAGAAGATCATAAAGCATCAATACCTTGCAAGGCTCGAAATGATCTTTTTTCTTTGAGGAGCAGTTTTGCTAATCATTTCTTCGTTTGAGGAGCATTTTTCAAATTTTGAGGTGCAATTTTTTTGCAGGTTAATCACACAGGGACCTGAAGCAAGGGTTTTATTAAACAATAAAAATACAACAATATAACGGGGGAGTTGAATGCAGAGCTGCAGCTGACGAATATTTTGATACTCGAGTATCCTACTGAAAATTCTTTCGAACAATCGAGTATTTGGATACACTATATCTTTGCTTGGTTAAGGAGCAATTCTGAATACAAAAAAAGAAAATAAGAGGTTTCGCTTAAGAACTAATGCCTAATTGGTTTCCTTTTTATATACTCAACAGTTTTTATTTCCTAAATTCACATTGTGCATAAAAGATAAGGCATTAATTAAAAAAAAAACAGCATTAACAGCTTTTGTGCATCTTTACTTAAGCAGCTAGCATTTTGTGACATATTAATACATTAGGTTCATGGCTGTGGATTTATGAGCTTAGACAAGCTGACTATGAATAAGACATTCTTTGTTTTAGAAGTGTTCAATTTCTTCAAACTAAAATGAAGAAACCTCAAGAGAAAACACTCCATTTTGGGTACATGATTTACTTGACTTTTATTCTTCTCTGGCCACAATTTTCACCTACCTGACTCAAAGTTTTTCCACTTACAGATCATCAGATGGTAGTATACTATACTGACCATTTGTCACACAGTGACTCCACTGAGCAAAAGCACCTATAAGTAACGTCATGGATGCGCACTGTACTTGTCAGCTTCGTAATAAACAAAGTCACAGATTCAACAGTAATCATAATTAACAAAGACGCTTCGCAGGGCTGTCGTCATGTTAGTAAAGTAGACTAACGTTAATCTCGCTGATTTGCGCTGTGTTAAGTTCACCTTCTCTCAGATCCCACGACACGGCGTCTTCGGCGGAGAGAAATGTCCGTGTTACAACGAACAGGTGGTCCCCTTGCATTTCACTATGAAATGCTTCCACACTTTCACCATGAACCTTTTTTTCTCTTCTCAATTTGGCGTCACGTCGCATCTTCCTGCTGTGTTCCCACTCCTTCAATCGAATAATGGCTTTACTTCCCCCTTCTACGTCGCACGGATCGGTGACGTAAGAGCGTTGTGTCACATACGCCCCACCGTGCGTTCATCTCTGTGACCATTTCCGTAGTAAAACTGTGATTCACAGTTTTGCTTTTCAGTGTGGTTTTGAGGCGCAAAATAAAAATTTTAACTCACAAACTGTGATGGGAGACCGCTTAATTTGAATCTTGCCATGGATCTAGCATGTACACAATCATGAACCCATGTTACATCAAGAACTGTATTCAGTAATTATTCAACACAAATAAACCACCATTCCATGAGGCTCATCAGTAGTATTTGTATATTAGCCCAGTGGTTCTCTAACTTTTTAAACCAATTACCACCTCAAAAAATACTCAGGCCTCCAAGTACCACCATAATGAACAACATTAAAATACAGTAAGTAATAGGCCTAAGTGTTCAGAAAGAAAAAAACGGGAAAAAGAGGTTTTTGATTCGAATGGTATCTGTCCACAGTTTGCTGATGCAGAAGCCTACTTTGCTCCCTGCACCAATGACACCACTGTGAACAACTGTTTGGTACGTATTGATTGGAACATTTTTACACATCTAACAAGTTAAGCTACATTTCTTGAACTTATACAAGCCTTTTAAATAGCGATGTATCCAGGTCCATTTGGCTTGAAGTGACAATTTGAATTCAGTGTGTGATTATTTAACCCTCCTGTTACGTTTCCTTCTTTGGTACACCAAAATATGGGTCAATGTTACCTGTTCAGTGATTAGTCGTTTGAGTTCTTTTCAAATAATAAAATGAAATGAAGAATATACTGTATGCCTGTTGTATTGTCTACATATGGCAAAAGAATAAAATCAGATGAACATTGACAATTGACAATTTAGTAAGGCAGGTCACTCTTATCTCATGGCGCCACTGTACTGTATTTAGCACAGTTATAGGATGTGCTGCATTTCCTTTTCATGCAGAGTGAACCACTGTACGTGCCCGTCAAGTTTCGGGACGTACCCGCCGATCTCTCCAACTGTTTAATCGAAACAGACTGTGAATCTTGTGAGTGGACGTCTTTTATTTTGCATTTATCCAGTTCCGGGTTGGACTTATTCTCCCCGTTTTCTGTTTGTCCGCCCTTGTCCCAGCAGCTTCTAAAAAGCAGCGGGTGCGTTTTAGCAACATCATGGAGGTGCGTCAGCTGCCCTCCACGCAAGCCCTGGAGGCCAAACTGTCCCGGATGTCCTACCCGGCCGCCAAGGACCACGAGGCCATGTTGGGCACGGTGGGCAAGCTTACCATCACCGACGTGGCCAAGATCAGCTTCTTTTTCTGCTTTGTGGTGAGTCTGTAAAACATTGCAGTCTTTAATGGTTTTTGTATGGCAACCAAGTGTGAAACTAAGCAATCAAGTAGCTATGATGACCAAAATTGTGTCTATGAGCAAGCCATTCTGAATTTTGCCCTACAATGATGTCACAATTTGGATCATTTACATATTCCCGCCCTACACCAAGTTTCTCCACCCGAAGCACGATCATGTGAAAGCCGTATGTGGATGTCAGTACAAGTGGATGCTAAATGTGTTGTAATTCTTTGTGTATTTTGATGGAAGAACTTCAGAAATCTTTTATAACGGCCTGTAAACTGTTTTAAAGTTCCTGTATTTTGCCAAACCAACTTTTTTCTAGTATTTTGGATGTAATATTGTCTCTATGGTGCCTCAGTGAACGTGAAATATGAATTAAAATCGTACACGTATTCCTGAGTTCCAGACGTTTTTCTCCCGAGAGGCCAAAAATATATTCTGAGTTAAATATATTTCCTGAGTTTATATATGTTACTAGTGAAGACTCCTTTTACTCTATGGGATGTTTAACTTTGGCTCCTTGCCTTTCTCCCCGGGCAGTGGTTCCTCGCCAACCTGTCTTATCAGGAAGCTCTCTCCGACACACAAGTGGCCATTGTCAACATTTTGTCGTCCACGTCAGGTGACTCACAGTCAACAGGATGACTGTTGCCATATCTCATTCTTGTTTAGACTCACTTCCTTTACTCCCTGTCTATCTGCAGGCCTGTTCACACTCATCTTGGCTGCTATATTTCCCAGCAACAGCAGCGACCGCTTCACATTGTCCAAGTTGTTAGCAGTGGCACTGAGGTAAGACATGTCAGAAACTTGTTTTAGGTGACGAATAAACATTCACCAAGACTACTTATTCTATTTAAACACTTTATATTCTAAAAGTGTATACTATAAAGTGTAATTTTGTGGCTTGGTGACGAAGTTCTGCCTCCACCAGTGAAAAAACAATTTAATTCTAACTAATGTCACTTCTCAACCTACCCCATCTACTGAGGGGCCAATTACGGGTACGACTTTCCTTACCATGACAACCAGGAGCAGCACTAAGGGAGTTGTGACAAGACGAGTAGCTACTACAAAGTAGTGAGATGCCTGAAAAACTCAGTTATTATTATTAATATAATAATAGCCCAAGCGGCACGGTGGACGACTGGTTAGAGCGTCAGCCTCACAGTTCTGAGGACCGGGGTTCAATCCCCAGCCCCGCCTGTGTGGAGTTTGCATTGTTCTCCCCGTGCCTGTGTGGGTTTTCTCCAGGCACTCCGGTTTCCTCCCACATCCCAGACGAATATGTTCGTCAAGTATGTTTTTCAACATGTAGGTATGGAAGAAGTGCAATTCAGCCTTGTAAATCACTGTAATGACAAACAGATCCCTGCAGATGGCGGCATTTCATCGCTTTGGATCTGAAATCAGCGTAGGTTTTGAGTAGAAAAAGATCAGAATGTGAATTTCGGCTTGTCCCGTTAATCATGAGGGCGAGAAATGCCAATACGTTGGAAGTCAGACAAGTTTAGGCACCCGACACTTAAACAGAGTTATGTATATGTATGGTATAAAAAAAGTATGTGTTGCCGTAGGAAGTAGAAAGTGTTTGTTGGAATCTTGAGAATAGTTGTCTCAGTTCATGAATTGAATGGCATGTGAAAAACTCCACTGACGTTCAACACCAGCCATGCAGTGAGTCGTTGTCGCTCACGGTGCGTTTCATAGTTGTATGTTTGTGAATAAATGATCCTTTTTGCCATGAGAAACCCTCTTTCAGTCTCGATTTTCTTGTTTTATAGTTTGAGGTGTCACAAAAGCAAAAAATATTAGCATCTCAAAAAGCTCATTTTCTCTCCTTTTGGGCAGAAGCCTGTGTTTTTGTGAAACCAACCCATGTTTTACCACTGATTACTAATAAAGGGAAAAAGCTAGACACTAACTTATTTTTCGGTGAAAGTAGAGAGTACCGTTTCTTTCGATATGTTCGGTGCTTTTATTGTCAAAGAACACAGTATTCTGTAGATCTTGAAAGATCAGTCACAATATTCTAAAACGACTGACAATATGGGGAACTCTGCTTTGAAAGAAGCTGGCAGTGAATGAGTTAAAAAGTGTGTCCCCATTGAAGTCTGTTTTGTCCTGCGTATTCATGTGGTTTCTGTTTTGTTTAGTATGGGAGGTGTTGCCCTGGTGAGCCTCTCCAGCATGGACCGGCCTGATGAGAAGGGCACCATAGGTAGGCATGTTGACAGCAATACTACCTTTTCCAAAGAATAATAATACTTAGTCAACAAGTGTAATGTACTGGCTATTGTTGGTGCAGGTACCTTGTGGTCCCTAGCTGGGGCCATTTTGTACGCCATCTACATCGTGATGATCAAGAGACGGGTGGATCGGGAGGATAAGCTCGACATTCCTATGTTCTTTGGTAAAATCCAAATCATCAGTGGATGACTGAAGTCCACTTCTGAGCCGTTTGTTTGTTTCTGTTTGTGTCTCTCAGGGTTTGTAGGCCTGTTCAACCTTCTGCTGCTGTGGCCGGGCTTCCTCCTCCTTCACTACACAGGCTTTGAGGCCTTTGAGCTTCCCAGCCAGCTGGTGTGGACCTACATCCTCATCAACGGCCTCATCGGGACAGTTCTCTCAGAGTTCCTCTGGCTGTGGTGGGGGCCTCACAAATCCTCGCCATTTGCAAACTTGTCTTATTATTTGCTTATGGTTGTTGTTCTTGCTTCCACAGGGGCTGCTTCCTCACGTCGTCACTCATTGGGACCCTGGCCCTGAGCCTCACCATACCGCTCTCTATGTTGGCAGATATTTTCATGCAGAAGGTCAGTTACAGTAGAAGCCTGATGCTTCACCATCCAAAATATGAAGAGTTTTGAAAGAAACAAGGCAACTGTTTAAGCCTCCTGTTGTGTTGCAGCTCAAGCTGACCTGTGTGAAAGTTTTGAATTCAAAAGTTTGGACAGTTTCTCAATCAATAGCATGAAAAAGTGTATCCAAACATTTGACTGGGAGTGTATATCACAATCAGAATCATCTTTATTTGCTAAGTATGTCCAAAAAACACACACAAGGAATTTGTCTCCGGTAGTTGGAGCCGCTCTAGTACGACAACAGACAGTCAATTGACAGAGAACACTTTTGAGACATAAAGACATTGAGAAAAACAGTCACTGAGCAATAAAGGGTTGCTAGTTATCTGGTAAAGCCGTTACAATTTTTTAAAATTGTTTTTATTTATTTATTTAGATGCAGAGTCCTCTAGCACTTAGAGCAGTTTGAATGACTAATATAGCAATAGTCCGGTGCAATGACCATTGTGCAAAGGGCGCCGAGACTTCAAGGAGTGTATGCAGTATCAAGTAACTAGTTGTGCGATAATCTGGGACAATGTTGATTGTGCAAATGTTGCAGATACTCCTCAGTTAGTGTGCAAGTGGTGCAGATGCTACTCTGGCATGAGTGGCCAGTATTGGTCAACAACAGATGTACAAATAGTGCAGCGTGGCGAGACTACGACAGTGAGTGCACAAGTAATGTATAATTGGCCCGACAGAAATGTGACAACAAGCTCAAGACCAAAAAATTGGCAGCATGTCGCAATGGAATTGTAGGCTAGCTGTTTAAGAAGTTGATTGCAGGAGGGAAGAAGCTGTTGGAATGTCTGCTAGTTCTAGTTTGCATTGATCGGTAGCGTCTACCTGAGGAAAGGAGCCGGAAGAGCCGGTGACCGGGATGTGGAGGGTCCGAGAGGATTTTGCACGCTCTTGTCTTAGTTCTGGCAGCGTGTAAGTCCTCAAGGGTGGGTAGCACTGATTCGATGACTGCTGTGTAGAACTGCACTGCACTATGTATTTGAAATTAAATGGAGGGCAAAAATATAATATAAATAATTATATAATTTTATTTGTATTTCATTACAAAAGTATTTTAATTTGTAATATACTGTTAAAGATTTATGGGAGTCATTTTTTCTGCACTTACAGTAGTCTTATTTTAAGCCGCCCAACTTAAAAATGAATCTTTTTGTTGCCTGAACAACATTGGGGGGATTTAAGGTATTGCAGTCTTATTTTAACCTGTTCAACCTTATTTTTTTAATGGTAATTTCATTTTTGATGTGCAAATGTTTTTTTTTTTTTAAGATGCTTTACTTTAGTCGAATTTTAACCTGCACAACTCTATTTTAGCTTGCACAATTTAAGGGGGACTTAGGGTAGGCTTATTTGAAGATGGGCAACCTTTAGGGTTTGTTTTTTACCAGCATGACCTTTAGGGTTGTTAAAGACAGTTTTTATTTTTTTTTACCCTTTGGAACTTTTGGGAGATTTGCAGGAGTCCCATTTTAACATAAGCAAGTTTTGGGAGATTTACAAGATTCGTGTTTTAAACTGTGGAACGTTTGGATTTTCACGGTAGTCTTATTTTAACAAGCGCATTTTGGGGGGTTTAAATGTAGACGATGAACAACGATGGCCTCTGATACATTAGATGATGTGCTTCTTGTTTGTCTCCTTGTTTATTTGCAGGTGCGTTTCTCATGGCTGTTTTTTGCAGGGGCGGTGCCCGTCTTCCTCTCCTTTTTCATCGCCACGCTGTTATGCCACTACAACAACTGGGACCCAGTCATGGTGGGTCTGAGGAGACTGTACGCCTTCGTTTTTAGAAGACATCGCATTCAGAGGTATGCTCAGGGGCTGTCATATAAAATCATGAGTACAATTTACTCATGTAAATATGTGTATTTCAGAGCATATTATTAATTAACAACCCTCATGTTGCGTTCATTTCTCAGAGACAGTCATAATGTTCTTGGGTTAGTTTGACCCTGGGTGCGTTTTATCATCCAAAAGTGTCAGAAACGAAAAAAAATGGTTATCTCATTAATACTGTAACTCAATTACTCACGATTTCAATCAATATTTACAGCATTACCTCTCATAGATGTTGGTAGAATGAGGATAGTTTGATGGTTTTCCATCAAAAATTGCATCTTAAAAACTGTTTTGTAATGAACCATTTTCATTTTATATGTGATTACTAGACTTTACGCCGATCTGATTGGCCTGGTCGGTATCGGCCGATAATTAGCATTTTATGCTGATCGGCTTTAATGTCATAATTCGCCGATCCGATCAATGACATCGTTGATCGGCTCCGCAAAAGACATTTACTCCATGTCGCCGTCGTGTACAGTATATTCGAATCCAAAAGCTAGTTTATTTCTAGCCTTGTCGCGTGTCTTTTGACGTAGTCCTGTAAATATCTGACCACCAATAAAGTTATTAAAAAGAAAAAACATGTCGGCGGTGTGGGACAGACAACACGTAATGCCGGACGGATCAGGCTACGAGACAAATTTGGTCTTTCACGAATGCACTAAGTCAGACTACTGCAATAAAATCTTGTATTCCGATACCACCGCATCCCGTCTTTTAGCATCACTGGGCTTCATCTTGTCAACTCAAACGCAACCGGATACCCTGGTTACCATGGCGACAACAACACTAATGGATCGCGCCGTGTGTTCATAAGAAGAAAATGGGGAAAAAACGTGTGTTGGTGGTCACCGGTGCTCGGGAGAGGACGTTCGTTTAAGACTTCTGAATCTGTGAGAACATTTCATAACTTCTCAAAAATAAATTCACATCATATTTAAAGTTTTTTTTAAAAGGCTCAAAGCTCGACTTGACTCATCGAAGGCTTTTATAACCAGTGGCGCAACAAGTCAACATGTGGTAGTGAGTAAGAAAGAAAAAGCCCATAACAGCGGGACAGAATTACTGGATGTGAGAAATGTGATATGGATAACTTAAATTCAGTGACATTTTACAGGGGTCGTTGTTATCATGCAGGATATGTAATGGACTGACCTTTTGCGTCAATTGTGGTTTTTGCGAAAATTCCAAGACCCCATCAAGTAAACAGACCTATAGCGCAGCCAAAAACATAAATCACTTGAAGTGCTTTTTATAAATTGGTTCCTAGTTTTTATTTTTAATTTAAAAAAAATTAAAATAAATATTTCTTTATTTCTTGGCAAAGATACCCATTTGCCCAATACTAATGATAATCCCATCCCTGGCATCTCAATGAGTTCAAATAATTTTTTTATTGGATCCTTGTAGAAAAAAAAATTATAATAAATCTATTTCTTGATAAGGTATCCAATCAAATTCTGATTTGATTCAGATTCACCCAATCAAAATCAAAAATGTTGTTTAACTCATGATGATGATGCCATGCCTCACGCTGGCATCATCATGAGTTCAAATATTTATTTCAAATTGGATCCAAGTAAAAACCGAAATTGATTTATTGTTAAAAGATACACATTCACCCCCCAAAAAATTCACGATGATGCCATGTCGAAAAAAAACAAAACAAATTGGATCATCGTTAAAAAAACAACTATTTCTTACTAAAAGATATCCATGTACAGAGATCTTGTTTGATGTGTACCGCGTCTGAGATGCACTAAAATGAGCAGGGATGCATAAAGCATGGTGAACCTGCTTCCACAGACGCACAAAATTGCTTACCCATGTATGTGTGTGTTGCTGGAGCGCTTCAGTCAACCATTATCCACTAAAAGTGCCAGTCTTGTCTTGGTGCCAGCCAATCAGAGGCAGAGCAGGACAGTTTATCATTCCATAAATATAATGGACACGATACTTTTTTCCGGACTCGATAAATTTTCATTGTTGTGGTAACACGCGGCACGCCGCTCACAACGGAGCCGGCCGCTGGCAGAACGGCTTTGGCTCCGTAGAGGCACACACCTGGGACACTTTCGGGAAAGTTCACTATTTATTAAGTTCGCTAGCCCGTGAGCTAACTAGCTAGCGAGCTAAGGAGCTAAAAAGCTCGCTCTGGCTGGCTCGATCGTGACGACATACAGAGGTCACTAACTGGCGGACTGCGGTCTGACCCAGAAGCAGTCCCATACGTACCCACAAAAAAGAAAGGTTATTGACATACGGAGCGCCCTAACATATCACAGGTTTTACGGTAGTGTTGAACCAATCACATGCAAGGTCAGTCACCCCCTTCAGCCAATCAAATCTTTATCTGAGCCCGTAATCACTGAGTGCCCACAGCCCAGACAGAGACGAGGAGAAACGTAGCAGGGGAGAACGAGACTTGATGTGTAAATTGAGTTAAAGAAGGAGAAAGATCAGAAAATGAAGAAAACATTTGGAAAAAAATGACGCTTAAAATGTAGGTCTATTAAAATGGAACGGTCAGTGTTATTTTTGTTTATATTTTTAGTGGGAAGTTCCCACTGGGAGCACTTATTAAAAGTGCATATATATGCGAAACGCCCTCATGAAATAAAACAATGTTTTGAACAAACATAACCTCTAAAACGGTGCAGTTGTTAAGACTAGGTAAAATATGTAAAATTGTTTGAGACTTCACTGGTGTGTCAAGATGCCAAACAGAAAAGAAGAAACCCAAACTTGATTTTTCTTAAGTTAAGCAATTTAGTGGACTAACTTTCTCTTTTTATTTACCTGCTCTTATTGTGAAATGGAGCCCTACTTTTATTTAGTAAATGAGAGAACATTACACTGTTGTGCTCATATGTTTGATTACCAGGGCACAATTTGTAAAACGTGTACAATTCTTTATTATGCTCTAATATCATGATATCAGTGGCATTTATAAAAAAAAAAAAAAAAAAAAAACAACCTACAATACTATCGTTGATCGTGAAAGTTTTTGGCGAAATATATTGTTCTAAAAAAATGTGCTATCGTGGCAGGCCTAAACACACATAATATATTGAAAGAGAGCAAGAGCAATGGAAATCAAAACTATCCTACAAACAATATAAAACATAATATAACATGCAATCAAAATCTGCAATATAGCAGTACCGCGAAGGAAGAACCGTGACGTAGCGGAGGATTACTTTATCTGTATTCTGTGATGAGCCATTGCAGGGACTCACAGGGGATTCATTGTTTCCATGACATGTGCATCCCGGGACTCACGCAGTCTCAAGTGTAAACAAATTATCAATGCATTTAACACACAACACTGACTGTAGCCATTGTACACAAGCGATTAATCAATATTCCATAATATGTCCTTTTTAAGGTACATTATAACTTCTTCTTTGAGTTTGTCCTTGGGTCCCTTGAAAGGCGCTATATGAATCCAAGCTTTTATTATTATTATTATTATTGTGCTTGTAATTACTATTAGGGTGACGACTGACACTCCTTCTCCTCCCCAAGACTCCCCGAGGACAACGAGCTGTGTGAAAGCCTTATACCTTTACACACCGTCTCCCTAAACCAAGGAAGCCTGTGCTCATGATCTACAGTCAAGTAAGCCTCACTTGCTCACTCATATGCAACCATCCCCTTAAAAAAGAAGGATTAAAAATAAAATTCCCCCAAAAGCAGAGGTTTGTTAACTGTACATGATGATCATCATCTGTTCTCCTTACTCACCACCGCACGTCCAAACACGAAAGTCTCTGACGAGACACAGCGTTTGTTCAAAGATAAAGCACTGATAACGGCTTTGCTGACATTCTCAGAACGATCATCGCTTAAATATTTAAACCGGGGAGAGATTGGACTGGGAAGCACTCCAGACTGCTTGTTGATGAAATCATCTCCTTTTGTGTTGTTTTAATCAACTGGGAAAGTCAGTTTGTCTTTTAACATTTGTCCACCCGCATGGATTGAAAGATGCAAGTAAAAATGACAGCGGTCAGAAGTGATAAGCGAACGCTCGTACTGTCTTTTTCATGGCGAAGCCTCAAAATGATCACCAACTTTGACGCCACATTACTCATTAGACAGTGTAGGCAGTGTCTGAAATTAACTTTTTGACTCACCGGCCAAAATATTGAATCATTTTGGGCTGTACAATAGATCCAACAAATATTGTCATTGCTATAATGGCACGTGCAATATGTGTATACAGTATGTGTGCAGCCCTAATTTTACAGAGATTTCTATAATATGGTATTATATTGGATGCAAACTGAGAGAAAAAGTCACAGCAACATGAAACAACAGCAGTCAGAACAATTAGTTTTATTTAACATCCATAAAGTCTGGCCTCACACAGTCCTCGTGCAACAGCCTCTGTGAGATCATACTCCCTGACACAAGTGCGTCTGTTTAATTTTTCATTTTCAACGCATATAAAGGACTTTTTAAGCAGCTGAAACATCAGGCTGTCGTTGTTTCATTTCATTGGGTTTTAAAGAGTTTGGATTTTGCTTAGTAAAACTGCTGAGTGTTGTATTATGAGATTATCTGAATGTTTTTAGCTTGTACTGTACTGTCAAACCTGTTTTATGTGTTTGTTGTAGAGCTGGGCGATCTGTCAAATAAAATGAAAAAAAGATCATGATACATTTTTTTCATATTGTCTGATCTAAAATATAATCACATTAAAAAAATAATAATAATTAATTGTTTTAAAACCTTTTTTAAATATCCAGTTTTAAAGCATCTGCATCGCAAACTAAAGCAGTTGAACATTTTACTAACGCCTTTTGTTAACAACACTCCTCACAGTCAATAATTAAAACAGTAACCCCAACTTCCGATTTAGCATACTTACTTACTAAGCAAATAAAATGCATCTAGAAAAATATAAGAACACTTCACTCAACAGTGCACCTTAAAATTACAATTTTTGGGGGGAAAAACAAACAACTTTCCAGTGGCAAATTACTGATCCGTTCTCCTTTCTCTCCCTTTTTTCTCTTTTGTTTTCCTAGGTGGCAAACATTTAGTAGCAGTCAGAGACAATGATCCACCCAGTGCCTACCATTTGAATGTTCAACTTGCTTCAGTGAGGCAGAGTTACTCCTTTTTTTTTTTTTTTTTTTTAAATCGTGTGGCTAAAATCTGACCGCGGCTCAAGAAGCTGGACGTGACCGGTCCTTCTTCTTATTATAGACAACAGGGAGTGACAGGCAATACTGACTGATGATGTCACGTGACCAAATGAAGAGGTACGTTTAAAGTTGACTGGAGCGCCAGCAGAGGAATAAACCAGGAGTCCTTGTGCATTCTTACCCATTTTGCACTTCCTCACTTTTTTGCCTTTTGTTTGATTGCCTTTTTCACCTATGAGGTAGCAAGCGGACAGTCTGTTTGCAAATATATACTTTTATTCGTGAAGCTTCCGGTTTGAAAGAATATCACAACACTATGTTTAACCTCTGGTTCCATTGTGGCTCAAACTGACCCATTTTTTTAGTTAAAGAAAGATGTAGTTTTTCAGTTTGAAACTTCAGTTTAATCAGGGTGCTCAACAAATATAGTATACCTAATGGTTATTAATGGGGTTAATAATAAGGTCTAATCAATGATCATTGGGATTTCAGGCACTTTTGGATCATGAAACACGCCCTGGGTCAAATGGACCCATTTTACGGTTAAAAAAATGTTTTTTAGCATTCACCTTCTGCTTGGCTTAATAAGTGTAATCAACATATCATTATTAATCAGATTAGATTTAAAAAAGAGGGAAAAAATCATACCTGATTCTTTGATCATTAAACATGCGGGGGTCAAATACAAATTTTGTATTTTTCAGTATGACACATCTGCTTAGCTTAAGTATAAACATATTCCATACATTTTTAATAATGTTTATTGGGATTTTGTGGTGACATTTTTTGATCATTAAATGTGCTCTGGGTCAAATTGACTCATTTTAGAGGACTTTAAAATATTCCAGTGTTAAATTTAACGTAATAAAAGTATACCAAAGTGGTTAATAATGATATCAAAACAGTATTTATGATTAAACACGCCATTGGTAAAATTAGAACAGGGACATTATTACATTGAGAAAAGAACACAACAGGAAGGTTAAACAGATCAGATTGTTCAGGATCAGGGACCCCAAACAAACTGTGACATTTGGAACCTATTTAAGGGTGCAGGAATTCTAGAGGATAATAAATGCAACAAGGTGATGCGTTCAAGTGACTCAGCTTGGCCAGTACTAGATCACCTAACTTAACTGTCAAACCGCTTGCCTGTGTGATTTAAGCCTCCAGTTATGTTTTTGTATGGTCGCGTTTCAGAATTCATTTCTGCCAAAAATGGCAGAAATGAATTCCATATAAAAATTGTCTATCACATTATTAACTCCATTACTAATCTTTTCAATCAACATTTAGTTACATTCGCTTCTCAGGAACAGCAATAATGACCCTGGGTTTGACCTGGGGTATCTTTAGTGATCCAAAAAGTGTCAGAAATAAAAAAAAAAAAAACATCCCAATATTTTGTACGTCACATTACTAACTCTGTGATTGGCTGACGACCAGTTCAGGTTGTACCCCGCCTCTCGCCCGAAGATAGCTGGGATAGGCTCCAGCACGCCTGCGACGGTAGTGAGGAGAAGCGGTACAGAAAAATGAATGAACATTGCTAACTCCATTACAGATGATTTCAGTCAACCTTTCCTCTCAATGGATTGTTGATTAATCCTTCAGTTATAACAATGTTCCTGGGTCAACTTGAACCAGATTGTGTTGAATGTTAATAGGGTCAGAAATGAATAAAATCTCCATTAATACTGTTGTTTTCAAGAAGTTTCAGCGAGAAAAACTACATTTTACTTGCGTTTCTTTAACTTTTAAATGAGTCAGTTTGACCCGCTACTGTACATAATAGGAGGGGAAGGACTAAGAAGAACTGTTAGTAGCACTGCCGTTATAAGATACGCAGCCTGTTTTCGGAATGGGCGTTAAACGTGAAGTATTTTTGATGACATCCAGCCGACCACTACACTTTTCCTGTTGTTATATTTTATGTGCCGGTGAAATTTATGACTTCCACATCGAGCCAAATCTTTTTTTTTTCTTTCTTCCGCACATTTGGAGCTTGTCATTTCCCGGTAAGAAGAAAAACATTTTTTAACTTGTCAGATGTTGCTGTTATTGTGCTCGCTAACTGGAGAACGCAAGAACCTGCCAGCCTTGGAAAATGAACAGGTTCAGCACTTTAAAGACAATATGTCAGTTCTTTTACAGTATTTTATATATGTATGTACTGTATACTGTAGTGTTGTTTCTTTAGCTTCAAAAGGGTTCTTTCTATTGCTCGGTTTGTGTGAACTATAAAATTAAGAAAATGCTATATCTTTATTAATGTTCTTTGAATGTTTGTTCACAGTTGCTTTGTTTCCCGTCTCAGGTACTTTGTCTTGATTGTTGGAAAAAAATCATTTGTGTGGCTTTTAAATGTCAACCATTTACTTTGGTCATCTCCTTGTCTAATAAGCTTTTAGATTTGACAGATTCTCTTTCCTGGTTTCAGTACACTATTAAAGACATACCTTTTTAAATTGCTGTCAATTGGCACTTTCTCATGCTCATACTTTTAAAAAGATTTAATTATGGTGTAGTACATGTGAGCAAAATAATGTGCAAAAAATTCCCTTGTCAGAATTTGTCAAAGTTCATCAAGCCCTGGAATTTCACCTAAAATGGTTGCTTCAGACCAAAAGGGCAGACCTAAAGGTTGCACAGGAGAAAATAAGACTACACTATTGTAAATCCACCTACATTTGCTCAGATAAACCTGAAAATAGTTTCACAAGTAAAATATAGCTTCCATAAGTCCAATAAAATTTGGGCAGGTTAACATAAGATGGTAAACCCTTAATGAAATAATACAATTACTCAATAAACAATACATTGATGAAACACAGTGCATAACATTTGCAAAGTGAATAAATTAGACAATTTTGCCCGCTAATAAATACATTTAAAATATCTATAAGGAAAATATGGTAGGTCGATTGATGACTCTAAATTGCCCGTAGGTGTGAATGTGAGTGCGAATGGTTGTTTATATTTGCCCTGTGATTGGCTGGCGACCAATTCAGGGTGTACCCCGCCTCTCGCCCAAAGATAGCTGGGATAGGCTCCAGCACGCCTGCGACCCTAGTGAGGAGAAACGGTACAGAAAAATGGATGGATATAAAGAAAATAAACCCGGCAGTCATTTTTAGCCAGTACTTGAAAAATATATTTTTTTTAAGTTAAAACTTTCAAACTATTCAAATTGGCCAGTGGTGCCGAGGCGCCATTCATTTGCTGTCTCAACATGGAAGGGTAAATAATCCCTGTCCTGGCCAATCGCACTTATTCATTTATTTCCTCAAAATTTTGTCTTGAAAAGTGAAGCGCTGTGAACACTCAGCGCTTCGTGACCAGTCATTCTTATTATTATGATGCGCTTCACTTTTTCCACATTTTATTATGTCACAGCCTTGTTAGCTCTCAAAGGTTGATGCCACAAGCTTGGCAAAATATTTAAATGTATAATTTACAAAAATCTAAAAAAAAAAATGTTCACATTGTCATGGTGTACGTGGAATTTTGAGGGGGGGAAATGAATTTAATCAATTTTAGAATAAGGCTGTAACAGTAATGAGGAAAAAGTGAAAATAATTATCAGATGCACTGTATTTATATATCAACTGGTAAAAGACAAGCCCATTAGTTCTAATGATAAGAAAGGAGTGCAAACCTCTGTCATGGTGTTTAATGTTTAACTGGCCTTCGTTTGTGGGAGGGAGGAGGAGGTTTGTCTAAGTGCAGCTCCCCCCCCCCCCCCCCCCCCCCACACGTTGAAATAATTTTCTTGGACAGAAGGAAATACCCGATACTGGAGAAGGACATGTTGAGGGCTCTTTTTGGGGCTCCCTGGAAAAAATACGTTTCCGGTGTTTGGGATTTTACGGTGGAACCTTTGGGTCCTGGTTCTAATCACAGCGACTGCACCCAGGAGCTGATAAGACACAATCGATATGAGCAAAATCCAAGCCAGCATGGGAGAGGAAAGAGCTGACAGAAAGGACTGGATGCAACTGGAACTCAACCGCAATGTCAAGAGCTTCCAGACGGTCTTGTCTGGACATCTTGGGTAATTCCGTCAGTCAAGATCTCCTGACTGTGAGGCACTGACAACATTTTCCACTGTGCTGCTTTATAAAAAAAAAAAAAACATCTGCAGCTGGGGGTTAGTTGGAGCCTATCCCTGCATACTTTTGGCGAGAGAACGTTGGACTTGTCAACGGTCAATTGCAAGACCTCCATCCATCCATTTCTCACCTTCACATTCAGACCCATGGACAATTTTGAGTCTTCACTTTTGCCAAAGAAAACACACACAACCATTCACATGGACATTTACACCAATTGGCACTTTAGTCTTCAGTAAACTGAAGCTGACGTTTGGGTGAGAGAAGTGGAGCATACCCTTCGAGTGCTCATCAGTAAACCGGCCAAACCTTGGACTGTTGCCAGTCAATCGCAGTGGAACATATAGACACACAATTATTCAATTATTCACACTGACATTCACACTTACGGACAATTCAGTCTTCAATTACCTAAGCTGACTTTTGGCGATCAAGTGAGTACACCCTTGACTGGTTGAAAACCAATCACAGGGAATTGGACGTCTTGTTGGTCTCCTTTTGGACTCCCTCGAGACACTCTTTAATCCAGTGAGAACTCCTTAGAACCTGTTTGTCCTGGTTCTGCAACTCGACGCTAATAAAAGACAATCAATCAGAGCAAACTCCACAGCAACATGGAAAACGAGATACTGGATGAGAAAGATTGGAGGCAGTTGGAACCCAACTACGGCGTGAAAGTATTCCTGACAATCTTATACAGCCTCATCCTGGTGACGGGCATCGTGGGGAACTCCGCCACCATCCGGGCCACGCAGGTTCTCCGGCGTAATGGCTATCTTCAGCGTAATGTGACGGACCACATAGTAAGCCTGGCGTGTTCGGACCTTCTGGTTCTGCTGGTGGGATTGCCCGTGGAACTCTATAGCACCATCTGGTTTCCGTTCACCTCTGCGTCCGGGGGAGACGCTGCTTGCAAGGTGTACAACTTCATCTTCGAGGCGTGCAGTTATGCTACCATTTTAAACGTAGCCACGCTTAGCTTTGAGCGTTACGTGGCCATCTGCCACCCATTCCAATTCAGAACCCTAGGCGGACGTCGGACGTCGGGATTGCTTACCTTGGCCTGGCTGGTGTCGGTTCTGGTGGCGCTGCCGCTGCTGGTGGCCACGGGGACCCAGGGCCACATACCCATCTCAGCGGACGGGCCGGTCCAGGACTTGACCTTCTGCACCAATCTGAGGGAGCGCTGGCTGATGTACCGAGTCAGCATTTTTGTAGCATTCGTGGTCTACATGGTGGTTTTGGCCGGCGTGGCCTTCATGTGTCGGGCTATGATCCTGGTCCTGAAGAAGTCTGTGGGATCTTCAGACAGAGGCAGCGACGGAAATCACAGAACCACAAAGCATGAAAGTACAAAGATGAAGATGGCCAAGAAGCAGACCATCATTTTTCTATGTAGGTTTTGGCAATAACGCATGCTCTCTAGGGTTTAAATCTGGAGATTGGCCAGTTTTGGACAGTCTTCCTGCCCGTAATGAACTCCTCTTTCTTTTTTTGTCAGTGTCAGTTATCTGCTTTATTTTTTGCATGTTTTGTGGGGTTACTGCTTTTAGTCTCCTCTTTTAGCAGTTAAAAGGCATGCGCTACAGAGTCTGAAATCTTGAGATTGACTTGGCCAGTCTTTAACCTTCGACTTCTCACCCCCTGATGAACAGCTTTGTTCTTTTGGCACATTATCTTGCTGCTTGGTTTGGTGGTTTACTCCCTTTAGTCGCTTCTTTAACAAGTAAACTGCACGCTCTAATGGTTTATTGGGTTTTCGTGTAGAGATTGATTCAACTGGTCTAAAACTTTCCAGTTCTTGCCCCACGATCTCCTTTCTTCGGCAGCCTGTTTTAGGGTTTTTTTCCCTTCAGTCGCGGCTTTAGCAAGTAAAATACATGCTCTCTCGGATTTAAATCTGGACAATGCATGCTCTATAGCAGTGGTGACGAACTGTGCGGTCTGGGTCTGGGCCCAGAAGCAGTCCCATACAGACCCACACCATAGCCAAAAATAAAAAGGTTATGATTAAAGACATACAGGGCACTTCTATTTTAAGTCGGGCAGCATTACAGGCCTTACGGTAGTGATGAACCGTACCAACCAATTACATGTAAGTTCAGCTACCCCTTTCAATCAAATCAGATCTCATGGGGTGATCACTGACTGCGCTTGCAGTCCAGACAGAGACGAGGAGAAACAAACGTAGCAGGGGAAAGAGAAAGAGACTGGGTGGAAGTTGAGTTAAAGACTGAGAAACGCCATTATGAAACAACGCGTAAAGGTTTTGAACAAACAAAACCTCTATGAGGGCACAGTAGTTAAAATTTGTTAAATTACAATAAATAAAATGATTTGAGACTTCACCGTTGTGTCAAGATGCCAAACAGAAAAGGGAAAACTCAAATGTTTTTTTTATTTTTCTGAAGTTAAGCCCTTTATTTGAACATGCGTAACGTACTATTTTTATGTAGTTGCTCTTATTAAAAATGTCCAGGCCTACTTTACAACATTTCAGAAAAGCACAATCATTAAACAAAACATAACCAATGAAGAAAATAATGATGGTCCTTGTTCAGTCAACGGTCATATATTTTAAAAAAAAAATACAGTATTTCACAAATTCTGCGAGAGTATGTAAACTTGTGAGCACAACTGTACATATCAACAGTCATTCGTATTTGTTTGGTTCTGTGTTACTTGAAAACAATAAATGCCAAAAGGTTTTTGGATTTGACTGAGGTATTAATTACAAGCAGATGTAGAAGACAAGGGAGGCTACTTAAATATACATCACAATAATACACACTAGATGATCGTCTGGACCTTTGCTTCAAGAAATGTTCTCAATCTGGACCTTTTTATATTTTATTTGAATACCCATGCTTTATAGGGTTTAAGTCTGGATATTGACTTGGCCAGTCTAAAAACTTCCACTTGTTGCCCCGAGTGGGGTCTTTACACATAATCTCCCACGTTTCTGATTTATTGCTTGGTTTGGTTGCAGTTTTGAAATATTCCATTATTCTACATGCGGTGTTTACGGGACCTGCCCAAAATAACCATCACAGACGTACCATCATAACCATCGTCTTCGTAAATCCGAGCAGCAATTTAGAGAATGGCTTTAACATCTACGGATATGAAGAATAAGTCATTATTCTTCCTAACATTGTGCTGATCAATGCATTAAAGAAGCATGAAAAAAAATTCACAGTGTAAACTTTTCCTCAATTTACCTTAATCGAAGCAAAAGTCATCATTGCATCCGGTGAATCTTTATAATCCAAATATAAGATTCATTTTAAATTCCTGGATCTTATTCGATTTTTCCTTAAAATGGTTTTTTTTCTTTCATGCACTGTGGTGTCCAGTACAGCAGGTTCTGGGACCGAGCAATTCTCATAATCGTGTGAATTCAAAATCACTGGGAAATCTGTGGTTGCTTAAAACACTGTTGAATTTGGATGACGATGTACGCATCGGAACAACACCGATCATGGTATTGCTTGTGTTGCTATCTGGGGTGGGGAATAGCTTTTTCAAGGCGCATACTCAGCTGTTTACTCGAGACTATGAATACATGACTGTCATATTGCACTAAACCGAAAAAGGGTCAACTCTATTATTTGACATCACAGTGTTATGTGCAAAGAGCCCATTGGTTATTGTTTTGATTGTAAGCTGGCAGGAGGGGGCTGCACAAATTTGGCCCCATTCTCCACTTCACTGTGAAGCAGAGGGGAAAATTGTCGCGGCAGGCTTTATTTAGTGGGGATCACACATATGAAAAGGCATCCCTATTTCATTATAATAATCATTTTCAAATTCAACTTCTTCATATAGCTGAGGGCAGGGGTTTGGGAGGTTAATGACACCGCCTACTGGCATCGTCAATATTGTGAAATGCTCGACTGCGAGCGGAATGATTTATTGCAGGGTTTGAATTTGAAATTAATTGTTATTGCAGCCGCCAGATGAAAGGATTGCAGATGAACCGCACAGGACTGAAGTGGCCTCACATTATTGTCAGGGCTCCTTATTTTTATTTTTTTTCGGGGCTTCGTGACTTTGGAGTGTCATTAAAATAATTCGTTAGATTGCCTCGCAGACATTTTCAGGACACAAGGTTTATTACTTTTTTTTAATTTTTTTTTATCTGTGACTGTGGAATGAATATGAATTTGCTTTGGGTGTGTTTGGCTGGTGAACATTTTTGTGTGTGTTTTGTTTGTCATTGAAGTTGTGAATGTGACAAAAAAAATTAACAAAAATATAAACTAATTTGCTGAGGTCATAATAGTAATCAGGCTGAGTAAAAGGATCAATAGGCCTTCATGGTAAACATACAGACTTGTATTAGTAGTTTAATCTTCCTTCGATGAGGATGCCAAGTTTTTTTAATGACCCCTTGGGCTGTGCAAATAAATGAGTTTTTTAATTAATTTTCTTTGCAACTCCTGTAGTTCCGCTGATGTGCACAGTTTGCACTAACAACATGGCTGCGAATAGAGAGAAGCTGGTTTCCAAAAGCACAGTCAATGTTGTTAAACTATAGTTCCCTAACCATTTTAATGTTGAAGACCCTGTAAAATGAATTCAGAGATTTGTTTCTAAATACATTACACATTATACATGTTTGAGGATAACTTCTGAAAACATGCAAAGACTGAGAACCACAATGTCTAGTACTCAGTTGTGGAGATTTTAGTGTAGCTGTTTTTCACCATTTAAATTTTCCAGATTTTTGGGGGTGGTGCTGCATGACGCAGATAGGAGTCTGGCATGAGTCGTCCCACCCCCACTCTATAAGAATTTGAGTGCCTTTGTTCACGTCAGGTGTGATTCAACGCAATTGCAAAGTGCAGTTACATCCTGAAAATACATCTTCCATTCAGATAGTCTGCTGGTATGGCTGCTTTAGAGCGCCTCGTTGTTGGCTGTGAGTGCGTGCACGTCAGGCAGAGAAAGACTGAAGAGCGAGGCGGAAAGCAAGTCCAGCGTGGCCTCTTTAGAGCACCTCGTTGTTACGTGACGACCCAGTGGTATATATTCCAGCCACAGGAGGCTTTAAGCGGATATATTTTCGTGGCTCAAACATCTTGTAAACATAAGCTTGTCGTCCGAGCCATAAATCGTCACCGACTGAACCAAATGGCTGCTTTTCCAGCTCGCATGCTGGCTTCCTAGTCACGCTAGCTCCACGCTGTGTTGTATCCACGCTTTTCTTCTTCCTTTCTCACGCTTTTAAATATGGCCCCCATTTCCAGCAATTGGTGGGTGGGGGTGTGTGGGGTACTTCCACAGTATCTGTGCCTGAGCCCCCTTTAGCGGAGAGCTCGTTTTAAACAAACTTTATGGAATTCTCGGTGAAGCGACAATGCGTACATGCACAGAGGCGATGCACAGTAAGTCAAAATGCCGGCTGAAATAGAAGCATTGAAGTGCTTGTCTGAATAAAAGAAGTCAATTGACTCGTTTTCATTCAATGCGAAAATCCTGATTTGACTTTTTTTTTTTTTTTTTTTAAACTGAAGAATTGACTGTTCGTAGCTCTAGTTGACACTAGAGCGGGCGTAGTTTCAGCACATTTAACAGACATGGCAACAGCGTTTGAGAGCAGAGAAAATGGCTTGATTTTTCATTCAAATTTGGCAGGGTTGTTGACAACACTCTTCCCTGTGCACAGAGAAGAGTGTTGTTAACAACCCGTGGTATGTCAATTTTCGAAGACATTTATTTTCACTTTACTTTCACTTGTGTTTCTGTTCCCTCAGGCCTCATCGTGGGCTCGTTGCTGGTGTGTTGGTTTCCCAATCAGATCCGCCGCCTCATGATGGCCAGCGTGCCCAAGTCCCGCTGGACGACGGCGTACTTCCGCAACTACCTCAGCCTCCACCCGGTTGCCGACACCTTTTTCTACTTCAGCTCGGCCCTCAACCCCCTCCTGTACAACGTGTCCTCCCGCCAGTTCCGCCAGGTTTTCACCCAAGTGCTGCGCTGCCGCCTGACCATCCAGCACGTCAACAAGCGAACCGTGCCGAGCTCCCGCGCCCGATCCGTTCGCTCGCTGCGGCCCCTGTTGTTCGAATCCCTACGCCGAGGCAAGAGGCGCCAGACCAGTCTGGCCAAAGAGGAGACAACCCAGAAGCAAAGTGACTCAGGAGTAGATGCGGATCCTAAAAACGAAGAGTTAGAGCCCACAACACAGACAGTCGTTCTATCAGGAATGGAACCATAATCTGTCAAACTCCTGCACAAATCTTTATTCACTCAGACTATTTACTAGTGGTAACATGACGTGTTGACGCTACAATATACTGTTGGTCAGTCATTCCCAACCACTGCAGGTGGTGCATTTCTGTGCTGCAAGAAATTATCAGAATAATTATTATAAATTTCACTTCATTATGATTTATTTACAGAAAATTATGATTTATTTACGAGAAATAATCTTTGTTCATCTAATTATTACAGTGATTTATAGTGACTGGCAGAACAATTAAATGATCTTCCACTAGATGGGAGATGGTACAATTATTCTACCTGTTGCCATTCATTCACAGAGTAAGTAATAGCTTTATGGTCAACTGAACAGGCCCAGAGTTCACACTGAGCAAGTTTGTTTGAGATCATCATTATTTCTGTACATAAACACTTTTTTGTGACATCTTTTGATTGGTGGTGTGCTGTGAGATACATATATAATTATAATTTTGTTTTAACCTTTCCTGTTTTGCAACATGGCCATGCAGAATGGTGGATCGGTATGCCTTTTGTGCTAGAACAGTTTTGCTGTGCAACAGGGGAGTTTGGAATACTCCCTCTGCTTATTTTATTTAATTTTTTTTAAATTGTTCTGTTTATTGAAAATGCAGCTCGACAGAAAAGGGTTTTACGGGAAAGACAGAGGGACAGAACTGACAAGGGGAATAGAGGTGCAAACCACAGGAGAACAATAATTAGAGAGTCTAGATATTTGAACACAAGTAATGTTACAACAGTCAAATTGTGGACGGGGTGGGGGTGGGGGAGACACACCCAGTGAGGACCTGCAACAAATAACCAAAAGAACAAGATGAGAGAGGACAGAAAAGGGCAGGACAGGTCAGGACGTGGGAAATGAGCAAGGCAGTGCTACTGATGAGTAGTGTGGTGGAATGCTTTTACTTTGTCTAAACACCTGCAAGAATCTGTGAGTTGATACAATATTTTAACATACCCTGTGTCATTATTAGTGAGCCATTGAAGCCTATTGCGTGTCTATGGAACTTATTAGTGAATATCACATGCATGTTAATCAACTGGTGTACGGAGTTGCTGAGTCTATCTGTTTTTGTTGTTGTTAAAAATAAATACAGTACATCAAGACCTGATGCCAAAGTTGTGCAAGAGTTAATACAATTGATACAGTCCAAAAAAACTTCCTAAAATGGAATATATAAGCGTGAATTAAGGCACTTGTGTATCAACTTTACTCCCAACCCAGCAAAATATGTGTTTGGGGGCTTACGTCCTTCAGTCTCTTTAGCAGGTAAAATGAATGCTCTAATGGGTTTATGTCCAGACATTGACTTAGAGAGGGCAAAACCTTCCCCTTTTTGTCCTGGGTGAACCTCTGGGGGCTATTTTGGATAACTACCTTTAGTCTTCTCCTTAGCAGGTAAAATGCATGCTCTAATGGGTTTAATTCTGGAAATGGACTTGACCAGTCTAAAACCTTCCACTTCTTCCCCCAAATAAACTTCTCTGTCATTTTGGATCATTATCTCGCTGATTATTTTGGGGGCTTACTCTTTTCAGTCTCTTTAACAGTTAAACTTCACCTTCTATAGGGTTTTAGTCTGGAGATTGATTTGGCCGGTCCAAAACCATCCACTTCTTGGCTCAGGTGAACTTGTTGTTTAAAGTCATAGTTTGCGTTTGTCTTTTGTCTGTTCTTTAGCTGGTAAAATGCGTGGTGTTTATGGTTTAAACCTCAAGATTGTGTACATTTCACAGTGAGTATTTGTTTCAGTCGTTTATCATCTATTTTATGAAGATGCCTTAAAATCTTAGCTCATGACGATAAAACTTAACATTTAAATGCAAGCTGTGACACAAAGCTTCACACGTACATTTAAACAATATTCATGTTGGCTTGGAGTATTTTTTTTACCCCCTGTTAAAACAGTCCACTGTTGGCGTTGAGTGAAGAGAGCAAGAAAAAGAGTGCAAAAACTGTGAAATATGGCGCGGTCAGGCTAACGGAAGCAGACGCTTGGGGCCTTTTCTTGTGGCGTGGTCCATTGCACAGTGACGTGTTACAGCAGGTGATGCACACTGAGTTCATCTTGCCCGTGCAGAACTGCTGGTAGCCGGAGGAAGCGATGAGACAAGCTCCCGAGGAGGCGCAAGACTTGCGGTAGTGTATTCCTGGAAGGAGGATAAAATACAGCTATTATTATGAGGCGATCATTGATTGATCTTCTATGATGAAGGGTTTTTGCCTTCTTTGCAATGCATTATCACAAGTGCTGATTCAACAGAGCTAAGAATTATAATAAAACCAGTCAACTACACCAGTGGTTCTCAAACTGGGGTCCCTGAGGCATGGGAGCTGTAGCTTGGGGTTCCGCAAAATAATTTACAATAAATTCTCATGTCGTATCGTTTAAAAAGCGCATATCTACAGTACTGCTGACTCGCGGCCAATAAAACAAATATGATAAACCAAATCCCTCCCTACTTTAGCTTTGGGACGATTAAATGCTCTGATTTGATTGTGAAATATCAACATGTTAAAATTGGACTTTTAAAATTTACTTGATTCAGTTTCTTCCCTCGGTAAACTTCGACATTAATTTCATAATATTCCAAAAATATTTGGGAAAAATATAACTTTATTCTTCTCAGATTACAACTTCATGACCCGACAAAGTATATTTTTGTTCTTGTAAAGATTACATTTTTTCTTACAAAATACAACCATGTTCTCAAAATATATATATTTTTTTCTGTTTGTACTTGTAACAATTTGACTTTTTCTCAATGATAATATTTTTTTTTTCATTCCTATGGCATTCATGGGTACACGCAATTCTTAAATGGAGTGAGAATTAAGAAGGGGTCCTTGGAAAAAAAAACTCTGGTGTAAGGGTTCCCTGGACCCAATAGGTTTAACAAACCCTGAACTACACTATTTCAACATATTTCTACTTTTTGAATCCATTTTTTAATGTGAGCAGTTGTGTTTTGGCAGTCAGGTGTTCCTATTAAATTGATTATCAAAACACAAAAATAAATAAATACTAGTGGTTAGAGGCATAACCAAGATAAAAATCTTTTGATGCGTGAAACAGAAGCTGAGCAGCAAAAATGAGACCAGAAGTCTGTAGAAACCTTATCTTGAAAGGTGGGAGATCCTTCATTGTGCAGCAAGATCCAAAACACACTGCTAAAAAGGAGTTCATCTAGGGCAATAAGTGAAATGATTTGTAATTCAATCTCCAGATTTAAACCCTATAAAGCATATTCTACCTGCTAAAGAGGAAACTGAAGGAAGAAATCAACCCAAACAAGCACCAAGATAATGAGCCAGAAAACTGCCAAAAAACCTGTATCAAGGACAAGAACACTGGCAAAATCCATCTCTCGACTTCAACCTTATAGAGGATGCATTTCACCTACTAAAGAGAAAACCAGATGGAGTATCTGTCTATCTATGATTCACAAAAAGAAATCCCATGGGCAGTCAGAGTGAATGTTGCTCACATCAGAAAGCATAAAATGTTCCCTGCATTTTTGTGTGCGTCATTCCACTAATGCAGTTTCTGGGAGATGCCAAGTTTCATATTCTTTATCAGCGCACATGGAAAAAGCTCAGTGCAACAGAATTAGCTTGCTTTCTGAGGGGCGGTAAGAGCAATTCTTGTCAAGGTAAAAGCACATGTGGTTACGCTTAAAGACACAGAGATGTAATGACGATGATGAAAATAGAAATAAGAAAGGCAGGCTGGTCTCCAAGACTGTCGCCCTTCATTACTGAGAAATATCCCAGTGTACTTTATTTGCTGCTTTTTCGAGAAAGAACAAACAGAGCCACTAAACCATACCTCATCCCTATTCCTATCCCCTAAACCCTGACCATAAACATCAACTAGTAATAGTTAACCCTAACACTATCACTTTAAGCATTACCTTAACTACAAACCCGGAAATACTAACCATAACCCTATCCTCTAATCCTCCTATCCTTTTTACACATGTTTGGTGATGCAGAAGTAAGTCAAAACAACTGCGAGACACATTGTTTGTAGAAAATGGTTTCTAGAGAGTCAGTGTACCATCTGCCTTCACCAGCACCTCGTTCTGGCACATGTCCTGCACGTTGATGGTGCAGTTGACCACGAACTCTGGGGTGGTGCAGTCGTGAGTGACCTCCTCGCATTGATAGCACCGAATCTGTAGAGCCAGGCCTGAAAAACAAACACAGACAATGGCATATCCATTGATTTTGGTAAATAGATCCCTTTATAAGCCCTCTTGGAATTGTTGAGTTCATTTGGTCAAATTCAAGGGTTCATACTTTGTTACAATAGTTGGGCGGAAAAGTCGCCCCGCAGACACAGGTTGCACTGATTGACACGTAATTGGGTGGACATGTTTATCATACCATGATGCATGAAAACGTCTCGAGGACCCATGCCCCACATTGAACAGCACATTTTGGCTGAATTCCATGACTCGTACTTTACTGGAAAGCTGGAAGGCAAAAAAACAATCAGCCCAGGACACCAGTTCCACCAATCGACACCAATTTGGGTGGACGGACATGTCAATCCTAACAGAACGCACAAAAAAGTCTTAAGGACCTGTGCATCAAATTGAACAGAGACAACTTCTTTGGTTTAAAGCTGACATTTTGGGTGAATTTGAGGACTCATACTTTGTTAGAAAGTAAAAACATTATTATTATTATTTTTTTTAAATTAGTCCAAGACACCAGTTTCACCAATCGACATGAAATTGGGTGGACATATCTATCATAACAGGATGCACTAAAGAGTCTCAGACCAGAAAGTCAGCCATTTGAGTTAAAACAGAATTTCAGTGCTCTTAGTTTGACAAACCCCTACTAGTATGACAAGTAAGTAAGTGTATGACACTTCACCAGAACAGCGTAGAAGTGGTAAGCTTGTTTGCCTCACAGTCTGACGATTTGAGTTTGAATGTACTACTCTCAAAAACATTTCTTAGGTTAATTGACTAAATTGTCAATCGGCTTGAGTGAGTGTGAATGTCTATATGTGCCCTGTAATTGACTGGCGACACTGGGTATACCCCGCTTCTCTCGCCAAAAAGTCACCTAGCTAGGATAGACTCCATCTGCAGTATGTGTAGTAACTGAAGGTACTTTTAATCATTTTGAATGTTGTCAACATCATATATACATACTATATGGATGTGTAAAATGAGAAAATGAATACATGCAGTATAACTACACTCTCCCCCGCAGCCCCCCAAATTTTTTGTTTATACATACCTGACTTGAAGAAGAAAAGCAGGAGCAAAGTAAGAATGGTGAGGATCCACATGGTCTGTTTTGACTGGAGGACTGGAACACGAGGAGCGGAAGACGCTCAGTGCAGGACATAGTGTAGTGCGTCGGGCACCTACCGGGACGCTCAACCTCTCTTTTATCCTGCGCTATGACATCGGCACACATGCACACAACACACTCTCTCGCTCTCTCTTTCTCTCTCTCCTTTTCTCTCAGCTGTACTGATACCAGAACCACCTTAAAATGGGACATATGATGTAAAAAATAGACTTTTTAATAGCTTGTATACCAGGGGTGGGCACAATTTGGCACCTGGTCCGCTGAGCATTTACATTATCTAGAGTCCTGTAAAATATGTTGCCTTTTGTTTTTCATTCTAAAGTTGGTTAATTCAAATGCGTTCATTCATTTCTTAATTAATTTGTTATAAATAGTAACATGCGAGAGTACTGGAAAATTTGCTGCATTAATTTAGCCTTTGCTTCAGTGAATGGTTCATTAAAATGCATTTATTTATTAATATCAATTGAAATGTATTTATTTAATTTATTTAAATTTTATTATTTTATATTGATTGATCTGTTTTAACTAATTTGTTTGTTGACTTAATGTAAAACATTAAATAGGAAACAATACACGCACATATACATTTAACATGCAAATGCATAATTGGTTCATTAATATATTATAAATAATAAAATGAAAATATTAGTAAAAGTAACAGATTTAGATTTTATTTTTGCTGTGTAAACTGCTATTAAAGTTGAGTGTTGAAAATGGCTTGCTCTCTTTGCCAATGCGATGTTAATGGCTCAACAAGATTTTCGTGAAAAGTGATAGTTCTTTCTCAGGACGTCGAGGAATTTTAAAGTCAGTAAAAATATTTTAATGATGGTCTACCAGTCACTCATACAATCCATTGTCACCTTCAAAATCACATCCTGGTACAACCCCTCACGCATCACAGAGCTAGCTGGCAAAATAATCGGTTCGCCACAAACTCCACTGTCCCATTTGTATGAGCACACTGTTATCAGGAAAGCCACCTTTATCACAGAGGAACATTCTCATCCCCTCGGTCATTCATTCAGTCTCTTCCAATCAGGCAGGAGACTGAATGCCACTGGCAATGAGCACTGGCTGGAAAAAGAGTCCATCAAACTCATTCATTCCAGGTGCAATCACAGCCCTCGACACAAGAGGAATTTCAAATTCGGTAACCCGATAATGATTTTTGCTGCTGGTGCTTTAAATATCAATGTGTTTATTTCTTTCTTTCATTTGGTGTACTTATTTTTCTTGTGAACTTTTCATTGAAGTCCTTTTTAATATGAGATGTGGCAAAGATACATTTTTGTCACCCTCTGGTGTTTCTTTCTATCTATCAGATCAGTGGTGGCTGGTCAATAGACCACACATGGTGGTCATCACATTACTTTCCTTGAAAATTATAAATATAAAAACTAAATTCACCCAAATCGTGTTAGACCAGCTGTGCCAGTATATAGAGGACAAGCAGGCTTAAGTTTAGATCGATCTTCTGTCACCAAATTGTCACTTCGCCAGGCGCATCTTCAAGGACAATCCCTTGCTGCATCGGAACACCCAGATTGGCGCAGACCTGTATGCCAAATTCACAAACATGCACGAAAAGTGAAAAAACAAAACTAAATCAAGTCAAAAGTACTGAAATAGTTTATTCTTTATTTTTTCCCCCTCCAACATAAAAACAAAGCAATAGACAATTTCATCAGTTATTACTGCAAAGAAAACAGTCACAAAAAACACCACTGTGATTATGGGATTATTAAAAAACACATCGACATTTGAAGAATTACAATAAATGTGCAATAAACTGAAAAGTCCACCAATCAGTGCAGTGTGTAATAAATACAAGGTAAATGTTAGAAAAATACAATATGAATACTCGTTATGATGAATCTTTTTTTCTTTTTTTTTTTTACAACAATGCCAAGCTCTATCTACCCGTATGTCAGTGTTGCCAATCGCTTCCCTGATCAATGAAAAACCGTCTCACACATTTATAAGACCTGTGTGTTGCTATGGGTATAAACACCACTACTATTTTTTTCATCAACATGCACATAACAAGTGAGCATAGTTTGAATAAAGAGGTAAATAAGAGGTCTATTGCTACGGTTAAAATATTCTTAAAAAATATTAATATGGCTCAATAGTGACAGGATTGATATGTAAATGATAGTGCCTTCATTTTCTGTAAATGTACAGTGCTTAAAAAATTGATTAAAGGTTGCAGCCTCAATTACCAAAATCTTTTTTCACGTTTAATGTAATTTTCAGATGAAAGAATTGCCTTCTTGGGGGGGCTTCGACATTCCCAAAAACTAACCATTGTTTCGCAAGCAAGTGTATATTTGAGTATATAGTGTATTTTAGGGGTCCTGAATACAATCCTTGGAAACTCACTCAGTAGCGCTCCTTGGAAAGTTGAGAAAATACCTTGTTTATCACCAATAGACAGCACTCTGGTTTTCATGTTTGTTACCCCATGGCCGAAAACTCCACAATTTCTACAACTACTGTATGTGATGACAAATTTCAGTATGTACTCCATTTTAAGGGTCCGTAAAATTATGCCCCAAAACTCTAACTGGAAAGTTAGAAAAAAAATCAGTTTTACCGAGCGACATGACAATTTGGTGGAAATCGCTATGATAACAGACTGCATGGAAAAGTCTTAAATTAAAAACACGTGCTGATGGCCACGAAATTGGGTGGAAATGTCTATGACAATAGCACACAGGAAAAAGTCTCAAGGACCCTTGCCTGGAATTGAACAGGAAGTCGGCCATTTTTGGTAGAATGCAGACCTGTCAGGCGAAACCCAGGCTCCGTACTTTAACAAACTCGGGCGGTGGTAACGAGGGCCCATATTGAATTATTATTGTTATTCATATGTTTTTAGTACCGTAAGTATTGTTTTATGAAAAAACTGCCAAAAAGCAAAGCACACGATCATTTCTTGATTAAAATTTGTAATATTTACTTAACATCGAGAGGTGGCTGGAAATGAAAGCATTTGCATTAAAGCACTCCATGACGCTATAGGCTCTCTGAGAAAGAAAGGTGGCCTAGTACATTTGTTAAGCACTTTTTTTAGCTTCAGCAAAACAGGAAGTGACCGCAAAGCATGTAAAAGTGGGAAACACAGGTTTGCAGGAATGTAAATAGTAACACCTAAACATCACTAGAAATGACAGAATATGTATGTAATAAAGTGAGAATCTAAGCAGACAAGCAGCGTGGTATCCTTGCAGATTAATGCACACACAAACTAACATGAGGTAAATATCGAGATCAACTCAAGACACATCATAATGTGTGTTTGAACAGATAAACAACTGTCAAAACTCATCTTTTCAAACCCACAGCTTCGATCAGGGACATTTATCACGTCTTCCCTGAGCGAGTACCATAAGGTTCCATGCACAAACTCACCGGGTTGTCCTGACGTCATCGCTGTGGAATGACAACAAAAAATGCACAATGGACAGATTTGCACGTCCCCCATAACAAGAGCGTTGTAAAGTGACCGTTACAGTATTTGTGATATGTGATCGACAGTCAACAGTGCAGCACTTTTCACGTCGTATTTTCTTCCTCCTGTGGTAATGAAAGTGGTCAGAATGTGATTGAGTTATATGTCAACACCACAGACCATGCAGCACGGTAGCACAATAAAAAAGAGCCACGTTGCTCAATGTGCTAAATCGAGTGCACATAGTTTAATGCTTGTGACATGATTGTCGGCTCCCATCTAAAGTTTGCTTCAGATCTCCTTCAGATTTAATCCATATTTACAAAAGGTATACCAGTGGAAAATATAAAGCAACAAATACCATAATTAAAGCTACAAGCAGCAGCCAATGGTTCCTCGCTTCCCCATTTTCATGGTGAATCATCTAAATGATCATTTAATGCCCACACGAGAAGGGGCTGGTAAAAAACGTTTCACAATTATCATCTGTCTACGATACCTGCGTCCAATATGGACTAATTTGGGTGAATTCCCTGGTCAAAGGATGTTGAAGTACAAGCCCAGGAATTCCCCCAAATATGTCCGCTTTAAACCAAAATGGCTGATTTGCTCTTCAACTTCGGGCATAGGTCCTTCAGACTTTTTGGTGTGTCCTGTTATAATGGACATGTCCACCCAATTTTGTGCGGATTGGTAAAACTGCCATCTCGGGGTTGATTTGTTTCCCCAACTATCTAACAAAGTACTAAGCCTGGAATTCACCTAAAATGGCTGCTTCAAACCAAAACGTCTGACTTCCTGTTTAGTTTCAGACGTGGGTCCTTGAGACTTTTTCATGGGTCCTGTGGTAATAGACATGTGCACCCAATTTTGTGTTAATAGGCATAACTGGTGTCTGGGGATGATTTTTTTTTTCTCTCAACTTTCAAGGATTGGCCGATTGAGTATTCAGCAGTTTTGGATCCTTAAAATGCATACATTTTCCCCAGGATACACACACTTGCAAAAATGTATACGTTTTCAGTTATATCAAGATGATTCGAGCCAGGACCAAGCTCCTCCTGGTGCTCACTTGGGAGTGCCCCCTGGAAAGTTGAAAAATTAGCCCAGGACACTAGTTTCACCAATCGACAAAAATTGGGTGGACATGTTGAAGAAGACAGGACGCATAAAACAAATCTCACGGACCCATGACCGAGACTGCAATGTAATTTTAAATGTCCATATCTCCAAAGGCATTTTGTTTGATTAACAACAGGCTGAGATTTTCACTTTACATAAATCAATGTCATTCATGGTACTTTTTTAATAACTGCCATGAACTCTTAGCATACATATAATTCATCCATATTTTTAAAGAAATGAAAGACGATAAAGTGCCTCTTAAAAAGTTTGACCTGTTAGGATGACGATGTAGAACTGAGACAAAGGCAAAAAAAAAGGTTTGTTTGCCGAGTGGACTGAACTACTTTTTATTTGGGATCGCCTTTTATTATTATGTTTTTTTTGGCAAAACTTTAGACTCTACATACCCAAAAACTGTGTAGCATGGTGAAAATGTAAGTACTGGAAAGCTGATTAAAACAGCTCTCAGAAAGTTCGGAAAAAAATAGCCCCTGACACCAGATTTACCAATCAACACAAAGGTTGGGTAGACATGTCTATCTATCATAACATGACATACAAAAAAGTCACAAAAACTCATGCATGAAGTAAAATAAGAAGTCTGCCATTTTGGGATGACGCAAACATTTTAGGTGAAATTGAGGTCTCGTACTTCATTACAAAATTTGGAAGGAAAAAAGACAATCAGCCCGAGACACCAGTTTCACCAGTTAACATGAAATTGGGTGTCTATCGTAACAAACCTGAACAGGAAGCCAGCCATTTTCTGTTGCAGCAGCCTTTTTGGCTAAACTGCTACTAGAGAATTCGTTCAAATGAGCCCCAATCAGAAGCAGGTATATTAGACAGATGTGCAATGTAAAATTTCAAAGTTTTTTTTTTTTTTAGCAAAAGCCATTTATGTGTTTGGAGCATGGCATCAAAATCATTTTTTCAAGGATTTGCCATGACAAAGGATTTGCGAGGGCACGTTCTTCTGTGTTTGCAGCTTTCATTTTCACATTGTTTTAACCCCCAAAACACACCAACACATGTGGCATTTGCCATTTGCGTATGTTGATCAACTGTGAGCCAGTTCTGGAAAAAAAAAGACAAAAAAAACAACAAAAATATCACCATCGAGAAAACAACAGGTGAAGGTTTTTCAAGACAAATGTGTTCCCAGATGGTGCACTATGCAATTTGTGCACTTTTTATATTGGATGCTGGAGGGAGTTCAAAATGTTTCCCAACTGACTACAGCAGTCATCCAGACATTGGAACTAGTCTTGGTTGTGTTGTGTTTAAATGAGACAACATGTGTGTGTGTGTGTGTGTGTGTACTTGTCAAACCACAATCGGGTGGCGTGAATATCTGAACCCGTCAGCGTTTAAGTCTTGCATGCAGTCCACTTCGGGGTCTGGGAGCTTTTGGGTGCTCTCGTGTGGGTTCCCAATGACAAACGGAGTCATATGCTCTGAAATGGAAAAAATATAAAACAGCGGTGAAAAGCAAGCAATGCCAAGAATGACCAAGCTGGTTTGAGAACTTGGATTTGGCAATTTTGACTTGTTTTGCTGATTATCTTGAGATGCAACTACATCAATGTACAACAATGTGATTACAAAAAAAGCTTAAAAACCTTTCTTGCTAAAATGCGGTGTACAATTTTATCAATTTGCGAGATTATTTATTTTTGAGGGCAGTGATCTAAAAAGTGTGAGCTCCCAGTAGTGGTATGTGAATGAATCACTGAGTTACATGTCCAAACTGTGCGTAATGTCACAGCGACTTAAATATTTTTTTAAATCCAGTACATGACATTTTGGCAGCACGGTAGACGACTGGTTAGCACATCCGCCTCACAGTTCTGAGGACCGGGGTTCAAATCCCGGCCTCGCCTGTGTGGAGTTTGCATGTTCTCCCTGTGCCTTTGTGGGTTTTCTCTAGGTACTCCGGTTTCCTCCCACATCCCAAAAACATGCATGGTAGGTTAATTGAAGACTCTAAATTGCCCATAGGTGTGAATGTGAGTGCGAATGGTTGTTTGTTTATATGTGCCCTGCGATTGGCTGGCGACCATTTCAGGGTGTACCCAAGTGAGGATAAGCAGAACAGAAAATGGATGGATGGATGGACATTACATCCACAGTTAAACACAGTTCAGTTGTATTTAACTGTTAAGTAAAATCCAGTTGCATTGAATCTTTTAGAACTGTTTTTTTCCCCCAATTTCTTTTGTTAATATTTGTCCATCCATCCATTTTCTGAGCCGCTTGTCCTCACTAGGGTCGCGGGCGTGCTGGAGCCTATCCCAGCTGTCATCGGGCAGGAGGCGGGGTACACCCTGAAATGGTTGCAGGGCACATACAAACAAACAACCATCCGCACTCACATTTACACCTACGGGCAATTTAGAGTCTCCAATTAATGCATGTTTTTGGGATGTGGGAGGAAACCGGAGTGCCCGGAGAAAAGCCACGCAGGCACGGGGAGAACATGCAAACTCCACACAGGCGGGACCGGGGATTGAACCCGGGTCCTCAGAACTGTGAGGCTGACGCTCTAACCAGTCATTCACCGTGCCGCCTGTTAATATTTGTATTTAACATATATTTTAAGTAATGAGTGATAAAGTACAGTTATTATTTTTTCCTATATGCAAGTGCAGTGTTAATGTTAGCTGTGTTAGTGTTAACTGAGCCTAATGTTACAGTGACCATACAATAATGTTACATATACACTTTGTTTCTGCTATGTTTGTTTTTTTAAACTGCTCTATAAATAAAATTCAGTTGAGTTTCAGGAATAAAGAACGTGACTCTGACTCTCTGGTTTTATGTTGGTTACACCTCTAACTAGTACAAATGTATTCTTCACAGGCAAAATCCCAAATGTGTATCGTTTGTTGTCTCACAGTTGGCGACCTGCAGTCTGGTCTGCTCTTTCTGTTGGCTCTGAGGGGTTCTCGTCTTCGTTTTGATATAGGTCAGCTTCTTTGGTTCAATCCCACCTGGGAAAAAATACACAAACACAGAGGAAATGTGCTCTGTTTATAAAACAATCGCAGAAATTTTGCCAGATGCTACCGAAGTACAATACACCGATTGACAACATATACCTAAACAACACCCTCGCAGTTCATGCTACATTAGAGGACCATTCAATAGGGAAAACCACTTACGTTCCTGTACGAGGTCACCTGAAAAGTGGATCTACATGATGTTTTATGCAGGATTTTCAAAATTGAAAATAGTTCCCACATGTGACCAGTTTTCCTCAAAATACCTCAAGGATCAAGAATTATAGCTTAATTTACAACCTCCCTTTCAAATTAGTTTTTAGGGAATTGTTCGGTCTCATGTACAAAGTATAAATGAGCCACTGCTCACCATGTGAGCCCTCTAATGCGGAGCCAATGCTGAGCACAGCTTTCATTGCCGTGACAACCGCTGGCAGAGCGAGGAGTTTGTGATGAGGTGAGTCGAGACGGTGAAAAAAAAAGCAAGTGATCATAAGGACTGTAAACGCTAAGAGTGCATTTTCACTGACTGAGGCAGCACCAAAAAAACAAACAAACAAAAAAATACAAATAGCAATTTAATTTTACAGAACGTCCCCTTTAAACTATAAATGCTTCATCGATGATTGCGTCCATCCCTCGTCTTGATCTAAATAATCTGCTCGCACTCTGGTCGTCACTTGAAAATGGCAGATCTTCACCCAAGCTAGCTGCCAAGTCAGAAACCTGGTGTGGGGCCACACATTTTCAGAAATGGTCAGGTCACAAATTATTCAGTCAATTAACAATAATATGTCCCCATCAAAATGATTTTTTTGGTCACGCTGTTGGCTTCCAATTGGCCAAGAAGCAGTATGAGAGGAATTCACTTTAAGAAAAAAAAACCTTATTTTATCTAGACTCATTAAGTGCATGGCTTTCCATCTTTACTTTTTTTGTTTTGTTTGTTTAAACCTGACCTAAATTCACTCAAGTCCCTTCCCCTTGTTTAGTTGCTTCGCTGTTCTACTGAATGATGCAACGGTATTTGCCTGCTGGGCAATACAGCAGCCTGCTCCCCCTTATCCCGCCTTCTCAGTCGACAGTTCAACTTACAAACCTGCCACATTCATAATCGCGGAGGTATTCATGAAAAAATCTACTTTTTAAATGTCTTGTATACAAATAGTTTTGTCTGGAAGGCCTACCCACCAGTCAACTGTGAAATTAAACAACCATCTGACAAAACGTTTTCACAATCAGTCTTTTGCTATCTGCCTAGTTCTGAAAATGACTGTTCAGAATTTTGCCCGATTGTTATGTCACGAATAAGATCATTTACATAATCCCACCCCGACACTGAGTTTTTACACCCATGACTTGGCGGCTAAGGTGGGTGAATAGTGGTCATTTTCAAGCCACTACATAGTCTTAAACACTAACATGTAAACGCCAAAAGGTAAGCAAAGCTGCATTGAGATCCACCACACTAATTGTGAATTGGTGACTTGGTGATGAAGTGCTGCTTCCACCAGAGAAAATACAATCCATTCTTTTACTGTCTTTATGGGGGCTTGCTTTGTTTTCTTCAAACTCATGGCTAGTAGCCACTAGCATGCCCCTCGCTCCACCCCAGTAGTTGGGGGAATGAAAGTTGTACTAGTCCTGCAGTAGAAGGACTGCGCAGTGATTCATTTGCACGACACAAGATCGCCCTCTCAAAACAAGCTGTCATTCTTGATTCTGATTGATTGGTGATGCTGTGCTATAGAGTCATATGTAACTTACTCCTACCTCTGCAAATTGGAAACCAACATATCACTAGAACTGGCCAAAAGCTGACAAAAGAAAATAAATATGCTTTTGAGAGTCTTAGTTGTCTTGAACTGTCCTGCTTTCTGCCTCCGAGCTCCGGTTGCTTTACTTTACTTGAATTTACCTTGCGGGGGTCTCTGGGTTCTGTTGTGGGAATCACACACATGGGCAGAGGTCACAATGGGTTCAGGTTGGGGTCGGACGGGCTGGAGGAAGGCCACGGTAGGGAAAGGCACTGACTGGATGTGGGTCACGTCAGACAGAGTATTGGGCACCCCGGCGCGGTCGTCCCTAAAACCGGAAGGGATCCTCCATCGGGGTAACGGAGACACCTCCTCGCAGGAGGAGTCCAGGACAGAACTGAGAGACGACTCGGGCTCGGGGGTTGATGAGGAGGACTTGGGGAGGAGGTGCAGGATGGAGGAGAAGAATGAGCAAGATTCGGGGAGGGGGATGGTCCCGATTCCACTGTCCAACGTTCGCATCTTGCAGCCAGACCCTGGGGCACAAGGAGAACAGTTGACGGGGACCGCAATGGGAGGAAGCACAAGGACGAAAACACGACTGGGTAACCATGGTTGAAGTGGCAATGAAGACCATTTTGGAGTTTGCAGCTTTTTCCATCCTTGAATGCGGAAAACCCAACATTTACATTAGCGAGAGTCCCCTAACATTTGTTACATTGGGTTGGTCGCTTTTAACCTTTTAGTTTTTTCCCCCCCAATTCATTTACCTCATGAAGGAATTTATCAATTTATTTATTTTCAATAATAAAATAAACAAACATTACTAAAGTCAGACATTTTGCATAAACAATTATCATTTTTTTAAATTAAATTGTTGATGAATTTTAATGTTTTCAGTATTGAATAATTGGTTAGTTCATTTATTATAAATAATAAAACAAATAGCCAAATAAACTGTTTTACATATACATTCAAAAATTGCTCAATTTATTGTAAACAATAAAATACAAATTGTAAAATACAAAATTTTACAAAAACTGTACTTTTAACATTTTCATTATTACATCATTGGTTAATTAATTACATTATAAATAATCATAAATTATAACATTTTATAAATGATGCTGAATCATTATCCTATTATTAAAATAAACTATTTTACATATTTTACATACCCATTAAATATTTCTTTTTCTTTTTTACCTCATCTATGAATGACCTGGCACATCCGTCCTGTTTTTTGTTTAAGATCAAATGAGCCCAAAAGTTTTCCTACCCCTGTAATCTAGCCTATATGAAAACATTTTTGACAAATGTGTTCTATTGTCTCCATTGGATTTTCTTCACTTTGAACAATAACACATTAAACATTTCTCCATGGTATTCCTATGGTGGCCTGGAAGTGCAAATCAATATAACAAATTGTGAAACACTTTTACATTTCAGAAAGCATATTAACAAAAACAAAAACAAAATACAAAAGACAAAACACCCGGAAAGGGAACGTCCCATTTCACAGACATTCTGAGATATCCCACGCACTTTCTCTGCAAGACCCGCCCTGCTTCAACATGATTGGCTCCTGCATCCTGTTCATTTGTTTTCTGAAATGTAAAAGTGTTTCACAATTTGTTATATTGTTTTGTACTTCCAGGCCACCGCATATTCCTGTACCAAACATTTACTTCAACTCATCTGATCTGTAGACTGTAATTCACTCTTTGACTTGGCAACAGTATGACAGCTACATATATGTCAACAAGTTACAATTACAACAAATACAGGAAAAAAAGCCAATTCCAGTAAGTCCACTTGAACCACTGCTTTATGTCACATACTGTATGACATTCAACAACCAGCATGCGTCCACCACAGTGACAATGAAATACATCATGGAATGGAATTAAAATACACACCACGTGTGTATTTTATTTGCAATATATTTGAATAACTGGATAGGGTTCGGTTATGATGTGTGTTCATTAGATTTATGTGCAGTATGATTAAAACCAATCTTATTATTCAAGCTTTCGTATTGTAAACAAAATAAATACTATGTATGCTTGGTGTGATAATGTGGTGTGTTTGCACCAAATGCCCCTTAGCTCCACCATGCATACAAATTCCCCATCCCTGTGCAAAACAGTAAAAGCTTATACCTAAAATGAAAGAGTACGCATTAAAGCACTTGCCGATGCTTGATGAGACAAATAGTCTCGTGTGCACTATGAGCAGTCACGTGTCATTATACTACACTAAAAAGCAACCGATACACCAAAAAATGTGCATATCTACAATCACTGGAGATCTAATTAAGATAATTAGATCCGAAATGGGCTCACCCTCTCCACATATGACAACAGCAGCGGTGCGATGCAGCATGAAAACATGCTGGGGTTACACTCAATGGAGTTACACTTAGGTGACCTTTACCTTCACAATGCAGACTGTCCGTATTGGTCCATAGTGGCTCCTGTCACGATTATGATACATCTTAAAAGTTCACATAGTCTGGGGTATGAGTTATTAGCTGTTGACACAGGGGGTCCCCATATTGCAATCGAACTAAATTAAAATACAGTGGGTCAAATTGAAGTCGGACTTGTGACACAATCTATTATTCATTTGGATGGAATGGAACTGCTAATGAGGTGACAATCTCATTTTTGCTTCCATACAAAAATACTTGAATGTGGTGTCGAACCACTACCCACCACCAAAACTATTAAAAACTATATTTGAAATTTTCATTGGGTGGAAGTGAACGTGAATGGAAACCTGCAAACAGTATCAACAATAAAGACAACTTTCTTACTGAAATACTCATTATACTATACTCATTATGAAATCTTGTTCATTGGTGTGCCATGGAAATTAGCATAATTGTTGTGCAAAAAAATTCTTACCTTTGGTAAAAGGAAGTCTACAAGCAGTAATCATGAAAGACTTTGTCAAGTGAATTCAGATATTTGTTTCTAAATACATTCTATGTTTGAAGATAATTGAGTAAAACGTACAAAAACTGAGAACTATGTAGTACTCAATTGTGGAGCTATAGCATTAAACTTTTTATCACCAAAAACGTTTTAAAAAATGTTTGGGCATGGCTAAAACGGTGCCTAATGACACACTTTGGTGTCCGACAGTCACCAATCCCCCACTAAGAACTTGAGCATTAGTGGTTATTCGGCGCAATCGCAACGTGCAGTTGGCTAGCTGGCTAATGCCTACACAATGAAAATACATCTTCCCTTCGAATAGTCCACTGGCGTGGTCGCTTAGAGTGCCTCGTTGTCTGCCGTGAGTGCACACGTCATGGAGAAAAAGGCAGACTTGGATGTGACAACCAGCATGTGGACAGGGGCTTTGCGCTGGCGTGGCCGCTTTAGAGCACCTTGTTGTCATGACGTGGAAAAGCCCCATGATGACCCGGTGGGATATATCCTAGACCCCGGAAGCTTTATGTAGATATATTTGCGTAGCTAAAACGTAGTTAAGCCTAGGTATAAGAAAGACGCCAGCCGAAGTAGCATCCCTTTTTCGAGGTCATAGTAGTCTTACTTTATTGACATTTGAGGGGGCGTGGTTTCAGCGCATTCAGCAGACACACCCACAGCGTTCGAGACCATTGACAACGGCTTCATTTTTCAGGCTTTTATAGCCATTTTGTATACTTTATTTATCATTGAAATTTGGCAGTGTTGTTAGCAACACTTCTCTGTGGTGTGTCAGATTTACACATTTATTTTCACTTTACAGGGAATTTAAATGCCATATTCTTTCATTATAAAGTAGGTCCCACTTGTCCAAATCTAAAGCACCACCTTAGCACAGAAAAAGTTAGTTTAGTTAGTACTTAGTCATGTACAGTATTTTATGACTTACATGTACATTTCATATGTGGTCTTTACTTCTCTCAAACAGTAAAATGGCAAATACACACAAACCCTTACTCGCGTTTGAAAGACAAGTTTTTTTGGAGTCGGCTTCACTATTGCTTTTAACACTCCGTCAACGCAATACGGAGAAAAAAAATGAAGCTTACCGATAACTGCATCCTGGAGGGTGGTCTTTATGAGGGCTCCGTTTTCACCGTCAGTTCTCTGGTTCGTCATGTCATTGGTGGGCAGTAGAAATCATTATCATTGGAGCACAATCGAAATGAGGATCATAAGTGCACAATTGAAATCGAAATAATTAATTAATAAAATAGAAATTAGACTCAAAAGTGAACAATGGAAATATGCATCATTTGCATGCAATGAAAATCAGCATCAATGGTGCACAGTGGAAATTGGCGTAATTGGTGGTCAATAGAAATTAGCATTACTGGTGGACCGTAGCAATAAGCATCATTGGTGCAGAGCGCAAAGCAGCATCATCGATGCAGAATAGAAAATTGTGTCATTGGTGCGCAACATGAAAGATAGATGCAAACTATCTTAATTGGTGGGCAATAGAAATTAACTTAATTGTATTGAAATATAAATTAGCATCACTCGTGCACAATGGAAGTCAGCATAATTGATGAACAATGAAAATCAGCACCATTGGTACGCAATAGAAATTGAGGTCATTGGTGAACAATAGAAATAGCATTGCTCAGTTGTGTTTTGTTGACAAAAAAAAATTATTTCTCTTCCTTGTTGACAACTGGTTGACATGAACATGGTGTCGTAAGGGGAAGAATCCACGGCATCAAGGTAGTGTACATGTGTTGGTGTTTCCTTCACCTGTGCGTCTCCAGTGATGTCATTGTGACCTTGCGTTTGAATCGATATCCCCGGGCAGGGCATTGAGATGCATGCTCGCACTGCATCGTGCGACTCTCTTCTTCCCACAGAGCTGAAACAAAAAGGAATTTCATAAACAAATTACAAGAGGTCCGAGCGGTCAATCTAAGGCTGAATATATGCTGCATGGTTCAAGAGACATACATTTAGATTTTTATTTCTCAAGTGGCCCAATTGGGATTTGCGTGAAGGTAGCGTAAAGAGAAGAAAAACATGGAATCGGTCTTACCAGTCTTTTCCGTCATTTTTTCTCCTGTCTCTCTTCTTGTCCGTCTTGGTCTGCTTCCCTCCGAGCAGTGCCGTAATCTTTTGATCCCTCTTCTCTTCTTTTGTCTTTGCCGGGTCTGTCTTCTTGCCACTGGGGATGGGAAGCTTACCCTTGCGGAACCCAAACCAGTTGGCTAAGGTGGATCCGGATTTCTGCTTGACTTCACTACTCCTCTCCTGCTCCTGAGACTTGTGCAAGTTCTCCTCAATGCCGAGCATCACCTTCTCCTCGATGGTGGTTATGGTACTCTGCCTCTCTGGTTCTTCACAGACAGGTTCTCCAAAGGCGCTGGAAAATTGTTGCTCGATCTGAAGGCGTCTGGCTTGTTCTCGTTGGAGTTTAAGACTCTGTAGTCTTTCGCTAGATGAGCCTAGACACGGAGGAACCGCCAGGCCTTCTTCAATGAGGAAGTTGTTCAGGAGAGATCGGTTCATGGGGCAGTGATAGCTACTGGAGCAGCTCATGCTTCCTGGCAGAATGTCACCCAGGGAGTTTAAGGAGCTCCCTGAGTGCGTTTTTATCTGGGTGCGCACCTTCCCGGACCGGTTGAAGCTGGGTCGGTCCATGTAGCGTGCTCCGAAGCTCTGGCTTCGAGCCTTGGCCCCGTTCATGCCCATGACTGGCTTCAGGGGAGGTCTGGTGGACACGGAGACAGAACGCTTGAAGAGCCAGCCTTCCTCGTCGAAACCCCAGTCCAGCATTGCACCACCATCAGATGTGACTGGAGCACCGCAGGGTTCGGAATCAAGAGAATTACAACGGGTTTCAATCTTCCGCCGGGCAATGCCGCATTCACGCATCATGTGGGGGTCGCAAATGTACGTCTGGTAGGTTTGGATGTTTTTCATGGACGGGTTTGCGTCATCTTTGTTCTGCCGACTGAACACGAGGAATGTACCACTTTCTGGTCCCGAGATAGCCTCGTGAGATCTGGCGTTTGCAGGAAGACACATTTTTACAGCTTTGGACCCGGAACTCTGACAGTTGTGATAATAGACATTGGAATATGTCTGCGACAGGACTTCAGAAAGTTTTGGCTCGCTGATGCTCTGCTGAGATCTTTGTAAGACATTTGGGTTTGGTAACAAAGAGGGTGCGACCATTCCGCTGTGGTATGCAACGGTTCTCTCAACAGGTGATTCTGAACCCTGCGTTTCTGGACTGGGGACAGCCGGCATCCTGGATGAATGGCCATTGAAGACAACTTTGGCTGCTTGATTTTCTGGTGAAAAGTTGGTTTGTTGACCGGACGTAGTCTTTCCGACGGTGGCGCTCTGAGGACGACTCATTCGTCTGGAGTCCGACGCTGTTCTGAGGAGGAGCGAAGTCGTTCGACCAGGCAGAAGTGGGGCTGAAGGAGATATGAGTTCTGAAGAGAACGTGTCTGAGAGCTGCTCCTGGTTTTGTACGTTCTTGCACTCCTCATTGTTGGACAGAATTCTGGCGGATTGCGGCTGTGTTGCTGGAGTCTTTGAGCCTTCATCAACTGCAATAGGTTTGGTCGCTGAAGCACTTTTGACAGGCGACGCAAGAGGCGAGCGCTGTTGTACACGCTCCAGAGACTTGCAAGTCGATGCAGGATCTTCATCTGTTTCTGCGTCATGACCCGAAACGTGTAGTTTACCGTGATTGGCCCTTTTGTTTGGACTGGCAGATTTGTGGCCCCGAATGAGGTTTTGATGGAGAGGCGAGTGGATGTGTTTGTGCTGTTCCGGTCCAGCGTCGGCGCTCTTGCTGCGTAGGATGAATGCCTTCCTGGCCGAGTCGCAAAGCTGCGGTTTGGGCTTTAGGTTCCTTGAAATCCCACCGTCCCCGTGGTGAGAAACCTCTGCCGAAGAGCTGCGTTGCCTGGCTTCGCTCACACAGCTCAAAGCTCTGGTGGCAGAATGTCTCACAGCCGGGTTTGCATCCCTTGCTTGGGATTCCAAGTCCATGCGGTCCAGCCGGGATTTACGGTCGCTGGATCGTTCCTGGTTGTTGTTGCTGTCGCTCAACATGTCACTAGAGTTCTCGGTTTCTACTTGTGTGTGTTCTTTTAGGCTTTCTTTTTCAAGATTCACTGGTGGTTCTGCTGGGAATATGAAGCTGTCAGAAACGGTGTTCTCTAAAGGTTCTTTTGGGCCTTCATCTGTCTGAACTTCTATTGACGCGTTATCGCTGGATTCCTGACTTTGCGACATATTTGAGTCATTGCTACTTTCATCAGAGTCCACAACGGCAATCCCTCCGTTAACATTTTTATTTGTCTTGGCTGTCATCCCCATCAGGTTACTTTTGATGCCCAGAGAGTAGATACCCTCATTGGAGGTCATGCAGTCCTTGCAGTGCGGAATAGACCCGGGAGAGGGTTTCTCTTTTGAGACGCTGGTCTGAAGACGCTTGAGTCCTTTCAGGATGTGGCCTTCCTTCCAGCCGAAGTCTGTCTGATGACCAGATACGGAGCCTACACTCATCCTTTTGTCCCGGCTTGTGGCGCACTACACCACAAGGGATATCGACATCTATTAATCAGTATGTTTACCCACAATCCTTTAGTGTTCGAGAACATATAAGAGAGTGACTCACCTGTTTGGAGAGGCCTCGACCCTCAGCCCATGTGTGCGAGCCGCTAGAGTATTCACTACCAGCACTGGATAAAGACAGATCACTACCACTTCCACTACTACGTGGGCACGTTAGACTCAGGAGACTGGGCCACCTTCCTGCAGCAATACCCACTTTGCCATTCCTTTGGATTTCCTGGAAAGTGAGAAACCATTTTCTTTCAAGGTAATTGTTGAGCCATCTGTCTAGGACTCTAGGACACCTGCTTCTGATTGGGGCTCATCATTTTGCGAATTCCCCAGCAGGAGTTCGTCAAGCCATGGAATTTGCAGAAAAAGGTTGTTTAAAAAAAACAAAAAACGGCCAACTTCTTGTTCCTGTATCGGCATGGTTCCTTAGCCTTTTTGGTGTGCCCTGTTAGGACAGACAAATCCCCCAAATATCATATTGATTGGTGGAACTGGAGCCCATGGGTGATTTCTTTTCGAACTTTTCTGACAAAGTACTGGAATTCACCTCAAATGGGTGTGCTTCAAACAAAAAAGGCAGACTTCCAGTCCAGTTTTGGGCATGGGTTCTAGAGACTTTTTTTGTGTGGCCTGTCTTGGCCTAGTGAGTTTCGTGGGGGATTTGGGAAGGGGTGGTTGTTTTCAGGCACGTCCTAATATTAATACACTTTCACAAAATGGTTGGGTTTTCGGGCATATTGAGGCCCCCCCAATGAGGTGATTTATTTGTAGAAAAAAATAATGGTAAACACATTGAATCCAAGACGACCATCACACTGACTCTGGTGCTCAGGACCAAACTCACACAGTAGCACTACCTGGAAAGAATTAATGAGCTACTGTCACCAGTTTTACAATCAAAATTGTGAGGACGTGTCTATCATAAGGAGATGCAGGAAAAAGTCACAAGAAGCCTTTACAAATTTTAAAAGGGAGTCAGATATTTTGGCTAAAAGGAACCGTGTTGGGCAAATTCTAGGCATCATACTGTACTTTGTTCGAAAGTTAGAGAGGAAAAATAAAATTGACCCGGACACTAGTGTCACTGATCAACATGACAATGGGTGGACATGTCTATCATAACACGATGTCCAAAAAGTCTCAAGGCCCCCAAAGCTCTCAATGTTCCACATTTAACAGGAAGTCGCCATTTTGTTTTGTGACACAGTCATTTTGGGCGAATTCCATGGCTCGTACTAGGGAATTCGCCCGAATTAACCCCAATCAAAAACAAGTACCCTTGACTTGCAATGAGCCACAAAGTCAGCAAAGTTACAGTAATCCAGTGTCATAGGGTGTTGTGAGGGTGGAAACACGCTTGAGTTGGCCCAGCGTGACAATCTTGTGTTTATACTTTGTGTTGTGGAACCTCTGTGGGACTAATAAAGGACGATCATTTTTGTTTGTGACTTCACTGGAGACGAATGCTTTTAAAATTCAAGCCTCTGGTGAGAGATGATAAAATCACACACAGCTTTCTCGATAGCTGGGGATGTAGCAACAAACCAAGAAGTTTTTTTTTCTTTCTTTAATTCAGCCCCTGGAGCCAGTTTCACTCAGCATCATGAAATTTGGGAGACATGTTTATCATGAGTGGACCTACGAAAAAGTCTCAAGACATGCCTGACAAGACAGAGGAAGTCAGCCATTGTGGTTTGAAGCTGCTATTTTGGGGTCATTTTGGTCATTTTCAGTCATCCTACGCCTAGAGATTTTGGCCAATTGCTACCATATTTGAACCTCTAATACGATAAACGCTAAATTACAAAAAAATTGAGTTTTCGTCATTGCGTGTGGGCCAAGCACAGTAGCAAATTTGCTGACTTGCCATAAAACACAAAGGTCGAATAACTCAGCTGGTGATTTAAATTGTTTTAAAATCAGCCCCCAAATCCTCTTTCACTTTGCAACATGAAATTTAGTACACGTCTATTATGAGATGAGCGACAAAAAAATCTCAAGTAGCTACACCCAAAAACACACAGGAAGTCAGCCATTTTGTTTTAAAGGGGTCATTTTACAATAAAACCCCCACTGTTTGTGGGGAATAAGGACTGAGCCCTGCCACATCCCTGACACACCCCCAAAAAGGTATGTACTGTACTATAATTGCTTATAGATGTCACATGACGGTGACAAAACATTACTTTTATCGAAATGAAACTCTTCAATTAAGTTCAACATACTTCCTTGCCACTAAGATCCGCCAAAGTAATATTTTTATTGCTTTGGCCTAAACACAAAAATGGTGAAAAGGAAGAGTTTTTCAGCAAATAATGAAGGAAAGAGAAATACCAATTACCAAATTTTAAAAGACACAGTGACAACACTGAGTAGCAAAACATTTGAGTTTTAGTCATTCTGTCTGGGCAAAGTATGGCAACGAAGTCTAATGACTCAGTAGCCCACGACACAAGTTTTAGAAAATTCAGTCCCAATTTTGCCATTTCCAGGAGTCCTTCAAAGACAAACTTGTCCTAGAGATTTTGTGCGGTAGAGCAAGAAAAGAGACGTTGTTTATAACAGCTTTGAGCATCGTTGTGGTAATGCATACAAATGGTCTACAAAGGTCAAACCTCTGTCAAGTCTAAAAGTATGACCTTTGCAGAAAAGGTTAAAGAGGAAAGACAGAATTCCTTGGCCTGCTCGCCTCAGAGCATGCTAAATTACCTGGATAGGCTTTAAAGAATATCTTTGGATCATGCAGCGTAATTAAGCATGTCTTCTCCAAATAATGACATAATTGCCCAAATTTGCAGTTCCTGCGTGCATATATTTATAACACCAGCATAATGATGTGGAAAACTGACCAAAAGTACAGTTAAAATAAAACTACCATTTTAAAAAACTCTGAAGTTGAGCAGGTGGGAAAAAAAAAAAAAAAAAATGACTGTAAAGCCCACAAACCCACGTTGAGTTGCTAAAAATAAGTTGCGCAGGTAAGAAAAAAACTACATTGAAACCAAAAGTTACAGTTAATTAAAACAAAAGTTATAAATGTAACTACAATTCTATGAATCCCGAATGACCCTTCACCGGCTTTTCGGTCAATAGGGATAAAAACAAAACAAAAAACTACAGTATAACGACCCAAAGTTGCACAGGTACAAAAAAAACAAAAAAAAAATGCACTCTCTTGAAAATGCACCAAAAGTTGTGCAGGTAAAAATAAGACTACTGTAAAAGCCAAAAAGTTGCACAGGTTAAAGAGACTGACTACCAGACATACCCCCAAAACTTGTGCAAGTTAACATCCCAAAGGTCGTACAGGTAAAAATAAAACTACAGTATAACCCCCAAAGTTGCGCAGGTACAATTAAAAATTTACAAGCATAATAGCTCCAAACGTTGTGCAGGTTAAAATATATCTTCCGTAAAACCCTAAAAACTTCCCAGGTAAAAATAAGTTTACGGTAAAACACTAAAAGTTGGGTAGGTTAAAAATTTAACTCCCAAAACTTGGGCAGGTTCGAGTAATACTATTGGAATTGAGCCTAAAGTTTTGCAGGTTAAAATAAATTACCACACACAAAAAAAAACAAAATTAAAGTTTCTCAGGTTAAAAATAAGACTAGTGTCAAATTTCCAAAAGTTGGGCAGGTTAAAATAAAAGTACCATTGAAAAAAATCATAAACGTTGCGCAGGTAAAAATACAACTGTTTGAAACAAAAAGGTTGGGCAGGTTAAAATAAGACAACCTTAAAACCCCAGGTTAAAAAAAAAGCTTAAAAACAAAAGTTGCAGAGTATAAAATAAGATGACTGCAAAAAACGCAAAAGTTACTTTGGTTTGTATGAAAAGGCTTCTGCTCCTACCTGGGGTGCAGGACTTTGGGACATTCGGACTCGTTGTTGGAACAAGACGCTTAGTAGGCGGTTCTGCTGCTCCAAGTCAAAGACGCGGGTGCGCAGCTTTACACATTCTTCTTTCAAGTCCTACCAAATCCACATAAGTAGAGAACTGAGTGGATGTAGTATACTTAAAGTACTCCAGTGTTAATGTTGAAAATATAAACACGTACCTTTTGAGTAAGGAGAGCCTGGACCACCTGGTTGGCTACCTGCATTGAGAAAAAAATGGATAATTAAAGCATCACTCAAAAAGCTTTTCAATTTAACGTTGCCTATCTGTCTAAGATGTTCTGATTGTGGCTCATTTGGACAAATTCCCGAGTAGTAGGTCATCAAATTGCGAGCCCTTGAAATTGCCCCAAAATGTTTACGTGGCCGCCTTCCTGTGTATTTTCGGGAATGGTTCCTTGAGACTTTTTCGTAAATCTCTTCATGATAGACCTGTCCACCCAATTTCATGTCAATCAGTGAAACTTTTGTCGAGGACGGTGTTTTTTCCAACTTTCTAACCAAGTGCGAGTCCCAGAATTTGTCCAAACTGTCTGATTCAAATCAAAATGGCAGACTTGCTGTTCAATTCTGGCATTAATCCCTGTGACTTTTCCGAATGTCTTCTTATGATACGGCAGACGTCTGTCCAATTTCATGTCAATTAGTGAAACACGTGTCAGGGGCTGAGTTTTTTCTAAATGCCCATCGGGCGCTACTGATTGACTTTTGTGGGGCTATTTTTGGGACCCTTAAGATAGACCCTAATACATAAATAATAGAAAAGCGATTCACAGATCATGAGCTCACACCCTCAGGAGATGGCAACAACAAACGAATGAAGCGCCTTTTGGGAGGCCTCAACATACGCGAAAACTCATCCATTTGCGTGTATTCTGTTGAAACTGGATGTATTTTAAAGGTCCAGATCATGAATTTGGGCGCACTTGTTCATCATGACCGGATGTACGAAAAAGATACTTGTTAGAAAGTTTGAAAAAATATCAGCCCTGGACATGAGTTTCACCAATCAACATGAAATTTAGTGGACGTGTTTATCATCTCAGGATGCATGAAAAAGTCTCAGGGACCCATGCCTGATATCAAACAGGAAGTCGGCCATTTTTGTTTGCAGTAGCCATTTACGGTCAATTCCAGGGCTCATACTTCATTAGAAAGTTGGGGGGAAAAAAATCAACCACCCCTTACACAGGTTTCCTGATTCACCAATAGTCACAAAATCTGGTGGATATGTATATCATAACAGGACACATGAAAAAATCTTAAGGACCCATGCCAACAATCAAACAGGAATTTGGTCCATTTTGGTTAAAAGCAGTCATTTTGGGCTTGTATTTTGTTAGAAATTTAGAAAAAAAATGTTTTTAAAAATCAACATCCGTCACTAGTTTCACTGATTGACATAAAATTGTGTGGATATCATAACGGATGCACGAAAAAGGTTTCAAGGAAACATGCATCTAAAATTCAAAAGGAAATCATCCATTCTTGTTTAAAGCACAGCCATTAGTTTCAGGTTTCATATGTTGACAAACTTCGACTAGAGAATTTATCTAAATGAACCCCAATCAAAAGTAGGTATCTTAGATGGATTTTTGCCCAGGCCTTCTAATGTGAGAAGAGCATGTGATTAATGTTTGAGCATCACTTTGAGGATAATAAAACAAAATTACACATATTTTCTTTTTCACATTTTCACTATTTCTTACCTCATCCAGACAGCGCTCATATTGCTTTCTCTGGTTGTCGTTTTCCAAGGACAGAGCAGAGTTCTCAGCCTGGAAGCGCCACATGGACAGTTCATCAATAACACTGTATTCAGTATGACCGTGGATGAACTCATAGTAACTATCGTAGTGACCACAGTGGATGATTTTGCTCAATACTAGGTTGATCATAATAAGCTCAAAAATGTTTTGGAGGGAAAAATTATTTAGTGGGAATGTTGGCGGAGAGCATAAAAAGGTCACGTCAGCCCGAAGGCTCGCAACCAGAGTATAGAAAAGGTCAGACGTGTGCGAGTTAGGCGTTGGAACCCCAAGTGAAGTGTCGCGTGTTTACTGCAAACACAAGACACTGTTGACAGGTGCATCCTAATTCTCTTATTAAATGAGTGATTGGCATTCTAGGCAATGTTAAGTTTAATGAGCCGTCGTGGCGTACAGCCAGGCTGAGCCCAGCTCCTGGCAGCTGCTGATAAGTGCCTCAAAAGTCATCACATAAACAGGAAATGTACTGAGTGACTAAAATTATTGTCAGATCTTTTTCTAATTAAATTAGAAGGTTTTAGACTGGGGACAGCATAGTTTCCAAGTGGTTAGTTATTCCGGCTTCCTCCCACGTTCCAAAAATATGCATGGCAGGTTAACTAAAGATTCTAAATTGTCCACAGGTGTGAATGTGAGTGTGAATGGTGATCTGTCTATATGTGCCATGTGATTGGCTGGAGACCAGTCCAGAATGTACCGCGCTTCTCTCAATCAAAGTAAGCTGGGATAGGCTCCAGCTCACCAGTCATTCTAATCAGGAAAGGTGCTACAGAAAATGGATGGATGTACAGTTTTAGACTGACCAAGTCGATCTCCAGACTTAAACCCTGTATCGTCTGTACCGCTTATCCTCACTCGGGTCGCGGGCGTGCTGGAGCCTATCCCAGCTATCTTCAGGCGAGAGGCGGGGTACACCCTGAACTGGTCGCCAGCCAATCGCAGGGCACATATAAACAAACGACTATTCGCACTCACATTCACACCTACGGGCAATTCAGACCCTAAAGAGCAGCATTCTCAAATTGTGGTACACATAGCACTAGTTGTATGTCAGCTCCTTCTAGTGGTGTGCAAAAGAATCACTGAATTAAAGGTTCAAACTGTTCATAATGTTACAGTGGCTTAAACATCTTTTAATTTGTAATAATACTTTTTTTTAAGCAGTACTTTGGTGTAAAATGTTGAGAACCACTGATATAGAGCATGCAGTGACACAAATTGTATTTTTCATCACAGTGGTCACTGTACCTCTGTTTTCCACAGTCTTGACAAATTCAGAAATTAGAAACAGTGGCAAACCACTCTGTCCATTACCTCCAGAGCTTTGAGTCGTTCTAGCAGGGAATTGCTGTTAGAGTTTTCCTCCAGACCACCTCCGGCCTCCAGATACCCCGAAGTTTCCGTTTCTGAAACTGCCGGACCCTCCAGACTGTCCTGCTGCTTCCACATTTCCTCCAAGAGTTTGTCCTGGAATGCAATGAAAACAAAACAACCACACACTGGGGTTTACCAAGAGTTCTTCAACTTAACGTCATTATCATTACAATTACTTTGTATCGGTCCGTTGTGGTGAAGAAGGATTTATCTCGATTTACCGGTCAATCTACGTTCCTACCTATGGTCACGAGCTGTGGGTCGTGACTGAAAGAACGAGATCCCGGATACAAGCGGCCGAAATGAGCTTCCTCCATAGGGTGTCCGGGCTCTCCCTTAGAGATAGGGTGAGAAGCTCGGTAATCTGGGAGGATCTCAGAGTAGAGTCGCTGCTCCTCTACATTGAGAGGAGCCAGATGAGGTGGCTGGGGCATCTGATTCGGATGGCTCCCGAACACCTCCCACGTGAGGTGTTCCGGGCACGTCCCACCGGGAGGAGACCCCAGGGACGACCCAGGACACGCTGGAGAGACTAAATCTCTCGTCTGGCCTGGGAACGCCTCGGGCTCCCCCCGGAAGAGCTGGATGAAGTGGCTGGGGAGAGGGAAGTTTGGGAGTCCCTGCTAAAGCTACTGCCCCCGCGACCTGACCTCGGATAAGCGGTAGAAAATGGATGGATGGATGGATCATTACAATTACAGTGGACCCCTGCATACTTGTGGTTCGATACCCAAAGATTCATCTATTCACTGATTTGTTTTCCCCCCATTATTTTATTTTCATTAGTTTTATTTTATTTATTTTTTTATTTTTTGGGGGGGGGGGGGTGGCGGGGACCAACCCAAATAATGCTTATTGGTCATTTATCCCCACTTATTGAAGAATGTTTGGGGTTTTAAAAATAATAATAAATAAAATACAAATTCAATGTAATGATAATGGCCGGTCCAGCCAGGTTCCGATTCCTAACGAATAGCTATATATTCAATTTTAGTTCTTTTGTACCTTGTATGCTTTCATGAGGTCCAGTGGGTCGACCTTGGGGCCATCCAATGAGTCCTGGTTCTGCAGTAGGGTTTGCACAGTCTCCTCCATCCTGGATTTTGGCAGGAAAAGAAGAAAACTACTAAAAAGTAAGGCCCTATAATTTTGCTTATTACCAGTGCTGTTAATTTGCCGCTTCTATGGCATAAACCTGACACTGGGTGGTGGTCTAATACAGGGGTTCTCAAACTTTTTGGCTATCCAAGGACCTCGTCATAATCCTAACACCAATTAAACATGTCTGCATGTGTACCCCTTAATGCCATAGGAAGTAAAAGTTTTTGGGAAGAAAAAAAAAACGCAATATTATAACAACAAATTCATTTTCATTTATTTTTTAAATGAAGGTGTAAGGTTATGAGAAGGAAGCCATTTTTTTTTTTTTTTTAAAGTTATAACCTTAACAACAACGAATACGTTTTATCAGGATAAAAAGACAAACTTATGAGAATAAAGTCATACAGTATAACAAGTGAATATCAAATACGACTATTCATTAAATAGTACTTATTTTATTCTGGAAAGACGTGTTTACTCAATAAATCTAGGACTTTATTCTTGAAAAAAAATCCTCCTTTTGTTCTTCAAAATATGTCCTTACTCCTGTAATAACACACATTTTGGCTCAACCCTCCCCCCCAAAAAAAAAGACTATTCATGCATGGGTGTCACATTTATGTGATGATGCTTCACAATCACAACAGCGCTTTTAATTGGCCCAAAGCTGCAGTAATAATGATGATAATAATAATAATCATCATCATCATCATCATAGATGGAACTTATATCGCAATTTTCAAGATACTCAGTCGCTTTACACAAAATAAATACACTGATGAGTGACTAGGCTATTAGGGAGGAGTAATTGGTTTATTATGTTTCTTTTATTGGCACACATAATTAGGGACTGCCCTTTTTAAAAAGATACAACAATAATTTATTACAAATTACTTTGCGGACCCCCCCAAGTTACAGCTTGCGGACCCACGGGGGCCCAGTAACCCCAGTTTGAGAACCACTGCTCTCATACATTAGTTCAGCACAATATGTGGACAAAAATTCCATTAAAGCAATAAAAAGAAGGATATTGTGGAAGGTTAATGGCTACTGACAGACACACATTACAGACTGTGATACCGTGTACCACTAAGTTATCATACAGTGAATTATACAATTAATAATGTCTTTCCTGCCAACTGGACTTTATAATGATGTGTTGATAAGTTGATGTGAAGAGGGGATTATTCACTTGGGAAGAACAACTTCACACATCACTACACAGTTTTGAGTGTGTGCAAAATTATTATGATTGGATTATCTGCCCTTGACATGACCGGAAGATATACAAGGCCTACTAAAAGGATTAGAACAGAGAAGCCTAATCTTTTATTTTTGCTCAGTGATGTCAAACATACCTTACGCGGGCCAAAGCCGGCACACAAGATAGAGGTTCAATCCATTAATGAAACTTGTTCGGATGGATTTTTGTTCATACCCTATGATTATCTGAAATTAATCAGACGCAGCCACTACCATATTGTCACATTGGGACAGAGGGGAAACATGAAACATTAGTTTGGTTTAGGGTCATTGACCCCAAAAGGGAGGAATATATGGTAGAATGAACTAAGGTGAGGTTATCTTTATGAAACATTAAGAATAATATCAATAAATATAATTTTTTTCTTAATGTACTTGTATTTTTTTGCATTAAGACAAAGGGGAAAAACACCACTTTATGGTTCATAATAGCTATGCTATGATTTTAACGGTAGACTGTATGTGGAACGCCGGCACGGTGGGCGACTGGTTAGCATATCTGCCTCACAGTTCTGGGGACTGGGGTTCAAATCCCGGGCCTGCCTGTGTGGAGTTTGTATGTTCTCCCCGTGCCTGGGTGGGTCTTCTCAGGGCACTCCGGTTTCCTCTCACATCCCAAAAACATGCGTGGTAGGTTGATTGAAGACTCTAAATTGCCCGTAGGTGTGAATGTGAGTGCGAATGGTTGTTTGTTTCTATGTGCCCTGCAATTGGCTGGCGACTGGTTCGGAGTGTACCCCGCCTCCCACCCAAAGATAGCTGGGATAGGCTCCAGCAGCCTGGGACCCCAGTGAGGAGAAGCGGTAAAGAAGATGGATGGATGCATGTATGTGGAACTTCAATTTGTTTGATACCGTTGCTAAGCATGTATTGAATTTTTTTAAACAAGAGACTAAAGAAAGTAACCCCCCCAAAACCCACTGAAACAACAAAGGTGTTCATTAGAGGCAAGACGCCAAAGGTTTTAGACTGGCCAAGTCAAATATCCAGACTTTAACACTATAGAGCACAAGCTTTACTTGCTAAATGGATACAGAAGAAAGTAGCTCCCCTCTATATTAATCTCAAACCCAGTCGAGAGCAAAACTAAAGGAAATTGCTTCACTGTTCCAATACTTTTGAAGTGTTTGAGACACATAAGGACAGATAAAGCCACAGGCTGTATAGTTTAATTCCAAACAAATAAAGTTTTAAAGGTCCACTAGATTGCAGCCTTATAAAACCTTCCTGAAAGTTTGTGTCTCTCCCTGCAGCTTGGCTGAGGGCTAAAGTGGCTGTCGAGCAAAGGAAAATTTGCTGTTTTGACTCCTGGTGATCCCCAGAACTGTCGAAGAAATAAAAATACTCAACGCCGCATTGCTCCTTATGCTGTGTCATCATTGAATAGACCATTGTGAGATGACAAGAAACTTCTTCTTAAAGGTACAGGTAGGTAGAAAAAATGAAATTTGTTAGACATGTATATCAAGACAAGATGTACAAAAAAGTCTAAAATAAACATGCCTGAAAAATGCGCAGGAATTCAATTTCATGAGACCATTCCAGGGGTTCTTCAAAGATGAATTCATCCCAAAGATTTTGTCTGGTTTATCAGCTTGAATTGTATTTTTTTTCTGCAGATTTCACAGTCCTTAGTCCAGCACACAATTTACCAATTTGCGTACCTTCAACACACCTTTAATTTGCGATCGTGTTTATTTCTCAACAAAGGCCGTTTATGGCCTTACAGGATGCTGATGACACAAATGCTGCCATCAGGTCATTGGACAAACACAAATACAGGAGTTATTTTCATTGGGAACATTTGCAAGCCTTTGATATTTTGTTTTGGAATGTTTTAGCGCTACAGTTGCTTTGTCAATAATAAAATATGTGGCCCGGAAGGATCCTCCAGAGCTTCACCAGCATGATTTCTGGAGTCCTGAGGGGCCCGTGTGTTTTTAGGCATAACAAGACTAATGAGAAGTTGCATGTACAAACCCGAATTCCAGTTAAGTTGGGAGATTGTATAAAAACAGAATACAATGATTTGTGAATCCTTTTCAACCTATATTCAATTGAAAACACTATAAAGACAAGATATTTAATGTTCAAACTGATTATCATTATTGTTTTTTGTTGCTAATCTCTCATTTTGAATTTGATACCTGCAACATGTTAAAAAAAAGCTGTGGCAAGGGTAACAAAGACTGGGAAAGTTGAGGAATTCTCAAAAAACACCTGTTTGGAATATTCCACAAGTGAACAGGTTAATTGGAAACAGGTGAGTGTCATGATTGGGTATAAAAGCAACATCTCCGAGAGACTCAGTTGTTCACAAGCAAGGACGGGGTGAAGTTTACTACTTTGTTAACAACTACATGAGCAAATAGTCCAACCGTTTAAGAACAATGTTTGTCAACTTACAATTGCAAGGAATTTGGGATTTCATCATCTATACTCCATATCATCATCAAAAGATTCAGAGAATTTGCAGAAATCTCTACACGTAAGCGACAATGCCAAAAAAAAAACATTGAATGCATGTGACCTTCGATCCCTCAGATGGCACTGCATTAAAAACTGGCATCATTTTGTAAAGGATATTCCCAGGTGGGCTCAGGAACAGTTCAGAAAACCACTGTCAGTTAACACAGTTTGTCGGTACATCTATATATTCAAGTTAAAACTCTAACATGCAAAATAAAATCCATATATCAACAACACTCAGAAACACCGCCGGCTTCTCTGGGTCTGAGGACACAAAGTGAAAAGTGTGCTGTGGTCTGACGAGTCCACATTTCAAATTGTTTTTGGAAATCATGACCGTCAAGTCCTCTGGGCCAAAGAGGAAAAGGACCATCCGGATTATTATCAGTGCAAAGTTCAAAAACCAGCATCTGTGATGGTATTGGGTAGTGTTAGTGCCCATGGCATGGGTAGCTTGCACATCTGTGAAGACACCATTAATGCTAAATGGTACATGCAGGTTTTGGAACAACATATAGTAGGCTGCCATCCAAGCAACATCTTTGTCAGGGTCGTCCCTGCTTATTTCAGCAAGACAATGCAAAGCCACATTCTGGACGTGTTACAACAGCGTGGCTTCGTAGTAGAAGAGTGTGAGTACTACACTGGCCTGCCAGCAGTCTAGACCTGTTCCAAAAATTCCACCTACAAAGCTTCAACAATTAGTGCCCTCAGTTCCCAAACACTAATTGAGTGTTGTTAAAAGGAAAGGTGATGTAACACAGTGGTAAACATGCCCCTGTCCCAGCTTTTTTTTGGAATGTGATGCAGGCATTAAATTCAAATGAGTGAATATTTGCACAAAAAACAAGTTTATCAGTTTGAATATTAAATAGCTTGTCTTTGTAGCGTATTCAATTGAAAAGGAATTGCAAATCCTTATATTCTTTATTATTATATTTACCTTTTACACAAATATCCCAACTGCACTGGAACTGGGGTTTGTTTCAGAAAACCAACCCAAACATTTGATGTAATAATTAGTAGACATGCCATTCCACTATTTTCTTTTTAAAGTAGAAAAGTGATTCTCCCTTTTGTAACTCGATCAATTTGCCAACTCATTTTCCGAAGTGTTGGGTCAGTGACTGAAATACACTCTTCATATTCTTATTCCACAGATCATCGTGGACCTCATCTCACACCTGGCTGAGCATATGCAGAGATGGTCGAAGTTCATCGTAGTAGCCTGTCCACACCCCAAGAGTTGGCCTGCTTGCTTATTATTCCCCTTCATCACACAGACAGGAACTCAATACCACAGTCAAAGTCAATGCAGAAGTTTAAAAAGTGTATATTGCATGACAGTACTATTGAGAGTGTCTTTCAAATACATCTGGACTTGTGCTGAACTTTCTCATTAATTAATGATTTTTGGGGGGTCATTATCTTCATATGTAGTGATCCACCAAAACCAAGAAATCAATGTATGGTGTCCATCTCAAATACAGCTTGTCAAATGACATTCATTTGTCATTAAAATAGTTCTACTGCCTCACATAATGTTACTATCAAATGTTCATCAATGTGGGAGATTATATGTGTGATTTATTAAGGTGTCATTATGACAATGACATTGCTTCATCTTACCTATTTTTATACTTTTTTAAACGCAAGAGTTCTGTGATCAATTCATTCAAGGCTACGGTTAATCTTCAAATAGAAGACAGAATAAACTGGTGTGTATTTTTAGAAACAGATTTGCATTTGAAGAACGAGACAAAAGCAGAATTAAAGCTGCAAGCAGCAATGAATGCGCCCTCGCAATCCTGTTTTCATGGCGAATCCTCAATATGATCATCACATTTTGACACATTACACAAGACGAAGGCAAAGCAACTTTGCAATGTATCGTTGCACATCTGTCTAGAATACCTGCGTCATATAGGGGCTCATTTGGGCAAACTACCTTGTCTGAGTTTGTCAAGCCCTGGAATTTGCGTCAAATGGCTGCACTTCAAACTAAAATTGCCAACTTCCCGTTCAATTTGTGCCAGAGTTCTTGAGAATTGTGCGTTTTGATGTAATGATAGACATGTCCACCCAGTTTCATGTCAAATAGTGAAATTGATATCTTGGGCTGATTTTATTTTTTTCAGATGTGGTTTTACCTGGAGAAGTGCTGCTGCAGTGTCACCATCTGCTGGGCCCTCCACCACAAAGTTGGCCTGCTTCCCTTCCCTCCTCACACAGCTGTTGCTTCTCCTCCAGGTACTGAGTACTACTGAGGATCAGGATCAGTGGCTGCAGGGTACAGGCATAAACACTGCATGTTGTTGTTGTTTTTCATGGCGCAGATTTTAATTGCGCTGAGAATTGCAGAGGACGTGAAGTACATCTGTTTTCTTCCCATAGCCCTCTTTATGCCTCGAAAGTGAAGTTTGTCTTTATTTTTAATGGAATTAAATCAGAGATAATTGATGCGAACATTTTTTCTCCATGTGCTACCTTTTAGTGCATGGTCTTGGCATATCATGGATAGTAAACAGTATGTTCATTTAGTCAATAATAATGAGTCATCCTTATTTAATTTTCTGCTTTTGTCATCTTTTAGAAGTTTGTATTTGTTGTTTTTCCTTTAATTTCTTAACCCTCTTGCTGTATAACATGAAGATTAAACATCCTTGATGCATTTCTGTATTATGGCATGTATGAAATACAATGGAAAACAGTGTGTGTAATATTTGTAAGGAAAGACATTCTAAAGATTTGACATTTCTGTGCTCCTTTTAGCTCCCTTGTGCTCACAAGTATCCTGGTGAAAATGAATGTATTTTAGGAGTCCTGGACATGACCTCCCCACAAAACTCCTGAAGTTGCAACCCCCTTGGAAAGTTAGAAAACAAAACAGCCATGGACACCAGTTTTACAGATCAATGGGAAATTTGGTGGACGGGTCTATCATAACAGGACACATGAAAAAGTCTCATGGACCAATGCCGGAAATTAAACAGGAAGTCAGCCATTTTGGTTTGAAGCAGAGATTTTAGGCAAAACCAGGCCTCAAACTTAGAAAGTTACTGTAGAAAAGAATATCAGCCCCCGAAATCAGTTTTGCCCATCAACACGAAATTGGGTGGAGATGTTTATCATTTTCGTTTGAAGCAGCCATTTTGGCAGAAGTCCAGGCCTCAAACTTTTTTAGGAAGCATTTAATAAAATCAGCCCCCAACATCAGTTTCGCCCAACAAAACAAAATTGCGTGGACATGTCTATCATAAGAGGACGCATGAAAAAGTCTCAAGGACCCATGCCTGAAATTGAACAGGAAGTCGGTCATTTTGGTTTAAAGCGCAGCCATTTTGGGCGAAATCCTGATCATCACTGCTCTCGGTTTTATTTATAATTATTCTTGCTATTATTCTCATTTAAAAATACAATGTATTAAAAGCTAATCATATGCTCCGATGGATGCATTGCTGTGGATAAACCATCAGAAATGTCCATTCACGTGATAATAGTTCCTTCCCTCTGAAATAATCTGGGTCAACTGTGGTGCCACTTGCGCCTCTGGCCACTACTGACTCACTGTAACACGTTTACACACTGATGCGCCCAAACTAAAGATACACAAAACATGTACTACTCCCACTAAAGTGAACAAGACACAAATAACAAAGAATGACAAATGGCAATCAGTACTTTTGGAGAGAAATGAACCCAAGGAGGTTTACTATGAAGAATGAAAGTAGAGTTATGGAGTTGCTGCGGAAGAATATAATATTGATAAGCACTGCCATCCAGTGGTGGTTAACGGAAGCAGTCACATAGGGAACTGACAAAACATTTTATGCGGCACTTATTGCTAGGTTTTAAGGAATTTTATTTAAATGAACCATCCTGTTAAATTGGGTTCCCCCCACCCCCCTTTGTTGCACCAGGAATTTCCATGTGTCAGTGGGACCCAACACATGTTTAACCATCAATAAATGAATACAAGGAAACCAAAATATGAACACACAGCAAAACCATTACCTACTATTCAGTCAATATGTAGTGCATTATGTTTTGCGAGCATTAGAAAATCCCAATACTGCATATTGAACACGGCTGGTATGTTACAGGTCAAAGTGACCTGTGCTAATTTATTGATTTATTTTTCAATTCAAGAAAAATCTGCTGCTGGCCATGTAGTTATACATTTCACAAATATTTATGAATCTACATTTTATATTAAATATATTAAAATACTTCCACGTAAGTGACACAATGGGCCTAAAGTAGGCAAAGAAATTGCTGAGTTTTTTTTCTCTTTCTAATAAAACACATGACCCATTAACATTTTGGTATGCCAAAGAAAAACACAGGTGTTTATATACAATGCAAGGGTGTTTTCAAGTTCATATATTACATTTTAAAAAATGTAATATCTAGATTTCTATGCTGTTGCATTTTTAAATGTAACACGTGAAACACTGTGTACATGTAAAAAATGTTCACATGTGAAACGTGAATGATGATCTTGTGATCTGTAAATGTGTCCAGTAGATGGAGTTGTGCATTCATTTACAGCTGGTAATCTTGTATCATCCCAATTTGTCAAGTGCCACCATATTAAATTTTAATTATTCTCTCCCCATCTCTCTCTCTCTCTCTCTCTCTCTCTCTTTCTCTTGGGGTATGCTAATAATAATTAAAACAATTAAAGCCATGCTCTCGTACCCTCCTTTAAATAGTGAATCCTCAAAATGATCATCAAACTATGACATATGTTGTAGGGTAGGTTAAAAAAAATATATATTTTTTTTAATTTGCAATTTGGTGTTGCTCATCTGTCGAGGATACCTGCTTCCAATTGGGGCTCACTTGCTCTAGTCGGAGTTTGTTAAAGTATAAGCCCTGGAATGTGCTCAAAATAGCTGCACTTCTAATCAAAATGGCCGACTTCCTGTTCAATTTCAGGCATCGGTCCATAAGTGTTTTTCATGCTTCCTGTAATGATAGACACATCCACCAAATTTCATGTCAATCAGTGACTTTTTAAATACTTTCTGGACCCTTAAAATAAATACATTTTCACTGGGAAAGAAGTGCTTGCAAAAAATTATTTTTAGTTATTTAGGCATGTTGAAGTCCCCCAACAGGTGAAGAATAATAAAAACAGAGCTTCCAAAGAGAGCTTTTGTATTGCCCGTTGCCCTAAAAATGTGAATAGCTTCAGGTGTATATGTCACATATGAGTCACTACCAGTGACTGTTACCTAGGAAATTGCGCCTCTGCTGACCTACAAATTATTTCAGGACATTTGCAGACTTGTCTGGGGCAGAGAACCGTTATAAAGATTTTGTAGGTGCATTTCCAAATGGTTTACAATGGTAAATCCGATCTATGAGTGTGGTTGCTGTGCAGCAATGACAATAAGTTCCACCTTTGTCCTCATTTAAAATGTTACCAAAAGCCTGAAGCAATCAACTGTATGACACACTCATACACGACCTACAAGATATTCATGACCGGTCGGCCTATATTAACAGGCTACAAACAAATGCAGTGCAGCTCAGCCTCTGGCTCGCGAACATCATGGCTCGCGATATGCTTTTGGCGATATGTCAGACTTATTAATTTCTAACTGGGAATGAACACTCAAATAGCAAGAATATCCTAGAGATGAACATTGAAAAGAATCAACGTAACTTGATACGTTACCGTAATGGACAATGTCACCATGTTTTAGCAATTTCAACGTCATCTCAAGCTTGTCAGTTTGCATATGTTGTCTTAAAAGTGCATTACAAATGTTCTCGTTAATTTCCTTTAAACACCAATTAATAATGTCAACCATTCAACAATGGCCCTGTGTCGCATCAATTTCACAACCATTTCAAACTTGTCATTTTCATTTAACAGTGCATTTGATAAGCATTTAATTGAATAACTTCAGGCGGCACGGTGGCCGACTGGTTAGAGTGTCAGCCTCACAGTTCTGAGGACCCGGGTTCAATCCCCGGCCCCGCCTGTGTGGAGTTTGCATGTTCTCCCCGTGCCTGCGTGGGTTTTCTCCGGGTACTCCGATTTCCTCCCACATCCCAAAAACATGCATGAATTGGAGACTCTAAATTGCCCGTAGGCATGACTGTGAGTGCGAATGGTTGTTTGTTCCTATGTGCCCTGCGATTGGCTGGCAACCAGTTCAGGGTGTTCCCCGCCTCCTGCCCGATGACAGCTGGGATAGGCTCCAGTACGCCCGCGACCCTAGTGAGGAGAAGCGGCTCAGAAATGGATGGATGGATGGATGAATAACTTCATTTAGCAAGGTCACCCATTTAACAATGCCATCATGTCCAATGTTAATGTCACGTCACAATTTAATTTTACAACGTCACCATGTCCAATTTCAACATTAAGGCCAACTTTACCATGTCTTATCAATTTCAACATAGTTTGAAATGTGTCAGTGTTTGTAGTTATAGTGTGTTAATAAAAATTCACGGTCACCCATTTAACATTGTCACTGCCTTATTAATTTCAATATCATTTCAAACTTGCCAATATACCAAGAACTTTATTTAACAATGTCACCCTGCCTTTCAATTTGAACTTGTCAAATTTCATTGGACAACACAATTAACGATAATTTCATTTAACAATGTCACCACCATGTCCAATTTCAAAATCATTTCAAACTAGCCAATTTCAATGCATATAACAATAGTTCCCTTTATCAATGTCACCCTTTAGAAAAGGTCCTCCATTGCGCTCTGAAGACAATTATGTAAATCTTCTGAAAACTAAATATATTTTTCGACCCCGTAATGTAACATCATGTTAAAAACAAAGGGAAACGGCTGGTAAAAATGGCTTTGCCAAAACAGCAAAGATACTGTGAAACGTCATTGACCATCGCTTGTCTCCTTTTAGGCACGTTATCGTTCTATCATGGCACAATAAAGCCTTCCCGCATTGTGGCGTTTGCACTATAAGGGCAGCGCGTGCTCTTTCCACCAGCTTCACTGGGACAAACTGGGACATTCATGCTGCTTAACAATCGCCACACAAACAAAGGCAGCGCGTGCTGACTTTAGGGACGAGGAAAGGGGTCCAGTGTAAATAGTGTAATTATATGTCTTCCTTTCAGCTGGGAGGGGAGGGAAATTGGTGCAATCAAAGCAGCAATTGAGCCTCTGGGGTGGACGTTGGAATGAATTAGGACGAGGCCTCCAGGGTATTGAGAACACGCATGCAAGCACTCACTTTGACACTTTGACATGCAGTCGCATTGGCATTTACAGAAAATTTACAACTAATTGCTTACACTTCCACTATTTTGTAATTCAACAATGTAACTGTGTCTTAACTTGTCAGTTTTGGGAGTTATCTTGTCCTAAAGGTAAATTAGAAAAGCTCTTGCTAATTACCATTAAACATCATTTAACAATGTCACCACCATATGCAATGTCAACATTATTTCCATCTTGGCAATTTTTGTAGTAATCTCATCATCAATGTACAATATATTACAAATGCTCTAGGTAATTGATGTTCAAAACCATTTAATAATGTCACCAATTCAACAATGTCCACTTCCACTATTTTGTCATTTGACAATGTTACCCTGTCATGTCAAGTCAAGTTTATTTGTACAGCCCTTAATCACAAAGAGTCTTAAAGGGCTTCACAGGCCCACAGATGGAAAAGATTGACGACATCCCCTAATCTTAGCCCGCCAATTGGGAAAGGAAACACTCAAAACCCCATTTGGGAAGAAAAGACATCTTGAGAAGGGACTGCAGATGGGGATGTTTCCATTTCAATGTCTTACAAACGTGTCAGTTTTTGTAGTTATCTTGTCTTAAAAGTACATTTGAAACGGTCTAGTACCATTTAACAATGTCACCATATCCATTGTCAACAACATTTCAAACTTGTCAATTTTTGTAGTAATCCCATCCTCAACGTATATTAAAAATGTAATCGGCATTAAAATCGTGTCTATGAAAGCTGGACATTTTGAAGTTCTCTTCTTCACTTCCATAAATACTTATTTTTTTCCCTGGAGATATTTTTAGCTGTTTTTGAACATGGTTGATGTTGCAAAGGTTGTTAGCCCGCTGAGACGACGTTACCATTCTGTCGCTTTCAAAGTCTAATCTGGTCCTGCAGCGTCAGGTTTTTTTTCCCCAAGCGGACGAGTTCAAGCTTTGAGCGAAAGCTATTTATTGCTGATGTGCTTTTAAAAATATATATATATATTTGATTGTTTTTCTTCACTGTGAGAACAATCACAATGATTTCAGATACAGACAACTAAAGAAAAAAAAAAAAAGGTTGGGTATTTGATTTTTACTTTTACAAGATACAAGCCATTTAGCGAAAATACAGATTAATGCCGTGTGTACAATGTACAATTTTAACATTATTTCAAAACTGTCAATTTCAATGCATTTCAAAATCATTTTATTCAATCAATTAATTGAACAATGTGACCTAGCCCAATTTCAACATAATTCCAAACATGTCAATTTCATCTAACAACGCATCTAACAATTTAATTTAACAATGTCACTGTGTCTTACCAATGTGCATTTCAACGATTCCAATTGTGTTAATTTCATTCAGCAACTTTATTTAACAATGTCCTGTTATATAATCAATTTCAACATAACTTTTAAACGTGTCGGATTTTGTAGTTAATTTGTCCTAAACGTGTACTAGAAATTAACTTCTTTATTACCATTAAACACCATTTAATAATGTCACCATGTCTTATCGATTTCAACATCATTGACAAAATTTCTGTTTCGTTTATCGGTATTTTCATTCAACAACTTCATTTAACAATGTCACCCGTTCAATATTGTCACTGTCTTATCAATTTAAACATCATTTCAAACTTGTCAATTTGATTTAACAATGGGTTTACCACTAATTTCATCCACCAATTTCATTTTATTGTAAAGATTGACTCGAACCTCTATGTAGGTGATATTTGCAACCCCCAGGTTATCACCAGCGCATCCCGAGCTGTAGATCTGTCATTTGGATTTTGGATGTGGACCGGATGCATCAATTGGGGGTCCTCAGAGCGCTGTTTGCACAATGTCTTGTGACAGCTCAGACCTTAAATTTAAATGTGGGTTAATTTACCAGATGAGCTTCAAGTCGCCAACAAGCACAGAGAAGCAATTGTACTCACTATTTTATGTACATGGCTATAGTTTTCCAGTTAACAATGTCACAGTGTCTTATCAATTTCAACATCATTTCAAACGTATTTTCATTTAATGATGCATTTCAGAATAATTTTGTGCAACATCATTTACAACCCCAATTCCAATGAAGTTGGTACGTTGTGCTAAACAGAATACAATGATTTGCAAATCATGTTCAACCTATATTTAATTGAATACACTACAAAGAAAAGATATTTAATGTTCAAACTGATAAACTTTAATGTTTTTAGCAAATAATCATTAGCTTAGAATTTTATGGCTGCAACACGTTCTAAAAAAGCTAGGACGGGTGGCAAAAAAGACTGAGAAAGTTGAGGAATGCTCACAAAACACTTGTTTGGAACATCCCACAGGTGAACAGGCTAATTGGGAACAGGTGGGTGCCATGATTGGGTATAAAAGGAGCTTCCCTGAATTGCTCAGTCATTCACAAGCAAAGATGGGGCGAGGTTCACCTCTTTGTGAACAAGTGCGTGAGAAAATAGTTGAACAGTTTAAGGACAATGTTCCTCAACATACAATTGCAAGGAATTTAGGGATTTCATTATATACGGTCCATAATATCATCAAAAGGATCACAGTATCTGGAGAAATCACTGCATGTAAGCGGCAAGGCCGAAACCCAACATTGAATGCCCGTGACCTTCGATCCCTCAGGCGGCACTGCATCAAAAACCGACATCAATGTGTAAAGGATATCACCACATGGGCATAGGAACACTTCAGAAATCCAATGTCAGAAAATACAGTTCGGCGCTACATCCGTAAGTGCAACTTGAAACTCTACTATGCAAAACAAAAGCTATTTATCAACAACAACCAGAAACGCCGCCGGCTTCTCTGGGCCCGAGCTCATCTAAGGTGGACTGATACAAAGTGGAAAAGTGTTCTGTTGTCCGACGAGTCCACATTTCAAATTGTTTTTGGAAATTGTGGACGTCGTGTCCTCCGGGCCAAAGAGGAAAAGAACCATCCGGACTGTTATGGACGCAAAGTTCAAAAGCCAGCATCTGTGATGGTATGGGGCTGTCTTAGTGCCAATGGCATGGGTAACTTACACATCTGTGAAGGCACCATTAATGCTGAAAGGTACATACAGGTTTTGGAGAAACATATGCTGCCATCCAAGCAACGTCTTTTTCACGGACGCCCCTGCTTATTTCAGCAAGACAATGCCAAACCACATTATGGACGTGTTACAACAGCGTGGCTTCGTAGCAAAAGAGTGCAGGTAATAGACTGGCCTGCCTGCAGTCCAGACCTGTCTCCCATTGAAAATGTGTGGCACATTATGAAGCGTAAAATACGACAACGGAGACCTCGGACTGTTGAAGAGCTGAAGCTGTACATCAAGCAAAAATGGGAAAGAATTCAACCTACAAAGCTTCAACAATTAATGTCCTCAGTTCCCAAACGTTTATTGGATGTTGTTAAAAGAAAAGGTGATGTAACACAGTGGTAAACATGACGCTGTCCCAGCTTTTTTGGAACGTGTTGCAGCGATAAAATTCAAAGTTAATGATTATTTGCTAAAAACAATAAAGTTTACCAGTTTGAACATTAAATATCTTGTCTTTGTGGTGTATTCAATTAAATATAGGTTGAACATGATTTGCAAATCATTGTATTTTGTTTTTATTTATGTTTAACAGAACGTCCCAACTTCATTGGAATTGGGGTTGTGAATGTCTCCATGTCTTATAAATAGCAATTTAATTTCAAATGTATTTATTTTTGTAGTTTTGTCCTCAAGATGTACTAGAAATGCTTCGGCTAATTGTCTTTAAACACCATTTAACAATGTCACTCTGTCCAATGTCCAATTGAAACATAGTTTCAAACTTGGTAATTGCACTTAACAGTAATTCTGTTTAACAATGTCACTGCGTCTTATCAGTTTCAACATCACAAAACATTTCCTATTCATTTAACAATAAATTTAATTCAACAACTTCATTTATCAATGTCATACATTTAACAATGTCACCAATGTTCAATTTCCACATCATTTCCAACTTGTTCACTTCATTTAACAATGTAATCCTTTTAACAATGTCACCATGTCTTATCAACTTCAACATCATTTCCGATGAGTAATGACCTTCAAGTTGCTAACAAGCAGTTTTACTCTCCTGTATATTGCATGTCAATGACTGTAATTCTTATCTTGTGAAATTCTGTATTAATGCAAATCCTATTAAATTAAAGCTGTCCTCTACACTTCTTCACCGTTTCCATTCAATTCCACTGTGCCGGTGTATAAAGCCACTTCTGGACCCAACTCCATCCAATTGCTTATCTCATTGTACTGGCCATACATAGTAGCCTATAAAGCCATTTGTCATAGAGCATAGCCTTTACAGCCTTCTTTACATAGATCCATCAATGCATCCACAAACAAGCCCTTTAACCTCTGGGCTACTGCTGACCCCCTTTTTTTTTTTTTTTTTTTTTTTTACGTGGCTACACAATGGAGCTCATCCGGTCCTATCAAATCCATTAGACTGCTTCATGGCGGACAACGCTGATCTCCGCGTTCTGAGATAATGTGTACGTGGTCTTCTTTTGTGGAGGCTTTATCTATTCAGAGGTTTGTCAGATCATACTTGTGTTTGACATTCTTAATAAATCAGAAACTGGCAGACTGAATAGCTCTTGAAGTAGTTACTGTAACAAACAAGCTTCAGCGTTCCCGCAAAGTGCCCCAACTAAATTTTAGTATGGTACAGAGGGCACAGTGACAGAATAAAATGGAGCATCATTAAGCGATAAGGAAGGAATGGGAGGTGTTAGAAGAGCTTTTATGCCACACATTGACATTCAATCCTTGGCCAAATCCTCTAGTTGGTGTTCGTCAAAGGACAAGGTCCATGAACACAAAATGGCTGACATGTAGTGTAATATCAGGCATGGGTCCTTGAGGCATTATTAGGATTCCCACATAGTTTCCAGGCACGACACGCCCCGCTCCAACATGATTGGCTCCTGCATCACAGGAAGGGCAGGATACGCAGATGTGACGAGATGAGCATCCCAAACATGTAACACATTTGTACGAAATAAAGACAAAGAAGTTTGTTATGGTTAGGTCTAGGGCTAGGATTGGGGTTTAAGGCGGTGTAGGATGGGTTAAGGTTAGCCTTAGGGTGGGTTAGGGTTAGTGGGAAATGTTAATGCTACGACACTTACGTAAGTCACATACATACTCTACTACTTTTTTTCCGTCTGGAAGCAGTAGGGCGTGTTCTACAGGGATACAGCAGACAATCATAGTACAGCGCCGTGTGTCCCGGAGCCAGTAATATGGGAGCAGGGAGTGTCCTGCCTTGGAACTATGTGGAAATCCTAATAACGTGCGTTATTAAAAGAAATATGTGACTGACCGTAATTTCTCGTGTATAATGCGCATTTTTTCTCCAAAAAATTGTCAAAAGTCAATAGTGCGCATTATACATATGTATAGGGGAAAATGAAAAAAACTTTCAAATTTTACAAATGTATGCTGCCATCAAGAGGTTATGAAAAAGCTGTACACTTTCATTCCAATATGCCAGCGCCACATAGAGGTTATGAAAAAGGTGCAGCCTCCACTTTCATTCCAATATGACAGGGGTACGTATGACTGCATAAATGTACAGTTGTGCTCATAAGTTTACATACCCTGGCAGACTTTGTGAAATATTGTGTTTTTAAATAGGACTGATGACTTAACAACAACCATCATTAATTTCTTTATGGTTATGTTTTGTTTAGTGATAATGCTTTTCTGAAATGCTTGACAGTTTAATTTGAATCCCATTAAAATAAATTAAATGTGTTTCGCCTGGCCCTTCATTTTTTCTTTAAATAATTGTACCCATCTTACAAATTCTGCCTGGGTAATCAAACATATGAGCACAACTGTGTGTTTTCTCATTTACTGAATAAAAGTAGGGCTGTGAATTTCAAAATAAGAGCGAGTAAATAAAAAGAAAGTATTACATGTTGAAATAAAGTGCTTAACGTCAGAATAATTCTTTTAAAAACTAACAAAATAGAGATAGTACTTCATGTTTTGATCATATGGGTAGAAGCAAAATCATGCATTGTAAAAATGCATTATGCATAGGTGGAAGGGTTTTCCAGAATTTTGAGGTCAACTTTGGGGGTGTGTATACTATACATGGGTGCGCATTACACACGAGAAATTACGGTAAGTTAATAAGGTGTTAATATGTTGCCACCCAATTTCATGTCGATCGCTGAAACTAGTGTCCTACAATTGGCCCCAAATTCTTAAAACTAAAATGGTTGACTTCCTGTTAAATTTCGGGCATGTGTCCTTGAGACGTTTTAATGTGTCTTGTTGTGATAGGGTTGTCCGGCAAAAACTGGTCAGGGCATGTGGAGTTTGTTTTATGTGGTTAACTTCAGTATACATTACTGTATATGTATTTTTTCTTCTTTTTTAAATGTTCTTCTTGTATTCAATTCATATATATATATGTATATATATATGCTACTTAACAAATTAAAATTAAAAAGTATAAAAAAATGTCTATGGTTAAAAACAGTTTTTGTTCTTCGCTTATTTTATTTATGTGCATTAGCCATTTTTTTAATTAATGAAAAATATTGCAAAATTAAATACAATAACAGAGCCATAGCAAAACAAAAGTCATTAAACATTAAATTTTTTCACTACTACGTCCCCTTTACATTAAATAGCTATGTATTTATCTTTGAAAAACTAGTACATGCTACTAATTTGTCTGTTGGGGTTCACTTGCAATGCGATTGTTTCATCCCTTCCACAAGCCAAACCATTCCCTGAGCCACAGGAATCAGTAAATTATTGATGCGGGTCTTAGCTTTAGGGAAAGGAAGCACAGTGACTTGTTGCTGTGCGTGACACATCTCCCAGCTCGTGTATTATACATGGAGCTAGTCTGTATAGCACGCTTTACAATGGCCAATGGTTCAGTCCATGTTTCTACGAGAAGCCAATAAACCGCAACTCAGTCAGGCAGTCTAAATCAAGGGCTCTCACATTTTGTGGAGACATTTTTCCAAGGAACACCGTCATAATCCTAATGCCAACTACTATGTGTACACCTAAATGCCACAGGAATGAAAATGTTGTCTACTTTAGAGAAAAAAACGATAACCTTTTTATTTTTTAGAACAAAAAATGTAATGAGGAGAAAGTTTAATTTGTTCGCAAGAAAGAAAAGTGTAATCTTTAAAGAACAAAGACATTTTTGTTGGGATGAAAATGCGTAATCTTAAGAGAATACTTCTCGAAAAAATATCCATTTGTACTGTAACATTACAATCTTTCTATTGACTTTCTCTTAGAAAAAAATACGACTTTCTTATCGTAAGATTACACTTTTTCAACTTGGCAATATACATCTACGTTCGTGTAATGATTACAAATTTTTCTTGAAAAAATATGACTTCATTCTCATCACGACAAATATTTTCTCGAATGTTATGTTTGTCATCGTAACATAAAATATGATTTTTTTCCCTTGTTAAACTTTGACTTTAATATTATAATATTAAAACTTTATCTTAGAATAATATGATATTATTGTGTTAGGATTATGAAGTTTCCTGCCAAAGAAAAATGTCTTGTAAAGCAGTGGTTCTCAAACTTTTTACACCACATATCACCTAAACGTTTACATCAAGTACCACCTAAAAAAATACTTAGCTCTTCAAGTACTGCCATAATGACCAATATTAAAATACAGTAGTGTAGTAGACCTAATTCCTCATCAAAAATGAGAGATGTTTTATTCCTAAAAAGTATATTTAATATTATCGTAAACCACTGTAAAATTACACAGTTTCAACATTAGCAATGCGTTTAAATATGCATCCATCCATCCATTTTCTGTACCACTTATTGTCACTAGGGTTGCGGGTGTGCTCGAGCCTAGCGAGTAAAATAATGAAAGAAATATTTGAATAATAATTCAACGAAAATGAACTGCACATCTACGTTAAATGAAAATTGTTCCTAAATAAACTATTTTTTGAAAAACAGTTCTTAAAGATTATATTCATTCTTTTGAACTTAAATGTTAAATACAACTGAACTGGACTTAATCAGTGATTATTTCACATACATACCACTAGGAGGCGCATGCATACCACTAGTGGTTATCGTACCACACTTTGAGAATCACTGTTATACCTTTTTTTCTTGAAAAAAAACCCTGACTTTCTTCTTCTCTTTCTTCATAACAAGGAAATTTTGTATTTTTTTAAAAAGAAATCTGAGTTTGTTGTAATAACAATACATTTCTTTCTTGAAAGTGGGCAACTTTTAAATTCCTATGGCATTTAGGCATACATAGTAGTTATGTTTAACTGGTGTTAGGGTTATGCCCTCTGGAAGCACATGTAACATAGGATTTGATTCCTATAATAATGCGCCTTTTTGGGCTTTAAAAAATAACTTTATTCATGCAAGAACAACAGAATAATAGGATAGCTTTCTTTCATATCAGAGCTTTTAATTGGCCCTTTTTGAAGTGCTACCACATAATGATTTATTGCAAATGATTCTGCAGAGCCTTGAGAACCCTTGTGTACATCCTTACCTCGTCGGAGATAAAGGTCACATCCCCAGAACACCGGCGACCGGTCCTGATTCGCTAATCTGGGTCAGCACCAGCACCAGCACCGGATCCATCCTGGCCTGCGTGGATCCTAGCATCCAGCCCCAGGAACATCCACCTGGTTCTCACATCCACACAAAAAAAAAAAAAAAAAAAAAGAAGGGGAAGGAGAGGATCTTTAATCAAGCACGGATCACGCCAGTCTTCCTCCTCCTCCTCTTCCTCCCCCCTCGTGGTCGCCTGGCTGCCTAATTCGCCGCTTTATCGCTCTATTTGTGTCTTTCTGTGATGCTCACCCGCGTTTCCACCTCGCTGCTCTCGCACTCACTTGCTGGCTCTCTGATTCTCTCTCTCTCTCTCTCTCTCGCTCTTTTGGTTTCTCAGCTGACCAGAGGATGCTGAACATGTGTCAAGGGTGGAGGGTGGGGGGTTGGGCTTTCTGCACACTTCATAGGTTGCATCTTGGTGAATAGGTGCCAATGTGTGTGGACCAATTTTAGGGGGTATCAAAATGGCTTTTTTGGTACATTTGTATGCCCGCCCCCCGCCCACCCTGCTTTTCTAACAATATTTTGCCTTTTTTTGCAATCTTAGAAGCAATAAAACATTGTGTATATTAAATAAATGATGGTAATTATAGTTCAAATTATAGTTCATCATTTGGGATATTAACACTCCTGTTATATTGTCAAGTTAAATAAGTATTTTCTTTATGTTAAAAAAAGACAAAACTAGATTTTGTTTTTTTTCTTATTTTTAACTATTTTTAAACATCACATTTAAAAGAAATCAGATTTATAACATTAATATTACTGTATTTGTTAAAATAATAAAACAGGAGGGTTAACGAAATAACGCTAATTATGGTTCAAACAGCGAGGAGCACTTGGGCAGACTGTCTTTTTGCCCTTTTTCCTATCACAATGTTTCCCTTAGTCTAGACAATCTACACATTGCTCCACATTTTATGACAGGAGCAGAGGAGAAGGGAAGATGAAGTGGAAGGGAGCAATTATGAGGAAAGATTGGACAAACATAGGGGGGGGGGGGGGGGGGCTTCACAGAGATAGAACAGAGCGCTGGGTGTATTTATAGAAGGCTTGGCGGAGGACGACGTGAGGAAATAAGCTCCTCTATTTTCTCTACGTCGTGACACATGGGCCTGCATCTCGGATGATACGCTGCCAGGCTAAATTATATCAAAGGAAGCAGATAAAACACACAAACACACACAGAAATGCACTTAAGTGTCCCTTTTTGGATGTATAATAATTACTCCTGAGCGTGCTTAGTCATGGTGCTCTTGAGCCAAATCACAAGTCGGGTAACCTATTAGAGGGAAATTAATATTGAACGGATTGCTGGCTAAACATGAAGCTTTTAAAGATGCATTGATATGAACGCGTGTGTGTGTGTTGCACCAGAATACCTCTGGGTTTATGCTTTGACCTAGATTAAGTCGTGATGCTCGCCAGCCTGACAGGCACTGTGTGTGCATACCGAATGTACGGGGTGCACACGCATGGGGTAAAAGATGCATTTGTGTCGAGGTGCAAAAAAAAAAAAGAGAGACGGGGATGGAGAGAATGTACGTAAGATGCATGAAAAGAAGCTTGAGATGCTGCCTGCCTTGCTTGTGTGACTAAACCTTCGGCTGGATGGCGTACAAAGACTTACCAAGAGGAAGGCGTGCACTGAGGATGAACAACTGCCTCATAAGGGGGGTCATCTTATGTCATTTGAAAACCTACGACGGAATGAAACGACTCGTTAATGTTGAAATCAAAGGAAAACAAGTTGACTTGTGAGCAAACCGTATTAAAAACATTGAAGAAGAAGAATTTTGTCTTGTCTTTGTGCCTTACAACATAATGAAAGAAGAACATTTTAAAATCAAACTATAACAATAACTACTCATGGCCCAGACTCATGGACCAACGTTTTTGAAACGTTCAAGAACTCACACATGATCTTGTCTTGGTGAATGAAGCAAGTCAATTCATCAATGTTGAAATCAAAGCATAACAATGTCTCAATCTCACAAGTTGACTCAAGGGCCGACCATATTGAACATGGAAGAACTCACCCTTTATCTTGTCTTTGTGTCCTACAACATAATGAAACCAATTCAGTAACACGTTTGAATCACAGCATAACTGTATTCCTCACAAGTTGACTTATTGGCCATCCTTCTGAAAATGTTTAACTCAACCGGAACTTCATCTTTGTGCCCTCCAACATAATAAAACAAGTCAATTTTTAAATCAAAATATAACAATGTGTACCCAAAAGTTGACTCATGGGCCGACCTTATTGATACAATGTGTACTCACAAGTTGACTCATGGGCCAACCTTACTGAAACATGGAAGAACTCACCCTTTATTTCGTCTTTGTGAAATAAGTCAATTTATTTACGCTCAAGTTAAAGCATAACAATGTGTACACCTCACAATTTGACTAATCGGCAAACCTTATTTAAACATTGATGAGTTCATCATTATCTTGTCTTTGTGCCCTACAACATACCGTAGTAAAATTCCATTTTAAAATCAAAGCATACCCACAAATTGCCTCAAGAGCCAAACTTATTGAAACAGGCAATTCATTAACATTGAAATAAAAGTATGTGTATTCGCAGGTTGACTCTTGGGTCAACTACGGTGAACACTGAAATCAAAGCATAAGGTATACTCACAAGTTGGCATACACAGGAAATGATGCAAAAAGTGCTGAGTCTGGAATACTGGCGATGTAGAGTGGTCATGCATTGGGTGGCTACACAATAAAAATAGGTGGCTGATAAAAATATATATACACTATTTATGTCTTTCCATGTATTAAATATAATGTTATTATCAAACTGGCTCCTTCATGAAACATTTAAATCGCATCCATTGTAGTCACGCTCCTCTACTCATTTCTATTCCAGTCATTAGCCATTATACTCTCAGCTACATGCTATTTATGTTAGCATCTGGTTGGTAATATTTGAGAATTTATAGTGTACTCCCCAATTAAACTCTAATTTTAACTCAAATGTGAATAATTTTAAAATAAAGGTCATTTAAACCAGAATTTATTTTCACATGCGCACCCTTTGTTGCTCTTTCCAAAATTCAGCAATGCATCGAGACAGAGCCAACTCAGCCAAGCCCCGACACTCCACAGGGGTGAAGCCCACCAAGGCAGTGCCCTTAGTGCCAACCCCGTGCCTCCCCGCCAGCTCTGCAACCCTGGCGGTGATGAGAGAAGCTGGAACGTGACAGTACGGCTGACCCCCGATGCGAAAGGACGGCCAAGGTGCCGTCCCGCTCATTTGGTGGGGCGGATCCCCCGGCACGCTCTCCACGTTGCAGGCGATCTCCACGGCACCCTCGTGTGGCAAAGCGAGGGCTTGGACCCCCGGAAGACCCCCTGGCGTGGACTCCCTGATGGCGGTGGCAACGCGGCGTCCGACGGTGAGATCTTGGGTGTCAATAGTAACGTTGCAGTTCATGACATAAGGACTGGAGCCAACACCTATAATAATAGTGAATACTTACTGCTTCATTGTAATAATATACTGTATATACAGTAGAGGATTTACGTAAATCAAACATGTTTCTCCTGTCTTGTTACGTGCACTGTGATTAATCACAAACAGGGTTGCAAAATATTTTCCGAGGTAAGCCTTAATACAGTAGGCTAAATTAGGTTGTTCCACATTATTAAGCAGGTCACAGTTTTTAGGCATAACAGGGGGAAAGTAGGAATACTTCAAGGCCTTGCAAAAGAAATGTAAAAATTGGGCTTTAGAATAAAATCATCATACTGTGAAATACATTGTGTGTTTCTTAAGAGATGGGTTCACTCCTTTTTTTCGTAAGAGATGGGTTCACTCCAATCAAGGCGTATTAAGGAAGCATTCTGTCAGTCAAATTTTTCATTTTAAGAGTGGGAAAAAGGAAAAATGAAAACACTGGACATTTCAAGAACATCATACAATTTTGGAAGTATTTGTTCCGATTACGGCGTATTGAGAAACGTTTCTGACAGGTAAATGTGTTGTATTAAGAGTGGAATAGTGATGAAAATTTAAATGCTGGAGATTTCAAGACACTCATCATACTAGAGCAAAAACGTTTCTTAAAGCAATTTCCATTTGGATTAGAGTGTTTGGGCTCACGGTCACTGATGGTGTCGTGGTACACTCGCCTGACTTTGGTGCGGGCAGCGTGTGTTCAGTTCCCACTCAGTGACGATATGAATGTGAGTGCAAATGGTTGTCCGTGTCTATGTGCCCTTCGACTGACTGGCGACCAGGTCAGGCTGTAGTCTGCCTTTCGCCCGAAGTCACCTAGGATAGGCTCCAGCGCCCTGCGACCCGAACCAGGTTAAGCGATGTTGAAAATGGATGGATGAATGTTTGGGCTCACCTGTGAGGCCAAAGCGTTTCTGTGGCATAGGCCCAATGCAGACCCTGACACTGTTCAAGTCGGGCGTTTTCTTGAACCAACCCATCTCCTTCCTCCTCTGCGCCAGCCCGCGCTGAAGTGGGGAATCCGCCCACCCGAAGAGGAAGACGCTGGTGCCCGGGACTCGTTGGGTAAGGCCCCGGGCGATACCTGAGGAACCCCAGGCAACGACCAAATTATGAAGACGACAGCCAAAACCCAATATAAACACAAAAGAGCTGACAATTAAACGCATACACGAACGGTATCTCACCCTGAGACTCTTGAGTACAGTCCTCAATTCCCACGTCCTCCCCCAAGGGGTAGATGGGTACCAGGTCAACAGCACCCAAACACGGGTGGACCCCCGAGTGGGTGCGCATGTCAAACAACTCACAGGCTTTCACACAGGCAGACAAGACGGCCTCCTCTGAAATACGTTAAAAAATATATGATGTAGTTTTTCTGTCAATTACGTTCCATTAAAGTGGATCAGTACTTACTGATGGATTCAATACTGGCCACAATTGTGATGACGGAGCGGTTATAGTCATGGTCATTGAAGATGTTCAGCACCGTGGTCCCATCTCTTCTAACACCTGTGGAATGATAATGAAGACAACTGAGAGTGTTTGTTGAAACCTTCTAACCAAAATGGCTGACTTCCTATTCAATTTTGGGAATGGCTCTGTGAGGCGTTATGAGGATTCCCACATAGTTTCCAAGCAGGACACACCCTGCTCCAAATATTACTGGCTCCAGGACACGCGCCACTGCACTATGATTGGCTGCAGTATCCCGGCATAATATGCGCAACTGCTTCCAGACGGGAAAACAAGTATGTGACTTAAGTGTGGCGCCATTAATATGTTTCCCACTAAACCTGTCACACCCTAATCCTAACCTCTAACACATCCTAAACTGCCGTAAACCCCACCAACCATAGCCCAAAACCTAACCAGAACAAACTTTTTTTTTTATTTCGTACAAATGTGATACATGTTTGAGATGTTTCTCTCGTTACATCTGCGTATCCGGCCCATCCCACGACGCTGGAGCCAATCATGTCGCAGCAGGATGTGTCCTGCCTGGAAACTTTGTAGGAATCCTAATAACACTTCTGTGAGATTTTTTCATTCATCTAGTCATGACCGACATGTCGACCCAATTTCGTGTTGAGTTGTGAAACTGATGTTTGGGGCAGATTTTTTTTCCTTTCTAACAAAGTTAAAAGCCTGCAATTCACCAAAGATTGTTGTGCTTCAAACAAAATTGGCCGACTTCCTATTCAATTTCAGGCATGGGTCCTTGAGACATTTTCGTGTGTGCTGTTATGATAGACGTGCGCCCAATTTCATGATGATTGGTAAACTTGTTATCCCCGGTTAATTTTTTTCTAACTTTCCAGCGGTTGCTACTGAGTGAGTTTTGGAGGCTGTGGACTACAAAAGGACTAGAATTTTTTTTTTAATCAGGATATGAGCTTGCAAAAAGTGTTGAGAATCAGCACAACTTCAACAATATGATAAACCATATTAGAAATCAGATCTACAGTATTAGCTCTTGTGTTACGGACTTGCCTTCATAGTCATATAAAGCCGCCTTGGCCACACTTTCCACCAGATCCTTTCTGCGAGCCTCAGACACGTTGAGCAGGCAGGTCACCAGGCGTCTTCCCGATGAAGTGCCCATCATGTTTCTGCAATATTAATAGTCATAATATTTTTATAAGATTTGGGTAGAATAAGAAAACATGTACAGTGCCGTGAAAAAGTACTGGCCCCCTTCTTAAATTCGTATATTTTAACATAGTTTCCTGACTTTAATGTTTAAGATCATCAAACAAATGTAAATATGAGACAAATTATAACCAAAGTGAACTTAAAATGCTGTTTTTAAATCGTGACTTCATTCATCCATCCATTTTCTGAGCTGCTTATCCTCACAAGGGTCGCGAGAGTGCTGGAGCCTATCCCAGCTATCTTCGGGCAGCCGGCGGGGTACACCCTGAACTAGTTGCCAGCCAATCGCAGGGCACATACAAAGAAACAACCATTCGCACACACATTCACACCTACGGGCAATTTAGAGTCTGCAATGAACCTACCATGCATGTTTTTGGGAAAACCCACGCAGGCACGGGGAGAACATGCAAACTCCACACAGGCGGGGACGGGGATTGAACCCCGGTCCTCAGAACTGTGAGGCAGACGCTCTAACCAGTCGTCCGCTGTGATTTCATTTATTAAGGAAAAAACTATTCAGTTACCTGGCCCTGTGTGAAAATGTATTGGCCCTCTAAACGTAATAACTGGTTGGGCCATCGTCAGCAGCAACAACTGAAATCAAGCGTTTTCTATAATTGGTAATGAGTCTTTCACATCTCTGTGGAGATATTTTGGCCCACTCTTCCTCGCAGAATTGTGGTTTTCGAGCATGGACGGCCTTTTTAAGGTCATGCCATTGCATTTCAATCGGATTTAAGTCTGGACCTGGACTAGGCCACTCCAAAACCTTCATTTTGTTTTTTTAAGCCATTCAGAAGTTGACTTGCTGGTGTGTTTTGGATCGTTATCCTGCTGCAGAACCCAAGTGCGCTTCAGCTTGAGGTCACAAACTCATGCCTGAACATTCTGCTTCAGGATAGTCTGTGAAAGAGCAGAATTCATGGTTCCATCAATTCCAGCAAGTTGTCCAATTCCTGAAGGAGCAGAGCAGCCCAAGACCATCACGCTACCACCACCATGTTTGACTGTTGGTATGATGTTCTTTTTCTGACATGCTGTGCTACGTACATTTACGCCAGATGTAATGAGACACACCTTCCAAAAAGTTCAACTCTCATCTTGTCTTTCCATATAATATTCCATAGAATATTCTCCCAAAAGTCTTGGCAATCATTCCGATCTTTTTTGCAAAAGTAAGATGAGCCTTTATGTTCTTTTTGGTCACCAGTGGTTTTCGCCTCGGAACTCTGCCTTGGATGCTATTTTTGCCCAGTCTCTTCCTGATTGCTGTGTCGTGGATACTGACCTTAACTGAGGCAAGGGAGGCCTGTGGTTCTTTAGAAGTTGTCCTGAGTTCCTTTGTAGCCTCCTGGAAAAGTCATTGCTGTTCTCTTGGGGTAATCTTTGTAGCCCGGCCACTCCTGGGAAGGTTCAACACTGTTCCATGTTTTCTCCATGTGAGGATAATGGCTCTCCCTATGCTCCGCTAAAATCCTAAAGCTTTAGAAATGGCTTTCGTAACCCTTTCCAGACTGATAGAGGTCAATTACTTTATTTCTCGACTGTTCTGGATTTTCTTTGGATCGTATCATTTTGTTGCCGTTTTTTTTTTATTATTATTTTTTTTTAGATCTTTTGCCTGGCTTTTGTCAGGGCAGATTCTGTTTAAGCGATTGAACAGGTCTGGAGGTAACCAAGCTTGGGTGTGGTCAGTGAAAATGAACCAAAAATTGTGATTAGCCACCAGTAATTCATTATTTAACAAGTTGGGTAATTACTTTTTCACACCGGGCCAGGTAACTTTGGATAGATCTTTCCTTAATAAATTAAATCACCATTTAAAATCAGCATTTTCAGTTCACTTGGGTTGTAGTTGTTTGATGATCTTCAACATTAAAGTGGGGAAACAAAGCAAAAATATAAGAATTTGAGAAGGGGGCCAATACTTTTTCACGTCACTGTATATATAAGAGGTGTAAAACCTGATTATCTCTTATGTAAACAAGAACAGATTTAATGACTTTTAAAATCAAACGGAAAAAAACAAGTAGTGACTTCTCAAATGCAAGCTTCTACTCATTGCAGCTAGAAAAGTCGTGTCAACATGAGTAGATGGTCTTTTCAGGAAAGTGCAACTTCAATATTTTCTCATTATTTTAGGAAAAACCATGACTAGTTTGTCTTCCTTCTAGAATCAGTGTACCATCAAACCAAATGCTGTACAGTATACTATGAAAGAATAATAATATAAAACTAGAGAAAAGTTTTTCTTTTCACAAGAGTGCAACATAAATATGAAGTTATAACATAAAAACGTGTCTTCTTTTTAGAAAAGTGCAACATTGTTTGTGTTCCTTTAAATAATTACAACACCTATAGATTGTGTTCTTTGATCAGAACTGCAACATCAATCATATGTATGTTAGGAAAGTGAGAAGTCAATGGTGGTGTTCTTTCAGAAAGTGTAACATTTATAGTTTGTTTTCGCTGTAGGAAAATGCAATAAATTTCAGAAAATTCAACATCAATGGTTTGTCCGTTTTTTGAGGAAAGCACAATATCAATAGTTTGCATAATAGCAATAGTTTGTCTTCGTTTTAGTAAAAGCTCAATATCAATACGTTCTTTGTACAGGAGACGTACGCGGTAATGTATTGCATCATTACCGAGTTACGAACGTATGTGCTTTTCACTTGTTTTCAGTGTTTTTTAAAAACATTTAATTTGTTTACATTCTAGTTAATTGCTTAGTCTCTTTCCCCTAGCTAAACTATAAATATTAATCACTTAATTAAGCACACGTGTCCCTCCGTTTTAAACACGTTAGCTGTAGCGGTTAGCACTTAGCGCGGCTTCACTGTCATGATGTTTAGTTTACTCCTTGGCCTCCTTTGAAGACAACAATACTTGGAATGAATGTAGTTTATTTGCCACTATGGATGATTAGTGGCCTCGAAGGAAAACACTTTAGCTTAGCCATTTTGCCTAGCGCGCTAGGCACCTACACTTCCTGTCCTGGATCTAACATGTTCCGTGTGGGAACTCGCAAGGAATGACTGAGCAATGCGTGAGAATCAAAATAAAGTTATCTTAGAGGGGACAGTCTCGTTTAAAACAAAATTTAAAATTGAGTTTATAGTCACCGAGCACTTGAGAATCGCTGGGTGCTTATAATCGCCGGCGGCAGTAGAGAGTACAGAGATTGGGCAAAGTCCACTTGTCACTAAATACTGCAAAATTATTAAAAGTGGCGTGTAGGTGCTTTTATTTACTAATATTATTTAAAATATGCTTGAAACTTAATTTACAGTTTCCACGTCACTGGGGGAGCACCTTTGAATGAATTTGGCGAGACGAGCGTAGTTCGTCTGGTAGTTGCACTCGGAAGTAACCGTGAGGGAATCATCTTGCTTTACGTCCACACTCGCGCCTGCTCTGTCGAGTCACATATTTTTTAAATTAATAACACTAGTGCTCAAAATATGGTATGTCTTGTCATAATCGCTTCATAAATATTCAGAGTAGTGTATTTAAATGTATGAAATAAAGATGAATGTAGTTCGTCTTTAGTTTCGTCGCCTTAAAGTTAAAACGGAAGTTAATGTGAAGGAATCATCTTTGGCTGGGAAGCTCGCTTGACAAGAAGCTTCGTGGCTTCGCGCATGCTCCGTGTCGTGTTGTAAAAGTGACATGCGCAGTGAGGCCGTTTGTCGTGGTGGCGTTTTTAATAAACAGCGCCTCTGGGTGGGCAAATCACATAAAAATAGAGAAATAAGCTTACATTAAGGCCACCTCGGAGCTAAATGTGGTGCTAATTCGACCGAGGCGGCTACTATGTGCTTGTAGCTAAATGTTTTTACATTGGACTGAAGGATTGACCGTGTTATAGTGACAGCTGGAGCCGAATAAGCGACGATGACGACTACGGTGGTGCCGTCCTCTTCTCCGGCATCGAGCAGCCGCCCAGTTGGACTCTCCAAAGGTCCGAGCACGCAGAGGATCCACAAGCTAGTGGCGGTGCCCGGGTGCAAACCCAACATGCTCAACGATCTGCTCCTCCTACGGCCCGGAAATGGACACGATTCACAAGCAGAGAACACAAGCAATAACAAGCATGTGGTGTTTTTCCACGGGGACATTCAGGTAAGCACAGGTATCAAGGACAATGGGGAAAAAAAGAAGAGTGGGTGCAGTAGTAGTGCGCTCTTGTCTGCTGCACCCGCTTCAAGGTCAGTTTGCCATTACAAGTCAAACTGAAACATGAGGAAAATGTCGTCGTACCTGTCGTCCATCACAGAAATAAAACTGAGAAATAAGAAAAGGTTGTCACTGTCCATCATCACAAATGTCATAACTGGCCATCTTCAGAAATATAAACCTTAAAGAATGAAACACGTTGTAACTGTCCATTATCTTAAATAAAACTAAAAAATGAAACAAAGAAACAAGAAAATGTCCTAACTGTCTATCATCAGGTGTGAAACTGAAAAACTAGTCATAATCGTCCATTTGAAGTAAAATTGAAAAATGACAAAAAGCCCATCGTCAGAAGTAATTTGAAAACGAAAGATCTTTAAATAGCTGCCCTCCATCACTGAAATAATATTGGAAGTAAAAGTTAAAAAAAGAAAATTTAACTTGCTTTCATAAAAACGAGTCATAACAGTCCATCACATGCAAAAGTTTTAAAAAATGACATGTCAAAACTGTCCATCATCATAGAAGTAAAACTAGAATGTCTAGAATAAATAAAAACTAGAATAAATAAATAATAAAATATTTTAACTATCTATCATAAAAAGGAAAAAGTGCCAAAGTAGTAGAAGTAAAACAACCACATAAAACAAAAAAAAGTAAAAAATTAGAAATATCGTTACTGTGTGTCATTACAGAAACAGAACAAAAAATATTATAACTGCCCAACATTAAAGGAATAAAATGAAAAGCACAAAAATCTTAACTTAATTATCAGAAGTAAAACAAGAAAATGTCATACTCATTCCATACTCACAGATGTAAATTAAAAAAAAAAAAACTGTCCATCATCAGAAGTAAAATGGGAACAAATATAGAAAAACTGTCCATAATTCACATAAGAAAAATAAAAAAAATGGGGAAAATGTCTACCAATAAAGAAGTAAAATTTAAAATGAGAAAATGTCACAGCTGTTTTTACAGAAGTAAAACAAAAACAAAAATAGAAAACGTTGTACCTGGTCATCATTAAAAAAAAGAGAACATTTCTTAACCATTCCATTATGAAAAGTAAAATGCAAATGCAATAAAATATAACTGTCCATCATCACAGTGTCTCTTTTGTGTTGTGCTTGTGCAGAACTTCCAGGAGGAGATGTCCTCGGAGCCGGAGTGCGCCCAGTGGCTGCCGTGGAGTCTGGAGCAGGTGGGCGTCACGCTGGGCCGCCGCTTCCCTGGGCACCACGTGTGGGTGGTGCGCGCCTCCCGCATGTACCTGCACAAGTTCAGCAGCTACCGCAACTTTGTGGAGAGCAACATGTTCGGCGCCCCGGAACACGCCCCGTACTCGCCCAATGGTGGAGCACTTCGCCACCTCAGGTTGGTAATCTCATTTCCTTCCTTTCACGGGCCGCCAAGTGTCACATGAAGGAGTGACAATATATGCGATTGGCCTTTTGTATTTTCTGTGCGCATAAATTGACATTACCACCGTAAGGACCAGAAAAGCGGTAAAAAAAAAAAAACAATTTGTACAGGTAAGTGATAACTTTAAAACCAACAAAAGTTGATCAGATTAAATTAACACCACCTTAAAAACTCAAAGATTTGTGTGGTTAGAATAAAACCCCCATAAGTGATGAGGTAAAGTGAGAGTACCAAAAAAAAAATGCACAAGTTTGAATGTGTACTGTAAATCCCACAATAATTGTACGTTAAATGACTATTGTAGAACCTCAAAATTTGCTCATTATGAACTATAACTACCATAAATTCCCCACTGTATTCAGTTCATACGAACACTTCCGCAATTCCCCAAAAGTTACTCAGGTTAAAATAAATACTGCATCAAAACTCCCCAAACTTGTGCAGGTTATAATAAAACTACCTGAAGAAACCCCAAAGATACTCAGCTTGTTATAAAACTATCAAAAAGTCGTTCATGTTAAAATCGAACTGCCTTATAAAACCAAAATCATTACCATAAATGTGACTGCACTAACTACACTCTCCTCGTCTGTGGTTGCAGATCTCTGCTGATGCACGGGATGGAGCGAGCCGGCCTGCCAAACACCATCAGGCCTGCGGGAGGCGGCACCGGGACCCCCGCCAGGTTCTCCCTGACTCTGGTGGGTTTCAGTAAAGGCTGCGTGGTCCTCAACCAGGTGGTGTATGAGCTGGCCGGTGCCCTGGCGGACCCGCACCTGTCGGACTTTGTCGGAAGCCTTTCGGACATGTTCTGGTTGGATGGCGGCCACCCAGGGGGGAGCGAGACCTGGGTGACGGACAGAAGACTGCTGGGCCAACTGGCCACCAGCGGGATCGGGGTCCACGCCCACGTGACGCCCTATGAGGTCCGAGACCCCATGCGGGCCTGGGTGGGGCGAGAGCACGCTTCTTTCGTGAAGACCCTGGAGGAGTTTGGGGCACGTCTGTATGACAAACTCCATTTTGAGGACGAACCACCGTCCATAGAAAACCACTTTAGGGTCATTCAGGAATTCTGAGCCCTTTTTAATCTTTCTACTGAATCTATACGTCGGGATCTTCTGGGTATTTATCTGGATCTTTTAATTTATATTAATGGATCTTAGTGAATATGTCTGGTTCTCTGTGTGTACACGTCTCGGTACTAGGCTATACATCTGGTGGAACGATAGATGGGTGATGCTAAATTGCCTCAAAGTGTGAACATTTTGAGGATTCAGCATGGAAAAAGGGGTTGCAAGGGTAAGCTTTAATTCCTTTGGTTTTGTTGGAAATAGCGCCTTCCCACAGTGGAAAGTTGTTTTTCCAGGCACCTTACTTAGAATGACGCATTTTGACCCATTTTTAAAAATAATAAATAAAAAAAATGTTCCCTGTGTTTTCATTTAAATTATAGGCTGTGTGCGCACGAGACTTTCTCCATTTAAACTTGCATTCGTGATCAGCTATGTTTACAGGCTTTGAAACCACACTGGTTGACTTGTCTTAGTCCTTCAGTTTAGATTGTACGACTGATTATGAGGTCAACAGTAGACTGAATAGACTGAAAGCGTGTTATTCTTGTCTTCTTTAGTTCTAGTCTGGTGGTGTGTTCATTTGAAAGGAGCTATGAATGTGTACTCATTGGAATTCCATGTCATATTTCCCACTATCGCTGCACTATGACCATGGCGGTCACGATTGTTGAACGTCGCAAAGCTAATCATTCCATTTTATGGCCATGTTCAAAGATCTTAGAGGAATGTGAAAATTAAAATACTCTGTTGCGGGTCAAATGGACCCTTTCAAGAAGAAATATTGAAGAAAATGTAAAGAAATAAAGATAATTGCATTAAACTTCTGCTGGCCTTGTTTTCTTTTTATGTTTAGGTGGTATATAACATGAACTGGCAGTGACATAAGGAGCAAAAAGGGAGCAGAAATGTTTTTTTTTTTTTATTACACTAATATACATGTTTCTTTAGATGCATACACACACATGCTCTGAATTTTCTTCAGGGATCCAATGTGGTCATAGATTTATCTGTTTTCATGGTTAACCTTCTTATGTTGTGAGTCAAAATGGCACTTGAAATGTTTCATAAAAAGTGTTGATTTTATTTTTGGAATTTCTCAACATGGTCATAAAAAAAAATACAAAAAGTTAACCCACTTGTTACATTGTGGGTCTAACTGACCCGTAACCATCCATCCATCGATTATCTACAGCGCTTGTCCTCACTAGGGTCGCGGATATGCTGGAGCCTATCCCAGTTAACGGCGGGTTACACCCTGAACTGGTTGTCAGCCAATCACAGGCCACATATAAACAAACAAGCATTCACACTCACATTCATACCTATGGACAATTTAGGGTCTTCAATTAACCTATCGTGCATGTTTTTGGGATGTGTGAGGAAACCGGAGTACCCGGAGAAAACCCACACAGGCAAAGGGAGAACATGCAAACTCCACACAGGCGGGGCTTGGATTTGAACCGCGGTCCCCCAAACTGTGAGGCAGATGTGCTAACCAGTCATCACCATGCTCCCCCTGACCTGTAACATTTAATGTAAAACTTAGTGAATTTATGTCTGGTATTTTCCAATACTCCGACGTGGCCATTTTTCATTATTTCAACTGTGGTGATGTCGTGGGTCAAAGTGATCCCTAAAAGTTTATGTCAACTGGTATTTTCTAATAATCAAAAATCTTTTCATAAAACGATTTTATTTCTGGAATTTTTCCTATAGGGCCATAAAAAAAAGAAGCTTAACCCAGCTGTTATGTTATGTTATTGGTAAAACTGACCCAAAACATTCAACACCAAACTTTATTGCTGGTCTTTTCCAATATTCCAATTTGGCCTTTCGTGATTATTTTTTTTCATGGCCAACTTGGGTTATGTTGCTGGTCAAACTGACCCATAAATTGATTCATTTTGTTTTTCAGATTTTCCAATTTCCACAAAAACATCTCTGGTGTGAAAAACAATCGAGTGCTTCTAATACTTGCACCAAAGACAGATTTGTATTTATTTTATTTTATGGTTAGATATGCCATGTTACACTGACTCGTGAACATTTATGGTGTACCAAAGAAACCAAATACCATTTTAATCTCCATATATTTATAAAAACATCTTCAAAACCAAAGTCAACCATATGGAACAAAGGAGTCACATATTTTCTGCAATCTTTAATGAGCATTTTTGTACTTGGATGCCTAAATATTAATTAACGTGTGTGCTTGATCAAAATACATTAGCTTGTTTTCTCAAGTGGTCGCAATCATATTGCTCATACGTTAAATTAGAAACAGTACAAAATAAACAAACATCTCTCGAGACGCGCTTGTGCTGATGGCTGGTTACATCTCCTTACACTTCGGCTTCGGTTTTGTGAGGATGACGAGCATGAGTATGGCACACAACAACAACAGCCGGTAAGTGCAACACTGTCTACACATTCAAGTGTTTCATCATTCAGCAGAGTGTGAAACAGGTCCGCCCGCCTTCTCTGCGGTTCACACCAGTTGTCAAGTCTTGGAAAAACAACAGCCTACAGAGAAAGCCATCCATCTAGCTGACAGTAATCATTTCAAGACACTTGTCAATTGTGGGTGAGGTATCAGAAAAACAGCAGAGTTGAGATTTAAAGGGGACATTTTATGGAAAACTGCCTTTTTAATGGCTTGTGTATATTCATCTGCCTATTTTCCGAAATGTGTCTGGGAGCGAGTTGTTCTGATTTAGTCGCATTGTGACCTAACAGTGCGGCTAAATTACATAATACCACGCCCCACATACATTTTCTGCGCCCATAACTTGGAAGCTAGGCAGGGGGAAGATCAGTCACATTCAAGCCACGACAGGATTACACTGGCTGAAATGCTATCATGTAAAAAGACAACACTAAGCAGAGCTGCAGTGTTAGCAGAGATTAGCATTACCTTTAGCATTAGCGGCACACACAAGAGTGCAGTGAAATTGTCATTGTAGTGGCTGGAGAACTTGGATTAAGAAAAAAGTGCTGCATGTACCACATGCACAGATCCGCTTCACTAAGTGTAATTTGGTTGCTTGGTGATTAAGTGCTTCCTCCACCAGTGAAAATATAATCCATGCTTTTGTCGTTTCATGGCCGCTTGTGTTTCTCTTCACACACTCTTCAGTCAAATAGCTGCTAGCCTTGTCGCAACGCCCTACCTGTGCCCCCAGTGATCATGGTAACGAGAGCCCTGAGTAGTGTGACAGGACCGCCACCTAAAAACACGCTAATCTCAGAGAAAATAGAGTGAAAAGTGTTGTATAATTCTTGATTCTTGGGGTATTTTGACAAAATCTTGTCATACATGTTAAGACACCTGGGAACTGTTTTAAATGACATTTTTGTTAGCCTACTAGCGTAATTGCCCAATTCATTCCAGTTGCCTTGAGTCAACCTTTGCAGATTACCATGACTTAGATAACTGACAATTTCACAGACAAAGAAAAAACAATATATAGCAAGCACATTGGTATTTTTATTGATACTGGGACTTTAAGTCAAAAATGACATACAATTATGCTATTAGGCTAACGGTTCTTTAGAGATTTTTTTATTTTTTTTGCATAATATGTCTCCTTTAACTCCTAAGGTGAAAAGACATTGAATCTTATTTCTTGAAAGGCTGTTTTTTTTCTTAGTCCAGCACGACTAGAAAAGAGTGAAAATATATATACTTGCGTCAACTATCTGGAGAAAACGAGCTGGATTTTGCGCTCTCAGAGTAGCTTTCCAGTTCTTACCGATGACAGCATTACAGATGAGAACATGGCCCCTCTACACAAAGGTCACTGTGTTGGCTGGTGACAGTATAAGATGAAAACAACAACTAAAAGACAACAAGAAACAACGATGCAGAGAAACGAGTCATTCTATTTCACGCCATACCAAGGCCACCTAGCATTTAGCTCTCATTAAAGAGCTTTTCCGCACCCACATACCTTTAACCTCAACGCTATACTTCCAACGGAAAACCATCGACATCACATCCAGTTTGACCACATAAAAAAGCCAGTCCTTCTTTCTACCTTCTCAATTCCCTGAATTTCTCACCACTCTCCACCATTCCACACACCTAAAACCTTACTCAACATCATCTTTCCTGTAAATTACATACAAATAATAATATAAAGTATAAATCCAGCACATAAATAAAAACAATAGGAATGACGTTAGGAATAACACAAGTGAGCAGTGTTTTTTTCCCTTCTCTCTCCATACATAAAGAGCCTTCATTATAAAAAGAAGCGTGAATGGATAAACAACTTTGTTCATGAGGAAGTTAAGTGCTAAACGGTGGTTCTTTTTTCTGCAGGCGGACGATAGGAACTTGGGAGGAACTCGTTTGAGCAGCCATAGCAGGACTGTTATAGCAAGCTCAGGGAAAACAACAATAACGGTGGCGTTATGAGTTGAGAAGACAGAATTAACTTCCGTTTGATCACCTGAGAATCGGATTAACACTGAGTATATATAAAGGCCTAAACCGGAACGATTAAAATATACTTTTCTTCTAAAACCCCTGAGCTAAATTTAAATATTCAAAACATGCGAATCAGAAGGAAATATCAGGAATGTGCTTTTGTGCTGGCAAAGGCTGTTTTTCTGATTGCACTGTTAAATTTGAAATCTATATGTATATACAGCAATGAAAGCAGGGTACACATATACTGACAATCGGGCCAAATGTGAGCATTTTCTCTCCTTTGCCATCAAAGGCCCGATTATTGAATGTCTTTGAATGATTATCGTGTGGTCTATGGTTTGGTAATAGTAATTTTTTACTCTCTAATCTGCTTGGAAAATGGTCACAATTGTAAACGTTAAACATGTTCAACATTCACGATCGCAAATCCATGTGTGTGATGTCAACCATTTTTTAACATCTTTAGCATGCCACACACACACACACACACACACACACACACAGACACACACACGCACACCGACAATCGAGCCAAATTTAAGCAATTCTGTTCCCTTGCGATCAAAGTCAGTCAGCAAAGGTCCAATTATCGGATGTCTGAATGATTATCCCTTGGTGTGGGGTGTGTTGAGTGATTCATCCACCCTGATCTGCTTGGAAAACAGTCACTATTGTAAATGTTAAACGTTCAAAATTCACGATCGCAAATTGTTATGCGTGTGCTCAACCAACTTTCAACATCTTAAGCGGTGTACACACACACACACACACACACTGACAGGCAAATTTTGAGCATTTACTCGCCCTTGCAATCAAAGTAAGCGAAGGCCCGATTTTCGGATGTTTCTGAACGATTATCCTTGTGGTGTCGGGTGTGTCAAGACTCACTTTTCATCCCTGATCTGCTCATAAAACAGTCACAATTGTAAATGTTTAACATGCTCAATGCTCACAATTGCAATTCCTTATTGGTGTGGTCAACCGATTCCAACATTTTAAAAGGGGTTCACAAATACCGACAATCTGGATGAATCTTACCATTGTCCCTCACTTGTGATAAAACGGGATGTCACTAAACACACCACCCCCAGCAGAGGATAATATGGCTCAGTGATTTTTCCTTCCCAATCTACTCAGAAAACAACCAGGGCCAAAGAATGTCAACATCAAGTTTGGCACCATGGTGCCTCTCATGGGACACTCTTGGCACTTCAACAAATATCGTTCTGTGTGCGTATGCCATACACTATAAGAACAGTTAAAACACCGTGTCAGGTCTCACAATTTTAAAAAAATCAGTTAAGACGTTAAAAAATCAGTATGTGTGTAGCTCGTTTCGGTAAAACAGCTAGGCTGAATATACTGCTTTGATTTCTACAAAATACTGCCCATGAGCCATCATCTTGCAGTTCTAATAACAGTTCCAGTTCGACACAATGGCGACAAATAGGATGACAAAACCCAACGACGGTGGATCAGTAAGATGATTATCTTTGGCTTGTGTTAATCTTGCAATTAACAAATTAAGTGGAGTATAAAAAAGTCGCCTGTTGGTCTTAAAACCAATTTAAAAGCTATTTCCTTTTTCTTTTCACAGGTCACCGTCTCCAAGAAGCGCCTCCTCGTCCAAGCGGAAGCGTTTGGCTTGGGAATGCGGCGGCGACGACGACTCCAGGAAGTTCTCCTTGTCCTCGGGGTCTTCGGGTGGAGGCGCCGCCCACTTGGTGCCGCAGCTCCGCTCGCGGGCGCCGCGGGTGGAAGCCGGCTCAGGGCTCATGTACAAATGCTGCTGCTGCCACAGCCAAGGATGGCTTATGCAGTCTGCGGCGCTGGGACGGTCCCTGTTGGCAACATTTACTCATTAAGATGTAACCAACGTGCATGCCAGAGACTTATGAATGGGTGAAAAACAAGCAAAGAAAGGAAAATCAATCAGAGCCGTAGCACAAACATTGCCCGTAGTCAGTTGAATCATTTGGAATCGCCTAGAAAAAAGGCTGGCAGTCAATGAGTTAATGAGGAAGTGGAGCGCTGTAGTCTGGATGAAGTAGCCTGGCTATGCTGTGTGGCTGCGTTTAGCTGGCCCAAAACTAAATCTTAAACACAACGCCTCATTATTTTATACTGAGACAAGACAACGACGACATCGAGGCACTTTTAATTTAGAAATATCGTGAATATTGTTACATCTCTAGCTCATAATTCCAAACATACACACACATCATTGAAACCCAATTTCCAGTCTTAAACCCTATTTCTGATAAAGAGGAGACTAAACAGGGTAACCCCCCCAAGCCCAGCCCCAAAACAAGCAGCAAGATAATGATCCAAAACACAACATTAAAACAATAGGGCAAGAAGCGGAAGGTTTTGGACTGGCCAAGTCAATCTCCAGATGTAAACCCTATAGAGCATGCACATTTACCTGCTAAAGAGGAAACTAAAGGAAGTACCCCTCTGAAAGGAGCAACACAATATTTTGGGGGAAAAGAAGTGGAAGATTTTAGTCAATCTCCACACTTTAACCATATAGAGATGCAAAGAGTCAACTGAAAGGAGCAACCACCTCAAAACAAGCAGCAGGATAAATAAAAAATGTGTAGATTGGCCAACCCAGTCTCCCAACTTAAACCCAATGGAGCATTTTTGCCAGCTTCCAAAGAGATCTCAATTTCTTCCTATTCTCAAACCAAAGCAAAGCTTCTAAAGGGAGAGCTTGGCAAGAATTCATTCAAACAAAGCTTGTACGAGAAATTGAAAAGAAAAAAAGGGACTGACAGGAAAGTGGAGATGATGAGAAGATGCAGCCTAATTGCTACTTTTAAGCACATTCTGAGATGTGAAAAAAAAGACTCGCAAACCGTTTGTATGGTTATGGAGAGAGCAAAGAGCTGTTGGCAGGTGACCTCTTAAAAAACAGAATACAAAACAAATGAAGCTGCGCTAAAACAAAATGTTGGTGCGCCCTAAGGGCAGATGTCATTATGCTCTTGGACTTCATTCCAAAACAATGACTTCTATTCTGGGGACAGAGCTCACACACGCTGTTGTTGTGACTCACTCGGGTGCTTTGACCAGCAGCTTACGGATGAAGTCTACCGCCAGTTCAGAAACTCTGGAGAAGGCTTCCCGGCTGTAGTCCACGTTAACCTGAGACACGTTCAGGTACGTCTCCTGCTTGTCGTCGCCGGCAAATGGAGACTCGCCCGTCACCAGCATGTAGGCGATGACCCCCACGCTCCTGAGAAAAAAAAAATACGGCATATTAAAAAAAATGAAAAACAGAAATCACAATAAAATTGTTGGGTTTGAATGTTTACACTTACCAAAGGTCCGTTGATGTTGTGATGGGCTCATAATTCAGGATTTCTGGTGCTGAGTGAAGAAAATAAAAACAGGAGTTCATCAGCAGTACAAGCTAGAGTCCTGAAATTTGCCCAAAATTGATGCCTCAAACAAAGTGGCTTACACTTCCTGTTTAGTTTGGGGCATGGATGCTTGAGACTTTCTCTTATTTACTTGTTATGCTAGACATGCCAACCCAATTTTGTGTCGATCAGTGAAAGAGCTGTTGGGGGCAGATTTTTCTTCAAACTTTCTAACAAAGTTAGTCATGGAATTTTGCCCAAAATGTCTACTTGAAACCAAAATAGCTGACTTTCTGTGTAATTTCAGGCATGGCTCCTTGAGACTTTGCTGTGCATCCTGTTATGATAGACATGTCGACCCAATGTGTCGATCGGTGAAACTGGAATCCGGGGCTGATCCGACGCCTACCCCCCCCTCAAAACTTTCTACCAAAGTTAGAGGCATGGAATTTGCCTAAAATACCTGCTTCAAAACAAAATAACTGACTCTCTGTTTAATTTCAGGCACGCTTGCTTAAGACGTTTTCATATATCCTGTTATGATAAGACGTCCACCCAATTTCGTGTCGATCGCTGAAACTGGTGTTCGGGGCTGATTTTTCTTCAAACTTACTAACAAAGTTAGAGGCACGTAATTTGTAAGAAATGTCGGCTTCAACCCAAAACAGCTGACTTCCTGTTAAATGTGCGGTGAGGGTGCTTAAGGCTTTCGTGCGTCCTTCTATGACAGACATGTCCACCAAATGTCGTGTCGAGTGTTTTTTTTTTTTTTGCAACGCCGTAGCTCCACCCTGGTTGTCATGGTAACATAAACCGTACTCGGCATTTGCAGAACAGAACCACGACCCAAAACAGGCCAATTTCAAACAGAGTTGTACAAGTCAATACCAAAAGTAGCGCAGTAACAAGTGCCAGCCATCCTTGTGGAATTTTCAGAAAAACATGGAATGAGCACTTTAAACACCTTAATATAGAGGTGTAGTTAATGCTTTCAAATGAAAAATACAACATCTCTCCTCAAAGCTCCAGCGCCATGATTTGTCTAACTTCCAGAACCTCACGCCAGAGCTTATTATGCGAGGGAAATCTGATACTAGTCCTCATTGGCCAAATGTTAATTTATAGACTGTTAATGGTGTCATCTTTCTTGTTAAGTGAGTTACATACACTAGATGTATTGTGCAAAATGGGTTCATGCAGTAATGCAAGGTACACCAACATATATCGTTCATATAAATAATTATCAATATATTTATAAATAAAGATATGTTTTGCATTTTTGTAGTAGGTAGATTATTTTGTCTTGGTCATTTCATAAGGGGCTGCTGAAAAAGTGTGGGCACCCCTGCTCTATTACAAATAAATTCAGGAAAAAAACAATTAATTACTAAACTGCACGACTTGTTCTTCTGCCCTTCTCACAAATAATGTTCCATTTGCGTGATTTAAGTAGAGTTTATAGGCGAAGTCACTCCATTTGAAAGGTCACAGTAATTTTGATACGTCAACTTGGGAGAACCCCTGAGAATTTCGGCCCGTACGATTTTATTAGTGGATATTTTTAACTGAATTTTGTCAACCAATCAGAGAGGTAGCTCCCTGAGTAGCAGAGAAAAAAAAGGGTTCAGCAGATATGTTGCGAAATCAAGTTACACTCCTTTACTCTAATTTGAAGTTTTTTTTGGTTTTGTTTTTTTTACCAGATTTTCTATAGGTGATACCACATAAAAACATTCCCCAAAAAGGCAATTTTTTCCCGATACAAAAAACTGAATTTTTCCTGAACACATCATCCGATTTTCAAAATGTGTGTGTTGTACTGAGGCTAAAGTGGCCATTCAAACCAGAATAAGCAAGATGACAGACGGTCAGAGTGTCAGAATTTTTCTAAGATGCCTGGGAATTGTTTTAAATTGTGAGAAAAATAGCATGGTATGTCTCCTTTAAAATATGTTTTGCTACAGTGGGGTTTCCTGCTTGGAAACTACATTTTACAGCTGCTGTTGCCAGTAAACGCTTGTGTTTTTTTTAGCTTACCCACATACTCAGGTGTGCCAAGAATCTCTCTGAGCTCCCCAACCGCGCCCAATCTGCGTGCCAGGCCAAAGTCTACAATCTTTATGTCCCCGGGAGGGGAAAGGCTCGTCAGCAGGATATTCTGGGGCTGAGCGAGACAGATGGTGCACGTCATTGTGAAACAAAAAGCACAGGAACGGTCAGTCCCCTGTTTATAGTTCTATCTTATGTTGAAAGTCAATTCAGATGTCCACCTTGAGGTCCAAGTGCACCAGGTTACTCTGGTGGAGGTGGTGAACTCCCTCCAGCGTTTGCCTGATCAGACGGGTGATCTGTGCCTCGGGCAGCAGCTCGTCAGACATACAGTGGTCAAATATCTCTCCGCCTGCGGCGCTGGTTGGGAGATAGTGTTTTAAAAGGTGACATATTATGGAAAATGGACTTCATAATGTCTTGAATACAAATAGTTGGGTATCTATTCTATCACATGATCAACTGTTTTGTGACCTGCCTATATCCCAAAATGTATCTGAGTGAGCCGTTCTGTAAATTTACATATTCCTGCCCCTACACAAAGTTTCTCCTCCCATGACTTGGCAGGCAGGCCAGGTGAAGAGCCTCCATTTTCAAACGGCAAAACGACACTGTTAGAAACACAATTGTGTAAGAGCCAAAACGTAAGCATATAATTATTTTGTGGTAGATATTAGGGTTTGCCAACACATCACAAAATACATGGATCAGCATATCAATTAACGAGTAACTTGGCGGCTTGGTGATGAAGTGCTGCCTCCACCAGTGAAAATGCAATCCATGCTTTTCGCTTCTTTATGGGCACTTGGCAGTTTGCACTTGCTTTTGTAGAATCTAGAATCAAAAAGTAGCAACCTCCTAGTTGTCACGGTAACGTAAGCCACTATTGGGTTTGCATACCCCGCATTAGAGGGGGACAAAGTAAGCTTTCGAAAACAAAAATACAATCCAATGCTTCTACCATTTTATGGGGGCGTGCGCTTCTCAGTTTGCAGTCACTTTTTTAAACTCAAAAAGTAGCCACCCCTTGAATTCCACTTTCGTCGTCATGGTAACGAAAGCGATTCTTGCATAGACACACCCCACAGTAGAGGCGGGTGGTGTGAACTACTACAAGTGAAAATACCATTCAATGCTTTTTATGGTTCACTTTTTCTTCACATTCTGGGCTAGCAGTAGCCAGCTGTCTGGTTGCATCCCCCTGTATCTGGTAACTAGAGCAATGGCTTATTTGCATGAGATAGGACTGCCCCCCCTCAGAACGGGCTGATTTCAGCGAGGCTATAAAAAGGTGAACGGTGAGCGGTAACTCTTGTTCCTTGAAGTATTTTGACAAAAGGATGTCATTTCTACGACACCAGGGAATTGTTTTAAACCCAACAGTACCTGTCAAGTGGGAATACAGCCTTACAAACCAGGACGGCTCATGCTTTGCAAGACACCTTTTTCATTTAGCAGTGACTTAATGTGATTCACCATTGGAAAAGCTCCGAAATAAATCACTAGGTTACACTTTCTTTAAATTTTCTTTGGATAAATAAATATTTGTTTTGTTTATGCTGTGCGGGAGTGACCATAGAGTGTCCTCCATCAAGTAGAAATAGGGTGTGTGTATTGTTGAAAAGTCAACAAACACACTGACAAACATCAACTCAAGAACAGTAAGTGTGTATTCAAGTCCTTCAAAGCAATCTCAGTTTCGGTTATGATGGCAGTTATGGTGGCAACAGAATGAAGCCAGGAAACAAGGCTGATTTCCTCATGTGAACTGAATATTTTGTAACTTCACTTTTATTTTACTCACTATTCTAGCACGAGGACGATGTCGTGATCCGTCTCATAAGCGGCGTGCAGGTTGACCACCCTTGGATTGTTCCGGGCCGTCTCCAGGACTGCCATCTCATGGACTACCTCGGCCCGGCAGTCACGACCCCGCCTCCTTTTTCGTAGGAACTTTGCTGCAAACACTTTGCCTGTGGCTTTCTCCACGCAGCGCTTCACCACCGCAAACTTGCCCCTTGGAGGACGAGAAAGGAGCGATTGTGTGTTTTGTTACAATTAATCAATGAATTCTCTCTATGGGTGAAAAACAAATTTTCTTGACTTTGACTAGGGGGTGCGACTGAATTAATATTAGGAATAATTAAATCAGGATAGAAGTGCTTGCTAAAATAGGTGAATTTTCAGGCATGGTGTAACCAACATGAAAACCAGCGATCTCTGGTTGGGTGAAAACCAATCCATTGCTGGGGGCCGCTACTGACTGAGTTTTGGGACCCCTTGGATATTCACGTCTGCAAAAATTAGTAAGGTTTCCAGTATTTTCAGGCCCCCCTGAAGGGCAAGTCTCACATTAATAATGGTGGAAATGTGACACTAAATGCATGTAAAGTGGATAAGAAGCTGCTCCCATCAAGTTGTCATGATGTCATACTTATGACTGCAGAAATAACAGAAATTAAACCTGGATGAGGCAAACCGCTAGAACTGGTTGAACAAAGTTCATGTTTACCAATCAAGGATGCTGTAATGCAAGTACAGAGTGTAAAAGTGACCTAGATTTGAACTACAGTAACATGAAACCTCCTAGTACTGTACTGTGGAAAGTGAAAACTAATAATAACGCTCAACAAAATCTCTGTTTTCATCATTTCAGGCAGATAGTTTTGAAGTTCTAGGGTTCAATAAAGCAGAGGTGACCCTCTGCTTTGTGCTCAAAATGAGTTCCTGGGACCCTCAGTGAACCATGACTCAGCTTCGGGGTCCGCATTTTTTTAAAATTACGCTTAAGTAGAAAAAGATTGTAATCTCTCCTCAGTGTTTTGTTTGACTATGAAAGAGTTTTAAAATGGTACAAAATAAGTTTCCTCAATGGAGTAGTTTCAAACATGTGGATGTAAGATGAAACTTTGTATATCGCTCTAATAAAAATGTTTAGAGCAAAAATGTTTTGTGTTATGATATTTTCTTCGATTTCCTACCACACTTGTAAGAAAATGTAAGAGATAAGGGGAACGTTTTATACATAATGACCCATAAGTCTGACATTCTTGACCCATAAGTCTGACATTCTTGACCCATAAGTCTTCTTTTTTTTATTTATTTTTTTAAAAAGAGCTATTATTACAAGAATAAAGTACTATGACATGAGAATATAGTCAAAATTTTAGAGAATTAATGGGACTTTTTTTCCAGAATAAAAGGCATAATAGTACTAGAATAAAGTTGTATTTTTGAAATTCAATTGTTAAAATATGGCTTTATTTTCTTGTTAAATTTTGATTTTGATGTAATAATATTGCGACTGTCTTGGAAAAATACATCATTGTTCTCGTTTTTTTAACGATTAATACTTTTTTTCATGAAAAAAATATCACTTTATTCTCATGATATTACATTTATTTTAAAAGTCCTTTTATTTTCGTAAAAACATTTGGACTTCTTTTTTTTTAATGGGTAACTTTTTAATACCTATACGAATAAATTCTAATTCTGTTTGATTGGCGTTAATCTTAGGCGTGGGGTCTTTGGATGAATTCCTCCCTTAAAAAGTTATCGACCCCCTGCTATAAAGTGTTCCGACTCACCTTCCCAGTTCCCCGGTGACTTCGAACACAGCGTCCATAGGCTCCGCGCTGATTGGTGTGTGACTTTCGGCCAGCAGCCCAGCGGCGGCGGGACCGCTGCGACTGTCCAGCCGCCTGCGAGACATCTCCCCCACCAGCCCAAAGAACCGGGTAGCGAGTCGAGACGAAATATGTGACGGTAAAATTGGAAACTAAAATGGACGAATCGAAGCTAAAACCATCGGCCGGCTACTACCATGCTACTCCAGTTAGCTTCCGCTGTTAGCTGGACGGTCAAATGTGAGTTTAAACTCGATTTCCTCAACTTAACGGAGGAGGAGGAGCTAGCATACAAAAGACTCATTTGAGAACATATCCCTCCATTGATTAGCGCATCCAATCGGTCGCAGACGACTGAAATAAACAACTTTTAGTCCGCTTCTTGGGAGAGTTTTCGTTCATTTTGTAGCTGTTTTTTTTTTTTTTTTTTTTTATACGTCCTTCTTGTTTGACACTTTTCTCGACACGTCACTCCACCGCGCATGCTTGAACTTCCGCGCATGCGTACTGGTGTTTTGTGGGTGTAGTTCTCTCCAATTGTATCTTTAGACGAGGAAATGGTTGTAAAAAACAACTTGAAGACAAACAAAAGAATTCAAACTTATTTAAGAGTTTTAAATGTAAGAATACAGCAAAATGAGGCAATAATAAACCTTGTATGAGTTCACAAGAACAATGAATGTATCATTCCATTTCAATTGGCAGTCAAAAATGTGTTTTTTTAATCTAAGGCAATAAAAAAGAAAAATGACTATAGTCCTTTCCAAGATCTTTTAATCTGCCCAATGAATGTGACTACAAGATGTCTGAAAAAAAAGAAGTAACTTTTAATTGTGGGTTCTCACTGTCTGTAGTGTTCTTGTAGCTCAACAAGTAGACCATTGGTTATTTTTTTCAGTTACTGAAAAATTTGGAATGTAGTAATTGATTGTCTTACTAAGATGGCCCTAATGTAGGGATGGACAACTGTGGGCCGTATGTGACCCATGCCCACACCCAGAGTGACCCCTTGGAAAAATAAAAAGAAAGAAAATGTATTGATTTATTTTGGAGGGTGGGGGCAGGGAGGAGAAACTTCTAAGGCTGTTTCCGCTACGATACCTGATCAGTTTTAAGTTGTAATAGCACCGTACACCAATTCGCAACTAGATGTCACATCGATTGGTAGCACTTCCATCGTGTCTTCTCCCTCTGAGACGAATAAGAAGCAGATGACATTTTCAACAAATTTAAAGGCAAGCCTATGTCCCTAGTCTGCTTTAAGATACTGTCAGCCATGATTGTTTTGTGGTACTGATGAGTCACAGAAGACAAATGAATGCTCTTTTCCCTCAGAGAACATTGAGGCTTTGTTGTGTAATTACCAGGAAGTGCACACTAGCATCTTATTTATTTTGTTCGATGCCAGATCACGCTTAGCTTAACATACAACAGTACTGACCGGGAGGTTAGTACTGTATATCAAACACAACTCACAGTCAGGGTTTCATGCAAACAAAGTGCAACATAAATGTAAGGCAACACACGGGTAACATAAACACACTTGAATGATAATGATTATCGTTACCTTATTACAGCAAAACATTTGCATTGAATGACACAATGCATGCTGGTAAGTAAAGTTTTATGTATGTGTGTGTGTGCATATATATATATATATATATATATATATATGCATGCATTTGAGCATTAACTATATTAAGATTAAGATACTATACTGTACATTGGTTCAATTAAAAAACAGATTTATGCACACATTTTGTCTATATTTAAAATGTAATTTTTGTCATAGATTTGGTTAGGAACGCCCAATGTGGCCCCCTGGTAGCGCTGACAAAAAATTGTGGCATCGTTTAAATTGCCCATCCCTGTATCTTTACTGATGTTCGTGACCAAATTTACAAAGATTAAGAATTAACTAATCAAAGTTGCCTGTTTTTTTATTACAATTATTCAATTGATTTACCCATCCCTCCATTTTCTATACCGCTTTATCCTCACAAGGGTCACGGGCGTGCTGGAGCTTATCCCAGCTAACTTCGGGTGAGAGGCGGGGCACACCCTGAACTGGTCGCCAGCCAATCGCAGGGCACATACAAACAACCATTCACGCTCACATTCACACCTACGGGCAATTTAGAGTTGTCAATTAACCTACCATGGATGTTTTTGGGATGTGGGAGGAAACCGGAGTGCCCGGAGAAAACCCACGCAGGCACGGGGAGAACATGCAAACTCCACACAGGCCGGGGCCGCTATTTGAACCCTGGTCCTCAGAACTGTGAGACAGATGTGCTAACCAGTTACCACCGTGCCGGCTCAATTGATTTAGTTATTTGTAAATAAAGAAAAAAAAAATGTAATATAATAAGAACAATAACAATAATACTTTTTTTAAAATAAAACTTTTAGCTGCAAGCATCATTGAATGGGCCCTGGCACACCTTATACTCATTATTAGTTTCCTGGTTTATGGTGAGTAATCAAACTTCACTACCATGCTGCACCCACATGCATGTGACGCAAATGAAATGTTTCTCAATTTACTGTTATTAATTTAGCTTTGTCCATCTGTCTAGTACATGAGGTTCACATGCAATCAGGCAAAATCTAGGACAGGTCTTTGAAGGACCCCTGGAAAATGGCAGACTTCCTGTGTCTTCGGGCATGGCTTCTTGGGACTTTTTTGTGGGTCTAGTCATGGTAGAAACTCCAACCAAATTTCACGTTCCTTGGCTAAACTGGATTCTGGGGGCTACTACGTTTTACCTGGCAAAACACTGCTATTAAGTTGAAAGTGAAAAAAAAAAATTTGAATGTGCAAACTAGGAAGTTGAAATTGGGAGAAAAAAAGAGTGACACTAGAAAACAATGTCCATATAAAATAATGTATTTTTGTCTGTATTTTATTTTTCAATTGAATAATTTTGAGGGTGGATTTGATTGAATCATGACTTCAAATTTGTTGACTTTTTATCATGCATTTTAGCATGAGGCTAATATGTTTATTATTACATGTGGCTAACCTATGAGCATGGGTCTAATGTGTAAGAGCATGTGGCTAACATATTTTATAAGCATATGGCTCCACGACCATGTGGCTAAGAGAATGTATATACATGATAATGAGAATGTAACTAATATGTATTAGCATGTTGCTAACATTTAATAGCATCTTGCTAACATGTTTATGAGCATGTGAGCCTTGAAGCATGTTCACATCCTCCTAGGCCTTCACCTAAACGCCAGAACACTTTAGTTGAATGTAAAAACATTAAATGCAAAAACTAGGAAAACACCTTGTTTCTGTGTCTGTAGCTACATCGTTTTTTTTTTTTTTATTATTATAATTTTTTAACAAAACTAATTGTACAAAACTATGTGATTTCCTTTCGTCAATCCAATTTTTTTTACTTTTGTGACAACTAGCGGGGTGAAATTGATGCTTTGTATTCTCAATTTAATCTCAAATTAGAGGCAAAAATATCATTACAATTTATTTTGAATAGTCGCGCTACAAAGTAAACCGATGTACTGTGTGGGCAGGGTTTGAAATAAAAGCAGACCCAACGCTTGACTTCTGGAGCTCCTTTGGTACATTCAGTGCAAAATATGTATTTATACACACAACAGGACATATGCTGTACATTTACAGTTATATACAAATAAGAGACAAACATGATTACTGCACACATGGTCCACATTCATGTGTTTTTGATTATTTTTATATTATTTTGTTGTTGTTGTCAAAACAGCCCTATTGGTTCATTGCCGAATCACTAGCAATGAACCATAACCATCGACCTATTACTAAGATAGGCGGGAGACACGTGAAAAGTGACGTTTTGGGGTAACATGCCATACTGGACACATTCAAACTACATTGCACATTCCCAGAGCTCATTAAAAGTGACTTATGCTGACTACTTTGCACTCCTAATTAGTTTCGACACTCTGGCATGACCAGGTAAACCACAAGGGGCTCATGACTGTGATTTCCACTATGAAAAAAACAATAACAATTCATCTCCATCTCTTTTTTTACTGATAGCAATATCCTCATGCAGAAAAAGCTAGTAAGGACAGTCAGTGTCTTGCAATAGTTGAGCATGCGATATCAAGCTAGAACACAATGCCGTCACAGATTTTATGGCCCCCAGCTCACAGAGCCGACCAAGAACCACTCACATGCATGATGGAATATAAAAGTCTTGCCTTGGCGTCTCGCAGCACACGCGCATGGAGCTATCTAGTGCTATTCTAGCTTCAGCCGGTCTAGCTCCTCAACTCTTGTCTGTACAGTAAGGTTTTGTTATGCATGCACCCCATCACAAAAAAGAGCATTTTTGTTGGGAAGGAAGTGTAATAAGACAGTGTGAAATGGGGCTTAGTTGTGTACTCAACAGTCTGTTTTATCGCATGCTGTCAAGGCAAAAGTAGTGAGTTGATGGTCACAGAAGTCGTACATCAGGTAGATCATTGGTACAACTTAACCAAGTTGGTAGATTGGATGGGTTTTGTTCTCTCTGCAGGATCTTGTGATACCACCCGGCTGTAAACAGTACAGTGCTGAGACCAGTAATTCTACAACATTCTTCACTGAAGGATACTACAAACCTTCATTAAAGCAATTTGTAGGATAATCAGGGAAAAATTAAGCCCACCACAACCATCAGAAACACAGCATTTGGCATGAAAATACAATATTTTGCTTAAAAAAAAAGTCTCATTAACTGCTTTTGTAGCTTTGGAATATGTTGGAATATTGGCCTTGACAAAAGTATGAACAGATGTCTGAATTAATTAAAAATGGGTACTTTGCACCATATTGGCCGACTTCCTGTTAAATTTTGAGTATGGGTCCTTGAGACTTTCTCATGCGTCCTGTTACTGTATGCTAGATCTGTCCACCCATTTTGTGTTGATTGGTTAAACTGGTGTTTGGGCCAATTTAAAAAAAAAAAATAATAATAATAATAATAAAAATAAATAAATATATATATATATATATATATTTTTTTTTCTACCAAAGTATAAACTGTACCTGGAATTATCTGCAAGATGGGGTGCTTGGACCCTAATAAAAAGCCGAATTGGGTCCAATAGTGACAGATTGTATTTAGGGCCTGCAAATGACTCTTATTCCTCTCCTGATTGTGTTTAGCTCCAAAGCCATTAGAGATTTGATAAGATTCATAAATACAATCAAGTAACCCTAATAAAATACAAAGGTTTTTGACCTATTCAATTGCATTACTTTTCCTTGCATATCCTACAAACGGCCGGTTAACACAGCGTTTTTATAGAAGAACCTCACATGTAGCTATGACCTCCTCAGTTTCTCTGAAAACTTTTGAAAATCATACATGGAAAACAGTCTCATCCAACTCCGGCTTCCCATATGTGAGCTTCTAGTCATGGCTTGAGATTCATACGTACATTCAGTCACATATTTAATACATTCATTTCTTCCTGTGCATACCTTCGGGGCAGACGTTGCCTCTCTTTGCAAGGCGAGCTGTTGGCCATGACTCATGCAAGAGTGGACCAGTTTTCATGAGAGGGATTTAGAATTTCTATGGGGGCTGAAAGGTGTGTCGGGGTAGTAAACATATCCGTGCAGTGGAGTGTACGTTACTTTGTAGGAAAGTGCACCTAGAGCATCGTGTGTATTTGTTTGCCTGTCGTGTTGCAGTATTGACAGCAACTATCTTGACTGCGCCATCTGAAACGAATCACTCGTAATGTCAGTATTACAATACTCATTATGTGTGACTCCTAGTTAACCCTCCTGGTATGTCTGCTGGATATTAAACACTTATCCATGCACATTGTTTCAAAATTAAAGTTTTCGGGAATTCGTTTTGTGCGTCCTGTTATGATAGACATCTCCACCCAATTTTTTCGTCAATTGGTGGAAATGGTGTCCGGGGCAAAATTTATATTTATAACTCTGAAACAAAGTATAATGCCTAGAATTCACTAATAATAGGTGCTTTACAGCAAAATGGTTGACTTCCTGTTCAATTTCAGGCACGGGTCCTTGAGACTTGTTTGTGTCTCCTCTTATGGTAGACACCCAGTTTCATAGCAATCTGTAAAACCATTGTTCTAAACAAGTACGATGCCTGGAATTGGCCCCAAAATGTCTGCTTCTAACCAAAATGACCGACTTCCTTTTCAATTTTCCAGCATAGGTCCTTGAGACTTTTATGTGCATCCCGTTACCATAGACGTATCCCCTCAAATTTCGTGTTGATCATTGATGTCGGGGGCTGATTTTCTCTAACTTTCCAGGCAGCTCAACTAATTGAATTTTCAGGGTGGGTGTGTTTAAAACAACTAAAATGAATAGATTTGGGACTCCTGAAGTACATAGTTTTTCACCAGGATACACACTCATTAAAAATTTGTGAGTTTTTGGACATGTTGAAGCCACCCTCCCTGATTCAACCAAACCGTTAAACCAAAATGGTGTACTGGGTGTTGCATTTTGGTTGCTGGTCCTTCAGACTTTTTCCTATGTCCTGTTATGATAGACATGTCCGCCCAATTCCGTATCGAGTGGTAAAACTGGTTTTGGGGGTGGATTTATTTTTTTTTCCTAACTTTCCAGGGGGCGCAACTGACTGAGCTCTGACTGCGTTGTGTTGTGGAAACTCAAAAATACAAGCATTCACCCCAGTATCCATGCACTTGCAAGAATTGTTGATTTTTGTCAGGCCCAGTACCCAATTTGAAAACCAGAGAGAGAGAGACATAACAGGAGGGTTACAAAGTACATTCAGTCTCAAACCAAATTTGTGTTTCTTAGTGTATCCCCAATACCATAGCAAAAATGTCTAAAACGTCATTCTTCCATGCTGTTAAAAATGATTGATGGAGAAAGTGTGAACTTAGCATTAATTCCGCAGACACAGTTTCGAGGTCCAGAGAGAGTTCTTCATTGTCTCTCTCTAAGGTGCAGGAGGAGGAAGAGTGAATCCAGTAAACTGATTGCAGTTAACTGAAGAGATAAAGCACACGTGTGTGTGGCTCGGTGAAGTAAAATACCACCGTGCCGCTTTTGAAAATCACTTTGCGGGGTTCTTTTCTCTGTGGGGTGAGATGTCTTTGGAGGTAAGGGGGGGTCACTCCAAACCGAAGGTGCTGGTCTCCTCCACGGCCGTCACCAGCTTCTCATAGAGCATGGAGAAGGATGGGTAGGGCGGCAGGTCCAGCCGATTGAAGCAAGTGTGTGCTCTGGAGAACATAAAGGTACATGATAGTGAGTACAAACACTGCATTTCACCAATAATGTCAGCTTCAAACCAAAATGGCTGACATCCTGTTCGAGTTCATACATGGGTACTTGAGACTTTTTCATGTGTCCTGTTATTATAGACATCCATCCATTTTCTACCGCTTATCCGGGTCGGGTCGCGGGGGCAGTAGCTTTAGCAGGGACGCCCAGACTTCCCTCTCCCCAGCCACTTCATCCAGCTCTTCCGGGGGGATCCCGAGGCGTTCCCAGGCCAGCCGAAGGACGTAGTCTCTCCAGCGTGTCCTGGGTCGTCCCCGGGGTCTCCTCCCGGTGGGACGTGCCTGGAACACCTCACCAGGGAGGTGTCCGGGAGGCATCCGAATCAGATTATAGACATGTCCACTAAATTTCGTGTTGATCGTGCAAACGTTTTTTTTTTTTTTTCCTGTTTTTCGAATAACAAGGCCTCAGTTTTACCCAAAATTATTACTTCAAACCAAAATAACCGCCTTCCTGTTCAATTTCATACATGACATTATGACAGGCATGTCCACGCAATTTCATGGCAATAGATTAAACTAGTTTTCTGGGCTGAAATTTTCTTCCCTCTGACTCAAATATGAGTCCTGGAATTCACCTGAAATGTCTGGTTCAAACCACAATGGCCAACTTCCTGCTCATTTTCAGTCATGTGTCATTGAGATTATTATTATTTTTTGCACCCTGTTATGATTGTGATTTGTGTCCACACAGTTTTGTACCTATTGGTGAAGCTGGTGTACACAGGCCTATTTTCCCCCCACTTTTCTAACAAAGGACAAGGCCAGGAATTCACTCAAAATGATTGTTAAACCAAAATGTCATCATCTAGTTCAGTTTGGTGCGTGCCCCCTTGATACTTTTTCATACCTCCTGTTATGATAAACATGGTTTCGTGCGAGTCTGTGATCCTACCTGGGTAAAGAGGTGATTTTCCCCCATTTCTCGACACAGAACCTGCGGGGTCCGTTACTTCCACGTAGCGAGGCAAAGCCTTCATAAGGAATACTGGATGTGCCTGTCACAAACTAGAGAGAGAAGTTTTGAAAGGGAAAACATAATGGAAAAGTGTGTATTTATATATTTATTTATTTTTTATGGATTTTATAAAATAGTTGAGTGCCTGGCTTGGTGATAAAGTGGTGCCTCTGCCAGTGAAAATATAATACATGCTTTATGCCTAGAACAAACAACATGACAAATCTGGTCTTTCACGACTGCACTATGTCAGACTACTGCCATAAAATCTTGCCGTACCTGGGGAAGACAGTGGCAACAGAACACGACATTTATTCCGATAGCACCGTATACCGTCTTTTACAATCGCTGGGCTTTATCTTGTCAAATCAAACTGTCGGAGAGGCGGAACCAGAAAACGTGTAACCGGTCAATGTGACTGGATACACCCGTTACCATGGCGTCGATAACAACAATGGATCACGCCAATGTATTTATTGTGTTGGGGGGAAAAAGAACAAAAAGAGGAAAAGCGTGTTGTTGTCACCAGTGCTAGGGAGTGGGTTGTCCATTCAAGAAGAGCTTGAGGTATGTTCACGTACTTTTAATACAATACAGCTCGTAAACGGGAAGGATCATGTTATGTAGCCTAGCAAACTAGTGCTAGCACTAACGTTTGTATGTAAACAAGCCGGCGTTCTCTCCAATCATGCTGTAAAGCTTCGGTAAACATTGGTTTGTGCGCGTGAATAAATGTTGACAACAGCGACCAACTATGCTGGCAACTGCGAGCACGGGACATTACACTGAAGATATCCCCAAAAAATTAACATACTCGAATTTTCATTTTGGCGTTGTAGGGCCAAATCGTTGGTCCTGGGCTTTATGTTCCCGACAAAATATGTTGGGCTCGATCTGGGAAATCGCCTGTGATAGCTAATCGGGCCAAAATCAAGGCTAAAATCCTGTAGCCTGATCTAGGCATTAACTATCTTTATGGAAGATTGCTTTATTCTTTTTTTCGGGGCGATTATGGTAGCTTTTTATTTAACCTGTGCAACTTTTAAGGGCTTTACTGTTATTCTATTCTGGGGGTTTATGGTAGTTTTATCTCAACCATTGCAATTTTTGGGCGATTTCTGGGGGGTGGTCGAGGGTTTATTTTAACCAGCGCAATTTTATGCTCAATATTAATTTATGGTATGTTGAAATTGCAATTATTTGGATTTTTAAGAAATGTCAGCTTGCTCATGTGATTTGCAACATGATAATTAAAACAATGTAAATATTTTCAGAAATTACAAATTATTTGCACCAAAACAATGGGGAAAGTTTTTGGAATAGACATTACTTAGTTTATTAAGCCACAAATATACTGGTTTGGCACACTGAAGATCAAATTAGGGTGAATGTGGCCCAAATGACACCAAAATACTGTAGTAATATTTAAAAAACCAGTACAGCCTAACGGCCAGACGGTGGCAGCATGGGCAGGTCCACGTGCCCTACCTGCAGAAGTCGCAGCCTCTGCTCATTGTTGAACCTCTCCACAGCAGCCCAGAACCAGCGTATCACTATGTGGTTGTCATGGTAACCTGAGGGAGGGAAGGAGGGAGGTGGATGATGGCGGAGCATGAGTCAGAGAAAGAAGAAATAAGCTCTAGTCCAGGTCTCCCTCTTCCTCATCTGCTAGCCCGCATCCCTTCATCTTGCCTTCATCTGTTCCTGCACGTTGACGTTTGAATGGTCTCTGCTGTTTAATGTTTAATGGCCGTGTTCTATGTCGATGCTTCTATTAAAAGAGCCTCGCGCTGAAACTGACTCATGCGCTGCTTTCCTTCCTCCTGGCAGCTCTTCAGCCACACACACAGGATAGCAGCTTTTCATTCCTTTAACCCCGTTACTTTTATTTCTTTTCCATCAAGTTCAGAAAATAAAAAATACACACAAATGAAGGTACTGTATTTCCCTTTTCAGATACATTACCTCCATATCATATTTAACAAAAATAATCATTTTATTAATTTCTCTTTTATCCATCCATCCATTTTCTACCGCTTATCCGAGGTCGGGTCGCGGGGGCAGTAGCTTTCGCAGGGACGCCCAGACTTCCCTCTCCCCAGCCACTTCATCCAGCTCTTCCGGGGAAATCCCGAGGCGTTCCCAGGCCAGCCGAAAGATGTAGTCTCTCCAGCGTGTCCTGGGTTGTCCCCGGGGTCTCCTCCCAGTGGGAGGTGCCCGGAACACCTCACCGGGGAGGCGTCCGGGAGGAATCCGAATCCGATGCCCCAGCCACCTCATCTGGCTCCTCTCGATGTGGAGGAGCAGCGGCTCTACTCTGAGATCCTCCCAGATGATCGAGCTTCTCACCCTATCTCTAAGGGAGAGACTGGACACCCTGCGGAAGAAACTCATTTGGGCCGCTTGTATCCGGGATATTGTTCTTCCGGTGATGACCCACAGCTCGTTACCATAGGTGAGTGTAGGAACATAGATCGACTGGTAAATTGAGAGCTTTGCCTTTCGGCTTAGCTCCTTCTTTACCACAACGGACCGATACAAAGTCTGCATCACTGCAGACACTGCACCGATCCGCCTGTTGATCTCCTGTTCCATTCTTCCCTCACTCGTGACCAAGACCCCAAGATACTTCAACTCCTCCACTTGGGGCAGGATCTCATCCCCGACCTGGAGAGGGCACCCCTTTTCCGACTGAGGACCATGGTCTCAGATTTGGAGGATTTCTGTATTAATTATTTTTATTTGTTGTTTTTAATTATACTGTTTTTATATTGTGTGTTTATAAAAGTAATACATGTTTGTCCACATACATTACTCCACTAAGATTTTTTTTAAATAAAAAAATATATTTTTCAGTTTTATTTGGTTTCTATTTCTTTCTTATGTTTTGCAAAATTAAAATATTTTAATTGTAATATTTTTATTGTATTTTTAAATTTTTATTAATGAAAATATATTTTTAAGATACATTACTTCACATAAATACTTTAAAAAAAAAATGTGTGCATTCTATTTTATTAATTCTTTGTTGATTTTTAAATTTACTTCACTTTTTTCCAGATGCATTACTTCACTATAATAATATAAGTTAAATTAAACAATATTTGTTGTCTATTTATTTGTTTTTACTTCTTTATTTTGTTAGTTTTTTTATTCGCTTATTAGTTTCATTCTAATTTATATCCATACATTGTTCAGATACATTATCTTCCAAAAATAATTAATGTTAGAAAAAAAATACTGTATTTTCTTTATTTTTTTCATTCATCCATTCTCTGAACAGTTCATTTTAATGTTATTTTTATTTTAAATAATGAAAGTTTTTTTTAAAATAAATTACTTCATATTCATACTGTATTTTAAAAAAATATCTATTGATGTTATTTTGCTATTGAATTTATTTTCTTTATCTCAAATTTAATTTATGAAAGCAATTAACTTTTTTTCAGATTCCTTACCTCACTATCATAATTTATTTCCATCCATCCATCCATTTTCTGAGCCGCTTCTCCTCACTAGGGTCACGGGCGTGCTGGAGCCTATCCCAGCTATCATCGGGCAGGAGGCGGGGTACACCCTGAACTGGTTGCCAGCCAATCGCAGGGCACATACAAACAAGCAACCATTCACACTCACGTTCACACCAACGGGCAATTTAGAGTCTTCAATTAACCTTACCATGCATGTTTTTGGGATGTGGGAGGAAGAGCGTCTGCCTCACAGTTCTGAGGACCAGGGTTCAATCCCCAGCCCCACCTGTGTGGAGTTTGCATGTTCTCCCCGTGCCTGTGTGGGTTTTCTCCGGGCACTTCGGTTTCCTCCCAGATCCCAAAAACATGCAATGCTTGGTTAATTGACAACTCTAAATTGCCCGTAGGTGTGAATGTGAGTGTGAATGGTTGTTTGTTTATGTGTGCCCTGCGATTGGCTGGCAACCAGTTCAGGGTGTACCCCGCCTCCTGCCCAATGATAGCTGGGATAGGCTCCAGCACGCCCGCGACCCTAGTGAGGAGGAGCGGCTCAGAAAATGGATGGATGGATGGATGGATGGATCGATTCTGTTCCTTTGAACTGACCTCCTCTGTACTCTGTGTTGTTCCTCCAGTCTGCCAGGTCGATCTCGGCAGTGCCGGCGATCACCAGCTCCAGCTCCCTGGCGTCAAACACCGACACCAGTCGCACGTCCACCACCTTATAAACACACAAAACACATCAGAAATGATAAGGTAAGAATGCAGTTTGTGTAGCTATTGCATGTGACTGCTGAAGAATTTAAATGTTGAAATGTAGCAAGTGAGACTTGCAATGGTTTGAATTACTTGCGATGTGGAAGGACGGGGGGAAATTTGTGAAATATCTCGTAATCTGGGAAATGTATTGCTAAAAATTTGGAATGTGATAAATAGCTCTGCATATGCCCGGATTGGGCTCAACAATCTCAAGTTGGAATGGTTTTAATAGGTTGAAAATGTGGATCTCAATTTTTAAAATACACATATCTCTTAATTTGGGAATTTCATTGCAAAAGTTTGAGAAATTCTTATAAAATAGTTCCATAGAGTTTCTGAATGAGCTGAACTATTTGAAGTTGAAATGGTTTGAATCAGTGGAAAAATGTGGAAGGAGGAGATCAATATGTGAACTTTTTCTTCATTATATTATTTTGAAAATGTGGGGATTTAGTGAACATGATAAATAGTTCTTGTGATTTCCTAAATGATCTGAACATTTCGAAGTTGGAATGGTTTGAATTAGTCAAGAAATGTAAAAGGAGGAGGTAAAAATGTAATACTGTATGTCTGCATTAATTTGAGAAGGTTGTCATGGAAAAGCCTTTTGCCCGAAGTAAGCTGGGATAGGCTCTAGCGCCCCGCCAGTCTAACCAGGATAAGCGGTGTTGAAAATGGATGGATGGATATCATGGAAAATGTGGATGAATTAAATATGTGGGAATTTTGGGGATGTGAAAAATAATTCACGAGATGTCCTGAATGAATTGAACAGTTAGGGTGGAATGGGAAAGATGAAGACCTTTAAAAAAACAAAAACAAAACAAAAACAAAAAACAGCTCGTTCACTTAATTGTTTTTTGTGTCTGGGGAGGGGGAATTTGTAATTGTGGGAAACGTAGAAATATGGGGAATGTGATTGAATAATTTCCCTGGATGTCCTGAATTTTGTGACTCTTTTGAAGTTTACAGTGCCGTGTTTATTGTGCTACGTCAGTACCTCATAGAAGCCTCGGACCAGGCTCTCCGTCTGCTGAGCCACTCCCCTTTCAATGCGCCACTTGACCATCCGCTCGATGTACTCCTTCTTGTTTTTCTCCGACACGGGGATGCCGGCCCCGCCAGGCTTCAGCTCTCTCTCGGTGATCTGCAACATCACAGAAACACATTAATATATTTCATGTAATGCCAAAGATGAACTTTTGGGGGATGTACGGTAGGCTTATTTGAACCTGCACAACCTTTGGTGGATTTACGGTAGTTTTATTATATTTTGCACATCTTTTGAAGGATTTATGGTAATTGCAACTTTATGCAACTTTTAGGGACATGATTTTTATTTTAGACTGCACAACTTGTGGGAGATTTACAGTAGTCCTATTTCAACCTGAGCAACTTCTGAGTGATTTATGGTAGTTTTATTTTAACCTCGACAACTTTTGAGTGATTTACAGTAGTCTTATTTTATACTATGCAGACCTTTGGGGGATTATAGTAGTTTTATTTTAACCTGTGTAATGTTTGGGTGAGTTATGATAGTTGTATTTTTACCCTTTGGGGATTTTACAGTAGTTTTATTATTATTATTTTTTTAATTTGTAGTTTAATTTAATTTTCTCATTTTTAAAGGGATTTACAGTAGTTTTATTTTCATCTCTGCAACTTTTGGCCATTTTACTGTCGTTTTATTTTAACCCGTACAACATTTTGGTAATTTACAACAGTCTTATTTTAACTTGTGCAACTTTGGGGATTTACGGTAGGTTTATTTCAATTTGTGCAACTTCTGGGGGATTTATGGACCGAGGTAATTGTATTTTTACCTGTGCAACATTTGGGGGTTTTACCGCAATTACACTGTATCCTGCACAACGTTTGGGGGATTTGTGGTAATTTTGTTATTTATCCGTGCAACTTTATGGGTTTTACAGTAGTTTGATTTTAACCTGTATTTGTCTCTCTTTGTTGCTTGATATTAACATTTATTCAGCTGTTGCGCCTCAAGTGTGTACCTGTCCAAAGACCTCCTCGTTCACTGTGAAAGTGAGGTCTAGCATGTCCTCGATATCGTTGTCCTTCATCCATTGCAGGCTCTGGTGGAACTCCTCGTCCAGGAACTCCAGGTCACTCAGATCACATGGTCTGCATAAAGCACACAAGTAAAAAAGAAAAGTACTGTAAAAACAAAGCAAAAGTTGTGCAGGTTAAAATAAGACTACTGTAAATACCCTCAAAATTTGCAAGGCTAAAATAATACAACCGTAAAATACCCCAAAAGGTTGCACAGGTTAAGATAAAATTACTGAAAATACAACCTAACTTATGCAAGACAAAATGAGACAACTGTAAATTCTGCAAAAATTGCACAGAATAAAATAAGACTGCCACAAAGCCCTCCAAAATTGCATGGGTTAAAATGACACTGCTGTAAATCCCCTAAAAGTTGTACAAGTTTTAATTAGCCCAAATTTGGGTAGGTTAAAATGAATTTACGATAAAAACTGTAAACGTTGAACAGGTTAAAGTAAGTCTAGCATAAATCCCCCAGAGTTCCGCAAGTTTCAATTGGACAACTGAAAAGTTGTGCAGGTTAAAATGGCACTACATTAAGTCCCTCATAAATTTTACAGGTTAAAATACATTTACCATAAATAAAGTTGTGGAGGTTGTAATAAGACTACAGTAATCCTCACAAAGGTTGCCTAGGTTAAAATGAAATGGAAAAAAACTTGAACAGGTGAAAATAAGACTACCGTAAATTCCCTAAATGTTGTGCAGGTTAAAATAAAACCACTGTAAATCCGCCCCCCAAACTTGTACTGTAAAATCCTTCATAGCGACACAGGTTAACATAAGACTACTCTAAATCCTCCAAAGGTTGTGCGGGTTAAAAGAAGACTAAATTCCCTAAAAGTTGTGCAGGATGAACTAAGACTACTGTAAATCGCCTAAAAGTTGCACAAGATAAAATAAGGTTACCGTAAATCCCCCAAATATTACGCGTGCTAAAATAAGACTAGGTTAAAATCACCAAATTACAAATGTACATATAAATAATCAAATAATAGGTCTGGTTTTGGGATTTACATGCGTAGCAGCCCCTTGTAGAAAGGACGAGTAAAGAAGGCATCCAGCAGGTACTGATGAACTAGAGCCAGTCCCAGAATCCGCCCGCTAAAACGAAACCTAAGTACACAAAACACATGCGTTACAATTATTAAGCGGAATGAACACTTCTAAAATGATCACCACCTCACCATTCGTGGTGATTATCCACAAAGGCGGACATGGGGCTGATTTGGACAGTGTACGTGTCGTTGGCCGAATATTCAAACAAGCCGTAATAAGGGTTGAAAAGCTCTCTGGACACCAGGAAGAAGAACTCTCTAGATGGCCCGCTGTAGTCCAACCTGTCCAAAAAAAATATATCACGATGCCATTTATATTCATTTATGTCGAATAGAAACTCACAGACGTGTGAATTAATTGTCATTTGTTCTCACCCGTCCTCGCCTACGAAGCTGACATAAAGTTTACTCCTCTGTAGGTCTTTGCGGGAGTAACACATGATTTGGTTAAAGGCGTCCTCCAGAAGGTGGTCCCGCCGTATGATGAGCCTTGGCGCGCACACACACACACGCACATAACCATAATTTAAACAATCTCAAATGAAGTCAAAATAATTACACTCTTGCTGTCAGCTACAGTATGTATGGCATGTTAAGACTAGGAGTGGCATATTAAAGTTACGGGGCATATTAATGTTAGTGTCAAAGCGATGAGTGGCAAAACAATCACATGCTCCTGTACCCAAAACAATCAATCTCAAAGCATGCCATGTAATGTTGAAACCAGAACCATGGTTCTGGTTTCAACATTACAATTGAAACCAGATGTTTATATAGACTATATAAAAAGACACTTACGCTTTTTTCCCCCCTCTGACATGAAATCAGACTAAACCTTTCCTGTTTTATGTTAATTAGAATTATCAAAACCTTTTCTATTTGCTAAATGCCAGAATAATGAGAGAAGGATATTTTTTTCAAGGAAATTTTTCATTACTTCCTTCAAAGTCAAAAGTATATATACATTTTATAGTATTTGGTACCATTGCTTTTAAACTGTATGACTTGGTTCAAACATTTTGGATATCTTTCCACAAGCTTCTCACAGAAGTTGGCAGGAATTTTTGCCCATTTCTACTGACAGAACTGCTGTAACTGAGCCAAGTTTGTAGGCCGCCTTGCTTGCACAAGCCTCATATTTAGGTTTCATGCGTCATATTAAGGTTATGTGAGGCGTGTTAAAGCTACTATAAGTGTGGCTTAACAATCACATATAATGTATGTGTGTGTGGCCTGGGAAGATTAATACTAAACAACTGATATAATACAATTTAAAGATCATATTCAGAATTTGTATTTAAATTTCCATCTACTTGACTTTCCCGGGTCCCTGTCCATATCCTTTAGTCTCCAGTTTCCGATAGAAATTCCTCAGTTTAGCCTCAAAATCGCGCTTGTAAGGCGCAGGAGCGCGGGCGTTGGCTCGTTGGGTGCCTAAGATATTGAAACGGGAAAAACATAGATAGAAAGACAATAAGGTAAAAAGTCCACAATATTTGTGTCTTGGTCATGCTGCTATTGTCTTACCCGGGGAACTCTGAGGAGACGAAGAGAGGCTGTAATTTGGGTTGAGCAAAGGCGGCACGTACGACATCACTTCCTCTTCAAATAAGCTGTGAAGAACAAATGTCTCATGCAAATGAGCCACTGCTCACCCCACCCTCTTTACTGCGAGATGTACCGATGGGAGAACAGCTTTCATCACCATGACAACTAGAAGCACATTTCGTGAGTGGCGACTTGTTACGGCCTCGTGGTGCATGCAGCGGACGTGTTGCCAAACTCAAAAAGACCCACAGTCACCCCGACAATTTCACCAAACATTTGCGCGAGTATGTGCCGCTTATCAGATGTTAATGCTAATTTCTGCTAACACCGCAGGTCTGGTTAGCGTTTAGCTAAGGACGTGATAGTGCATTGGTGTCAAAGTCAAGGCCAGATCCGGGCCACCACATCATTGTATGTGGCCCGCAAAAGCAGATCATGTGCGTCAAGTTCCGTGATTCTTGCTAAAATCTGTACTAAAATTTTAAATTGTCCTATGTAATAAGCAATAATGTTGAGATATTGCATTCTTTTGTTACCAAACCACTTTTTACAGATACTTGAACAATAGTTGAACAAACTTATCCTTGTCTTATGATTCCAAAACTAGTTATACCTCAATTTGTTGTGAATATGTAATAAAGGTGATTAAGCATTTATATGGTTAAACAGTCATAACGGCCTTCTGAGGAAAATCGTAACTACAATGTGGCCTGCGACAAAAACACGTTTGACACCCCTGTGATAGTGCATCTGTATGGCATATTAAGGTTATGTGTTTAAACTTAATTGAAAAAAATAATTAAGTTTGAAATTGAATTTAAAAAAACCCAAATATTTAATTATCCATCCATCCATTTTCTGAGCCGCTTATCCTCACTAGGGTCGCGGGCGTGCTGGAGCCTATCCCAGCTATCATCGGGGCAGGAGGTGGGGTACACCCTGAACTGGTTGCCAGCCAATCGCAGGGCACATACAAACAAACAACATTCGCACTCACATTCACACCTACGGGGAATTTAGAGTCCCCAATTAATGCATGTTTTTGGGATGTGGGAAGAAACCGGAGTGCCCGGAGAAAACCCACGCAGGTACGGGGAGAACATGCAAACTCCACACAGGCGGGACCGGGGATTGAACCCCGCTCCTCAGAACTGTGAAGTTGACGCTCTAACCAGTCGTCCACTGTGCTGCCCAAATATTTAATTAGAAATTTTAAATTCATAAAGTTTTAAAATGTACATTAAAAATGTAAAAAAAGTGTATGAGTAATATTACGCGTAAATGAGAAATATTCAGATGTTACTTTACTTTTTTGATTTAATTAAATAAAAAATGAATTAATAAAATTAAATTAAAAATGGATACAATAAATAATAAAACGGATCGTAAATAATTTTACTATTTATTATTAATATATTAAAAATGTAAACTTTAAGTTAAATTAATTAATTATTAATGGATTCAAATTGCTTTAATATTATATATATGAATTCTAACTATTATATTACTATTACTATTATAAATGTATATTTAAAAATGTAAAAATAAATAAATACTGTATATTTGAAAATGTGATACAATGTATTTTAAAATTTGTTTAAATATTTTCCAGTTAATTACATTAAACTGATTTAAATCAGCGTCACTGATGGTGTAGTGGTACACTCGCCTGACTTTGGTGCAGGTAGCGTGGGTTCAGTTCCCACTCAGTGACGGTGTGAATGTGGGTACGAATGGTTGTCCGTGTCTATATGTGCCCTGCGACTGACTGGCGACCAGTTCAGGGTGTAGTCTGCCTTTCGCCCGAAGTCAGCTGGGATAGGCTCCAGCGCCCCGCGACCCTAACCAGGATAAGCGGTGTTGAAAATGGATGGATGGATGGATGATTTAAATCAAATTAAAATTTATTTTATTTAAAAATTAATTGTAATTTAATTTAAATACAAAAATCTGTATTTTTTATTTTTATTTTTTTTACCTAAATCAGAAATGCAATCAAATTAAGTTTATTTGTTACGTGTACGTGAGCCAGGCACATAAAAACTATACACACTTGGCACATGACTCACCTCAGCAGCATGACTAGGTCGGCGTCCCCGGAGAGACGTGCGAGCCCATTGGCTCCCTCACTGCGGATGAACTGCAGCTTCTCCCTACAAACACATGAACATGTTTCTACTTCTCAACACTGGATTAAAGGTCAACTGCGGTTTGATGATGATGATGATGATGATGATGATGATATGGCAGAACATACTTGAGTGAGTTGTTCCTGGCGAGCTCCGGTTGTCTCTCCTGCAGTATCTCAAAGACATTGGGTTGCCTCAAAAAAGCCACAATCTTGTCGTTGTATGCTGGAGAACAACATTAAGAAAATAGTGCAAAACATGCGGGGAGGGGTCGTCTTATATTACCCACATTGTTGTGTTTTTCTTCCCACATACCCACGGGCACCACGTCGTGGTACTGGCTTGAGCGACTAGATCCGCTGAAGGTGCTAGAGGGCCTGGGCATGGTGGCCTGGTTGCTTTGCCGGGAGTCGTCGACCACCTGTCAAAAGGAGGCACTGAAGGTTCACGTCGCATCCAAGTTCTGACACCGATGCATACAACAGGACAGGGACAAGGATGTTAATCTTGTCATTTTCTTTATTTTTGTGAGAGAAATGGCGTACACCCGGTTGCCAGTCAATCTCCAGCCACCTTTAAAGATAAAACTATTCACGCCTACGGGCAATGGAGAGGTTATATTAGGGTCAAGGGTGAGCTGGAGTATTCCAGCTGACTTCCGCCGGGAGAAGCAGGGTACACCCTGGATCAGTCACCAGTTAATCGCAGGGCATGTATAGACAAACAATATCACGGGAAAAATGTGAACCCTAAATAGACAAGAGACAGGACAAGCACTTCGAGAGAAATACGAAATACAGTCTAATAAAAACTTGCATGCAAGGAGACAGTTCAAACACAACCAAGCTGGCGGCTCCTAAGAAGTGCCTATTTTTCTTAAGTGAAGTCACATACAGCAAACAAACAAACATGAACAGGCAGCGACCAAACATATGGTTTGTCTGTTTTGTGATACTATAATATCAGAGAGAGCGCAAAGGAGGCAGGGCAAAGTGACCTTTTTTTGTCTTCACACTCGAGCAGAGTTCATATGATGTTATAATTAACAAAACAGAGTACATACATTTGATAAGTGCAAAGACATGTTTTTCTAACAAACAACTTTTCACTCACACTTATGGACAGTTCCAATGAACCTAATTTGCATGTTTTGGGGAGGTGGGAGGAAACCCAAAGAACACCCACGCAAAGGGGGGTGGAATTAATACAGTGGTGCCTTGAGAAATGAGTGACTCGACTTACAAGTTTTTCGAGATACAAGTCATCGTTTGGCCAGTTTTTTACTTTGACTTGCAATGCAGATAGGAGTGCTGTATTGTGGCAGTTGAGTCAACTCACTTAAAAACAAGTTGCAGTTTGGCAGATATAATAAGTAAATATTCTTCCAAAAATAGGCTTCAAGCTGTTTATTGTCACTCTCACCTGAAGGTTACTGTCAAACTAAACATAAAAACTAAGAGAATTACACATTGTGTATTTAAAACAACCACATAGCCTCCGCTACCTGAATTCCAGCATACAATGGGAAACTCCATAGGCGCACGGGTTAATAATTAGCATCTATGTGGGAGTGGTGTTAACCTTTAAGCGACAAATAGCTTAACACAAACGGTGCAGCAACACATGCAGACAAATAATAAAGTAATACTCACGGGCATATATATCCTTTGTCCTCTGCAACGAACGACTAATATTACTGTCATACTGAGAATCAAAAAGAGGAGCTGAACCTCCAGTACAGTATAATCATGTCTGTCTTATACTGCTCCCAGATGGTCAAGGTTCACACAACAGATTGAGCAGCACAGATGAAGGAAAAAGTGTGATAAAAACAATGTAATTCTTTTAAATTGTATTTAATTATGCAATTACTACCTTTTATGAAGTATAATATTATAGAGCACTATTTCATTAAAAAATACATCACATTTTTTTGTTTCTTTGCGGGGGAGGCTGGAACAGATTATTGGCATTTCCATTTATTACAATGGGGAAAAATGATTTGAGATAGAGGTGTTTGGAGTTATGAGCGTGGTCAAGGAACAAATTAAACTCATATCTCAAGGCACCACTGTATTTTATTTTATTTTAGTTTTTTAAGAAACAAACCTCAAAAGGCGGGTTAACAGAGGAAAACCTGCCTGTGGTCCCAATGTGCCCACTGGACGAACACAATGCAATGGCCTCCATGTGACTAGGCTGTTATTGCAGTGGCGTATGGTCTCTCACCTCACCAGCGCTGTGGCTGCGTTGGCGGCTCAGGTGCTGGCGATGGGCCAGCAGTCCGGTGGAGCGAGAGCTCTGAAGAGGCAGCCGCGGGTCGATGAAGGTTGTGGAGCGACAGTTGTGATCCACAAAGAAGGGCTGAGGGAGTGAGATGCAAACACTTTTAGGGGTCAGGCAGCCATCGAAGGCACACATTCATTCGGAGCTTGCCTCCAAACCCCCCCCCCCTCCAAGCATTGTAACAGTGAGACCTGTAAAGATTACAGAAGCTGGAGTACCCAGGAAAAAACATTCTCACACCCCTTGCAATAAATATTTCATTAAAGACAAACTGACAGTACACTTTAGTAACAAATGTAATATGAGCAACGACTGTTTAATCCTTTGAAAGCGGTTATTAATGTACAGGTTTTTTTAAATTTTTTACTTGCATTCACTTCAAGAGGATGAGTACACAGGGAGTCATTGTGCCAAAATAAAGAAATTCATCAGGGGCAAGAAGTGGGAAGTAGTAAACTGGCCAAGTCAATCTTGAGACTTAAACCCTATAGAGCAAGCATTTTACCTGCTAGAGCGGGACTGAAGGGCGTAACCCTTCCCCAAACAAGCAGCAAGATCATTAATGCCCCTAAACACACTGCCAAATCAACAAGGAGTTCCTGAGGGGCAATAAGACAGGCTGAGTCAATCTTCAGGCTTAAACCCAATAGAGATACATTTTACCTGCGTAAGAGGAGACTGAATGTGGAGCTTATCCCAGCTATCATCGGGCAGGAGGCGGGGTACACCCTGAACTGGTTGCCAGCCAATCGCAGGGCACATACAAACAACCATTCGCACCCACATTCACACCTACGGGCAATTTAGAATCTCCAATTCATGCATGTTTTTGGGACGTGGGAGGAAACCGGAGTGCCCGGAGAAAACCCACACAGGCACGGGGAGAACATGCAAACTGAAACAGCATTTGAAAAAAAATGTTTATTTTCAGAGGTTTTTTTAAACATGTTCTTTATTGTTGCTAACTTCTAAAAACGTCTGTCATGACTTTGCAACAGTAGAAAATGCGGGTCCCAGGGTGTCAGTAGTTGAGAACCACTACTATAGAAAATACATTTTACCTGGTAGAAATTCCACAAAACACACTGCTAACACAACAAAAAAGATCACCAGGGACAAGAAGTGGAAAGTTATAGACTGGCCATGTTACTCTCCAGACTAAAATATTATAAAGCATGGATTTTTTTGTTGTTCTAATACTTTTGGAGTGGAAGTATAGGAACATAAGCAGGAAACATCATTCCGCACAGATTTGTATATTGATCAAAATGGCTCCCACCCACCTTCCCAGTATGATCATGTTTCATTTCCCATCCCCTGGGAAGTTCCAGCTGCTTGTTAGAGAACATGTTGAGGAAGGTGACCAGGTCTCGGTTGTGCTGGTAGCGCTCAAAGTAGTGAGCGTCTCGCCGCACCTTGCTGATCATATGCTTCAGGCAGGTGTTGCTCGTAAACATGCGGTAGGCACTCTGGAAAAGTGTAAGAGAGCCAGGGTTAGAAATGTGTGATGATATTTAGCTTTTTGGCTTTGAAGCTTTACTTAGACGTGTCTGATTCTATTTTTACCCCTGCAGAGCTGAACTGTATAGTACAATTAATTGATCAAAGTCTGATGATTTTATTACTATTATTAGGCCTCAACATGCCCCAAACGCATGTATCCTGGTGAAAATGTAGGGGTCCTGATCACCCCACCCCCAAAACTCACTGTATAGTGCACCCTAAAAAGTTATAAAAAATAGCCCCGAGTTTCACCAATCGACACGAAATTGGGTGGACATGTCCATTATGACAGGTGGCATGAAAAAGTCTCAAGGACCAAAACTGAACAGAAAGCTGGCCATTTTGGTTCGCAGCAGCCATTTTGAGTGAATTCCAGCAGGCATTGTATTTTGTGAGAAAATTTGGGGAAAAATAAGCCCCGGACACCACTTTCACCGCTGAATATGAAATTGGGTGGGTGTAAAGGACGCACAAAAAAGTCTCAAGGAGCAATGCACGGAATTGAACAGGAAGTCGCTTTTCATTTAAAGCAGTCATTGTGACGGTATTCCAAGCTTTGTACTTTAGAAAGTAGGGGGGGGGGGGGGTGGAGGAAATCAGCCCCGGACAGCAGTGTGACAGATCTACATGAAATTGGATGGGCATGTCTATCAAAACAGGACGCACGAAAAAGTCTCAAAGACCCATACACAAAATGGAACAGGAAGTCAGCCATTTTGGTTTTACACAGCTATTTAGGGCAAATTCTGGGGCTCATACTTTGACCATCTCCGACGAGGAGATATGTTTAAATGGGCCACAATTTCATGGTTAATTTTTACTTACAGTGGTCAGAAAACAAGTACTTAATATAATTGTTTCAATGGCTAAAATATGTATTTAAAAAAATTTCCCCCTAAAATTGTGATGAGGTAAACGTAGGTTGGACAATGCACTCCTGACATGCAAAGTCATGACTTCCAACTACATCCATGCAGAAGACTTGTAGACAAATGAGGATATAATGATATTTAGCATGTTGGTTAATTAAACATGATACTTAAGCAGCAGAGGACACTGACGGGGTTAGAATGCAGCACCGTAAAGAAGTCGGGACTGCACAGGAACTTGGCGCTGGGTGACTGGAGCAGCAGCGACAGACGGGAGCGACCGCTCGAGTGACTCACGGAGCTATCTCGTCTGTATTCTATGAAAAAACAGAAAACAAAAACGTATTACATGATGGTCATACACGGGGTGTCTTTCTGTCGTAGGTGTGTTCAAATGGACCGGAAATGGAGTGGGGAATCAGTTCAGCTTCTGGTTCGGGGAGCAGGTCATCTGTGGTTTCCTCAGTTCTATCACTGTTGGTTATGGTCCTTCTGATGCTCTGGTATCTGATTGGGGGGAAAAAAACAAAAAACATACAGTAACCAAACACACACATGTTCAGTTTGAGATATTTACTTGCAATGCTGGAAAAAAAAAAATCTGTTCCAAATTCCTTATTCGTGCTCACAATGGCCAAACCTCACCAAAAAGGAAAGAGTCAGCATTAAAGCACTTCATGATGCAGGATTCTCTCTTCTGATTTTTGTGATAAATGTCAAATAAATGTTTTAGCACTGTAAAAAAAAAAAAAAAAAAAAAAACAAGCAGAAACCCACAGGTCCAGAAGTAATAACCTGGTGCCATCATAATCCCCTGACATCAAACCTATTGAGAAGCTGTGGAGTATGCTTAACACATTCACTGCCATTGACGGCTTTAGAAGTCAAATGTCCATGTTAACTGGGAAGGCTGGCAGTGAATGAGTTAAAAGGAAAATGTACGGTCCAAATATGGTACATTAGAGATGTGTTGATCATTAGATGAGGAAATTATTAGAAATGCTGGAAAATATGCCAATGAAGTTGTGGCTGCTACAGGTATAAAGGGAGAAAACCTCATGTTGTGGCCACCATAAATCCCCTGAACTAGAGGCTGACATTTTAACATTGCTAAACATCCATCCATCCATTTTCTGACCTCACTAGGGTCGCGGGCGTGCCGGAGCCTATCCCAGCTATCATCGGGCAGGAGGCGGGGTACACCCTGAACTGGTTGCCAGCCAATCGCAGGGCACATACAAACAAACAACATTCGCACTCTCATTCACACCTACGGGCAATTTAGAGTCCCCAATTAATGCATGTTTTTGGGATGTGGGAGGAAACAGGAGTGCCCGGAGAAAACCCACGCAGGCACGGGGAGAACATGCAAACTCCGCACAGGCGGGACCGGGGATTTAACCCTGCTCCTCAGAACTGTGAGGCTGACGCTCTAACCAGTCGTCCACCGTGCCACCACATTGCTAAACAGCTTTTGTTAATAAATTTATGTGGAAGAAAAACAAAGCAGGATTAACTGTGAGTAAAAAATGGGAGTGGAATTCTGTAAAGTTTTGGCTCGGTTGGTATCAATCTCTGTGGGAGTGTGATTTTTATTTTTTATTTTTATGTTTTATTTATTTATTTATTTATTTTATTTTTTCAAAAACTGGATTTTGTGTGGGATTTTTTTTAAAACACTTGGGATATGGGATTTTTTTTTAAACACTATTGGGAAGGAGTGGGAGCGATCTCTGTGAGAGTGGGAAGAAGTATTTTTTTTAAACACTTGGGATTAGAAGGGAATGGATCAACCTATGTGGGAGTGGGAAGGAGGGGGAGTTAACATCCACTCCTGTGTCAGCCTCTATCCTGAAGTAACCCTGTGGAAAACATGTAGTCTGGTCTATATACGGTACATTGGAAGTGTGTCGATTGTCAAAGGTAAAAACACTCATGGTGTGGGGAAAAAAAAATAATCCACTGACCTCAATCAACCCTATTGAGAACCAGTGGAGTACCCTTCCAAGGAAAAAACAGGTCCAAATACATTAAATACTGTAAGAGGTGTGTCTATTATCAAATACAGAAAATAATTGCAGCTTCTGGCATAGTCATGGTGTGGCCACCCCAGGACTTTCCATATTATACTTTCAAATCATAGGGTGCCATATCATAGGATACCCATAGCAGCCACAGCTTCAGTGGTGCAATCCCTTGACCCCTGTGGAGTACGTCTAGGGCAGCCTTAAAAGAAAAAATATGGTGGAAGTATGGTACATTAAAGGTGTATTGATCAGTAAATAAGGAAAATCACAGTTTTATACTAAGAAATCATGTCTAAGTGCTGAGTGTGCTGCCGTCTAAAAACGTGATCTCTATATAATGACAGAAAAATGTATAATTTTTAAATCTTCTTTTGGTGGGAGTAACTGAAACCATGATGCCAATTGCGGTACAAACTTTTGTCCACTGTCACCTGCGATTGAGTTGCTCCATCTGCTGAATGGAGTTGGACCGGGTCAGGCCCTGTGGTGCTGGGGGTCCGGTGGGTCGCTGCCATGTCGTGGTCCTGTTCACGTGGTCCACAAAAAAGATCCTGCCATGACTGTCGATCCGGGCCTCCCAGTCTGAGAGGAGACCAGCAGCATCAGTGACAATACTAAAGTACTGATTCACGTAATTGCCAGGTAGGAGTCATCCATCCATCCATTTTCCGTTCTGCTTATCCTCACTACGGTCGCGGATGTGCTGGAGCCTATCCCAGCTGACTATAGGCAAGAGGTGGGGTACACTTTGAACTGGTCGCCAGCCAATCGCAGGGCACATATAAACAAACAACCATTCACACTCACATTCACCCCTACGGACAATTTAGTCTTCAATCAACCTACCATGCATGCTTTTGGAATATGGGAGTAAAACAGAGTGCCCGGAGAAAACCCACGCTGGCACGGGGAGAACATCCAAATTCCGCTGTGAAGACTCCATTTATATAAATGACGAGAGGTCGAACAAACATGAAGACCAGAGAGCTGTCTATCCGTGGAAAAACGACCTATTGTCAAAATTGGCCTTAGCTAATGCAACAATTTGGAATGCCCTGAAGAACAAAGAAACAACTGGTGTGCTACGCAAAGGATATCGAATGAGTAGATCAGTAAAACAACAGCAGTTTATGACAAAAATATTGTGAGAGGTGTAAAGAAGGCGTTCTCAGGCCAGCCGAAGGACGTAGTCTCTCCAGCGTGTCTCTACTCTGAGATGCTCCTGGATGACCGAGCTTCTCACCCTATCTCTAAGGGAGAGTCCGGACACCCTGCGGAGGAAACTCATTTTGGCCGCTTGTATCCGGGATCTTGTTCTTTCGGTTACGACCCACAGCTCGTGACCATAGGTGAGGGTAGGAACGTAGATCGACCGGTAAATCGAGATCTTCGCCTTTCGGCTTAGCTCCTTCTTTACCACAACGGATCGATACAAAGTCTGCATCACTGCAGACGCTGCACCGAGCCGCCTGTCGATCTCCCATTCCATTCTTTCCAGACTCGTGAACAAGACACCAAGATACTTGAACTCCTCCACTTGGGGCAGGATCTTTGGCCGCTTCAGACTCAGCTGGGAACTACTCCAGTGAGAGTTGGAGAACACGGCTTGATGAAGCCAACAGAACCACATCATCTGCAAAAAGCAGACATCCAATACTGAGGCCACCAAACCGGACCCCCTCTACGCCTCAGCTGCGCCTTGAAATTCTGTCCATAAAAGTTAGGAACACAATCGGTGACAAAGGGCAGCCTCACCGGAAACGAGTCCGACTTACTGACGGATATGCGGACCAAACTCTTTGACTCCGGTCGTACAGGGACCGAACAGCCCGTATCAGGGGGTTCGGTACCCCATACTCCCGAAGCACCCCCCCCCACAGGAACCCCCGAGGGACACAGTCTAACGCCTTCTCCAAGTCCACAAAACACATGTAGACTGGTTGGGCGAACTCCCATGCACCCTCGAGGACCCTGCCGAGGGTGTAGAGCTGGTCCACTGTTCCACGGCCAGGACAAAAACCACACTGCTCCTCCTGAATCTGAGATTTGGCTTCCCGACGGACAGTTCTGGAGAGACCATGCTTGAAATTAAATGGGAAGTTGGCCATTTTGGTTCGAGCCAGCCTTTTTGGATGAATTCCAGAGCTTGTACTTTTAGGTCCGACCAGGGAATTCGCCCAAATGAGCCTCAGTCAGAAGCAGGGATCCGAGCCAGATGGCAATTCTGCTACATAGAGACTTACTCGGTGGTAGAGGCTCGTCCACTCGCTGGTAACGGTGAATATCATGTCGTACAGATGGAAGCGACCGTACAGGATGACCGTTGACAGGCGTACCTGGGTACAGAAAAACAGACCATGTCCATAAAATGAAGATTTTGTTCCAGTACGTCTATTGTTCCCCACATAGTCAGTATAAGCTCTTGTGCTAGTCTAATGTTAGGGTTTGGTGTGACTGCAGTTTGAGAAGGAAAGTGAACAGACCTCGCCATACCTTCCTCTCCATCTGTTTCTGTTGTAACTTGCTCAGACTCCACAGAGCCCATCTCCTTGTGCGGCTTGGACTCATCGCCGTCAAGTTCTTCGGCCACGCCGCCCATGGCCTGCAGACTTAGCTTCCTCATGCCTATCTCCTCAAGCGCCGGAGCAGAGGCTGCTTCTCCTTCAGCCTCGGGACAAACACCACCCTCACAGTCTAAAGGCGGACTGGACGGCGTGGTGCCACCAATCATATCTCCCCCCGGATCGATGGCTGCATCAGCCCCTTCCTCTGCTTCCTACGAGGTTATCACAAGGAAAAAAATCATATATTTTAGGGGTACCGAATGCAAACCCGAAAAACCCGGCCAGCTGCTCCTCATGGAAAGGTGGAAAAAAAATCCTCCACTGACACCAGTTTGACCAATCAATGCACAATTGGGTGGCCATGTCTATCAAATACAGAAGCAGGAAAAGGTGTGAAGAACCTATGCTTGATATTGTACAGGAAGTCGGCTATTTTGGTTTGAAGCAGACATTTCAGGCAAATTTTGGGTCTCATACTTTGTTAGAAATTTGGAAAAAATGTATCCCTAGTTGCAGCAATCAACATAAAATTGGAAGAACTGAACCAGGAACTTTAGACAAATTCCAGACTGAGTGAGAGCCTTTGACGCAATACTCCTCCAATATTAGATGGTGGAGGTAAAAAAAAACTGCCCATTTAGCATCACCCAGCTGTCTTGGATACCTGCTTTCAATTGAGTCTCGGTTGGATTTGATATTTGCCCTAAATATCAAACTTTCTTTTTAATTTCAGCCATGGGTACGTTATAATTTTTGGTTCATCCTGTTACAATAGACATCTTCACCCAATTTCATGTTGATTGGTGAAACTTGTCAGGGGCAAAAATATTAACAAAACTAGATATAGCTAAATATAACAATATTTCAAGGAAAATATTTAACAAAGTGAAATCGCTCATAGTATTTCAGATTTTTTTTCTCACCACAGCCATGGTCAACGTGATTGGACAACTATCTGATGACGACATGGCCGTCTGCAGGGCTGTGGCCATGGAGCACGTGTCCACCCCTGAAGAAGGCTCCTCAGCCGGACCTCTTCCCACCTCGGGGGCCTCCTCACCCTGTGACAAAGCATTGTGGGAAACTGCCTCTGTGAACGGAGCTTCCTCTGCCTCAGAGAAGACCTCAGGCTCCGGAATGTCATCCTGTTCCTGACCGGTTTCCACCACAGGGGACAGCTGGGCTGTCTCTTCAGCACAAACACTCTCTGGTTCCTCTTCCCCATGCTGCTCTGGGACCAGTTGTAGCCCAGGAGACGGCTCATCTTCATCTGGACCACTAATGTCTGGAGGTTCCCCGTTAAGTAGCAGTGGGGAAGGCGGCATGGGGGGAATTTCTCCAAACCCGGACTTCTCCTCATCCTCGTCTGAGTCGATGTGCAACATGGCACTGAGGCGCGTGTGTGTGGGGAAGCTGGAGCGCAGTTTCGGCGAGGCTGCACCCAATGGTCTTTCCCCGGGACCCTTCGGGGCCTCAATAGCATCCAGGTCCTCGCTGAGGGACCTCTGGAGCAACTCATGCCCCTCCAAAAACCTCGCCCCGGCTCCAACAAGTAGTAGCTCCTTTTCTGGGTAGGCTGCCGCCGCCCCGCCTCCCCAGATGCCTTGAGGACTCTGCGATCCGGTGGGGGAGGGCCCTGCCAAAACGACTCCTGGAAGGTGGTGAGGAAGGTCTTCATCGTCTGAAGGCGTCCCCGGAGCTCCATTGAAGGTCGAAAGGCTAATGATGGAATCTGGAGAGGCACCTGGGGAGAAGTAACATGGTGAGTAAGCTTCTAAGATTGCCGTTTTTATTAGTGGAACCGATCCTGAGCTATTTGCGGAAAAATCCACCCGATTTGTATTGTACAATCTATTGATAGATATACCGCAAACCACTTTAATATCATTTATAAGTCAATTACCCTTAAACATAGATGGCTTAGAGATGAGTTGATTAAGAAAAAAATGCACCGGAAATGTACATGTACTTACACATGCGGCAAAAACTCTTCATAACTTCAATTAGTAATCCAAACTAAATGTACTTTACCTCCTCCCTGACATACAAAGATTTTAGTCTTTTAATCAAGAGTGATCACTTCAACATTCTTCCATGACCCCAATTCCTATTTCGCAATGACTTTGGTGGCATCTTGTGGCATCTTAGGGTGTTTTAGAGCACAAAAAAAACATGAATAGGTGAGTTTTTCAGCAAACAACTGGGGATAGGTTCCACAGAAAACAACGTGAAAAAGTAATTTGTGAATATGTACCGCAAATAGGCGGGGGATTACTGTAATGATATTTTTATAGGTTGCAAAGCCACGACATACACACCAGTGTCCTGGCACTTCTGGTGCTTTTTTCTGAACACAAACTGCTACAATCACAGCTTGTAGTATTACTTAAGGATTGAGGCTGTTAATATAGGCAAAATGTTGGTGGCTTAGGGGGGGCATCCAGTAGATGTGATTTTTTTGCTATTTGCATCTTGGTCCATAAACACTTACCATCAGGTCCAGTTGAGGTGAGTTCCACTTTGAACTGTAGCTGTCCGCTGACGTGTTCTGTTGGTAGGCGTCGGCACAGGGGAAAAGTCACGGGCTGGACTCTGTGACACCAAAACACACAGTATTTATCTGTACATTTATGTCACTAGTACTTTGTGTTACAGCACACCCATATTTAAGGTGGTTACCTACCCAGGTATTTTCTCAATAAGACGCTGCACAGGGATGGTCAACTGGCCAAGGAAGCGCTTGATGATGGGTCGACTTTTGGCAAACTTGTCCTTCACCTCGATGTACAGGATGTCAGTCATCAGCGCTACAAATGTGTATTTCTGGAGAAGGAGACACACACAGGGCTAGGGTTAGGACTACAGTTGGGGGTAGGGTTTGGTTTAGGGATAGAAGGTTAGGATTGGGAGGTAGGGTTCGGGGTTTATGGTATTTTGACAAACTGACCTAAAGGCTTAGTGTTCGAAAGTAAAGTTAGGAGGTTCGGTTAAAGGTATGGTATTGTGATTGACTGAATTGAAGGATTAGATGTTTAGGGAGAGGCTTGTGGGGAAGGATTAGGGGTTTAAGGTTAAGAGGTGGGTTTGGGTTAGGAGGTTGGGGTATTGGTTAAGTTAGAAGTTAAGGCTTCAAGTTATCATTACAGTATATATTTTTTATTTTGTCATAAACAGAAGGCTTAGATTTAAGAGTTAGTTAATTCTGGTTAGGGTTTGGTTAAGGTTGGGATTAGAAGATATTGTAGGGACCTCTCCATGCCAAACCGGATTGACGGTGTTGGCAATGATGGCCGAGCGGCGTTCCTGTCCGTGGTGGCTGAAGACAGGGAAGACACTCCTCTTCCCAGGGTGGATTGACATCTTGAGGTACGGATCCGGATGGAAGAACATACCTTTCTTTAGGCCGGTGGCACGCAGATCTGTGAGCACAAATGAAGTAGTACAATTTAGAAAAAATTCTGTACCCGAACGCCAACTCTGACACCTTTTTATATGTACCCAGATAATTTATTAGATTATTTTGATACACAATTTAAAGCTAAATTTGCTCTTTTGGGGGATTTATAGTGGCGGCACAGTGGACGACTGGTTAGAGCGTCAGCCTCACAGTTCTGAGGACTGGGGTTCAATCCTCGGCCCCGCCTGTGTGGAGTTTGCATGTTCTCCCCGTGCCTGCGTGGGTTTTCTCCGGGCACTCCGGTTTCCTCCCACATCCCAAAAAACATGCATGAATTGGAGACTCTAAATTGCCCGTTGGTGTGAATGTGAGTGCGAATGGTTGTTTGTTTGTATGTGCCCTGCAATTGGCTGGCAACCAGTTCAGGGTGTACCCCGCCTCCTGCCCGATGATAGCTGGGATAGGCTCCAGCACGCCCGCGACCCTAGTGAGGAGAAGCGGCTCAGAAAATGGATGGGTGGATGGGGTTTTATAGTCGTCTTATTTTAACATATTTAACTCTTTGGGGATATACGGTACTCAAGCATAGAAAAACATGTCAACCTACCTGTCAAAGTGAAGCTTATCAGTTTCCGAGGATGTTCGACACCCACCTGCTCCGCAAGGCCTTCAACCTACAAAAGTCAAAATTATTAAAAATGATTATATTTGCAATTTGCGCAAATACTTTAGAACCCTTGAAAATTGGGTGGGGGGAGGCCGTTCTCTGGAAAAGTCACACACCAGTACAGCTGTATTCTTCACAGTGATGCAGGGTGTCGTTGCTCTTAGGGCTCCACTCACTCCGTGGTAGTACTTGAAACAGATCTTGGTCTCCGCTGTGAGAAGAGATAGCAAAAAGAATTAATGCTGTTAGCAATGACGAACGCGCCCTTTGCACCCACTTCAAGTATTTTCTCCTTCTGATTATCGGTCATTTGGGCAAATCCCCTAGTAGAAATTTGACCAAAATGGCTGCTTTAAACCAAAATAGTCAATTTCTTGTTTAATTCTGGGTTTGGGTCCATGAGATTTTTTAATGCATCCTGTTATGATCGACATGTCTACCAAATTTCATGTCGACTGGTGAAATTGGTGTACGGGGCTGATGTCCACCCCCCTCCACAACCTTCTAACAATGTTGGAGTCCTTGAATTTGCATAAAATGGCTGCTGTATTCCAACATGGCTGACTTCCTGTTCAATTTTGGCCATGGGTCCTTGAGAATGTTTCATGCATCCTGTTATGATAGACATTTACACCAACTTTGATGCGAATCGATGACTCTGGTGTCAGGGGCTAATTTATTCTAACTTTTCAGGGAGGGTACTACTGAGTGAGTTTAGTGGAATTGTTGTTTGGTTACATACATTTTCACCAGGATACACACAATTAATTAAAAAATTAGTGACTTTTGGGGCTTGTTGAGAGCCCCAAAAAGGCAATTCCAAGCACAGTAAAAAATTAACACCATTGATCAGGTCTGACATCAGCTACTCACGTTCCATGAAGTAGGGCCCGGTCTCCAGCCTCCAAACAATCTGACCTTTCTGGGTGCCATTCACCCCTCGGTTCTTACAGTCCCACACGTTTGACGGGCTTGTCTCATCTGGAGGATAGTAGGAGAACAGAACACAACCTGAGACTAACCGGACCCTGGCATGCTGATATTCCCAGAATAGTAAAACAAACAATCAAACACACAGATACAAAATGAAAACATTCGAATGGAGAAACTGTGACTCCAGCTCCTGATGGCACACACACAGCCTTAACGGTACACATCCAACACACGAATGCGACAGTGCATACAATAGTTGCACTTTATAAAACCATTTATTTATATTCTCTTTTATTTTTTTGTTACAATACATTGCTACTTTTCTTTACTAAAACAGGTATTAAAATTGTGGTTGGTCTTTCTGGTACAAACCTCAATTCCAATGAAGTTAAATAAAAATTAAAACAAAATACAATGATTTGCAAATCCTTTTCAATCTATATTCAATTGAACAACACGAAGTGAGAACACTAATTGTTGAAGCTTTGTAGGTGGAATTCTTTCCCACGGCAGAGGGACCTACTCGAGGATCCTAACTTTATTTGCTTTACAGTCCAGGGTCTCCGTTGTGGTATATTACGCTTCATAATGTGCCAACCATTTTCAATGGGAAACGGGTCTGGACTACTGGCAGGCCAGTCTAGTACTGGCACTCTTTTACAACAAAGCCATATTGTTGTAATGTGCAGAATGTGGCTTGGCCTTGTCTTGCTTAAATAAGCAGGGATGTCCCTGAAAATGACGTTGCTTGGATGGCAGCATATGTTGCTCCAAAACCTGTATGTACCTTTCAGCATTAATGGTGCCTTCACAAATGTGCAAGTTACCAATGCCATGGGTACTAACACACCCCATACAATCACAGATGCTGGCTTTTTAAATTTGCACTGATAACAATCTGGATGATACTTTCCCTCTTAGGCTGAGAAAAAAGACACGCCGTCCATAAGTTCCAAAACAATTTGAAATGTGGACTCATCAGACAACAGCACACTTTTCCACTTTGCGTCAGTCCATCTCAAATGAGTTTGGGCCCAAATAAGCCGGTGTGTTTCTGGGTGTTGTTGATACCTGTATACGGCTTTACATTTGCATGGTAGAGTTTTAACTTGCATTTGTAGATGTAGCGATGAACTGTGTTAACTTAAAATGGTTTTCTAAAGTGTTCCAGAGCCCACGTGACAATAACCTTTACAGAATGATGTGAGTTTTTAATGCAGTGCCACCTGAGCGATCGAAAATTATGGGCATTCAGTCTTGGTCTTTGCTTTGCCACTTACGTGCAGAGATTTCTCCAAATTCTCTGAATCTTTTGATGGCTGAAGCCCCCTTCAATAAGCCTAGCAACCCCACTTGTACCAGTGTATTTGTTTTCCCATTTTGGGGGTAATATTTGTTCCCAATATTTTTTTTATTTTGTTCCATTTAATATTTGCATATTTGTATGTTTTGTATTTGCGTGCAAAAAAAATTGTTTCAGTGATACACACTCAAATCATAGTAACAGCTGAACTTGCTGACATGATTAATGCTCAGATCAATGACAAAGTAATCCCGGGGGGGGCGGGAGTTGGGGGTTGGGGGGCATCATTGAATGTCTGCTTAGTCAAGATAGACAGTAGGGTGTTAAGACCTTGGCGTAGGTAATGAAGTCCTGAAGCCATACGATCAATATCAAGCGACCTGGGCGGCGCCTGATGTTTTCCTTCATCTCGTTCGACCATATTGAACCGAGTGACTACAGAATTTCTTGTTTTGACCCGTAGAGAGTTCCTGGGTTTTCGTGTTGGTTACACCTCGAGAAGAAACAGTCTTCACAGGCTAAAAATATGAAACTGAAACGCAAGTGCTGTCTTCCAAGTTGTGTTTCTAATCCAGCAACACAATATTTTTGGAGGGGCATGTCATGTCTTGATAACAAATGTGCCTGTTGGACACTATTACTAGAGTATTACTTTTCAGCACCGTCAGAGAGCTCGAGATCCTGATAGCCTTGTTCAGCACTCACTTGTTCCTCTCTGTAAGCAGAATTCTCGATAGCAACTTGGAAACAACACGCTATCCCAGTTAGCATCCCAGACCGTCACGGCACAAGACAACATATTGATGTTACACTGTCCTCAAAAGAAGAGTTTTAAGATTTACAGTGCGTTTGTCATTTCATAATATATGCACGTTTTTGAGAATCTTCAATTTATTCCACAAATTAATCCGAGCAGTTTTTAGTTTTTATTATTTAAAATTCTTGCTCTAGCCAAAAGTCGACTCTGTAAACAAACACAGTGCAGCTCAACCTCTGGCTCGCGATATGCGTCCAATTTCATGCGAATGCGGTATTGTTTTCATTGTATTTTTATCTAATTTTTTAAAAATAATAATAATAATAATTTTTCCCAATATTTTTTATTTTCATCAATTTCATTGTATTTTCCATCAAATTGTTTTGTATTTTGTATTCTTTTATTTTTTTCCTAACGCATTTGTATTTCACTTCCCTAATAATTAGTATTTTCATTTATTCATTCCCCCCTCATATTTAAGTATTTCTAATATTTTTTTTGTCCAATATTTGGTACCAAGATTTTAGTTTTTTTCTATTTTTCACTTTTTCCCCATATGTATTTTTGTTTCTTTTTTTGAAAACATACAGTTGCAAAAAAATATGCAGAAACTAAACCACCGGCACACAATCAGTGTATTTTTTGGTTTTATTTTAATTTTATCTTTACTATACCAGAAATAAATTCGTTTAACATGAACATGACAGTTAACAATGTTCAAAGGCACCACTTGCCTTCAGCAACCACTTCCATAAACATGGCGTTTGATGATCTGGCATAAAGATCGATGTTTTGTTAAAGACAAGAACGCCTAGAGACAAACAGAGTTCCTCTCGCCAAGCCTTGGAAATCTCAAATATTTTATCCCTAAAGTCTTCAATGCGGCGGCACGGTGGCCGACTGGTTAGAGCGTCAGCCTCACAGTTCTGAGGACCCGGGTTCAATGCCCGGCCCCGCCTGTGTGGAGTTTGCATGTTCTCCCCGTGCCTGCATAGGTTTTCTCCGGGCACTCCGGTTTCCTCCCACATCCCAAAAACATGCATTAATTGGAGATTCTCAATTGCCCGTAGGTGTGACTGTGAGTGCGAATGGTTGTTTGTTTGTATGTGCCATGCGATTGGCTGGCAACCAGTTCAGGGTGTACCCCGCCTCCTCCCCGATGATAGCTGGGATAGGCTCCAGCACGCCCGCGATCCTAGTGAGGAGAAGCGGCTCAGAAAATGGATGGATGGAAGTCTTCAATGCGTGAATAAACATCAGCCATTCATCTGGGTGACAACAAAATGTATGGATAAAGGCACCAACAAACAGACATTACGTGGCCCAAAGCCCACATTTATTTAAAGGAGACATATTATGCATTTTTTCATTATTTAAAACCCTTCCCAGGTGTCTTAACTCAAAATACACAGATTAACAATTAAGATTAAGAATTACAGTATACTTTTCATCCTAATTTTCTTGCCCTGCTGTGTAGCCGACACCCTACCCTAGGCCCCAAGTCAGCCGGCGACCCCACACAGACTGAGAAGTCAGCTGAGATAGTCAGCTCACCCATGACCCTAATGAGGACCTCCTTATTGTCCGTTGAGAGTATTTGTAAACACCCCATAAAAAAGAAACTTAAAATAATATGTCCCTTCTCAAAACAATTATTTGTGTTCCGAAATCATCCCCTTACCGATATGGTACAGTCCGATCCAGTCGGTGGCGTCCACTTCCTCTTTGATGTCCCAGGATATGACGAGGGTCTGGCCCCGGTTCAGCGTGAAGTCCAGGGTGGACGCGGTCAACGAAGACCTGGTCTGCGAGCTCACCAGGTCCGTGTCACTGTTGGCGCGGGGCAGCCCAACGGGACCGCCCACCATGGACACGGCGTCCACCAAGGCCCCCCCTCTCTCCGCCAGGCTCCGGAGGTTCTCCGGGCTGAGAGTGTGCCGCAGATTGGGGCTGCGCCTACGAGGGGCTGAGAGGTGCTCGCGGCCCCCCACGGCCAAATTGGGAGCATTTTGGGTGCGGGTCCTGGCCGGGAGGACGGCGGTGGCGAGGGACGGACGCATGTTGTGTCGTGACTTTGATCGATAATCCCGTCTAGCGAGGAAGCTGCCAGTCTCTGAAGTCAGGACGCATATCGGTGACTCATGACTAAATGCTATGTTTTTCAGTAGAATTCAGCAGGTTTTGTGTGGGTTGAATCAGACTGTGGGTTCTTGTTTCTTGGTGTCCCCCATTGTCACAGGAGTTCTTTGTCTCGCTAGTGTCCTGAAATCTTAGTCAGTCAGTATCTGGAGAAAGAAAGGCAAGAGAACTCATGAAACTACAACATCACATACTGTATGAACAATTAGACCAACTACTTTGACTGTATGTTTGGCAGGTTTTCCAACTTTCCATATGACAAAGTAAAGCCTTTACCCTCAGAACTTTAAGGATTTGGCACTGTAAATACTTGGATTTAAATCAAACGAAACAAGAAAAAAACCAAGAACATTTCTTAGCTAGCTCATTACAGAACTAAAACAATAAAATGTTGCACCTGTCCATCAGCACAGAAATAATACGAGAAAATGTCATAGCTGTTCATCAAAACAGAAATGAAAACAATTTGTATTTGTCCATCATCATCGAAATAAAGCAAAGGAATGAGACATAGCTGTCCATCGTCTGGGTAGTAACAAGAGAAAATGCCGTAACTGATTATCCACAGAAGTTAAAAAACAAAACAAAAAAGCCATGAGTGTTCATCAACACAGAAGAAAACAGTAAAATGTTGCAACTGTCCATCACTGAAATAAAATAAAAAAGTGTCCTATTTGTCCATCATACATCAGTCAAATGAGATGTAAACCGCAGATGTAAATTGAAAAAAAAGAACCAAAAAAAAAAGCGTTTTCCAAAAACTGGTCCATCTGCAAAATGTCCATAAAATGAGAACATTTTGTAATTGTCCATCACAGAAATAAAACGAAAAAGCATCGTAACTGTAACTCTCTATCGGGGGACCATTTTAAAACTGTATTTTATCACAGACAAAGACAAGAAAATGTCATAACGGTATGCCATCAACACAAAATAAAATTATAAAATGTCTTAACTTTCCATCATCACAGAAGTAAAAGAAGAAGAACATGAGAAAATTTCACCACGCACAGAAGAGGGGGGGATGACCACAACAACAGAGGCAAAGACTCATTTCCTCACAAACATTCTCAATCTGAACCATTTCCACATTTAATCTCCATTCCATCGCTTTGGACCTAACATGGGATTAGAGATTGATTCTGGGAAAATGACAGGAGGGTCTGATTGTTATAATAATCTAAAAATAACTACATTGTAATCATGAGAATCTGTGTTAATCAGACACCTGGAAACACCGTCATTATTGTGAACACATAAGGTCAAATACTATTTGTGCAGCAGGTGTACCGTAGAATGAAAGCGAAAGGCTGGCCTGCCTTTAAATCAGATGTGGGGTGGTACGACACAGGTGACAGAGTGGTGGTCTACCAATTTGAAGGTTGTGGGTTCGACCCTCAGCCCTTGTGAACATATTAAAGTGTCCTTGAGTAAGATACTGAACCCCAAGTGGTTCGTGCTGCTGTGAATGAGGAGACTGTATTAAAGTGCTTAGGCTACCTTGAAGATAGAAAAGCACTATACAAGTGAAAGCCCGTTTACATTTACCATGTTTCAAGTGTCTTAACTGTCTGCTTCAACAACGTCTGCTTTGCAAGATTAATCTGCAGTAGTGCTGGGGCTTTGGCTTCACTTACCCCAACTATTGAAACTCCCCAGAACAATCACTCTTAGATACAGTACGTAGAAACATATACAGTACACAGAACAATCCCTTGCTGTATTGCGGTTAATTTATTACCGGATTCAGTGAATTGCAGATTTTTTTTTATAGGTCAGTGTAGTGCAGTTACTCACCTGCACATCTTTGATGCAGTGACCTTTATTGGCTATATGATTTTAATGTAGTAGCAATGACTCACGTAAGGTCAATTTTTAACAGACAAAGAATACCTTATTGAGTAATCACAACTCATTCATCTGGTAAGTCACCAAAAGCTTGAGGGTACAAAAATAGTGAATCATTCTTCCAAAAAGAGACTTCTAACTGTTTAATGAAACCTTAACCCTGGCATGAACCCCTACTTTGAAACCATCATTTTCATTTCAAACCCTACTTTGACACTCCTATAACCTTGTTGAAAATTGTAACATTGGCTTGAAACCCTAACCCTGACTTTAAATCCCAACCCTTGTTTGAACTCTAATTTGAAACCTGAACACTGGCTTGAAATCCTACTTTAAAAGCAGAAATGTGGGCTCAAACCCTACTTACTCCAAACCTTGTTGAAACCATAACCCTGACTTGACACCATACTTTAAAACCATAACCCTTGTTTAAAACTCTAATCTGGTCTTAAAAACCTAATTGTAACCATATTGCTTGTTTGTAAAACCAACCCTGTCTTGAAACCTTTATTTGAAACCCAAATTTGAAAACCGTAACCCAGACTTGAAACCATAACCCTGTCTTAAAACCCCAATTTGAAGCCCAAACCCTGATCTCACACCCTCATTTGAAACCATAACCCTTTTTCAAAACCCTAACTCTGGGTTTGAAACCCTACTTTGAAAACCTAACCCTTAAATACAGTTGTGCTGGATTGATTGAAATGTTAATTAATTGCACCACTGTGCCTTATTCCTGCCCATCTGTTGCACGTGTGTGTGTGTGTGTATGCGTGTGTGTGTGTGTGTGTGTGTAAGTGCGTGCGTGCGTGTGCTCCTAAAGGTGGCCAATCTGTCATGCAATAGAGCTGCAGTCACCTCAACCAAGGCACACAAGGGTCCCTCGTCTTCACACACGGATGCACGCGCGCGCACACACGCCTACAACACACACACACACGTGCACACACACGTGGCTTTACTAAATGTCATTGAACCCACTGAAAGGTTGGCCCTGTATAAAGATCCCATTTGGAAGGAAGGAGTTGAAGAAGACAACATTTGCAGATGAACATTTTCTCCAGTGCAGAATTTGAGGGACGCGAGCCAGAAGGTTTCCCAGCAAAAGTCGAAATGACTCACGACAACGACGCAATGTCACCATACGCTTTTCACGCATTCGGCTGAGTGGGAAAGGGATGTTTGCTTGTTTTTTTGTTTGTTTTGTTTTTGGCAGGGGACACATAGAGAGAATCACACATAGAAAGCATATTAAATTTGGCCTCAAAGAGTACAATCATGACTTCAGAGAAATGAAGGGTCAGAAATCTGAATTTGAAACTCTAACCCTGGCGTCAAACCTAACTGAGATCTTGACACCGGCTTGAAACCCCACTTTGAAAACCTAATCCTCGCTCTACACCCTAATTTAGAATACTGACACTGGAAACCAAAATTTCAATACACTAACACTGGCTTGAAACCCTTTTTGAAATTCACTGACTTGAAACCTTAAACCCTGGATGGATTAAGTCCTTGAGTGTTGTTTTTTTGTGTGTGCATAATACAACAAGCACTGCACCCCTCTACTGTGGGGTGTACACTTTTGTTTTATCTTGATGACTACTTGTGCTCAACTTTACCAACTATGTAATTTTTGAAAAAGTGACAAGTGAAAAATCCAGCGTATTTCGATGTTGCTATTGGACACTGGCTTTACCCAAGCAGTTGTTCCCCCCTCCCAAAAAAGCTTCCTATCAAATAGACACCTCCTTCCAATCAACACCTGCGCTGTATAATATAATAACAAAACGTTGGGTGAACGTAAGAGTTCAAGAAAACCTACTTAAATAAAATTTCAAGTTGGGCAATTAAACTAAATGTTTTAAGTTTTTCTTTTGTTTGCTAAACTCCGAATTTGGTATTTTGTCTAAGTCGTACTAACTTATAATTTTACATTGCAATAACGTTTCAGCCTTACATACTGTATTTCTACTAACGTTCCTGTAAATCGTACAAATGTTACATTGTAATCGTTATTAATCTTTACTTCTACAAACTTAACTATAAATTGTAGTGCTATAATTTTGCATTGTTATAAATAAATTCTTACAGGGAATCCACTTCATTTGGTTCAATTAGTAGAAGAAAATAATTTAAGAGGAATTTAAAATAACACTGCAATAGCTATTGTAATTCAACATTTATCATAGAGAACATGCTCTGTAATTGAGTAACAAAGCACATTTATGTTACTGAACCCATTAGAACCATGTAAGTATGTGGAATAATGCAACTACATATGGACGAATTAATGTTCAATATTTACGCTTCGTTTGGCATTAGGTTTTTGCCAGGAATAAATACATTTATACTAACTACTTAGTGCGGTGTCACCAACATAAAAACCCAAGAGCTGTCAATCGGTGAAAAACAAACAGCGGAGAGTAGATGAAAAATTTATCAATTTTATCGCATATGCATTGCCATAGGTAGTACAAGCATTTGGAAAGTCCTGATGAAGAAAGAAACCATACAGGGACAAACATCAGCGACAACCTCAATCAATTCACATGTTTACCTTGCAGTGAGTCTGTTGTGTTTTGTGCCTGCATTTTCCGAATTTTGTGCAGGAATTTTGTCACTTTTCTTTTTTTCTACCCTTTGGTCCTAAAAAAGTGCTGAGAAGAAGCATGAGCAGGCATGGCAAAAGAGGCTAAAAATACTGAAGCAGATTAAAATTAATCAAACTAAAGTTACAAAAGAAAAAGGTTGCAGAAATTGCTTAATCTTTACATTCCACTTAAGTGAACTAAAAAAATTGAAAAAACTTTTTAATTCTTTACATTCTATTTTACTATGTTTTTATTGTGTGTGATTTATAGAGGTTAGGCTTGAAACGGATTAATGGCATTTCTATTAATTTGGATGGGAAACGTTGATTTGAGATACGAGTAATTTGAGTTCCGAGCACGGTCACGGAAAGAAACTCGTAAATCAAGGTAAACTACTCATTAAACAAGAATTGGAAGGTCAAAAAGTCAGCAATAAGCCTCAAAATTCTGGGACAAACTCTTTTAAGGATTGATGAGACAAGAATGAACATTTATGAAAGTGATAGAAAGGCTAACGTTTGCATAAAGAAATGATCACAGAAGCTGATTTGTGGAGGCAATGTTATTGCTTGGGCTCGCCTGGTTTCTCCTGGGTCGGGCTCATTCATCTTCATTCTTGATGGCAGCAGCAAAATAAACTCAGAACTCTACAGAAGCATTTTGAATGCCAATTTAAAGAGAGATGTGACTAAAATTATTGATAATAATTTTCTTTTTTAAAGTGCACCGCCAGAACAACAAAAAAAGTTCATCATGACCAAAAAGTGCAAGGTTTTAGAACAATTCTAATCTCCAATCTCCAGACTTAAAATGCCAATCTTCAGACTTAAACACGACAGAGCAGAGGGGTCAAACTCATTTTCATCATGGGCCACATTGTAATTCTGGTTTCCAGCAGTTTACCATTATGACTGTAAACCCATATGAATGTATAAATAAATACCTTATCATATTAATACATATACACAACAAAACTGATTGCTAACTAGTTTTAAAATCTGAAGTCAAGGAAAGCAGCAATAATAGTAGTTTTTCCAACTGTTTTTCAATTTATTTAAAAAGGGGTTTGGGACCAAAAAATGTTTGCAATATCTCAACATTATCAACTCATTCACTGCTGTGGACGTTTATATTGGTCAACTGGAATTCAACTGTTTATTGCCACCAATGTACAATCGTCAAGTATGTTTTTCAACTGGTAGGCATGGAAGTGACTCTTGCCCCGGCTTGTCTGTGAAATTCAGCTTTGTAAACCACGGTAGTGACTAACAAATTCCTGTAGATGGCGGCGTTGCATTGCGTTAGGTTTGAGATCAGCACAGCTTTCGAGTAGAAGACGATTTTGAGGGAGAGAAATGCCAACACATTGGAAATTGGACAACTTTAGGCACCTGACACTCTAACAGAGCATGTATATCTATGGGATAAACAGAGTATGTGTAGCTGTAGAGTAAAAGAGTGTGTATCGATCGTGAGAAAAGATGACACAGTTCAATATAAAAAAGTCACTGATATTCAACTCGATCCATGCAGTGAGTCAGTGTCGCTCATGTAGTTTCATAGTTGTATAACTAAATAAATGATTATTTTGCCATCAAAAGCCATTTCTCAGTCTTGTTCTTCTTGTTTTATAGTTTGAGGTGTCACAAAAGCAAAAACTATTGGCATCAAAGTCATTGTTCTGCTTGAAGTTATTTTTCACAAAAAGCTCATTTTCTACACTTTTTGGTCAGATACTTGTGTTTTCGGTGAAAGCAACACATGTTCCACTGCTGATTACTGAAGAACAGAAAGAGGGGAAAAAAACATGTTTTTTCTGGTGGAACAAGAATCTACTCTTTCTTTTCCTCGTTTCTGTGCTTACATTGTCACAGAACACAATATTCTGTGGATCTTGAAAGATCGGTCAAAATGTTTAAAGTTTAAAAAAAGTTAATCAAGGGCAAGAATTGGAAGCTTTTACACGAGGTGAAGCCAAACTCCCGAATTAGACTACATATATAGAGCATGCATTTTACCCACTAGAGAGGAAACTAACGTGAGGAACCACCCAAAACAACACTGACAAAATAACAAAGAATTCCATCAGGTTCAAGAAGCGCCGAGCAAATTTCTAGTCGTATACCCTATAGAGTATGCATTTTACCTACGAGAGAGGAGATTGAAGTGTGTAACTCCCCCCAAACAACATTGACAAAACAATAAAGGAGTTCATCATGGCCAAGACGACTGGCCGAGTCAATCTCCAGACTCAAATCCAATAGAGCCTGCATCATACCTGCTAAAGAGGAGACGCCGAAAAAAAGAAAAACGTTAATGACCCACGACACACTGCCAAACCAACAAAGGAGTTAATGAGGGGCAAAAAACAGGACCAGTATATTTCCAGATTAAATCTTATAGAGCATGGAATAAAAAAAAAAAAAAAAAGTTAACACCTTGGGTCCTATTTTTGTGACTGGTATAAATCTGGTGCAGCGGGCAGCGCAACTGTCCATCAGGGTTGGGTTGGACTGGTGTTGGGAATTTTGTAGACAAGTAGAACCTGGCGGATGTGATAGGGGGCGAGCTATGCCTCTGTGGGAGTGTTTACAGCCGACTTCAAGCACCGCCAATCAAAGCAGCTCCTCTCATTCCCTCTAAATGTGGCACAATGAGACCCACAAGAGGATGCATAATCGCAAGGAAATGCCCTCCTTGCACTGGGATGTCTAGCTTGGCACAGACCAGTCTGCCAAATTGGCAAACGCGCAGCGAGCCTTGCACTTCCATGAAAATCTGAATCTGCTGGCATTTGTGCCTCACCACAGATGCGCCGTCTACGAAAATAGAACCCCCTGTCTTAAACAGCGGTACCTTGACTTTCAAGTTGAATTCATTCTGTGAACAACCCCATTCTCTGAACAAGCCCATGGCTCAATTTACAGTGGACCCCTGCTATTTGCGGGGGATAGGGATCAAGCCTGACCTGTAATAGCGAAAATCTGCAAATGCTTGACACTTTATAATTGTCATGAAAATGTTGTATCTTAAACACAGGGGGAAGAAAGTGCGGATGATAGGTTTCCCCACACGTGAAGAATCCACTTACCAGCACAACAAATCCATTTTCCTCATTGAAATTAATTGAAATGCAATTAATCCGATTTGAAGCCAGCTCATAACTTTCATTTTGGCTCGCAGCACAAAGCAAAAATATCAATCAAGTGACAGCACGTAACTCGAAAAGCTCGTAAGTGGGGACACTCGTACGTCAAGGTACAGGCCATTGTTATCTCATGACACCATCCCCGCGTATATATTTGGAGTCTACGTTAACAATAAAGGCCTTGCTGTTCCGATACTATTTAGAGGGGGCAGCGTATGATTCGCTGACAGCTTATCCACAGGTTGGCTACCCTGCCATCTTTGTTTACTTTACACACACACACATGACAGTATTTATAAAGAATACAGATCTGCTTATGCAAGACACTGAAGCAATGAGATGTGTATGCGGATTAAAATGATATGACACAACAAGTTCATAACCCCCAACTTTAATCATTCTGCATCCATGTGTGCCTTGGATGCATTGCACTGCGTGCATGCATGGATGCATGCATCGCATGCATGGCTATTGGTTTACTGTGGGAATCCCCTACGTCATTTTCGCTTCCACGCTCGAGCAGCAGCTTGCAAGGAGACGCATGCATGCATACATCGAAGGCACGACTGGAAGCCATCGCGCTTACCTTTGACGCAGAGGCAAGAAAAAAACAAAACACCTAGTAAGAGGATGAGGACAGATCATGCTCTTCTTCTTCCCTCCTTGGAGCTCGTTATCCCCGCAGTCCAAATGAGGCGAGACGGGCGGGGTGCAGCCGCGGTTGCTGTGGGCCCCTCCCACACCCACGCGCACATCCATCCGCGGAGTCACGTAGAGCGGGGATGGATGGATGCTTGTAAAAAAATAAAAAATAAAAAACATACAAAATAAGTCGTAGGATGACGTAGTGGTTCCTCCCTACTGCAGGTTTACTGAAGTTCTCTGATGTGGATGCATGCATGGAAACATGACAGCGGTTTTTTTGGGTCGCCACATGACGTCTTCAGGGGTTCCTGTGCACCACTAGCAAAAAAAAAAAAAAAAAAAAGAAAAAGACAAAAAAAAGCTGGTGGTTGCCGCAGAGCGCGAGAGCGCACGGTTGGCAACACAATGACGCCCCCTAGCAGGCCACTTCAATGACGTGCAACAAGTCTTTTTTAAAAAAAAAAATTTTAATTTCCCATTTTATATTTAATGATCATAATTAACCATCATTGTTTTATTATGTTGTTTTGTGTTACTTAATGTTGCATGTATTGCTCATCAAGTCTATACATATATATTTTTTTAAATGTTTAAAGTATTTTTATTTTTTATTATTTCTAAATGTTTTTATTATATTCATATTTGTTCTAATTAAAGTTCTAATCCATATTACAGATACAGTATCATAAAGTTTCATAAAATTGCACCCTCTATTAGCCAATTGGACAACGTGAAACAATTCAGATTTATAAAATATATTTTGTAATATTAATGATTTGTTTAATATATACATATAGTGTAGTATATTTGTTTGTTTTTTTGGAATATTTTTTGGTTTTAAATGATTTTTTTATTATTATTATTATTTCATAGTCCAGCTAAAAAATGCTCTTAACCATTTTCAAAAGAGTTTTCACACAATGTTTTAAATACCAATTACTTCTATATAATACTTTAAAAGGCACATAATATTTGTCGCGGTTTTATTGGGACCAGTATGGTGACAGAAGTTTGCACCTCCAAAAACGTTAGATCATAGTTCATCATAGAAAACCCATCGCCACACGTTAATGCTGAGGACATTCATTTATAGTAATTTAGCACAAATAAAAGATGTTATATGATCGAAATATTGCACGATAAGCAGGAAGATACAAGTTTATAAATCACAACACATTTACAAGCAAACATTGTTATGGTATTCATCGTACTTATATCATAACATTTAGATATCCCAATCAGATAAGGAAACGTTTATCAAACATCCAGCGTGATCAACCCTTGACTGGTCACAAGTCCATCACAGGGCACATATAGACAAACGACCCGTCACACTCACATTCACACTGAATCTAAGAAGCATGTTTTCGGGGGGTGCGGGAGGTAGTTGGAGGAGTTCCTTGGAGGAATCATAATAAAAAAATGCAATACGTGCAAACTCCACACAGAAAGTCCAAATCCCCCAGTATTTCTGGGAATATTGAAAGGTTTAGTGGACAGCATGTCTGGCTCACAGTCGAGAGATTCTGGGTTTGAATCTTAGCTCATGTTCTGGTTCAGGGTACTCGGGTTTTGTCCGAAAACATGCATGGTAGGTACACAGAAGACTAAATTCTCCATAGGTGTGAAAGTGAGTGCTAATGGTTGTTTGTCGAGAGGTGCCTTCGTGATTGACTGGCAACCAGTCCAGTGTATATCCCACTTCTCTCGACAAAAGTCAGCTGGGATCGGGTCCGGCTCCCTGGAACTCTCAACAGTGACTGAAAATGGATGGATGGATGAGAAATAACTGAATCACCAAAACACTATGACATGACAGTGGCGCATATCATTGTCATTTTCAGGTCCAGAGTCTTTCGAAGTTTATCACACAGCTGCAATAAAACAATGAAACTCTAATGCGTTATCAATGGCAGTTGTGTAACCAGGAACTCGGACGAAAACACGAGGGCTACGACAGCTGCTCTGCCTCTCAATCCATTCCATTCCAGCCACCATGAAGTACTTGTTCCTCGCGTCTCTGTGCGTTACGTATTTGTACGATATCCTGAGCAGTGAGGTAAATGGTGGGGAGGTCTTCATGCTTCTCGCAGGGCCACTTCCGGACCACCGGAGCACGGTTCAGGCCGAGAAGGTGTTTAACTGCGGTGGTCCCATCCCTTCCGGATCCCCACGGTACTTTGACTACCTTCGGAAAAGAGGTGTAACCCATTTCCAAGTCCCACTGTCCTGGCATCGACTCCTACCATCAGGTATAATCCTGGTATATTTCCCCCCTTACTTTTTTACTGTATGTGGTAATCTTGTGAAATAATTGGATGGAATAAATACAGTGAACCCTTGTTAGGTTATTCACAGTTCAGAATTGCCCATGTGTCATGTCACGAACGTTTGTGCTCGTGTGTCAAGTATGCTAACTAATACTATTGATGAGCCTCATGTGAAAGTGGTTAATTTGTGTTGACTAATTGAACTACCGAATACAGTTGTTTACATAAAATGGGTTCATGATTTTGTGCATACAAGATGCATTGAGTTGATGCTTTGGACCACAGTTAACAAATGCATCCAAATGGAATACTGGTTTGTGCTCTTTAACTCTCTACCTTTCCATGAAAATTTGAGCTCCTGGAGAAATTAGAAACCCCTTTTAAAGTGCTTAGCCGCCATCTTGAGGTATCTACAGGCAATCACAAACCCCCTTTGAAAATGGGTGGGGGGTATCAATTACTCGCAGAGTTTTGCTTTTTGTGGCAGGGTGCAGTCCCTTCTTCCCTGTAAAGTTTTCTGAATCTGAGTCTGAATCCTACCCTCAGGCCTCCCCAGCCAGCCACAACAAACTGTGCTCAGCTACTACCGTACTCTCCTGAATCAGATCTTGACTGCGGGTCTCCAGCCTCTCGTCATCCTTCACGGATCCACAGTGCCGGAAGCTCTGAGGTCAAAGTTTGGAGGATGGGAAAGCCGAGAGCTGCAAGGGATGTTTGTACTCTATGCAGAGTTTGCCTTCGGAGAGTTTGGGAAGCTCGCCCGCTCCTGGGTGATAATCAGTAATCTGGATGAGGTTTGGCGAGAGGGACCACCACACGATGAACGTTATCAGCAAGATCTCCTCCTGTTGATCCAGAATATTTACCAACTTTACCATGGTAGCTTTGGAGACAAAGGTGAAAATGAGTTAGTAACCAAAATGGTTGACTTCCTGTTCAATTGCGTGGTTGAGACGTTTTCGCGTGTCCTGTTATGGAAGACGTGTCCACTCTGGTAGACAATTAGATGCAAAACTCTGGTGTGATGTATGTAATACATGGTGGATAGCTCAACCTAACCCCATAACACCTAAAAAAAAAAAACTAACCCGTAACCCTAACCACTAATTTTAATATAACCCCTGGCCTTGTGCCTTTACACTTCCGTATTCACAGGGAAAGTTTCTATTGGGTTGAGAGCAAGTGACATCGAACTACTTTCGCAGATCCGAGATGCACTCAGAGTAAGAGCCATCATCTGCACTTTTTTTTGTGGTCACTATAGAAATCATCTTCAATCCCGTAGTGTCACTCCAGTGTGCTTGGGAGCTGAGAGACAACAACACGTGTGCTAAATTTATGTATCTCACGTTTTGTATAGATGGACTTTTTGTTGGTGCAGCTTGAGTCCAACTGCGCCTCCGCATTTAATTTGATTGAGGAGCTGACCAGGTTGCAGGTGTAGTCATCGTACAAAACATTTTAATTTATGGATTGATTTTTTTATGCTCTCATATGTCAGACTTACTTCTTGTGTTGTAGATGCCCAGTAAGGATGTGCCTATCCTGGTATACAAGATGACGGTCTGTGATTGTGCTGACAGTCGGTTCCAGGCTTGTCGTAATTTCTTAAAAGGTAAAAGTAGCTTAAGGGTACATAAATGAATTGTGTTCTAGGGAGACCTAAATATGATCATGTTTCAGAGCGTGTAGTCCGCCCTTGGCTTAAAATTAATTAATGGCTCTTCATCCAGTCTAGCTGCCAAGTCATGAGCAGAGCAACTTAATGTGGGAGTGTAATTATGTAAATTCACCAAATTGTGATGACACAATTCCCAAAATTCAGACTTTTTAGACATCATCAGCTCACAAAAGATTGACTTGGTTGTTTAATTTCACACTTCATTGATGGGCAGGCACTCCAGTGACCCAACGTTTTGCATGCCAGACAAAAAATGTCAATTTTCCGTAAGATGTCCCATTTAAATACATCTAAGAATAGCAGCTAGCAGACCTGGAGAACTAAAGAGCAGTTTCTAATATTTTTCTTCATTGAGGTACATGCGTCTGAATACATACTGTAGATGACAGATCATCAAGTCTAATGAGTTTTAAATCGCTACAATAAACATTTACAGTGCAATAATTATGACTCTTGAACTCCTTACAGTGCTCAACAGCAACAATATGAAAATAGAAGGATGTGACATGGTGGACATGTTAGGAAAGATGGATACGGAGGGTCTGTCTACCAGGTAAGACTTTATATTGAGTAATTGCTGTGTTTATTATAAATTTTCAATTATTGAATTGCATTTTGTTGGCCTAAACATGCCTGAAAAACCCACAAATCTTTGAGAGTGCATGTATTCTGGTGGAAATGTATGTTTTAAGGGTCAAAAGTCACTCAGTGGTGCCCGCTGGAAAGTTAGACAAAAATCAACTACACACACACCAGTTTCACAGATCAACACAAAATTGGGTGGTTTTGTCTTTTATAACAGGATAAATAATAAAGTCTCAAGGAGCCATGCCTGAAATTGAACAGGAAGTCAGATATTTTGGTTTGAAGTAGCTATTTTGGGAAAAATTCCAGACCCCGTACTTTGCTAGAAAGTTAGAAAAATATGAGCTAATCAACACAAGATAGGGTTCACCAACAAGTCCTAGGGACCCATTCACCAAATTAATCTGGAAGTCAGACATTGTCTTTTCAAATAGCAATTTTAGGAGAAATTACAAACCTTGTACTTCGCTAGAAAGTTGGGGGGGGGGGGGGGGGGGAATCAGCCCTAGACACCAGTTTCACTGATCAACGTGGAATTTGATGGTAATATCTATCTAACAGGATGCACAAAAAACGTCTCAAGGACCCATCGACCAAATTGAACAGGAAGTCAGCCATTTGTGTTTCAAACAACCATTTCAGGCAAAATTCCAGGTTCCAGATTTTGACAAACTCAATTAGGGAATTCACCCAAATGAGACCCAGTCAGAAGCAGGTATATAACCAAGACAGATTAACAATGCTAAAATGCCAAGACATTTAATCTTGGAGCAACATGGTGTCAGTGTTGCCTTGTTTGGACCAAGAAAAAAAAGAGCCCTGCTTGCAGTATAAATGTGTTTTTTTTTTTTTGCAGCATTGGTGTCCTTGGATATTCTAGCGAAATGACCAACAGTTACCAGACTGTCTGGGATAAGTTTGGTGTCCAGCTCGAGTCCGAACGCGATATTTTCCTTAATAAATTCTTCCCCTCGGATTTCCAGTGGGCCACTTCCAGTGAGTCCTTCAAAGTGGAAGGAGGCTGGGCTGAAGGTGGGAAGGGAGAAACCATTTGGGATCGCTTCGGTCATGAAAATAAAGTTTTCGATAATCAGACTGCTGATCAAGCTTGTGACAGTTATCACAAGGTAGATTACGATGTGTACCTCCTTCGAGGCCTTCAAGTCAACACCCACCAGTTTTCCATCTCGTGGGCACGTATTTTCCCCTCAGGATATCGAAGGAGTCAGTCTCATAAAGGTGTACTCTATTATGACAAACTAATCAATGCTCTCATTAATTCGGGAATACAACCGGTCGTCACCTTGTACCACTGGGACCTGCCCCAGGACCTCCAGAATCAGGGCGGATGGACCAACGCTTCCATTATTGACGCCTTCAAGGACTATGCGGACTTCTGCTACTCCACATTCGGAGACAGGGTCAAGATGTGGAACACGTTCAGTAGCCCTTGGGTAGTTAGCCACGCTGGCTATGGGGTCGGCGATCACCCCCCTGAAGTCCAAGATTATGTTGTGGCTTCCTACCAGGTAAGAGTTTTCACAATTTAAGACAGTTCCAAGGTGTCATAATACTGTATAAGGTTTCTGACATTACACAACCGATAAAGAATTAATGCACACTTTCAGCTCTGGTCAAAATTGCACAGTTAAATGGCAAGTACGGCTTTGGTTACTATGACGACTGGGGATGGAGCTAGGGTGTTGTGAGGAAGCGTGGGCTACTCAGAGTTGCAAATTGAGCAACTTTTACAACCCCTCTAGTGACATTTTTGTTTTAAGTTGGCAAGCAACAAATGTAGCAATATTTTTGGGGAGACTTGTATGAGTCTCCCTCCAGAGCAGAAGTCCACCCCTAAGTGTCCAGACTCCAAATAAACTGGACGTGCATGAAGCCATCGCTGGGTAATTTAATCATGTACACCCTCCTGCCCTGCAATTGGCTTACCCACCATCCTAATGAAGACAAGCGCAAGCATTTAAAAAGTCAATTTTACATAATATGTCCCTGTGAAAAAAGCAGTCAACAATGGTGTTTTGGGGGACAGAAACATTTCAAAACTGCTTTCACTCTTTTGTTTTCCAGGTGACTCATCACTTAATCAAGTCCCACGCCGAGGCCTGGCATGTTTACGACGACAAATACAGAACCAAACAAGGCGGCAAGGTGGGCATCGCGTTAAACTCCGACTGGGCCGAGCCCTTGGATCCCTCCAGACCTGAGGACGTGGTGGCAGCGTACCGTTCCCTGCAATTCATGCTAGGATGGTTTGCTCACCCTATATTTGTGGACGGAGACTACCCGGCAACTCTGAAGAGTCAGATTGACAAGAAAAACAAACTGTGCCCTCATTCGAAACCTGCGATTCTCCCAGTTTTCACTCCTGAAGAAAGTCAACGGATCAACGGAACAGCTGACTTTTTTGGACTAAACCATTATACATCGCGGCTGATTAACAGCAGTGATGGTGGTTGCGCCGTGGGTCCGCAAGGGGTGGGTGACTTCCAGACCCATGTAGACCCATCTTGGTCCCGTACAGCTTCGGACTGGATCTATTCAACACCCTGGGGGCTGAGAAGGCTTCTTAACTACATCGCTCTGGAGTACTTAAACATTATAAAAGTGCCTGTGTACATAACAGGGAACGGCATGCCAACAGAATTTGGCGGGACGCCCCTAAATGACACCAGTAGGGTAGACTACTTAAGGAGGTACATCAATGAAGCTCTGAAAGGTTGGTCTCAGGAATTTCTTCTAATTATTTCAGTATTGCTCTACTTATTCAGAGATAGGGATAGGGATCAAGCCCTGCCACGAATAGCAAAAAAATAATAAATGAATAAGAAAACTGTATAAATGATGCCCCTACCTTAAAGTTGTTTATAATTGCCTATTTCCGTAGTTTAATCTGTAAACATACCACAAAGTATGATCCCACAGCACACAGGAATTGAAAAGTTGCCTGCTTTCAAGAAAAATTGTTGTATTTATAACAAATTCATATTTCTCTGAGAAAAAAATGTTGAACAGAAGAGTCAGATTTTTTTCAACACATTTTTTTTTAGAATCTTTACATGAACAAAGATGTATTTTGTGGTGATAAATAGTCAAAACCTTACAACAATAATGTTTTATAAAATTGTATTTGTACAAGATAGATATTTGTTTGACAAAAAAAGTCATATATTTTCAAGATTCAATATATTTTCAAGAAGTGGTATATTTTTTTTTAGATAAAAAGTTGTATTGTTTAGATTATAGACATGTTCCAGAAATTCTACTTTCAAGATGAAAGTTTTTTTTTTTTCTAGCTATACAAAATATATTTTTGTAATGCAAGATCATATAGTGTATTTTCTAGAAAGAAGTTGTATGTTTTCGAGATTGCGATAGGCTCCATCTCCCCTGGACAGGATAAGTGGTATAGAAAATGGATTGAGGGATTTATGTACTTCCTGATTTTTAATCATGTTTTGTTTCATAGCAAGACTCCTTGACAGGGTGGACGTGCGGGGGTTCACCGTGCAGTCGCTAATGGACGGATTCGAGGGGAGACAAGGCTACAGCCAAAGATTTGGGCTTCACCATGTCAACTTTGAGGACCCGGACAGACCTAGGACCCCCAAACAGTCGGCGTACTTCTATTCACAGGTTATAAAACAAAATGGATTTAGTAGTAGACGTGGGCGTGTTTTGAAAGTGACGCAGACACAATTTAAACCTCCCTTAAAAGCGTTAACTCCTTCAGAGGTTCCATCCAAGTCCAAGGTTACATGGGAGAGATTTTCCCAACAGTCCAAATTCCACCGGAAAATCTACCACTATGGCACTTTCCCACCAAATTTCACCTGGGGAGTATCGTCTTCTGCTTACCAAATTGAAGGTGCCTGGAATTCCGATGGGAAAGGACCAAGTATTTGGGATGTGTTTACCCACAAGCCAGGTAGTATACCGGGTAACGCCAATGGAGACGTGGCCTGTGACAGTTACCACAGATTCCGGGAGGACCTCTACATGCTGCGAGCTTTGGAGGTTAAGTCGTACCGATTTTCCTTGTCCTGGTCCAGGATCTTTCCTAGTGGTCTGCGAAGTTCCCTCAATCGAAAGGGTGTTGACTTTTACAACAGCGTTATTGATGATCTTCTGGTAAATGGCATCACACCATTGGTAACGCTGTACCACTGGGATCTCCCTCAGGAGTTGCAAAATATTGGCGGCTGGGAGAGTTCAGGCATGATCGAAATTTTCGCTGATTTTTCTGATTTCTGTTTTTCTACCTTCGGAGACAGGGTCAAGTTTTGGATGACTTTCAATCAGCCGTACACCATCGCGTGGTCAGGATACGGACTCGGACAGATTCCGCCAAATGTTAGGAAGCCAGGAAGTGCGCCATATAGAGTTGCACACAACCTCATAAAAGCCCATGCCAAAGCTTACCATATCTACGATGAAAAATACCGCAAATCCCAAGGTGGTCAAGTTTCTCTCGCGCTCAATTCTGACTGGGTAGAACCGAAGGACGTCCGCGTTCTCCGTGAAGTGGCGGCCGCCGACCGTGCGATGCAGTTCCAATTGGGCTGGTTCGCTCACCCCATTTTCAAGAACGGCGACTATCCCGACGCGATGAAGTGGCAGGTTGGAAACAAGAGCGAACTCCAAGGTCTGGCGGAGTCCAGACTGCCTAAGTTCACCGAAGAGGAAAGGAAGTACATCAGGGGGACCGCTGATGTGTTCTGCTTAAACCACTTCACCACAAAGACAGTAAGCCATGCCACGGCTCGACTCACACCGCCATCCTATGAATACGATCGTGACCTGACGGAAAGAGAAGACGCGGATTCGCCAACCACGGCCATCAAAAACCAGAGAGCTGTGGCCTGGGGCTTAAGGAGACTCCTCAACTGGGTCAAAGATGAATATGGAGAGCCGGAGATTTACATCACTAACTGTGGGGTTGCCACAGAATCAAAGACAAAGTGGGATGACTCCGCCAGGGTGTTTTATTTCAAAACCTACATTGATGAGGCTCTCAAAGGTAACGTAAGCTATTTTTTAAATTGACGTAGTATTGCTTTGAATCATTTTCAACGTCTTTATAGCCTATGATCTTGATGCTGTGAAGGTAAGAAAATAAATGGTCAGTCATCTATTTTCAAGGTAAAAAGTTGTATTTTTCCATGATTTAAAGATATATATATTTTTAGCTACAAGTCATTTATTTTCAAATTAAAAATGGCATATTTCTGTGGGGAAAAAAAAAAAAGTATTTTTTGAAAAAAGGTGTACCGGTATAGTCTTTCGAGATTAAATGTCAATTATTTTTTAGATCAAAGTTATATATTTTCAGAGGTAAAAAAAAATAGAGTCATATTTTTTTTTGATTCTGGTCATATTTGTTGAGGAAAAAATGTGTATATTTTCCAGGAAGAAAAGTCATTTTTCCAGATAAAAAGTCATTTTTTTCCAGGAAGGAGTTATAATTTTTCAAAATTGTCTTTTTATTATTATAGTCATGCCTTAAGCGAATAAAATCGGACACTTTTTATAAAAAAGTTGTGTATTTTCTCGACGAACTCATGATATTACGAAAACACTAGCTCTTCGAGTAAAAAGTAAAATAAGTAAAATATTTTGAGATAGAAAGTTGTAATACAGTAGTTTTAGATTAAATACAAGAGTACATTGTTTGAGATGAAACGTTGCAATATTATGAGAATGAAATTGTATATTTTGGAGAAAAAAAGAATGCGTTTTTGAAAAGAAAAGTCAATTTCAGTGTGTAATATTAAAGCCAATATTGATGAGTTAATGTCATATAATTTCTTGGAATCTTTCTTTCCACAGCTCTTTTTTTTAAAATAATTTCCTCCAATTTGACAGCCTCCGATTTGGACGATGTGAAGGTGAGAGGCTTCACGGCCGCCTCTCTCATGGACTCATTCGAGTGGCTCGACGGGTTCAAAGTGGGATTCGGCTTGCACCACGTCGACTTCGAGGACCCGAACCGCCCGAGAACACCCAAGTATTCCGCTCATTTCTACCATAGAGTCATCAAGGACAATGGATTTCCCACACCAGAGGATGAAAAAATACTTTACGGAAATTTTGCCAAAGACTTCATCTGGAGTACTGCAACAGCATCATATCAGGCAATGTTGAAAAGTGACATGTAAAGCATACTTTTGTGTGTTTTCCTGATGTTTCGCATTGACTGCTTCTAGATCGAAGGAGGATGGAGGGCCGATGGAAAAGGTCTAAGCATTTGGGACAAGTTCGCCCACACACCGCTCCGAGTGTTCAACGACGACAACGGGGACGTCGCCTGCGACAGTTACAACAAAATAGATGAGGATGTTTCAATGTTGAGGCAACTCAAGGTGACGCATTACCGTTTCTCCATATCCTGGCCAAGGGTTCTTCCTGATGGCACCACCAACAACATAAATGAAGCTGGATTGAGTTACTACAGTCAGTTGGTGGATGCCCTGCTCGATGCAAATATCCAACCTCATGTACGTAGAAATCGAAGTACCCACGAAAGTTTTTATTTTATTTTATTAGAATTAGGGCTAGAGTGTAATAGAAAAATAACTTACGTTATGAGACAAAGGTTTTTAAACATTTTACGAAAATAATGTCCATAATTTTCCAGATAAAACATTAAAAATGTTCAGTTAATGGTTTGGTTATTGGATTTTTTTTCAAGAAAGTAAGACTTGATATATCACATCTTTAATCTCACATACTGTATATACAATATTATTTTTGTAGTATATATATTTTTTCTTTTCAGTGTGGCACTAATACTAATAATAAACTAATCATAAAAGTTTTAGCTTTGCATCGACCGACCCTATTTTATCGTCTGTGCCGTTAGATCACTCTGTACCACTGGGACCTTCCTCAAGCTTTGCAGGACATTGGAGGCTGGGAGAATGAAACCATTGTGCTCAAATTCCGGGCTTATGCCGACCTCATTTTTAGCCGCCTTGGTCACAAAGTCCAATTCTGGATTACCATTAATGAGCCGTACAACATCGCCAATGTGGGTCACGGCTATGGAGCTGCTGCTCCAGGTTTGTACATCTAATGTACCTCATTCACATGAGGCATTATTTTATGGAAATTAGAATGCAAATCATCTTTATTGTCATGACACATGAATATTCTCTAAATTAGTACTCTGCTTTTAACCCATCACAGTGGAGAACACAGCAAACACACAGTTATTAAGTTAATTTAAAAAATGGACTGAAGATAATTTTTTTTTTTTAGCAAGCCTCCTCCAACTGTGTCATGTGACTGCCTTTTCTCGGGGTGTCACGTTATTTCCATGATATTTAACGGATTACCATTTGTTTGTCAGAGACACACCCACAGTACATCTAAGGAGCAATCATCTTGGTCTTAAATGATTAATAATTATTAATTAATAGTAATTCTTTATCTTTTGTATAGTTTGACCACATAATGTCAGTGACGTATTATGAAGACTAAGCATAGCGAGTACCGATACCAGGTATCGATATGTATATATATATATATATATATATATATATATATATATATATAAACATGTTAGACTTCATTTTGGTGTTGTAGGGCTATCGCAGGGCCAAATCGTTGGTCGTGGATTATGTCACACTCCAAGAAGTTTTGTCACTCCCGACAAATTATGTCGGGCCTGATCATGTGTGTCACAAAGATAGAAACGTCTTTGATCACGATTATCTGTCATTGTGTTTAGTGAAATGTTATGTATCAAAAGTATTAATGGTATTGGTAATTGTTGTGGTATTATGCTGGTATCGGTCTCAAAAATTGGTAGCGAGCATCCCCAATGAAGACACCTACGAACTATTTTAAATTGTGAAACAAAACATGTCAAGCCCTTAATTTCCTCCTTTATTTACCATCCAGGGATTAGTTTCCGACCGGGCACGTTGCCGTACATTGTGGGCCACCACTTGCTCAAAGCGCACGCAGAGGCCTGGCATCTGTACAACGACAAGTACCGCAGCAAGCAGGGCGGAATCATCTCCATCACCATCAATTCCGATTGGTCCGAGCCCAGGAACCCTTATAAGCAGGAGGATGTCGATGCTGCAAGGCGTGTGGTGCAGGTACCATGTTAGATTTTTTTTTAACCAATTTAATTAGAGATTTAACTAGAAATGTGCGGAAAGATTTGGGGTTTTGAATCTGGGCTACGCCCTTCCCGTGTGGTTTTCTCCTGGTACTCCAGGTTCCTCCCACATTCGATTTTCCATAGGTGTAAATGGTTGTTTGTCTACACGTGCCCTGCGATTGCCGACCATTCCCGGGAGTAGCCCGCTTCACCACCGTCTTTCATGTTATTGCAGTTCTACATCGGCTGGTTTGCACACCCTGTATTTAAGGGAGACTACAGTGATATGATGAAGACGATCATTCAAAAGAGAAGCCTCGAAGCTGGGCTGCCCAAATCTCGGTAATCTCAACTATTTGTTTGGAAAATCATAAATTTGACGGGATGATTACTCAAATTTCTTTTTTTCCAGGCTGCCTGAATTCACCGCGGAAGAGGTAAAAAGAATCAAAGGTACTTACGATTACTTTGGATTCAACCATTACACCACCGTCCTGGCCTTCCCTGTGGATTACGGGAACCTTCAGCACTATGACGCCGATAGGTAAACCAGTTCAGGCTTTGGTTTCCTATATTTTATTACCGTCTCCATTTTCTGTTGTGAATGTCAGAAAACCTTGTATGAGTATTCCAGAGGCGCGGGAACAATCGCAGATCGCACGTGGCTGGATTCGGGTTCGTCTTGGCTCAAGGTCTCGCCATTCGGATTCCGGAGGATATTAAACTTCATTCAGGAGGAATATGGAAATCCTCCTATTATCATCACAGAAAACGGGATCTCGGAGCGTGGGCCGGTGGATTTGAATGATTTCCACAGGAGTTACTACTATGAGAAATACATCAACCAGGTTTTGAAAGGTGAATTAAACAAACATGCTAACAGTAGTCTGGTTTTAGCGAGAACTAATTCATACAATTCTAATGTCCTCATAGCTTATGTACTGGATGGCGTGGATATTAGGGGCTACACGGCTTGGTCATTGATGGATAACCTGGAGTGGGCCACGGGATTTTCTGAAAGGTTCGGACTCTTCCACGTCAATCACTCAGACCCCAAACTTCGTCGGGTGTCCAAGATGTCTGCTGCCTACTACGCCACCATCGTCACCTGTAACGGATTTCCAGAACCCGCTACCGGGCCGCATGAGTGTCTAAACCACGAGGTGGAAGGTCAGTTTGATTGATCGCCAGTCAATTGCAAGGATAGAAAAGACATCAAATTTCTTCTGTCCATCTTCTGTACAGGCACCAGTGTGCCCAGCACGTCTCCTCCTTCCGTCAACACCGTCAACTTCCTGGGTATCACTCTCTCCGCCGGTGATGCAGAGATTGGACTGTACTCACTGTTTGCTCTCTTTATTGTTGCCTTGCTTGTTGTCACTTGTTTGTTGTTTTGCTTCTTGAAGACAAAGAAACATTCTGAGGAAATCAGTAATATTCAATCAATACTCAATAGTTAATCAAATTTTTGTAACCCATAGCATAGACTCCCCAAACACCAGGCCGTGGACCGGCACCAGGCAAAGAAGTCAGTGGAAAGTTATTTAATGGCCAAGTCAATCGCCTGACCTTAATCCGATCGAGCATGCATTTCACTCGCTGGAGACAAAACTGAAGGGAAAATGCCCCAAGAACACGCAGGAACTGAAGGCAGTTACAGTTAAGGTCTGGCAGAGGATCATCAGCGATGACAATTCAGCATCTGGCAATGTCTATGTGTTCCACACTTCAGGCTGTCCTTGACTGCAAAGAATTTGCAACCAAGTATTAAAAAGTGAAAGTTTGGAAAATGGATGGATGGATATATTTCCAAAGGTGCTATTGACATGAAATTTTCAATTTTCGCCAGATGTTGGGAACAACCCAAGTAATCCATATATACAAAGAAAGTAGTACAAGTAAGATCAGAAATGATGTGTAATAATGTGAAATGACAGGGGAAAACTATTGAACACATGAAGGGAGGAGCAAAAGGGCACGGAAAGCCAAGAAAACACCTAAAATCTATCAATAATCAAACAGAAATCCAGCCCCTTGTCAGTGCAAATGAATATCAGCTGGTTCAGTCCAAATTGATGGCCTACAAAAAGGTCTCATTGCCAGGATGGCAATTGGTTACAGGTGCTTCTAAATGTTCCAAACCAACGAAGAAGCGGTGAAAACCAACAAAGAAGAATGCACACGAAGACGCGCCCGCGGCCAACCCCGCCAAAATCAATGACCAGGCCCCTTAGCGCAACACCCGGAACAAGACGAACAAAGGACGACTCACGACGCGCCCTCAGCTAATAACTTCTAATTCTTTATGCTTTGTGTATTTTGAAAATAAAATGTCAGAGATGTTTTATGAAGACACCTATGAACCGTTTTAAATTGTGATAAAATGTGTCAAGCCCTCAACAGGGACATTCCCGTTTCCTTAGGGGTGAGCTGGAGCCTTTTCCAGCTGACTTTAGGCAAGAAGCGGGGTAAACTGTGGACTGGTCACCATCCATCCATTTTCTGAGCCGCAGGGCACACACAAACAAACAACCATTTGCACTCACATTCACACCTAGGGGCAATTTAGAGACTTCAATTAATCGACCATGCATGTTTTTCGGATGCGGGAGGAAACCTGAGTGCCCGGAGAAAACCCACACAGGCACGGGGAGAACATGCAAACTCCACACAGGCGGGGCCGGGGATTGAACCCCGGTCCTCAGAACTGTGAGGCAGATGCTCTAACCAGTTATTCACCGTGCCGCCGACTGGTCACCAGTCGTTCACCGTGCCGCCGACTGGTCACCAGTCAATCCCAATTTGTTCACACCTATGGACAATTAAGAGTCTTCACATAATGAAATAAATCAATGGTAGAGTAAGTGTTTGTTTATCATACAAGAAATAATTTGGAAACAACATTATTTATTTCAGTTGGTGTAACAAAAGCAATTCCTACTCAGCTACTGTACTTCGCAGGAAATTTAAAAATAATGCTGGTCATTAATGACATACACAGTATCTAAATGTATAGCTTACATTCACTTTAAAAAGTGGAGACCAGTACCATCTAAATTCCAGATTTTGTATCATTCAAGTAACACCACAAAACTGCTTAACATGAAAATTAATTGACAAACAACTGTCACCATTTATTGGTCTAGTATACAGTGGGAGATAGGGCTTCACTGACTTTTTTTCCTATGAATGTTTTCTATAAAAATATAAAAACATATTTTGTATATTACTTTAAGCAAACAGTTTATTCTTCTGATTTAGATTAACTTCAGAGCACTTTTTATGACCAATTTATGCAGAAATTTGATAAATTCCAAAGGGTTCACATACTTTTTCTTCCCACTGTACGTGGTCCAAATTTGGTTGCCATCGGAAAAAAAGTTCATCTTTACTACCTCTGAAAATTGCCAAAATTACCTCTGAAAATTGCCAAAATGACTCTAAAATTGCTAAAGTCTAAAATCGACCCAAAATGGCTGACTTCTCCTGTCTTTGGAGGGCATGGCTTCTTGAGACTTTTTTGTGGGTCTACTCATGATAGACATGCCTACCCAATTTGATGTTGCTAAGTCAAACCGCTCTCGGGGGCTGAATTATCTAAAAATTCATTAAACTACATTCACTGGGACATAAGTTGATCTTATTCCACAATTAAATAAATATGACACAATACTACACAAAACTAGAATGCAATTTCTGAGTGAATGAATGCTGAAGATCTGACACTGCAGTGAAATGCTGTGGAATTCATTGCATTGTTGACATCGAGAATGTGAGACTGGGAATAGGAATAGTTTGAATCGGTCGAGAAATGTGGTGGGAGTAAATGGACAAATAAGGACAGAATAATAAAAACTGAATTTTTGTGTTGGCTCTTTAGCATTCACACAATTAAATAAAAAAAATTCTCACAATACAGTACACTTTAGTATTTCCAGTGTTTTCAGGATATATCCAAAAAGTAGGTCCATAAGACTTCTTATCGCTACTTAGGAAATCAAAATATCAAGTTTCAAGTTTTTATGGCTCTTGGATAAATACCTATACAGCGGCTGAAATAAGTATTTAACACGTCACCATTTTCTCACTAAATATAGTTCCAAAGGTGCTGTTGACATTAAATTTTCACCAGATGTCGGGAACAACCCAAGTAATCCATACATACATACAAAGTAGAGCAAATAAGATCAGCTATTAAGTTGCGTGTAATAATGTGAAATGACACAGGGAAAAAGTATTGAACACATGAAGGGAGGTCCAAAAGGGCATGGAAAGCCAAGACAACACCTACAATCTATCAATAATCAAACAGCATTCCAGCCCCTTGTCAGTGCAAATGAATATCAGCTGGTTCAGTCCTAATTGATGGCCAACAAAAATGTCTCATTGCCAAGGTGTGAGCCAAGACACATGATGGGTAAGAGCAGAGAGCTGTCTCAAGACCATCGCAAACTAATTGTTGCAAAACATAACGATGGCATTGGTTACATTCGCATATCTAAGCTTCTGAATGTTCCAGTGAGCACGGTTGGGGCCATAATACATAAGTGAAAAGCCAATCATACCACAATAAATTTGCCTCGATCAGGTGCTCCTCCCAAGATTTCTGACAGAGGATTGGCAAAGAATTATCTGAAGAGTTGTCCAAGAACCAAGGACCACCTGTGGAGAGCGTCAAAAAGACCGGGAATTAGCAGGTCCTGTTCTCACAAGGAAAACAGTGAGTAATGTACTCCGCCGCCATGGCTGGTATGCACGCTCACCACGCAAGACCCCAATGCTGAAAAAAAAGCATGTCAAAGCTCGTTAAAGTTTGCTGAACAACATTTGGACAAGCCAGTTAAATACTGGGAGACTATAGTCTGGTCCGATGAGAGCAAAACTGAACTGTTTGGATGCCATTATGCACACCACGTTTGGAGGAGAAATGGCACTGCACATCACCTTTCACCTTAAAAACACCATACCAACAGTCAGGTACGGAGGTGGGAACATGATGGTGTGGGGCTGCTTTTCAGCAAATGGTACTGGTAAACTTCACATTATTGAAGGAAGGATGAATGGGCAAATGTACCGTGACGTTCTGGACAAAAATCTGCTGCTATCTACGAGGATGATGAAAATAAAACGAGGTGGACATTTCAGCAGGATAATGATCCCAAACACACTGCCAAGGAAACTCTCAATTGGTTTCAAAGAAACAAAATAAAGTTGCTAGAATGGCCTAGCCAATCACCTGACTTGAATCCAATCGAAAATCTATGGAAAGGACTGAAACTGGAGGTCCATAAATGAAGCCCACAGAACCTTCAAGATTTTAAGACTGCTTGTGTGGAAGAATAGGCCAAAATCACATCAGAGCAATGCAGGCGACTAGTTTCTTCAAACAGGAGGCGTCTTGAACCTGTCATTGCAAACAAAGGCTTTTGTACAAAGTATTAAATAAATACCAGTTGCCGTGTTCAATACTTTTTCCCTGTGTCATTTCACATTATTACACACAACTTAATTTCTCATCTTATTTATTCTACTTTCTTCGTATGTATGGGTTAAATGGGTGGATCCCAACATCTGGTGAAATTTTCATGTCAATAGCAGCTTTGGAAATATATGTAGTGGGAAAAATGGTGACATGTTAAATACTTATTTCAGCCGCTTATATATATATATATATATATACATATATATATATATATATATATATATATATATTTTAATATATATGTTTTTTAAATGAACAAAAAGTCACTCTGTACATTCAGCTATTTCTGCTCCGTCCACGAGAAGTGTGTGAATGAGTCCGTCTCGTTGTTTTCCGCTGCTCACCGCCTTCACACAGCAGTTGTGTTCACCCAGGGTGAAGTGGGTTTCTGTGCCGTCGTCCACAAACTCGCCCTGGGAGGAATAAGTCAGACAGATGCTGTGTAAGGATGATTTTAGCACTTAAGAGGTAAAAATGCAATGCCCCACAAAATCTTAAAGGGAAATACAGGTACATTAATCCCTCGTTTTGCTTTTATTTTGCTTTGTTTGACTCTGCTGTCTGTAACCAGGTCGGCATTGCAAATGAGAATCTGTTCTCGTTTGCTTTACCTGGATAAATAAAGGTTTGTCGCTGGGGTTACCTGCCAGACCACCCCAATAAACGGGGGAAAAAAATCGTTTAAGTTCCATGCATACTCTTTCCTCACCAATTAACAAAACAGTATATGTATGTGAGGTCAGGTGTTATTTTTGTCCACTTGCGGTCACCATCTAACACCTTCTTTACCGTAGTAACTCTGACTGTGAATGTGTGTATGCCTTTTAAAGGCGGGTCTACTTGGTTGAGTGACATGGAATTGGCCGGATGACAAGGTAGTGCTGGCTGATGTACAGTGATGGTGTCATCTGAGGCTTCTGGCAGGTGTGCTGAGAATGTGCTTTAGATAACTGTATTGTTTTACCGTTTGTTTAATAAAGCAATTGAAAGACCACAATTTCACACACCCCCTTTATCTACACCCGTTATGGATTACAATTTGTTCAAACTAACGGTTGTATCCATCCATCCATTTTCTGAGCCGCTTCTCCTCACTAGGATCGCGGGCGTGCTGGAGCCTATCCCAGCTGTCATCGGGCAGGAGGCGGGGTACACCCTGAACTGGTTGCCAGCCAATCGCAGGGCACATACAAACAAACAACCATTCGCACTCACAGTCATGCCTACGGGCAATTTAGAGTCTCCAATTAATGCATGTTTTTGGGATGTGGGAGGAAACCGGAGTGCCCGGAGAAAACCCACGGGGAGAACATGCAAACTCCACACAGGCGGGGCCGGGGATTGAACCCGGGTCCTCACAACTGTGAGGCTGACGCTCTAACCAGTCGTCCACCGTGCCGCCACTAACGGTTGTAGTTAGTTACAAATGTTGTTAATTCAAAAGTTGAAAAGTTGTAAAAATGCATCACTGCACTTACTGCAGTTTCAATCTTCTCTCCATTACACCAAATATCCATGGTATCTTTCTCTGTAAGACAAGCAGTTAAGACAATATAAGACAAAAACACAATAACATTTTAATGACAACTTGATGATAGGTCGGTCTTGTGTGCGACCGGTTTCCTGGCAGGTCTCAGATGTGTCACTTTAAAATGGATTAACCATGAGAACAAGATGGTGAAAAGCTTGAAAGCTGCTTAGCCTCAACGTTGACTCTGCGGGCAGCTCCACAGGTGGAAATGAAAATGATTAACAGAGAGGTTTTAAGTTGCCTTACGATGAACTGGAAACCAGTCCGGGGTGTACCCTACCTCTTGCCAAAATTTAGCTGGGAATGGCCCCAAGTTAACCCAAAGACTGTCCTTAAACGTGAATGTGAGTTTGTCTATATCTGCCCTATGATTGGCTGGCAACCAGTCCAGGGTGTACCCCGCCTCTGGCTCAAACCCTAACCTCGGCTTGAAAGCCGAATTTGGAAGACTTAGTCTTGCATGGTTTTGGAAACACAACACAAAAGAGCAAAAACTTATCCAAAATGAAGGGCACAAAAGTGATAAAAGACTGAAAAAGTTAAGGAAATGAAATAAATGCTAAATGTACATATGGATCACTTTAGCGACTTGGCTGCTGCATGCGCCACATACATGTATCTGCTACACTAATTGACAAAGTGTCATTTGGTGGCTTTGTGATGAAATGCGGCCTCCACCAGTGAAAATACCATCCGACACTGCATCCTCATTCAAAGGATAATCTCTCTCAGTAGCATATTTGGTGGTGTTGGTTGAAAAGGATACGGCCTAATCCTTTCAGGATCTATCTAGAAGCACTTCCGTAGCCATTATCACAACTCAATGGGCTGTCTTGTCCACAGATTGAGCACATCTGACGTCACTACCGGGTAATCCGGTCATGTGTTCGATTAATATGGCAGCACACTTTACAATTTATAAAACTGTTTTCAAAGTTACTAATTGTGCAAGAAATTTCACCTTATTTTCAATATAATTATAACAAAAGTACTATGAAAAAAGTTTGTGACTCAGTAAAATGCTGTAATAGTAGTCATTGTTTGTAGAGGAGGAGAATATATGCCTTTGTGTACTGTTATATAATTGGTCTACATGTGTTACTCCACCGTTTGTGTTGAAGTATCTTTTGTGAAAAATTGCAATTATTGATGCTAACTGCTAACAATTTCGCTGCCGTTTTCCCACATATGTCAGTATCAAGCTAAATAGACTCTCATAAGGCAGCGCTACGGAGTTATTTAAAATACACAACATGAAACATCTTTGTTTCATGTTTAGTTTGACAGTAAACGTCAACTGGGAGTGGTATTTTACAGCTTGAAGCCTTTTTTTTCTTTGCTATTTGCCAAAATGATGCTTATTGTGAAGTACGTTTAAGTGGGTTCACTCGCTATCACCATACTCTCAAATTTGAGGTGACAAATCAAAGCAATAAAAATAGACCGAAAGACAGCTCGTATCTCGAAAAACTCGTAAGTCGGGTCACTCGTATCTCAAGGCACTACTGTTGTTGTTGTTGTTGTTGTAGTAGTAGTAGTAGTAGTAGCTCACCCAAGACCACCCTGGTATCCGTCCCATCCAGGTTGAGCACCCAGGTGCTGGCCACCTTGGCCCGGTTCTCCATGTACTTCTTCAGGCTCTTGCCGTTGATCTCCAGGGTGTACTCGTAGGCGAAGCCGCTGATCGGGTCGATGTTGATGGTGGCTTTTGTGTCCAGCTTGCCCACGATGAACGTCTCCTTGCCCACAAGCTTGAACATCCAGTCCCGCCTCAGCACCTCCTAGAGCACCAAAATTAAAGGGACTGTATTGAAAGTTGACTTTTTAATGGCTTGTATCCAAATAGTTGGGTCTCTGGAGTGCCTTTCCTCCCATCAAGTGTGAAATCAAACAACCAAGTTCATCGTTTGCGAGCTGCCGATTCCTGAACATGTGTCTATAATGTCACCAATCGGCTAACTTGTACAATACCGCCCTCCTCCCATGACTTGGCAGCTAAGGCGGGAAGATTCGCCACTTTCAATTGTGGTACAAAAGTGTACAAAAGTGTTGCAAATGAAGTGCTGCCTCCACCGGTTAAAAGGCTTTCATTGTCTGCCTTGTTCAACCTCCTAGCTCCGCCCCCAATCATCATGGTAATGAATACCATACTCAGCATTGGCCCTGCAGTAGAAGGGAAGGTGGGATCTGGCCATCTATCCATCCACCCATACATTGAGCAATTGTGCTGCCCCACGAGTGAAATGGCTCATATCGTCTCAACGGATGCTCACATTTTTTTTCCTCCACACTCTCGGCTCCCTTCCACTAGTTCTGCTCACTTAGTTGCAACAGCTTTGCCCCTGATCATCAAGACAACAAAATCTTGATTCGCCATTGGCCCAGCAATATATGTGATGGTGTGAGATAGGGCCGCCCCCTCACAACAGGCTATAATTCATCATTAATCCTTGGGGTATTTGAGAAAAGCATTTTACAAAGACACCTGGTGAGTGTTTTAAAATGTGTGTTTGGGGGGGGACATAATGTACCTTTCCGTCGACGTAGATGACCCTCTTGCCGGTGGTCGTCCCGTGCTCGAATTCGATCCTGTGGACGCCGTCGCTCAACGCGACCTCCCACACGCCAGCGAGGTCGCCGGACATGCTTGCTGCAGACGACAACAACACAAACGACGCGAGGGCTTCCCTTCACTGGAGGTCATGTAGCGAGGTAAAGAGCGAAATTAACATATTGACGCAATTACGTTTGAAATACGCCAAGAGAAACCCTGCAAAAGAGCAACAAAAAGGATAAAAATCCTGCGAGCGCTTGAGCTCAGGTTACAATGTTACTTGGATTTCCGGTGTCGACTTGTTTCTCTTCAAAATAAAAGCAAACGCTCGCGCTAGACAGCGTTAATCTACATTTTTCTTTAATTGCATAGCAAATAAATGTTGTAGTTACCGTACAATAACTTTACCTTTTACACCAAAACCATACTCTTTGATTTGTTTTCAGTTCACGCAGCCTATTAAATACATTTGTTTGAAAACAGAAACGGAAACTCCGATGCGCGAACAGTCTTTACACCGACGTAATCGCTCCCATTAGCTTTTGGCCACTGCTGATGTCAACGTATAGACTCAGAAATTGCTTTTTTAAAGTAAAGCCTAACTAACTAGGCCTTTTTACTGTCTTAAATTACCTCGAATGCCTTTCGGGGTGGACGCTAGCACAGGTGTTGGGCGACTTTCGACAGTAGTTTTACAACGGGGCGTGAACTCAAGCTGGTATGCTAGACTGTAACCATAGCAACATGGACATCCTCTTACGTTTACCTTTCGCCACGCCCTCTTCAGTGGATCATGCTTTTAATAAGAATCAGAATCAGAATCATCTTTATTTGCCACGTATGCCAAAAAAAAACACACAAGGAATTTGTCTCCGGTAATTGGACCCGCTCTAGTTCGACAACAGGCAGTCAATTGACAGAGAACAATTTTGAGACATAAAGACATTGAGAAAAACAGTCACTGAGCAATAAAGGGTTGCTAGTTATCTGGTAATGCCGGTACATTTTTTTACACATTTTAATATTTGGAAGAAAAAAAACAGACGTGGTCATTGTATGTATTTATTCCTGTAAATATATTTTTTACCGCGTTTAAAAATGAAAAATTATAATATATACACTCGTAATATTTATACGTTTCTCTAGCTGCGAAATTTAGTGAAATCTCGTTGTAGTCACCTAATCAAGCTAACTTACATAATGTTTCTTAACAATGTTGCTAAACAACTGGGCTCGGTTATGTATACTGTAGTACTGTGTATGCAATATGCGTTATTAGGATTCCCACATAGTTTCCAGGCAGGACACGCCCTGCTCCAATATTACTGGCTCCAGGACACGCGACGCTGCATGAACCGGAGCATTTTAAGTGTTACACCTCTCTCTTCAGCCAGCAAGTGGCAGTAGTAGATGACTTTTGGAGTCATTTCAATCGGACAACTACACTAACTTCTGCTCTTATGAGCATATCCTTCCGCATAAAAATGCAGTCAGAACAGATGCTCCGTGAATATGTCGTTTAAGCTGGTGATAAAAAACAATCCTTAAAAAAACAAAAAAAACAAACAAATATTTCGTCGAATTACGGCAAGGATCAAGAATTACAGTACAACAATTTTTTTTCTAGCAGCGCTGAAATCATTTTGTTTTGAGGGGGCAGTCCTGTCTCATGCGAAAAGCAACTCACTCCCTCTCTCCTTCTACTGCGGTGCCAAGGCTGAGTACATCGTTCGTTGCCATATTTACCCGAGGCAGAATTATTTTCACTCTTGGAGGCAGCACTTCATCACCAAACCACCCAATTACACTTAGTGTAGCAGATCCGTGCATGTGGCGCATTCAGTGGACACATCACCAAACACCAATATCCCCCGCAAACACACTATCCGCTCCCATCCTTTCTTCCTTTCAAACCATCTGTGTTTTGTTCCTTCCTGCAATCATTCCATCCTTCCTTCCTTTCGTACATCATTGTTTCCTTCCTTCATCCTTCTTTCTTTTTCCTTCCTTTCATACATCCTTGTTCACTTCCTCTGATCCTTCCTCTTTCCTTCCATCTGTTTTTCCAGCCTTCTCTCATTCCTTCCTTCCTTCCTTTCGTACATCATTGTTTCCTTCCTTCGTCCTTCTTTCTTTTTCCTTCCTTTCATACATCCTTGTACACTTCCTCTGATCCTTCCTCTTTCCTTCCATCTGTTTTTCCAGCCTTCTCTCATTCCTTCCTTCTTCAGTCCCTTCAATTTTTCCTTCCATCATCATTCCATCCTTCCATTCTCCCTTGGTCCTTACACCCTTCTTTCCTTCTCTACCATCTCTCCCTTTTCCCCTTCCAAGCGTCCTTGTTTCCTTCCTTCCATCCTTCCTGTTTTCCTCTCTTCTGTCTTAGCTTTCATACTATCTTTCTTCCTTCCAAACTTCCTCCTTATCTTTCCTCCTCTCCTCCTTTTATCCTTCCTTCCTTCTTTCCTTTGTTCCTCCATTCTTGCTAACTCCCTCTGTCCTTCTTCCCTTGTAACCTTCCTACCTACTGTCCTCTGATCCTTCCTTGCTTCCTTCTTGAGTCATTTCCTTCATTTGCTTCTTCCTCCCTCCCTTCATGCATCCTTGTTTTGTACCTTCATCAGTCCATCCTTCATACCTCCTTTCTACACCTCCTTCTTTCCTTCTATCCTTCTGTCCATAATAACATTCTTGTTCTGTTCCTTCCATCATCCATCCTTACTTTCATACCTTCCTTCCTCCATTCTTTCCATCATCTACTGTTCTTCCTTCCTTTCATACCATCCTTCTTTCCTTCCTTCCATCATTTATCCTTCTTTCAATGCTTCCTCCCTTTCTTCTTTCCTTCCATCCTACATTCCTTCCTTCCTTAAATGCAATCATTTTTCCTTCCTCCCATACATTCTTCCTTCCTTCCTCCTTCTTTTCCTTTCCTCCTGCCTTTCGCCCTTCCTTGCGTAATTAACAAAGTGGATCCATACTCTTGGTCCATCCTGTGTATTTAGAGTGTGGTTTTCGTCTGACTAAACCAGACCATGTCAAGTAAACAAGACAGAGTCACTGGAATTTTTAGCTCATTTATTTACAGTACTTGTGATGTGTCTGATTGTCTCAATGTGGCCACAGTGTCCATTGTATGTAGGAAGAAAATCCAGCACATACGCCCACCTATTTGCCTTTAGGATCTCTTTTGTTTGAAAATGGGGCCACCCTTACAGTTTTGCCCATAGACCCAAGTTTCATTGTTTGCCTTAGTTTTTGTCCGCTTGATGGCTTGAGATTAAGTTTGTGGACAGAGCTCTGAAAGGCCCTGTCTATTTGTTATGTATGCTTGGTCACATGAGAAAACAGGAGCTCCTGTTTCGTTAGAAGATTTTAATCTTTGTGACAGTGGCGACTCCCTCCCGAAACCTCCCACTGGCCATTTTAAGTTTCTACTGTGAATCTTATGGACATCTTGCAAATTTAGATCCTTCACTTGTAGTTTATTTGATTACATAATTAATATTAAGTTCATGACATTTTCTAAAATGCTTGTCATTGAGAGTGAGCTGGAGTCTATCCCAGGCAAGAGAAGTGGGGTTAACATTGGACTTGTTGCCAGTCAGTCGCAGGGCACAGATAGACAAACAACTACTCACACCTATGGAAAATCTACACAGATAACACGTCACTTACAGTAGCTTTAATTAGCATATAACAGAACTGACTGGGTTGTTACATTTACTATCACACGCAACTTACAGTCAGGGTTTCATGAAAAAAAAGTGCAACATACATGTAACGCGAGAGTTAAATAAGACACACATTCAACGAACTACGGGGAACATAATGTTACAAAAAGTTTTACGTTAATCCTTATCATTCATTAACAGTTCAACATTTTATGGCACAATGCATGCTGCTGGGAGTACACAGTTTCACAATCCTGCTGCATGCAAAATACAGTAACTCTCTGTGCGACATCAAAATACCACAAAGCGGTGGAAACTGTAGTTAATCCATCCATTCTCAACACTGCTTATCCTGTTCAGGGTTGCGGGGCGGTGGAGCCTATCCCAGCTGACTTTGGGCGAAAGGCAGTCTACACCCTGAACTGGTCCCCAGTCAGTCGCAAGGCACATATAGAAATGGACAACCACTCGTCCTCACATTCACACCATCACTGAGTGGGAACTCAAACCACGCTGCCCGCACCAAAGTCAGGCGAGTATACCACAACACCATCAGTGACCAAAACTGTAGTTAATTACTGTAAAATCACCTTAAAGTATTCTACTGTAAGGTATGTGATAAACAATTATAGACTTTCCAGGAGTGTCTAACGGTGTAGAGAATGAAGAGGTCCTCTTTGGGCTCGCGGGTTAACTGGGGCCGATCCCAAATGAGATTGTCTAAGAGTGCTCTGCGATTGACTGGCGACTATTCCAGGGTGTACCCTACTTCTCTCCCAAAATTTCAGATGGGATTAGGCTCCAGCTAGCCTGCAACCCCAATGAGGACCTCTATATTGTAAATTGGTGTAAATATGAAAGGGACTGGCAACCAGTCCAGAGTGTACCCCACCTCTTTCGCCAAATGTCAGATGGGATTACTGGTAGGCTCCAGCACACCTACAATCATAATGAGGACCTCTACATTTTATTGTCCGTAGGTGTAAATGCTTGTTTGTCTATATATTCCCCACACTTGACTGACGACTAGTCTAGGGCGTGCCCCATTTCACTGGCCAAAAGTCTGCTGGAATACTCTCCAGCTCACCCACCATGCTATTATGCCAATGTGTGTAATGGTATCAAGTGGTAGGGTCATTTTCCAGTTCTTCATTCAGAAGAAGATGAAATGGAGACAGACTCATCAACTTACATTACACACGCCCTATTTCCCCCAAAAACCTGACACTGCATTTAGGTTTCCAAAGCAAGTCTTAATCACAGTCAATCATGTTTGCTGACTGTGGTATTTTCCAGCCTCCCAGTCTAGGCTAAAATAACACATGCCAGGAGCCATGAAAATGTGTAGCAGTGTGTTTCTCCATCCAAAACAGAAGAGTGCTTGTGGATGAGAAAAATCAAAAGGTATCAGTGTTACTTTAACAAAACCACTCTTTAGACCCCGGACGTTGTTGGCATTCCTGTCAAATAAGCCAAACACAGCAGGCCTTTCTAACCCTACAGATACAAAGATTGGATGATAAAGTATTTATGGAATGGAAGGAAAAATGGTAAGGGTGTTATCCCCATAAAAGTTGGTTAGCTGTGTCTGGGTTGATTTGCTATGTCATTGACTTTCTTGGTCATGAGCTAAATTTTCAAATTTTATACGCTTTATTGCCACTAAATTATAGCTCAACAGGTTTATGAGAGCATTAGCACTGAAACAAATGAAAGCCCCAAAACAATACTGCTAAAGGACACTAGAGACATAAATCCATCCACCCATCCATTATCTGAGCCGCTTATCCTCACAAGGGTCGCGGAAGTGCTGGAGCCTATCCCAGCTATCATTGGGCAAGAGGCGGGGTACATCCTGAACTGGTTGCCAGCCAATCGCAGGGCACACACAAACAAACAACCAACGGGCAATTTAGTCTTCAATCAACCTACCACGCATGTTTTTGGGATGTGGGAGGAAACCAGAGTGCCCGGAGAAAACCCACGCAGGCACGGGGAGAACATGCAGACTCCGCACAGGCGGGGCCGGGGATTGAATCCCGGTCCCCAGAACTGTGAGGCAGATGTGCTACCCAGTCCCCCACTGTGCCGGCGAGACATAAATCAAGTTGTTTAATATTTTTCACAGATTTTGTCATTTTATGATTCAAAAAGAAAAATAATAAATATGTATGTGCAGTTAGTATCGGAGGGCTATTTAATAGGAGAGACTGCGCATTGCTCCAGATAGTGTGGACCTCGGGGTCTTATTATTATTGTCTTTTTAATTGCTTTTGGCAAGAGAAGCCGAGTACACCCTGGACCAGTCATTCTCTGGAAATATTAGACAAACAGCCTTTCACATCTATGGACAATATAAAGGTCCTCATTAGGGTCATTGGTTAGCTGGAGCATATGCCAGCTGACCTTTAGCCAGAGCAGCAGTGTACAACCTGGACTGGTTGCCAGGCATTTGCTGGACACATACAGATAAATAACCATTCACACTCACATTCACACCTATGGACAATTTACAGTCTTTAATGAACCCGTCATGTATGTTTTTGGAATGTGGGAGGCAGCGGAGATTCTAACTGGGACCTTTCGACTGTGAGGCCACCGTGCTAAACAAAGTGCAGCACTTATAGACATAAAATGTTATGAGAATTAGAATCTTGATTTTCATTGCACAGTATAAGAAAATTGAGATTTATGTTAGTGTCTCTGAGTCTATACTGTATGTGCTGTTTGCACTTTTCAGCTACGATATTCATTCATTGACGTGGGGGGACCCTTTGGATGCCCATCCAAAGCTGAAAAAAGTTGAGTACAACTGAACTGTACTGAGGCAGGGATTCTTCAACGTATCGCTAAAGCAAGCCTATCTTAGCATTCTAAATCGCAGCATGACAAATTAAAGCTAACCAGTAAGAAGAGGAAATAGAAGAAACTATATGTCTGTCCTGTCAACAGCCAGCTAAAACTGGTATTTTGTGCTGAGTCATCTGGGCCAGAGTGAACAAATAATGAGTCACGAATCACTGACATAGCATACTGTAGCTGTGACAAGAACAACTTCGATTCCCAAACTCCCTCTTTGTCAAAACAATCTTACTTTATGTCACTTCTGATTTGTACTCGATGTCAGACTTTATATTCTTGATGCATAGAATGACACTATGTTTTGATTAGTACATGTTTATCCAAGGAGGAGTTGAAGCGTGCCCTGCGATTGGCTGGCGACCAGTTCAGGGTGTACCCTGCCTCTCGCCCAAAGATAGCTGGGATAGGCTCCAGCACAACCACGACCCTTGTGAGGAGAAGCGGAACGGAAGATCAATGAGTGAATGAATGAGTTGAAGTGTTTTTACTGGATTAAAGAATGTCCCCTTTCTAAAGTGAGGGAATGTGTGTCTTTCTAAAACCGTCTTTATACTCCCGCGCTCGGGCGGCCGACAACGCTCGCATTGCATCACGTGACCCGCATGGCCCCTTTGCAGCGCTTGATGCTTGTTGCTGCGCGTAAAACGCCGCGGAGATCATCTCTCGTGATTGGTCCGTTTTAGTCACATGCTGTGACGACGTACTCAGCGTGCCCCTTGGTTCCACATAGCATCTACACCGCCGCCTTCTTGATCGATTTTGCAGCATAATTAAACGTATCATCTGGTCATCTAGGTCCATCTGTTCTCGCACTGTGCCACGGTCGCCATTGTTGTTGCTTTGTTCCTTGTTACGGAAAGGAAAGTAAAAACGGCTACCGGAAACGGCCAAAAAATGCAGAGGAAACTCCACCCTGTGGCGTCCTAGCCAATACCAGCCGTAGCGACACCCCCGACTTGGAGGTGAACTGCAGTACATTTTCAAAACTGCGCGCGTGGGTTGTGCTCGAGTTCTTTCGACTTGCGCGGGAAAGAATAAAGATAAGAATAAAGCATGTTGCCTTGTGATTTCGTCACATTAACATATTACTAAAATCACTGTAACCTTCAAGTAGACATATTGTGTTTTTTTTCTTTTTTTTTTTTACAATTGAAAACAATTTCCCAGTGTCTTAGTAAAAAAACAGTATGTGACTTTTGTAGAACTCAAGAATTAGAGTGCACTTTACAGGGTGTATTTCCAGCCTGTCCTTGTGCCAGTGAACCAGGGCAAACCCCTTCCCCATATCCTGCTGGGCAAATAGCGAGTTTGATTTTTGCTAGCATTAGCTAGGGCGTTGCGACGCGGCAAGGTGCTTTGATTTTCAGAAGCAAGAGGCCAGAGTGCAGATGAAAAGGGATTACCCATCAAGATAAAAAAAAAAGCATTTTCACTCATGGGGTCAGCATTTCATATAGTTGTCGACTAGTATGAGCATCCGCTGATGTGGCATATAAAATGGACACATCAACAACTTTGCAGAGCATTTGTGTATGTACTGCTGCACCCAGTGAGGACATACAATAACTAACCAAAAGAATCAGATAAGAGAGGACAGAAAAGGACAGGACAGGATGTGGGAAAATGGGATTCTTTTTTCAGTGTGTAAGAACCTGTGAGTTGATATATCAGTATAACCTGTGTTGTTATTAGTGATTAAAGTCTATAGTGTTTCTATCAAACTTATTAGTGAATGAACACCATATCACATGCATGTTAGTCAACTGGTGTACGGAGTTGCTAAGCCGGCACATCGAGGAAGGGTGAGCCCACCCAACCAGGGGGACGCCACCGACCACCCAGGACCCAGGGAGATCCCGAGCCCAACCGAAGCGCCCCGACCAGTCCCAAGGGGACCACTGCCACTCACGCCCACAACCCGGACACCCTCCATCCAAACCACGCAAACTACCCCGACCCAGCCCCCCAAAAGAACCAGTACCGAGAACTGCCCGAAACCGAAACAAGGAACCGGAACCGGAACTGGAACTGCCCAAACCCAAACGACGCCCAACCCTAGTCGTGAGCAAGGATGGGCGAGGGTGGGGAGAGAGGGGAGAGGAAGGTGGGGCCAAAAGGGGAGGGGGGCAGACCCCCACCTTTCCACAGGCCGACAACCGGAGGGGGGAGGCAGGGGTCCAACCAAGAGAAATGTGAAAAGCCACCACCCACCCTATTACTATGGTTACCATGTCCCCGATTGACAACCATTATCCCTGTACCGTGATTGTGTGTGTGTGTTGATATGGGAATGTATGTAGTGCATAAAACATCTGCAGGAGAGAAGCATGGTGGGCCAGAGAGCAGGCTGGAGTGCCGGGACACCCGGCCAAGTGTCCTGCCCAGCCCGACCCTGCCCTTCCCCCACAGATGGGTGCATTAAAACTGGAGGACCCACAGAGCAGTGAAGGGGGGCTGGGGGGTTGACCAGACCCGCTTATCAGAAGGTGAAGATGTTTTTTTCCCCCTTTCTTAGGGGGAAACCAACCCCATCCCAGCTATCCCAGCAACGAGGCAAGCAACTCCTGTAAAAATAGCATTTTCACTCATGGACAAAGCACTTTCTACACTTTTTCCATAATATGTCACCTTTAAACACACCAATCTGTGCACAGAACATGCACACAAAGCTTTTTTCTTGAAGTTGCTAATACAGGACGTCATACAAACGAGAAGTTGAGCCAGTAGCCACAGAGATGACCCCAGAAGTTTTGTTCATGTTTTCCGTGTGAGAATTGCCCAAGTGACTAAAAACCCCATTCATTTAAAACGCTGACTGGTCATAATGCCTGGAGTCAGTGCATGAGTGATGACCATCAAAATTGCGGTCAACCACCAATACTATTTTGTGGTGGCCACATTCTTTGCCTTCAGCAATCTTATCATGGGACGGGTGAGAAGACAAATAACATTGTTTTCTACGTATGCTGCATCCAGTTTAACAGTCTGTTTTCAAATAAAACGGATACAATTGGCTCTCGTGTGTATTATTGTTTACACAAGAACATTTTTTAATAAAAAAAACATGTACAAATGGACCATTCTGTCACACATCAAAGGTGTTGAAATGCTAACAAAAAATGTGCCTCAACGTGGACGTTTTGTTAAACGTCAGTATTATTGTTTACATTTGGCTACAAATGTTTTTAAATTAAAAACAGATAAAAAGTGGTTTCTCTTTCAAACTTCAAAGGTGTTTTTGCGTGTAAAAATCCAACTAAGTATGGGTCTCAACGTCGATGTGGAAAATGCAGGCTTTATCTTTTTTTATACAAGACAATTTTTTAAAATAAATACAGATAAAAACAGTCCTCTCTTTCACACATTTTTGGGGGGAAACTGATGCTGAGACATTTTTCGAGGAGCAGATCATCACAGGCGCTTTGTGAGTAAAAACGGAAACTTTTGGGAGAGAAAAAAATAACAGACCATCAAAAACGTTTTTTGGGTAAAAATACTTTTGGGAAAAATTGAACATCTATGGCGTTTCTGCAAGTAAAAATACGAAGTTTTTGGAAAAACAGGTCAGGCATTTTTGAGTGACTTCTCATTCACGCATTCAAGTGCTTTTGAAAACAGGTGTCAAAGTGGTCACAAAGTTAATACAAGACCATTTTTAAACAAAAACTGGATTAAAAATGTGCCTCTATTTCACACACACCAAAGGTGTTTTTGTGTGTCAAAATGCTACTTGTTTTAAGAAAACAAAATACATCATCCAATGTGTTTTTGGAGTCAAAACATGAGGTACGCCTCTCCAATTGCATGTGAAAAGCTGGATATTGACTTGTAATGCATGATGCAATGGAAAAATGCACAACTATTTCACACAGTGTGTGTGCAATTTGTTTTTCTTCATGCATGTGTTGTTCAGCCCTGCATTGATTGATTGATGATTTATTTTGTTTCCAAGGTATGATTTATTTGGGTGTGCATCAGCTTGCCAGCTCAAACTCTGTCTAAAACTCTCTGGCTGCAATAGGCTACGGAATGGCCGTTGCTCCACTTGGACTTGCTTGGTGTGCTGGAATGTGAACAAACAATATTTAGCAGCTGCTTGCGGAATAAACAAAGGTCTGGAGGAGCAACATTACCATCAAATTTTCCCCCTTTTTCTGGATGTAGTGGAAACTCTAAAGTGGTTCCATCTGTTTATTTATTATTCTTTTTTTTTACCTTTTGTTCTAATTTTTCAATGTTTCTGCAAAGTGTGAAAATAAGTAAAACGAAAACAGTAAAACGTTCAACATTGATTAGAAAAAGTGAAGTTCATTCTATCCAAATACCCTGGGTGATCTGAAGTATAACAAACTGCAGAACAGTACAGAACAGGACAGGACTGGTGTATTCTGCCAGGCAGAGGTACACCCTGTGAGAAAATGACGAGATGAGTAGCAAATATGACAGGATGGGGACAGGATAGGGCACGACAGTAATAATGAGGAGTCAGTGGTGCACCCTGTGAGGAAGGGGCATATCAAGTAGCAAATAGAGTAGGACAGGAACAGAACAGGGTAGGACAGGACTAATGAGCCAAGCATTGGTACACGTTGTAAAGCGGGGTAGGTGACCAGGAGCACATAGCACAGGACAGTATTAGTGCTACGTCCTGTGAGAAAGGGATGTGACGAGTAGAAAATAGGACAAGATGGGAACAGAACAGGGCAAGACAGTAATAGAGAGCCAGGCAGTGCTACACCCTGTGAAAAAAGGGCATGATCAAGTAGAAAATAGGGCACAATAATATTAGTGAACTACATCCTGTGAGGAAGTATCAAATAGGACAGGACATGGGGTAGTGAGCAAGGCAGTCCAGCCAGTAGCAGAAGAAAGTTTTTTTTCTTGCATTTATATTTGGCTTTTTGTGACTGTTTTGTTTGCGACAACTAGCAAATAGAACAGGACAGGACATGGGTAGTGAGCCGGGCAGTGCTCCCGGTGTGTTATGGGGGTGGCTTACTACCTACCCCCTGTCCAGTCCTATCCGGTTTGCCGCTCGTTGCGTCCATTCCTCACCGGGTGTAACATTACCACCTGTCCTGTCCTTTCTGTCCTATCGTACAGTACTTACTACTCACCTCACTGCCTACTCATTCCATAGATAAAAAACAACTCTTGTGTAATATTATTGTTGTTATGCTGTGATTGTTTTTGTCCTCTCCCCTCTCAGACCTTGTTCTGTTTGGCTGTATTGCTAATAAATATCCATCAAAATATAAACTGCACTGAGGTAGCAGTGTTCCGTACATACGACATCTTTAGTCTCTAGTCTCCCATCTTCACAAAAACTCACTGAGCATTTGTGGGATTTTTTTCAACAATGATCACGTTGCAAAATGCCCCCTCTGTCTCCCAAACCAAAGTTGTATAACTGAAATCATTTTGCAGTGTTTACAGCCCAAAGAGTTGAAATTTATGTCACGAGCTGACGAGCGGCGTCTTAACTCAGTCAATGAACACAACGGTCCTTTTAGAGCTGTCCAGCTGTTTTTAATACACAGTGCTGGTGGGTGTGTAGGGGGGGATTATTTCTCATGATTAAATTGTTTGACTGTGGTTTTTTTCCCCGAGTCCTTCTTTATTTCTATTGTGCAAAGCAGCATTTATAAAAATCATTAACGTCATCATTTTGAGTTGTTGTATTTACCTGTATTTCTATTGTGCATGCTGGCAGTTGTCATAAGTAACTGACATTACTTTTACGACACTTACATTGTGCGTGCACAGGCCTCTTTTTACTTTGTTTATTTCTAGTCACTCCGTTTATTTAATTGTGCACAATGGCGCAATTATTACGAATAACTGACAGAAGAGCATTATTATTGTTCCACTTACAATAGGCCTACAATGTGCTCTTTTGATGTTGATTTTATTTTTTTAGTCATGTGAGGCAGAAATGTTCTTATACAAACTAGGGATACCCTAGCTAACCGTTTTTTTGCACGTGTGTATTTTTATTTCCTCCCTGCTCTGGTTGCTAAGCCAATGAATTCAAATCAAAACATGTGAAGACGGTTAGTCATGCAATTCCTGCATTCATAGTTTCTGGGCCTGACAAATATGACTCATCAGCTCAAATCCCACTCCGTCCACGAGGAAACTGCTTGTCATTTTGACCAACGCGCACAAAAGTCTCCCATAGAGAAAGTCCGTTTGAAGCTCGTAAGAGAGAGTGGGACACCCCAAACCCACTGATTTCATGACCTCACCACTTAGACATGATAGGGCGAGGCCAGATGGCGCAAACAGATGTGCTCTGTCGTGTCTTCTGACGAAATCTCAATAATCCATGTGATTGTATCTCCATTTTGGTATTATTTCCGAATCCATGAGGTTAAAACCGCAACTCTCTTTCATTTCCAGTGACTTGCATCTATTTCCTCCGCAGTCCCTGACAGGTGCTTTAAAATTATTATTATTCCATCATTAAGAGGTGAGATGCACAACTTGCTGAATAAATAATTCTTCTTGGTCTCTCCAAGACTGGCTTCCTCCATTTTTATTTACTCTTTGGCACACTACCACTGAGGTAGGGTGATTGCAAAAAGGCAAATAGTATGTATAAGAGCCAGAAATAAATGCAATTACAGTGGTGCGTTGAAACACCAGTGGGCTCACTTACAATTTATTCAAGATATGAGCCATCAATCCACCAATCTTTTGCTTTGTCTTGCGAACGCAAACTTGAGATACGAGTGCTATATGATGGCAGGTGACTCAACCTCCTGGTTGTCAACTAAACTGCATTTTCACAATTATAATGATTAAATATTCTTCCAAAAAGAGGCTTCAAAATGTTTATCGCCACTCTTAGCTGAAGATGACTGTCACACTAAACAATGTAGTTGAAAAAGTTGGCCCTTTTTCCAACCTAGCTGTCAAGTCATGGGCGGAGAAAGTTGATGTGGGATGTGGATTATTACATCACAATTTGATGTTTTCAGAATTGTTTTTATTGTTTAATTTCACACTTGATGGCTGGACAGGATTTCCAGACTCACAACTATTTGCAAATAAGCAATTAATTTCAATACATCCACTTTAAAGAAATAAATATGTAAATGTGCTTTTCTTATTTAAAATGGCGTCAAGAGAGAAAACAACTGCACCAGATGTGGACAGCTGCAGAGTTGAGTAACATACTGCGCACACACACAAAGCCAACTGTGTATATGTGTAAAAAGCCATTTGTTATGGGTGACATCAACAATGTTTCTTGGCATTTATGCTTCACGTTCGTCTTTAAAGGTGCAAACAAGTTTTCATTCCTGCATGAGCTGGTCTGCAAATATAAGGAAGAAAGAATCTTGAGGTTAGGGGATGTGTTGCAAGCTGCAAAGAGAGGAGGGCCCAAGGGGGCTACAGAGGCTGTGTTCAATAAACACACTTCCCGTGCCTTCAAGTGTCTCTTCTTACACTTTTTAAAGGGCTGTGTGGGCTCTTTATATCCTCACGTGGGACAAACTTCCTTTGAAAGTGATGCTGATGAATGGAAAGAGCTTAAAAAGTCACTTGACTCCTGGTTTTAATTCATTTCTGGAGCATTAATCATAGTGGATAGAATCCACAGGTAGTACTCAGGCACGGTGGATGACTGGTTCGAGCATCTGCCTCACAGTTTTGAGGACTGGGGATCAATCCCCGGCCCGCCTGTGTGGAGTTTGCATGTTCTCCCCGTGCCTGCGTGGGTTTTCTCGGGGCACTCCGGTTTCCTCCCACATCCCAAAAACATGCATGGTAGGTTAATCGACAACTCTAAGTTGCCCGTAGGTGTGAATGTGAGTATGAATGGTTGTTTGTTGTATGTGCCCTGCGATTGGCTGGCAACCAGTTCAGGGTGTACCCCGCCTCCTACCTGATGATAGCTGGGATAGGCTGCAGCACGCCCGCGACCCTAGTGAGGAGAAGCGGCTCAGAAAATGGATGGATGGATGGTAGTACTCATTTGTGGAGATTGAGCATTAAACTGTTTTTTAACATTTCCTCATTTTTTTGGGCTTGGCTAAAATGGCACTTGGGCCCCAGCATGAGTTGCCCCTCCCTCACTATACAGAAACTTAAGCGCCTTTGTTCGCATCAGCAGCTATCCAGCGCAATTGCGACCTACAATTAGTTTGCTTGCTATGCCTACACCCTGAAAATGCACCTGGGTGATTAAAAAAAAACACACAAAAAAGGCAAATTTGACAGCCAGCGTGTGGACCAGGGCTTCGGCCTGCCGTGGCCACATTAGAGTGCCTTGTTGTCACAGTATGGAAAAAGCCACGCGATGATCCAATGGGACATATTCCAGCCACTGGAGGATATCAGCAGACATATGTTTGTTGGTCTATCATGTACTGTAGTTATGCATAAGAAAGATGCGAAAAGCATCTGCTTTTCCAGCTCTTTTTACTTTTTTTGAAAAGGAAAAAAGTAATGTCTAAATAAGTTACGTTAAGAGGTCATTAAAAGGGAGAAAAACCAAGAGTAGCATCATCCCTTGACCTCAAGCCTATTGACCACAACCTGTGGAGCACTAATCGTCAGTTGTTGACGATCATAAGCTGCTAATCACTACTGTTAATCACATTGACTATTTACGAGATTGTACAAAAATATATATATATATTTTTTGATGACATTGATGTAAACTAACTCAAGTGGTTTTACACCAAATTTGTCAGTTTGTTGGGAGCAAATCCCCCGGTCCCGCCATATCCGCACCATCACCATCTGCTCCGGGACGGGGGTAGGGCTGTCTGTTTCCATGGCAATGCTGTACCCCTCCTCCCAAGAAGCACGGGAGAGGGGGACTTTGTTTTTGCAGGTCCCACGTGCAGCCTTGCTTCCAAACTGTAAACTGAGTACACTACAGAGGGCCGCCGTAAACCACGCATATTACATACAGAACATTCCTTTTCCACTAAGCGGAGCAAGGAGGCTATATGGGGAATATAAAGAGGGGAAATCACTGTGAGATTAAGGACGCAGCGAAACTCCACTGAGAATGTCACCCCCTCCCCCATTTTACAACAAGGTGACCGTGAAAATTAAGCCTGGGGGTGGCATCCCAACCCCCGACACGCTCTCCACAAAAGTGGCGTGCGAAAAAGTAAGGAAGGAGGCAGTAAACCATACTAGCACACTTAAAACAGATGCATATATAACTTAACTCAAACAGAACAATATGGAAAGATGTTTGAACATTTACTGTACTTCCAGGTCTTACTAGTTGGGCTTTTTCACCACTTTATGACATTTCTGCATAATTGTAGGGCAACTTTGGCATTGTAGTAGGAGAACTACTTTACATCTTCAATTCTTTTAGGAAAGGTGCAACATCAATATTTTGTTTTTGTTTTAGGGAAGTGCAAATTCAATAGTTTGTCTTCTTTTTAGGGAAGTGAAAAATCTAGTTTTTCTTAATAAATTAGGGAAGGTGCACCATCAATAGTTTTTTCTACTTATGATGCACGAAAGTGCATCATAAGTAGTTTGTCTTCGTTTTAGGAGAGTGCCAAATCAAAAGTGTGTCTACATTTCTCGACAAAAGCATCTTAATGAGGGTTGTTTTGTATCTCCACAAAGTGATAGCATTCATGGTTTGGTTTGTGTTCACCAACACCCAGGCTAACTAGCCTTGTGCATGAACTGATGAAGCCTGGTCAGGTAAGAGGCAACACGTCTTCTAAGACAACCAGAACAGTCGATCGATTCAATGCCCTGAGAATTAAATGACCTGGATGAATGACAACATTCACAGGCTTTTTGTCTTCATTTAAGAACGTGCAACATCATTCATTTGTCTTCTCGTTAGGAAAGTGCTCCATCAATAGTTAGTTTTCTTTTTAGGAAAGTGCAATACCAATAGTTTAGCTTTTCCTGAGGAGAGTTTAACATCAGTTCTTTTCAGGAAAGTGCAACATCACTATTGCTTGGAAACCCTTTGGGCACCAATTTAGGAACCGCCTTGCATTGTGGGGTGTGGCAGCCATGTTAATACCAGCAGACTACCCATGAGTGAACATTAAAAAAGGCTTTGTAGTGAAAGACATCAAGTTTAAATATAAGGTGCATGGCGCTAAACCTAGTAGCATGTACCTCATTAGAACAAACTTATTTTGTACATCTAGCACTATTGAACCATGTATAATGTCCCATGTGCATTGATTAAGCAATGCAACATGACGACACCATCCCAAGCCCTGTAGTTTGCTATGTCTGTCAAATGTTTCACAAGTCACATTTTCAGTTACTGTATGTCAGCATGCCACAGGGTTCTAAACCTGTTTCCTGACACGGTGTGGTTAGAAATGAAATTCATAACAATTACATTCCGACAACCGGTGTGATAGTCCTTTAAGGGTACTTACGTAGGACAGACTCACACTTGTTTTCAAAACAACAAACAAAAAATATAGCAGTAATTTCCCAGAAAAAAATGAAAGCCTGCCAAATAAAACAAATTGATGTATACAATAACAAAACAAATTAACAAAGCATAACACTGAAACACATTTTTCCTTTCAATACAATGCAACTTCATTAGTTTGTTTTCTTTTTTGGAAAGTGTGACATCAATAGTTTGTCTTTTTTCATAAAGTAAAGCATCAATATTTTGTTTTCTACCTAAGAAGTGCAACGTGGATTTGTTTTTGTTTTAGGAAAGTGCAAAATCAGTAGTTTGTCATCTCTTGAGGAAAGTGGAACATCAATATTTTGTCTTCTCCTTTAGGGAAGTGTAACATCAGTAGTCTGTCTCTCTGAATTGACTCTGAATACTGTAAGCACAATACTCAAATCTCAACAGGTTGACAGGTGGAATGAAAGAGTAATGCTACATGAGATTTTGGATCAGAAGAGGCCAAGAATTTGCTGGCAGGGAACTCCATTTCCCTGTTGCACTAGTAATTAAACAGGAACGTTTACCGTACGTAATGCAATTGCATTTTGCTCAGCCAAAACAAAACCTGACAGGTGGAAGCGGATTTAAAGTGTTTAAAGACAAAGGGACGCATTTACTATCTGTATGTGGGTCAGTCGAGTAGATAGTCGAAAACAATAGAAATTCATTGATTTCTGTTCCGTCACTTGTGCAGAGTCATCTTGGCTGGACACTGGTTTAACTTTGCTTTAATGCCATTTATTAAAATCTCAGAGGACGCCCTTGTGGGGTTTTTTTTTTCTCCATGGGCTGTGTTGGCAGAGAAACAGTCTCAGGAATTCAAGTTAAAACATCGAGAGCGTGAGGCGATAACGCAAAAGAATGTTGTTGAGGAGTTTACTTCCTGACAACAGCCGCCTTGTGGAAGGAACATTTTTCCTTTTCCATAATAGATGATACACATTAATTCAGTTGTGTGCTCGACCCGTTCATCAAAAAGTGCTGTTTAGCAAGAAGGCAACTATGATAAGAGGATGATTCATGGAGGTTCAGGTCCCGAGGCAAAGAACTTATCAAACAAAGCACCTTTCACCTCTTGCGCCATGTTGTGGCATTTGGAGAGCTGTCATGGTGTCAGAGGAACTAGAAAGGAGGCAAAGATGTTCGATCCAGAGGAAAAGCACCGGGGGACAAGGACTGTTAGACTATCGGTAAAAAAATCAAATTGGAAATACAATTTGAAGAGTTTTCATCATCATCATCAGAGTTTTTTTCTCTCTCCAACTTTCTAACAGAGTATGAGGCCTGTAATTTGCCCAAAATTGCTGTTTCAAACAAAAATGGCTGACGTCCTGTTCAATTTCAGGCATGGGTCCTTGAGACTTTCTCATGTCTCCTGTTGATATCCTATCCTATCCTGATGATAGACTCGTTCACCCAAATTCAGTTTGATCTGTGAAATTGGTGTTGGAGCTGTTTTTTTCTTTAGATTTGTTTTTTTAACTTTGAAAAGAGGTACAAGGCATAGATTGAATCTGACCTGGCTGCGTTTCATACCAAAATGGCAGTCTTCCCGTTCAATTTTAGGCATGGGTGTTCCAGACTTTTTCATGCAGCCTGTTATGATAGAAATGTCCACCAAATACCCTGTCGATCTGTGAAAGTGTTGTCCTGGGCTAATTCTTTCAAGCTTCTGATTGGCACTAATTTGTCAAAACTCCCGAGTAGTAAAAGCCCTGGTATTCAACCTACATGCAGTACAGTATATTCTTTTGGAGAAAACTGAGATTACTTTACATGAAACATCAAAAACACAAGGGCAACATCTCGGTTCTTACAAGTTTGTTGTCAAGGGCCCCTCAGTGTAAAGAGGGAATAAAACAGCCTTGGGGTAACAGATGCTATATATTGCCAGTACAGAGGAGTCCTTCACATACATGGACAAGCCAACTCTTTGATGTCGGCCAAGCAAAACACGCAATCGACATCGTTTTATATCTCTGCTTCTAAATAAAGAATCCCAAATAAAAAATAAAAATAAAAAAACAAGCAAGCACTTCTTGAATCTGTGACAAGCGCTTTTAACTAAGAAGCCGCAAGGCTGGAAGCCCTGTTGAGCCTCCAGATGACCTGTCTCTAGATTCTTTTCTTCTGTACTCTGGATTACATCGGATGAATAAAAGCTTGCCCTGCAGTTGACAATAGAGCCACACTGCTCCCCCAAACAAGGGGGAAGGGCATCACATTCCTCCGCTGACCCCTGCTTTGCAGCAGCTATTAAACAATAACTGCAGCTTTTTATGCACCCAAAGATAGCCTTGTGAATATTGTGAAAGAGCATCTAAGAGTTGCTAATTTTACCTATTTCTTTATTCAAAATACATTGTCTCCTTTATTTTTTCTTATTGGCAACCAGGGATGAAACAATTTACGCTTCAGTATAACCATTTCAAATTGGAATTATCATTACTACAGTGTTTAGTGTCATTTGTACTCCCTTTAAGGGCGTGCTAGAAAGACTGAGTGCTAACTATGCACCTTTACGACACGTAAACAATTTTTTAAAAGGTTGATCCATAAGACTACCACAAAGTCTGTATTTACTCATTCCTGCAGATGAGAGAAAAGTGAGAATAATCCCTGAAGTGAAGGTATCCCTGAGCTCAGTCTGGAACGGCAAACAATGACAACTAACGCCTAGATAAAGTACTTGTGTTGACAAGAAGTCCTTGAATATAGCCAATTATCAAGAGTCCTGGCTAATTGGTTAATGAACATATAACATCATTTATCTCATTCACTAATTCATTCATTCATTCATTTTCCGCACCGTTTATCCTCAGTAGGGTTGCGGGCGTGCTGGAGCCTATCCCAGCTATCTTCAGGCAAGAGGTGGGGTACACCCTGAATTGGTCGCCAGCCAATCGCAGGGCACAGAGAAACAAACAACTATTCACACTCACATTCATACCTATGGGCAATTTAGAGTCTTCAATTCATCTACCATGCATGTTTTTGGGATGTGGGAGAAAAGCGGAGTGCCCGGAGAAAACCCACGCAGGCGCGGGGAGAAAATGCAAACTCCAGACAGGCGATCCGGAATTTGAACCTGGGTCCTCTGAACTGTGAGGCAGATGTGCTAACCAGTCGACCGCCGTGCCGCCCTCATTCACTAAATGGTTAATTAATTTATTGTAAACAATTCAATTTAAAAAAATCATACAATAAAAAGTTTTTCATATACATTTACCTTTTTTTGTTAAATAATTGGTTAATTACTTGTTATAAAATTAGAATATAATGAAACATTATACTTCTTTAATTAAAATAATTGGTTAATTAATTGTAATTATTTTAAAAACAAATGATACAAATAAAATGTGAATTATGTATTGATTCCCTTTATTTAACCTTCATTTATCCAGGAAATGAAAACAGATTCTCATTTCACTGCTGAAACAAAGCGAAATAAAAGCAAAGACAAATATGTCAACAAAAAAACTGTACCATGTGCATCACATCATAGAACATTACAACGTTTAAACAGGCTACAACAGGTGCGGTGACCATGTACAGTATCCCTCACTAACTTTTTTTAAACGATGATATCGGAATGAAAGAGGTGAGAGGTGTGTGATAATACCATTAATTCTGATCTTTGTACTGGTTCATCTCTATTCTCAACAAGTTGGTTTTAGCTTCAGGAAAATGAAGAATCCTGGAGATGAGTCACTTTTTAAGGGCCCTCTGAAGCCAACCAATAACCTTATTTGTATTCTTCCAAGTCTCTGGAGAAAGTGCAGAGTCATCCCCAGGGAAAAAGTGCCGTGTTTAAAGGGAAGCTCACTTTTTGATGGAGTGCAGTTTAAGGCTGTACATTAGGCTATTGTGCAAGGGGGGAGGGGGAGGTGCCACTTTTATAGTCCTCATAGTGCTGAGCTCAGCCATCCGCTGAACTTGTGATTCACGGTCTTGGCCACCTAACGTCGTAATGTGGGGCATAAATCTTGCCGTGGAAATGCTGCAAACTCCCTGTCGTGTTCTACAAATTAATTTGTGACGGGTTATGCCCGATTCAGAATGGCAATTACGATGCAGGGCACGGGAAAGGGATGGAAAGCACAGGTATTTGCACTGTGAGTCTTTACGGTTCCATTCCATAGGTAAAAGTGTAGAGGAAAAAAAACATGGAGAAGACAACAACCCAGTAAAAAGTCGTTTTGGAATTTTTGGCACACGTGCAAGAACAAAAACAGTCCCTTCCAAAACAACCCTTAAAATGATCATGAAATGTTGACGCCATGTTCCTCTCTAGCGTACCTGCTTCCCATTGGGGCTCGTTTGGGCGAATTCCCTAGTAGGAGTTTGTCAAACCCTGGATTTTACCCAATATGGCTGCTTCAATCAAACATGGCTGACTTCCTACTCAATTTCCGGCTTAGGTGGTACTTCATGTAAAGGTAGAGACACACCAAGCTGACCTTCAAATGCACAATGTGTCCCGCACCGTCAACATGAGTCAGCTGTCGTCGCCGGGTCCTCAGTGAGAACCGATTCCTCAGATTGACTGTTCGCTAGCAAATCAGTGCACGTGACAAGAAACGTAAGGGACGAAAGCAGTGAAGCTAAGAAGGCAACCGAGGAAGGCACACACAGGTTTTGCTCATTTTCCACCTTATTTACATTTCATCACACGCATAGATACCGGCTGGCGCTCTGCGATTGTGCATCAGTCAAAACTTCAGTCCTTGGAATCCTTAAAAGACGGTGCCGTCCGCTAGATCGTCTGGCCGGGCGGGCTCTTTTAGCCTCGAGGTTAGCGCACTCGACTGTCAACTGGTAAGACGGTGGCGGCGCAGGTGTAGCTGGCGAGCGTAAGATTGCCACCGTTAAAATGGCGCCGTGACCTGGATTGGGAGTGACTTTTTTGGGGCCTGAGTGTACCGGATGCCAGCTCATGTGTGTGCAGTTGTACGTTAGGCAAACCTCACTCCTCGGAATCCTTTAAAGACAATGCCAGGTGTTTAGTCTAGCAGTTAGTGCGTTCGGCTCTTAACGGTGCCGTTATGTGTTTGAAGCCCGGGGTGGCTGTAGCGCGTTAGGACAGCACTGTTGCAACGGTGCCGACCCGTATTGGGAGTGAAGTTCATGGGGGGTGAGTAGAACAGAGGCAAGACATAGGCCAAAAATCGTCATGTGCATCGGAAATAAAGAAGATTCTTTGTTATTGTGTTAATTGAAATTGTATGCATCAAAAGTACTTGTGGTCTCGATACTCAGTTGAGTACTGAAGTCTATGATGAGTACTCAAGGGTGAATACTAGTACTGGTATCGGTTTGAAGAAGAAAAAAAAAAGTGGTATTGAAAATCCCTAAAAGAAAGTGAAGACCTATTCATAAGCACGAGTCAAAAAAAAAACTAAAAAAAGGTAAAAGTTTCAAAGTCGGTTTACTTCTGAAATGATGCCAATAGACACCAAATTTTGGAAAACAAAACAAAACATGTTTCTCCTCACCGACTTTTGCACAGTAGCAATATAAAAAAATAAAAATACGAAGCCCCAGACAAGACATTGAAAAAAATAAAAATAAATAAAAAATAAAAAAATGGTGTGCAAGAAATCCTAACACGTGCTCACAAATGAGTTTTTCAGCCCATGTTATGTCTCGGCTCCGTAGACAACATATTGCGTTGAAAAGATTGACGACAGGGAGGGCTTTTTCGCTCATTCGCCAGTGGGTTATTCGGGGGGAAGTCACGGAAAGAGGAGGTTAGCGTTGCGTTGTATCGGGAGAAAGTAAGGCACCAGACGAGGGGGTGGGGTACGGGAGGAGGAGCAGAAAAGGAGGGGGGACACCCACACCCACACTGGCTCCACTCTTTGTCTGAAGCCCGCCGGGTACAACGCACACAAAACCACACGACGCCGGAGAAGGATACCAGCTCCTCCACACCGAGCAGAGAAGACAACGAATGGCTTGAGCGTGGACTCCTGTGTGTCTGGGCGGCTTTTTTTTTTTGGAGTGGCTGACAATTTTTCTTAAAAAAAATAAAAATAAAAAAAAAAGATAAAAGGAAGAAACTCAGACCAGCGAAGCAGCATTGGAATCACAAGGTAATTGTTTTACTACTTGGCGAACACAAAAGCAGCATCTCCGCGTTGTTAGCAGCAGTGTTAACGCGAACCTTTCAGCCGGGTATGAAATCATGTTTAAAAAGCGACTTTTAATGTCCGTACGAGAACTCTTTTATCCCCCCCCTTTCATCTCGCTAACATGTAATTAGCGTGGTCGAGGCTACGCGTGGCATCTGGCAGTCTACCTACACTGAAGCTTCAACCGCAATTTTGTGCGTTCTTTTAAAAACTCGTATGAACCGAGGCTTGTTTTAATATCAAACATATTTTCCACGTTAGTCGATGAAAACAAATTGGCCGTTCCGAGTTTGTGGCGTAAAACGTGATTGAAAAGGTGCAACCTTTTTTTTCCTCCCCCCCCCCACCCATCCATCCATCCATCCTCTGAACGTCAAATTCTATATTGTCTTAGTTTATTTGACGAAATTTTCGTCTATAAATTGATTTTGTGGAATTCTCGAGTGGGGGAAAGCGCGTGGAGCATCCAGCTGGACCACGAGGAACATTCTGGACTTCTCACGGAGAGGGAAAATCGCGTTTTTCCCCCGCATTCCATTTTTGTTAATGCGCGCAGGCTACGTGATTCTTATTGTGTTTAAACCTACAGTAAAGAACATCGAGTGGCGTATTTTGGACCATTTGTTTGGCTTGCAGGGCCCCACTGAGCCTCTCAGCCAGTGGAGGATTTTTTAACCGACATCCCAGATGTGGTAACCACATCAGCCTCCCCCCCCTTTTCCTGTTTGGTTCTAGGTGGCTTAGTCAAGGCTGTGAAATCTACTGGGTCGTCATGTTCAAGTCATCATGAAATCTTTAGTCATCCACACATGGAAGTCTTTTTTTTTTTTCTTTTCTTTTTCTTCTACTTGGACTCAGAGTCTCGGAGGTACTTTTGTAGGTTGGGAGTGCCAGAACATTGAAAGTTTTACGAAGTAGAGGGTCGCCGGTCCTAGAAATGATGCCGACTCAGCTATAGCATGCATCTTATGCTGACAGTGGCAATAAAAAGATTCAGATTCTAGAAGAAAAAAACAGTACTGCTCAGACCATACTGTGGTACCTTGACATAAGAGTTTAATCTGGTTAGTGACAAGCTTGTAACTCAAAACACTGATCTCAAATCCTCTTTCCCCATTCAAATGAATGGAAGTGCCACATTACTCTGTTCCAACTCCCCAAAAAGCACTCCCACAAATTGTTCAAACATGTTTTTTTAAGAAACATTGATTTTGATTGTATTATACTTGATAAAAACATGCACTTGTAGCATAAGTGAAACGCAAAGAATTGCAACAGCAATCATTATTGCATCATTGTTTCATGCTTCAATTCAATGGACACATAGTGCTGCTCGTTCTGGTGTATGCATCTTGGCCACCAGGAGGCAGTATCATCCATAATACATACACAAAGAAGACTGTCATGCCTATGATTGGCAGGCTGTAATATTAGTCTTTTTTTCCGCAGACCATAAAGAATATATTGCTGGTGTCGGGCCAAAACCTATGTCCATATTTAGTCCCTTTAATATTTCTTTCACCAATCTACACTACTGGAATTGACTAAGTGTTGAAAATGGCTTGCTCTCTGTGACGATGCAATGTTAATATTCTTGGTTTCCTGAAAAGTGGTCGTTTTGGTGATATGCCTGCCGATTGTTGCATGCTCTGTCATCACGTGTTGCTGCACCAATTGTATTCAAATATCAGTTTCTAAAAAAGCTACAGCAATATCGATGCTAGTTTTGTTGTCTGGCATTTCCACTTTTTTCTTAGCATTAGGCTAGCTGGCTTTCGCTAGTCGTGGTTCAGTTAAATACATCACTAAACACACGTTACCTGTACTTTCACACTTTGTTGTAAAGTTCACCGTCGCCTGTATATCACACGTTTGCTTGCAAGAAAAAGCAAAAAAACTGCCAGATGACGGCTCTTGCTCAAACTTGTAAGTTGGGTAAGAGTACCGCTAGCGGTACGCGGTGTTCCCCAGATGGTACTTAACTTTATGTTAAATGTTCAAACTGCATAGTATAATCCAGTCTCTTAAACTTTCCAGTACAGTTCCGTTGTATTTAACTTTTCAGTACAATAGATGTGATATTCAAACTTTTGGTACATTGTTTTGACGCATTTATTTAGGTACACTTTTTACTTAACTTTTGTGCAATACATTGAATCATTTAAGTTCAGTTTTTATTTTTCAATATTCAAACACGGTGTTAATGTTCAAACTATGTACAATGTTATAGTACTTTTAGGAACTCTGCCATGGTTTTGAGGAACACGTGTGTGCTACGTAAAAACAATTTATTTTCATGGTGGTCATTATAGTCGCACTTTGCTTGCCAAGTATTTTTTTTGAGGTGGCACTAAGGTTTGACATACACTTAACTACATTATCTGTGGTTGGAATGCAGCGTCAATGTGTGACTTTTTTTTTTTAATCCAAAACACAAAGAAAAAACTTTTTCATTAAAAGCAACTAAAAACATTAAATTTATTGGACAGCAATAGACAACCGCAAGTCACACTACTCTATTGAAAGAAACCATCGCTCTATCCTGATATCTCAGCTTGGATCTTTGCCGCGTGTTAACAATAAAGAACCACACCTGTGTCACGGGGTTGTTTTGAAACCGATATTGAAGACCTCGACTTTGGCTTCCTCACCATTTTAGCTTGTAGGGCGCTATCTTTTCTGAGGAAAGATTTGGTCTCTTCTCAAACCAGTTGTTGACCAGTAAAAAATGTTAAGTCAGAACCTGATTGAACAAGGTTTGAAAACCTGGTGTCCAAATCAAAATGCTGTCTGCTGGTTCATGTACGGTAGTGTGGAAAAAGTGTTTGCCCCCCTTCCTGATTTCTTATTTTTTTCACATTTGTCACACCTAAATGTTTCCCATCATCAAACAAATGTAAATATTAGTCCGAGACAACACAAGTAAACACAATGTCGTTTTTAAACTGCTTTTATGAAGGGAGAAATAAAATCCAAGCCTACGTGACCCTGTGTGGAAAAAGTTATTGCCCTCTAAATAACTGGTTGGGCCACCCTTAGGAGCAACCACTGCAATCAAGCATTTGAGATAAATTACAATGAGTCTCTTACAGCGCTGTGGAGGAATTTTGGCCCACTCATCTTTGCAGAATTGTTGTAATTCAGCCACAGTGGAGGGTTTTTAAGGATGAATCGCCTTTTTAACTCAATCAGTGCCAGCTCTCCCAGTTAACATGGATATTTGACTTCTAAAGCAGTCAGTGGCACTGAATGTGTTAATGCCACAACATCTCAATAGGATTCAGGTCAGAACTTTGACAAGGCCACTCCAAATTCTTTTTGTTTTTCATCAGCCATTTAGAGGTGGGCTTGCTGGTGTGTTTCGGATAATTGTCCTGCCGCAGAACCAAAGTTCATTTCAGCTTGAGGTCATGAACAGGTGGCCGGACATTCTCCTTCAGGATTTTTTGATAGACAGCAGTATTCATGGTTCCATTTTATCACAGCAAGTCTTCCAGGTCCTGAAGCAGCAAAAAAGTTACTGTTGGTATGATGTTCTTTTTCTGAAATACGGTGTTACTTTTACGCCAGATGTAATGGGACATACACCTTCCAAAAAGTAAAATTTTTGTCTCGTCAGATCAGAGTATTTTCCCAAAAGTCTTGGGCATCTTTAAGATGTCTTCTGGCAAAATTGAGATGAACCTTAATGTTCTTTTTGCTCAGCAGTGGTTTTTGTCTTTGAATAAATAAATCTATAGCAGATATACAGCAGTTAAATCGATATGGTTCGACCTTCTGCTTTTTGCATCCAGCGCCTTCCGGTCTTCGTATCTTGCCAGCGCTGTGACGTAAGACTAGCCAAACATCCTGTTCATGCGGCGTTGTGCTATTGTTCCATGCTGTTGTTCTCGTCCTTGTATATTTGTTGTCGTATGATTTAACGATGTCACAATGGTTTATTGTGTGGCATTTGGTTGTACAAATGGTTCAGGCAGTGGCAAGAGTTTTTTTTTTTTTTGTCTTTCCAAGTGGAAAAGGAATACGTGACCAGTGGATAGAGAAGGCAATCGACAGGGGAAGAAACGTGGTCAGCTATGGGTGCATTGCAAGCATTCCAAACTCTGCTGATCACTTCGAACCAGCGTGTTTTGAGAAAGACTTAGCAGAAAGCATTGGATACAGGGGTTGAGGCTGAAACCAGCTGCGGTGCCAACTATTTTTCGAGACCTCAACCGCTAGGAAAAGAACAAAATCTCGCAGCCACCACGGTGCAGACGAGGTGAAGATTTCCTTGTATATACCTACGACTCTATTATGGTTACTATGCACTGGGCAGTATAAAAAAAGATCCACGCAGTACTTTTCAGTACTGTCTTAACTTTTGCCTATATGACAAGCCAAAAGACACGTCAAAGACTTTCTGTGCGGCATGTTATAAAGCTACTCGAGTGAGGGGCACACAATGTATAGGAATACTGCATACTATGTAAAAGCTTGTGCCGTGTCACTGAAACATGTTAATATATAATACATATAGTCGTGCTCAAAAATATTGGCACCATTGGGGTGCCATTATTTCAAGCCATGACTATAAAAAGACATGCTTTTGACATACCATCGCATCAAGCCAGTGGCCACTGTCTTTTTCTGTTGTCCACCTACTACTTGGCTGCTCGTTGTTGTCAGTGTTCCGACCTCCTGATCGGCTCAAACATGTATGGTTTGACGATGCAAAGTTCAGTTGGGTGCTCCTGTACGTTGAAGTCCTCCTCATATTCCAACATGTTGCTCGCCATTGCGTGTCTTGTGTAGCGCGCTGTGTTTGTCAATTGCAACGTCACTTCTGGTAGCCCTTGTGGTGTATAGAGTAACCCCACACCCTGGTGTCTTGAGCTTCGGGTATGTTTGGGGAGGGCTCAATATGCATCATTAAAAACCTATTTTTTTAGCTAAACTATGGTTAAAAACTTTCTGGAAGTTACGTGCATGTATTACGCAACATAAACAATGCAAATATGAATTTTAGCTGACCCCATAACATGTTTGTCATCTGACCTTTAACTGGGGCAAGTGAGACCTGCAGTTTTTTTTGGATGTTGTTGCTGTGACCTCTTGGATGAGTTGTCGCTGCGCTCTTGGGGTAATTTTGATTGGCCGGCCACTCCTGGGAAGGTTTACCGCTGTTCTATGTTTTTGCCATTTGTGGATAATGGCTCTCACTGTGGTTCATTGGAGTCCCAAAGCTTTAGAAATGGCTTTCTAACCTCTTCCAAACTGATAGAGCTCACTTAAGTTTTAGCTCAATGTTAAGCTTTTTTGGTCATCGGCTCTTACGTTGGTTTGAAGACTAAAATAAACGCCAAAAGCCATTGCAAAAGTGCAACCAACAGTTTACCTTGTTAGGTGTCTCATTGTTTTCATAGATGTATTTTATTGTTTCACTCACCCAATTGACTAACAGTTGACTTCACTGAAGCTCCGCGCGGTGTACGCTGAGGCTTTGAGCGTGTCAGATGCTACACACCGTGAAAGCCTCATTTGCACAATATAATCTTATTCCAAGTGTTGCGGTGAGACGAGTGGTCATTAATTTTAACAAAGTTAAGACACACTTTTGTTCGCCGCCGTTGGGCACAAGCACGTCTTCGTGCTCATTCTTCGTTGGTTTTCGCCACTTCTTATTCGGGGCCGGAGGGCTAGGCATCGAAACTGGGAATCAATTTTTTTTTTAAGTTGAACGATTCCGGGAGAACAGGAACGTTAGTCCCGGTTCCTCTCGATGCCCAACCCTCGTGTGGATAGAGAAATTTAACTCTGGTATGATAAACAATTGTGAGTCATGTTTTAATGGGGCGGGTCACTTTTTCACATAGGGCCATGTAGGTTTGGATTTCATCCTGAATAATAAAACCTTCATTTAAAAACTGCATTTTGTGTTTACTGTGGGGGCAAACACTTTCACACAATTGTGCATTTGTCCTTGTGTAACACTCTTTTTACAAGTTCACATTTTGGGAAAAGCTTCTAAAAGTGACCGCAAGCTTCAGGGTCCCCTCTGAAACCGCAAATGCTTGTTCGGCAGTTGTCCGTGGCTCTGCGACTGTGCGTGTGCTCGTCTAGCAAAATGGAAACATGTGCAGTTCCTTCCAAGCCTTTATTTATCGAGGAATGCGTTCTCACTTGACTTGCGTAAAGTGTCTCAGTCATACCTGGGGAGCGGTCCAATACAAACAGTTAAGACAGAAGATGATTTATTGTTGCTGAAGTCATTTAGTTGCTTTCTCCTCTCAAGTTTGTTAATCAATCATGCTTTGATCAGTTCGGCAATCTGTGTCAGCACTAAAGAAGCTATCAATGTTGTTATTGTGGAAATTGTACCTATTTTCCCATGGCCATGTAGGAGAACCAAGGTACTCTGTAAAACCGGTTCACTTGACTTACAGTAACGTTGGCACTGACATTTTTATTATTGCACAAAAGTTGGCCAGTAAAAGATGTGCATGAAGTCACAACCTGTTTTTTGACTACACAAGAAATACTTCCTGATGGGTTATCTCATTTGTCATTTTATGTGCCATTCTTTTGCCAACCTAAAATGTCAGGAAAAGTTTCTAAAAATTCTGTCTGCTTGTTTGATGCACGGGACAATGGTGTTCATACATGACTAAATGTACCATACTAGAGTAATGCCTCGTATTTCACTAAAATTACCCTCCACACTATTTCAATATTCTATACACTAATGCATTTTTAAATATGCACTGTAATTCTGTCTGAATACTTAATGGTAAAGATGTGAGATGTGATGAAGACAACAATAATGAATGTGCTATGCAATACAACAAAGATGTAGACAGTAATTTGTTGCGTAGTGGAACTCAACTTGAGCCAATAGGAGCTGGAAGCCAAGTGCTGGTTTTGGCGTTCTTTGTAGCATGCAGAAGGATTCACAGACCTAATTGAACTCAAGTCCATGTTCAATAAGACCATCTCAGATTCAAAGTGGAGCCATTTACTCTCAGAGACACTAAACATGGTAGGAATAATTGACATTTTAAAATGATTTGAATGATTTCATATTATTATATTGATATTATACTGTAATTTCTTGTGTATAATATGCACCCCCAAAATTGCCCTTCCTTGTAGCTGCCTTCTTTCCATGTTAAAAAGAAATGATTATCTGTATGTAATTGGGGTTTTCAAATCTCATTGCTACCTTTTTCTTTTCCTTCATGATCTCCAAGGCTTTGAGGCGAAGTTCTACAGTGCTGATTGCGCAGCCGCTTGCCCTCCATTCTGCTATTATGTCCAGCAGCTTCTTCTCCCATCTGTAGAAACTGGGCCACTTCCCCACATTTCTGAAGCTCTTCCATGTGGATTTTCTTGTAGGAGCGTCTCCTTGGATTTCGTCGATAATGTCACATCAGCTAAATGCCAGGTGGCTTCACTGTTCCCCACTGATTTGGCAACAGTGATCACTTTCTTCTTAAAAGCAGCAGAGTAACTAGATTTTTTTGCTCAACATTTTTTTTTTACCATAGGTATGAGGACTATTACATTCACGGGTGAGGGTTTCTGCCGTCTAGTAAACGAAGATGCTAAATCTGATGCTGTCAAACAGGTGCGGTACCAACAAATAGATAACATTTTAACTCGAGTCTCTCCCTGAATTGTTTGTTGAAAACTATTGTGATGTATGACCATCACTAGCAAATCTATGAAAAACAGGAGTGATTATGATACATTTGAAGGCATTCTGAATGAGCTATAGACATGCCCATGCAGTTAGACACTGCCGTGACATAGGGCCTCGTTCCCACTGGTCACATAAATTTCAGCATGTCTGCTTCATTTAGTCGAATTGGATTCGAGGAGACGGGCCAAAACCTTTAGCCATGTCTTCACCGGTTTGGTGGTTGAATTTATTTCCTTTTATGTCTGTTTAGTACAAAGTCTCTTGCTGGTTGATTTATGATTTGTTCCGCATTTCACCCCAAAAAAACATTATTTTTTTTTCACCAAAAACTGTATCACGATAAACTATCTGTATTTTTATACTTCCTGAAATCATGAAAAATAAGGCCCATCCTCTGGCTGCAAGACGGTGGTTGGTCCACTGGAGACGAGGCCTTCACCTGTCAATCAAATATAGGTTGACGTTCACTGTCGTCAATGGGGGTTATGTCATGCACTTCCGGTTTTAAGGACTGATTCCGCCCCGTCTCTTACAGTCTGTTGATCTCTACGACAAATGACTGTATTATTTACAATTCACTCAAAGCACGGAAAATTCGCCGCACGAGTTGAGTCGTATCATTAAAGCATATTTATCCACGTTACTACCCGAGTTCAATATCGACTGATGGTCTAATACATAGCTGGCATAGCTATTAATGTTACCTCACTAGACATTCTGAACTCGTATCCCATATTTAAGAGAGGGTTTTGCGCTTTGTGGAAGGTTTACAAATATAATACAGAGGAACGTAAAATAAAATGAAAACTGATCATTTGGGGGAAGCCAGCAACCGCAAGAGAGTCACTGTTTTATTTAACTCGCCCTAAGAGCGTAGCAATCATATCTGTCCTCCTGTGTAACACTGTGTTAACAACTGGGACGGTGTGTACCAGAGGTGGGACCAAGTCATTGCTTTGCAAGTCTCAAGTCTTTACCCTCAAGTCACAAGACAGGCAAGTCCTACACTTTGAGTTTTAAGTCCTTTTGAGTCATTTTACCAACAAAATAAAAACATATTTTAATATAAACCATTTATATTTAATTGTTTACATTGTATACTGCATTTATAGATTTTAAAATCCATATTTATTTAAAACAAAACTAACTAAAGTGCTTTGAACCCTTAAGGAAAGTAGGTGGGGCTGATCAAAGTTTTTGCACCTTCAAAGCCAATCGTGTGGGGGTGGGGGCTTGGATTATTGCCCCTTCAAAACCGATCATTGCATTTTCAGTTATTCTATGAAAATGCTATGCTATGACCTACTTGTTCATACTGTATTTCTGAAGTGACATGAAACAGACCTGTCACAAATAAGAATTTGCAGCCAGTAGTCCTGCAATTAGTAATCGAATATTCTACTGACAATTATCAAGTATATCCATCCATCCATTTTCTGAGCCGCTTCTCCTCACTAGGGTCGCGGGCGTGCTGGAGCCTATCCCAGCTATCATCGGGCAGGAGGCGGGGTACACCCTGAACTGGTTGCCAGCCAATCGCAGGGCACATAGAAACTAACAACCATTCGCACTCACAGTCATGCCTACGGGCAATTTAGAGTCTCCAATTAATGCATGTTTTTGGGATGTGGGAGGAAACCGGAGTGCCCGGAGAAAACCCACGCAGGCACGGGGAGAACATGCAAACTCCACACAGGCGGGGACGGGGATTGAACCCCGCACCTCAGAACTGTGAGGCTGACGCTCTAACCAGTCGGCCACCGTGCCGCCCAATTATCAAGTATAAGGATATAATTTATTTTTTCTTGGTTAAAGACCAATTATGAATATACTGAGACAAAATGAGACATTTCACTTAATGAACAATCAATTGGTGTCCTCTATTAGTCAACAGTATTTTTCTTAAATTCACATTATGCATATAGCAGGAAACTGCATTTTCTTGTCAACAAACAATTTCAGTGAGGCATTTTCAAACCAATATAAGATTGCAGTTAAGTTGCCATTCATTAAAAAAGAAAAGAGGAACACAAGTTTGTCATCTTTTTACAAAGGTACACTTTTATCCAACTGTGTTATCTAAGGTGGAACACTTGGGGGGGCACCATGTAAAAAAGAATGTAGTTTCATGTCAAATAGATGTTAGCTGTGTGCTGATCGATTGGTAAATAACGGTGAACAAAAACAAGAAATGCACTACAAGACTGATTCTTTAACACTATACTGACTAAACCAGACTGTAATGTACAGGAAGCGTCTTGGTCAATTCCTCTACCAGTGTGCGTAACAGGGCGTAACTACACATTAGCAATCATTGCATGGGACACTTAAGACCTAATAATTAATCATTAAGACCTTCAGCATTAAGTTGTCCCTTATCATATTTTCTTGTAGTAAAACAGTAAGTTGCACACACAGCTATAGAGAGGGCAACAAAGTGTTGGGTTCTCAGTGCTTTGCCAAAATAGTCTTTTCAAGTCAATAAGTTCAAGTCCAAGTGAAGTCATGAGTCATTGATGTTCAAGTCCAAATCGAGTAGCAAGTATTTTAACATATTGTCAAGTTGAGTCTAAAGTTATCAAATTCATGACTTCAGTCTGACTCGAGCCCACACCTCTGGTACGTACACCCGGAAAAGCACGGAGATGCAGAGTTGAAAGGATTTATGTCATACATGACCTCATAGCGTGGCTTGACTCTTTGCCTAAATGGCTCCCAAGTCGGCATTGGATCATCCACTAGCTCCAAAATAGTATAGGCAATGTTTCACAATAGTTTCCGTTGGCATAATGTTTACACGATCGGAAAAGTTCTCGCCGCTCTTCATTTTGCCCAGCCTATGCTTCGCTCAGTAGTGCCGTGTGCTGTGCAGCTGCTGTTCACCCGTGCTAATACTATAGAAGACTCACACACACTATTTAGAGAATGCTTAAAACTGTACAGTTGATGTTCTGAGTAATATTTTTTTTCAATGATATGAATTGTCATTCGGACATAAGTTAATGATTCTTCAACAGGGATGTAACAATATTCACAATACCGCGATATCGTGAAATTAAAAGTGCCTCGATATCATTGTGGTATTGTTTCCATATAAAATAATGAGGCGTTGTGTTTAAAATGTAGTTTTGGGACGGTTATACGAAGACACACCGCTTAACCAGGCTGCTGTAGCCAGACTACAGCGCTCCACTACCTCATTAAGAGTATAAATGGGCCGGATTGGACGCATAACCCATGTGACCATGTGTGGGTACTGCACAAAAAATACACTGATTGGCTGACAGGGCCATGTGGCCAGCGTTGGGAGAGATTCAAAAGCAACTCTGTACCCAGAGTTACTACCAAGGCTATACAGCGTAGCCGCTATGCCTGTCTGAGCGTCACGTCGCAATCGATTGGGCGAGGGGCACCTTGTTGTTCGCGCCGGCCTCCATCCCAGCAAAAGCTGACCCATAGGCCGGCATCGGCTGATAGTGGACCTCCACTTCGCAAAGCCGCATGCCGGCCGGTGGAATATGTCCCAAAAATAGAATATTAAAATAGGTCCACTCCATACAAATACAGATGAAAAAATAAATCTGACATACTTCCCTCTCTTCAAATGAAATGTCCACATTTCAAATTAAAACACTACAGAGGTTGCTCAGAAAAATAAATCTGACAATATCACTAAGCGGAGGAAAAGAAACTTCTGCTGTATGATTTTTATGCCTTTAAGTGTGCTCCTGCATTTATGCACTTGAATTTTTGGACTCGAGCAAAGAAATCAGTTAGTAGACAGTATTCAATTTCTAATGAATAATATAAACGATAATATTAATAAAATAAACAAATGTGACAATACAGTAACTACTGTTAAATTATTGAACAGACAATTTCTAGATGGACAGTTTTGTTATTGTGCGCATACAGTATATTGCTGCAGCAGTAATACTGTTTTGGAGGTAGCGTATATAAATGTAAACATTGGATGGACGGAGATAGAAGTGCACGGTAATATATAATTTGAAGCTATCTTTTTCACCTAAACCTGCGGGAAAACTGACACACTCCTAAAACTTGAAGGACTCTGCAAGAAGCATTCGCCTCTTTGAACAAACCTATACCGTGAACCTTCCTGGAATAACGTGAGTCTTCTTGCAATAGTGTGAGCTTTCCCATGATATCGGAATAATTATCCTACCATGAGATTAATACCTTGATGAAACCGAACCGTGCGCTATAGTAGATATCGTTACATCCCTATTCTTTAACCATTTGAAGGTGTAGTGCACGGTTGTCAAACAAATTTTTGTTAAAGGCCACATTGTAGTTATGATTTCCCTCAGAGGGCCGTTATGACTGTAACCATATAAATGTTTAATTGCCTCATAATATTATTACATACACACAACAAGTTGAGGGATAACTAGTTTTTAAAGCAGAAGACAAGGATAGGTTTTTTCAACTACTGTTCAAGTATCTGTTAAAAGTGGTTTGGTAGCAAAAAAAAAAAAACATTTATTACTTATGGCAATTTCAAATTTTGGTATAGATTTTGGCAAGAATCATGGAAGTTAATACACATGATTTGCTTTCGCAGGCCACACAAAATGATCTGGCGGGCCGGATCTGGCCACTGGGGCTTGAGTTTGACACCTATGGTGTAGTGTCATTGAAATATAGTGTCATGTGGAAGTTAATCTTTGTTCTATATGTTTAAATAAATGCAAAGGATAAAAAATATAGATATTTCAGTGGCTGGTAAAAAAAATTTAGCTCAGCAATGTTTTTGTTTTTTTTCTTCCTTTCAGTGTAGTGAGTGCAATGACTTCTACATTGGAGAGACCAAGGAGCCTTTACACAAACACATGGCACATCATAGGACAGCAGCTTCTTTGGGTCCAGAATAAACAATTCATCTGCACCAAAAGCCACCTTAACAAACGAGCTAAATGGAGGATTTTTTTTTTTTTTTTTTTTTTTTTTTATTCTATCATGCTTGTATAATTCCTGTATCAAAACAGTATGACTAACCATAATAGCGTAATATCTCTAACTCGTCTTCAGTGTGGGCTGTTAAGGGTGGCTGTTGTACTGTAACACAACAACAATACCCCAGTGATGCGTCTTATCTGCTTGTCATTAGTGTAACATGCTTTACAGTAGAGGCAAATTACTAAGGGGATGAAGTTATGAGGTTGGTCACAGATGGTGTGAAACCCACAAGCCTCAGACAAATGTCATATTCCAAGTGTTGGGTAAGGAGTAATGAAAACGATGGCTTATGTAAGGTTAAAAAATGCAGGTGCGAAAAATGCTGTAATCAAAACACATACTGTGTGTGTGAATATTACGTACAAACATAAATGCTCTTAAAGCTGTAGACTTGCGTGAACGTATCGAAAGCATCTTTAAAATACATTGAAGGTGCAATTTGGGGATCTACAACTTTTTTTGTAATACAATAGCTCCCCCTTGTGGCTATGACATAACACTGGAGATGCGGTCAATTTGCTGGTTTGCTCTCATAGTACTTTTGATTGAGAGAAGACATTTTTTTTTTTTTCACGATACTGCATTGTTTATTGTAAAATATTTTGGAGAGGCCCAAGCTACAACTTGCTGACCCCCAGCGGTTTGTGAACTACAGTTTGCAAAATGTCTCCTGTTGTAATCAGTTTGGTAATTCGTCCTGCCATTAAATACCTCCCCCATTCATTGATTGTTCATTTTTTAGGCAAAAAGGAAAAACTAAACCATACTTCTTCTTTTCAGATCTGAGATCACCGCTGCTTGACAGGCAAGATGAGCTGGAGTTTCCTCACGCGTCTCTTGGATGAGATCTCCAATCACTCCACATTCGTGGGCAAGATCTGGCTGACGCTACTGATTGTGTTCCGCATTGTGCTGACAGCGGTTGGCGGCGAGTCAATCTACTACGACGAGCAGAGCAAATTTGTCTGCAACACGCAGCAGCCTGGGTGCGAGAATGTGTGCTACGACGCCTTTGCGCCGCTCTCGCACATCCGCTTCTGGGTCTTCCAGGTGATCATGATCACCACACCCACCGTCATGTACCTGGGCTTCGCCATGCACAAGATCGCCCGCATGGAGGACGTGGATTACAGGCCGCGGGCCCGCAAGCGCATGCCCATCGTGAGCCGCGGTGCCAACCGCGACTACGAGGAGGCCGAGGACAACGGCGAGGAGGACCCTATGATTCTGGAGGAGATAGAGCCGGAGAAGGACAAAGAAGTAGAGGAGAAGCCGAGTAAAAAACACGACGGGCGGCGCCGTATCAAGAGGGACGGCCTCATGAAGGTGTATGTCTTCCAGCTACTGTCGCGAGCCATCTTCGAGGTGTCGTTCCTGTTCGGGCAGTACGTGCTGTACGGCCTGGAGGTGTTGCCGTCCTACGTTTGCACCCGGTCCCCTTGTCCACACACGGTGGACTGTTATGTCTCACGTCCCACCGAGAAAACCATCTTCCTCCTAATAATGTATGCAGTCAGTGCTTTGTGCCTGCTATTCACTCTCCTGGAAATCCTTCATCTTGGCATCAGTGGCATCCGCGATTGCTTCTGCGGACCCCGGACACGCCCCCCAACTCCCCGACACTCGGCGCTGGCTAGCCAGAGATCCTCCATCTCCCGACAGCCTTCGGCGCCTCCGGGCTACCACACGGCCCTCAAGAAGGACCCCTCGGGGAAACTGGCCTTCCGGGATAACCTGGCTGACTCGGGCCGCGAGTCATTTGGTGACGAGGCTTCCTCGCGGGAGCTGGAGAGGCTGCGAAGGCACCTGAAGCTGGCCCAGCAGCATCTGGACATGGCCTACCACAACGAGGAGCTCAGCCCGTCTCGCAGCAGCAGCCCCGAGTCCAACGGAACTGCGGCCGAGCAGAACAGACTCAACTTTGCCCAGGAGAAGCAGACCAGCACGTCTGACAAAGGTACATTTCCCTGTCTCAAAGCCCCCACAAAAGCCAATTTTATACTGAAAGGTCTGCCCTAAGTACGGATGAAATGCTATGAACATTTTACGTGACAATTACAGGGCCCTTAATACTTTGAGTATGGTATTAACGATAATCACAACCCCCCGTGTTGTGACGAAAGTGATCATGTTTTTGATTACTAAATTGTTAGAAGTAATTGAATTTAAAAAAGGATCAATTTTCTCTGCAATGCTGAGCACGTTAGTAATTATAATTACAACCACCTGTTTTTGTGAAAAGTATGATCACAGTATTGCTAAAGGAAAATTACATTTTAAAGGAGGTTTTTACTTTCCAAGACAAATGCAGTATTAAGTTATTATAAATGCCTGTATCATGAACAAAATGATCATGGTTGACAGTGTTATCACAATATTGGTACAGGATATTACATTTTAAAAGGAGGCATTAACCTCTTGTAAGAAGATTAGTCTTAATGCTAAATTACAAGCTGCTGTATCATGACCAAAAAAAACACAGATCATGTCTGTATTATCACATTGCACAAAGAATTCAATTTTTTATATATTTTTTTGTTTTTTTTAAAGGAGCCAGTTAGTCCTTGAAGATGCTAAATACAATATTAACAATAATTACCATAGCCCTAAACACACTGTGCTCTCCCATCACAGGTATGCGTGCATAGGCTCAGCTGACACCGTAAACTGGAGCTGCGGATGTCAGATGTCTCCAGATCGGTGATTGGACACAAGGGAAACCAACCTGAATTAGAATGTGTATGTTTATCTGTCTGTATGAATGAAACGTGGTGACTTTCTCCGGCTTGAGGTATATGAAGATAGCCCGGGCCTCTCAGTGTTACGACCGGTCCAAGGTCCAAAAAGGAGAACAGTGGTCTCAACCTGACGTTACTTGAGACAAAAAAAAGATCCAAAGTGCTTGTTTTTGATAAACGGTTACCATGTACGTCTCCCTCAGGGCAGCTACTTTATTTTCTATTTTATTTTTTACATTTTCTATATATATATATATATATCTTTGTTATGAGACTTAGAGCTAGTCACAATTTAAGAGTTGGGGCTGTGGGAAGTTCAGTCAAATGCATCTCAGCCTTAGAACTGGAATTCCACTTTTGGGGTGGGTGGGTGGTGGGGACATGGGGGGCAAAACAGGAATAGTGTGAAGTTGTGAACGGTAACAAAAGCTTAATGGGCGAGGCACCTCGTTTAAAAGGAAAGGTACTGGACGAATGGTTGCATCATACAAAGGCTCTCAAGTGTGCTTTTATACTTTTTATTTTTTTTCTCTTGGCAATGTTGCACCAGCTATGCTAACACTCTGGAGGTGCCTCTGTCCAAAGACGAACAAAACCTGGGTAATGCTTGAAAAACTCGGAACTCTTAATGTTGTCCTTTATTTTAATCTATAGTCTTGTCACAAAATAAAAACCTCGCATTTATCACTGCTGTCCTAGCCCCCCTAATGCCTGATTGAATCTCTGGGTTGGGGCACATTTTTACAATGTTTTTGGTACAATTTCCTCTTTTTTTTTCTTCTTTTTTTTGCTCCTTTAAAAAAAAAATCGGTACACAGCACACTTCATTGGTTTAAAAAAAAAAAAAAAAAGGGATAATTGTCGATGTTGCTAAATGACTGGTTGTAAACCTCGCAATCATATCAATGTGAATCAATGCCTTATTCTTTTTTTGTATGTGAAGTACACCCATTCAGTGCCATTTTGTGCTAACTCAAATACAGTTGTCTCAATGTTGTTGTTTTTTTTAAACAATGCCTTTTTGTACATTTTTATACCTTTTTTGTAATGATAGTTTTTGTGGTTGGTTTTTAAAATAAAATATTTACCAAAAAACATCTGTTTCTGAATCGCCTTTTTGGAAGAGCTTAACATGTCTGAAGACACACTTTTTGCAAGTGTCATCCTTCATTGCTCAGAGAGCAATGAAGGAGAGAGAGAGAGAATAAATTTGAATATGGAAAAGTTTATTTCCCCAATTCCATTCAAAAAGTTATATTTTCATAGATTCAGGGCCCACAATTTCAAGTATTTTTTTATTTTTACATTGGTTTTCCAGCTCATAAAACCCACAAAGTCAGGACTGTGAAGAAATCACCATTCACTTCTGTTTTTAATAGTAAAACAAGAAATTGGGGTCACATTAAATCAATCAAAATGCAGTACTTTCAAAACGATATGTTAATCTTCAATACTTGGTTGGGAATCCCTTTGCTTTAATCACTGCCTCGATGTGCCCTGGCATTGAGGCAATCAGCCTGTGGCATTGCCTGGGAGTTATGGAAGCCCAGATTTGCTTGATGCTTGCTGTCAGTTCTTCTTTCTTTTTGGGTCTGTTGCCCCTCATTTTCCTCTTGATAGTACCCCATAGATTCTCCATGGGGTTTAGATCCGGCGAGTTGGCTGGCTAGTCAAGCACTGTGATGGCATGGGCCTCAAACCAGGTTTTGGTGCTTCTGGCGTTATGGGCAGGGGCCAGGTCCTGCTGCAAGATGAAATCTGCATCTCCATATACATCCTCAGGAGAGGGAATCATGAAGTCCTCTAAAACATTCTGGTAGACTGTTGCGGTGACCTTGGATTTAAGAAAGCAGAGTTTACCAATACCTGCACTGGACATTGCACCCCAAATCATGACTGACTGTGGATATTTCACACTTGACCTCAAGCAGCTTTGGTTCTATTCTTCACCCATCTTCCTCCAAACACTTGGACCTTGATTCCTGAATGAAGGGCACACTTTACTTTCATGGGAAAAGAGGACCATGGACCACTGGCCAACAGTCCAGTCGTCCTCCTCCTCCTTGGCCCAGTTGAGACGCTTCCTATGTTGGCTCAGAAGTGGCTTAACCTGAAAGACCCGACAGTTGAAGCCCATCTCCCGGATTCAATTGAATGTGGTGGTTTTTGAAGCTGTGACTCCCGCCTCTTTCCACTCTTTCTGGATCTCTGCTAGATTTTTGAATCTTCTCTGTTTGATAATCCGCCGAAGCCCACAGTCATCTCTTTTGCTGGTGCATCTTCTCCTGCCACATTTTGTCCTTCCACTAGACTTTCCATTGATATGCTTGGACACAGCACTCTGTGAACAGCCAGCCTCCTTAGCTATGAACGTTTGTGGCTTACCCAGCCTATGGAGGGTATCAATGATGGTCTTCTGGCCAGTTGTCAAGTCTTCTGTCTTCCCCGTAATGAACCCAACTGAGACAATTGAACCAAACTGAAGCAATTTAATGACACCTGGGGAAACCTGTGCAGGTGCTTTGAGTTTAGTAGATGATTAGTGTGTGACACTCAGTTTAAAACATGTATGGCCTGCAAAATTTGGGTTGATTTTGTCACAGTATTCAAATTTTTTTGAATTCCTGATTTCATGGATTTTATGAGCTGGAAGCCCAAATTATGTAAAAATAAACAAAAACTTGAAATTGTTTACATTGTGGGCCCTGAATCTATAATCTATGAACGTTTAATTTATTGAATGGAATTATGGAAATAAACTTTTCCATGATATTCCAATTTTTTTGAAAGGGTTTGTATATATGTGTATATATATATTATATATATATATATATATATATTTGCACTTTTATATCAAAGTCAAGTTCTCTATAGAAACATGTTAAAATGTTGCTTCACTTGGATCATTTACTTCAGGAGATATTCAACATTTAGTACTTAAGCTTCGTGGGTGCCGATAATAGTGAGCATAACCGAAAGTAACAAAAAAAAAAGTGACTGTTTTTCGTGTCAAATTACATATAAAAACATCTTATCTGGTGAAATGGACTATTGGACACAGACTATAGTGATAACAACTCCCTGAAATAACAAACACGTTTGGAGCAATCATATTTGACGAGGACTTTGACTTGATTTTGGGTCATTCCAGAATTTGAGGACATTTGGGCTTCAAAATTCTTGAAAGATAAACCTTCACTTTTCTGATTTTCTGCTACATATTCATCAATAATGGGTAATAAACTATCAAATACTTGATTAGCTCAGTTTACAGATCAATGGTACAACTTTTATTACATGAATTATTTGGTGTTTACCAATACTTGGTGCAGCCCTGTTACCAACACATGAGTAACCTGAAAAAGTACATTGATTTCTGAAATATAATTCCTTTTCCATTAAGTAAATAAAGTAACATTCTCTCTGAATAGCCATTTGATTTGACATATGACTTTGATTTAAATTAATTTTAACAACTTTCAAAATCTGTCTTACCCAACTTTCCAATAATGGCATGCTTCACTTTACCAATTTCAGTATTTATTGTACAGTATTTACTCTTAACACATTTTGCATATGATTGCATAAACTATTTAAAGGCAAATGGGTCACACCCTTTTGAGCTGCGAAAGTAATTTAGGATTATTTTCATTAAAATGATATGGTAACAGGGTCGCATAAAGTAAGATGGATGACTAGCTACATTGTTTTTGATTATAGATCATCATATAAAAAGTGACAAATAAATGCCCAAGACACCAAAGTGTTCTTTAAATAACTTTTAATACCTTCTGTTGCACCTTTCCTCAAATAACACCCAAGAAGAGAAGAAATAATAATCATAAAATAAACTTTGATGAAACTTGCCCTTTGGTACAGAACATTGCTTTTAAACCTTTGATGGCTGGCTGCCCTAGCCTATCAACATATTCACTCTAACGCTGAGCTAAAAACATTTCACTCTAACACTTAGCTGAAAACTTGTCATCTGCTTCAGGACATCGGTCTTCTAATATTCCACTTTACTCTTCATGGCTGACCAGAGTGTTCCATCGGTCTTCTGCGATGGCCAGGTGGCGTGAGGTAACATTTTGTGGCGGTGGAATAATGGTCAGCATATCCTCAAAGGGATACCAATGGACATCATCCCTCAACGGCCAGAAAAAGCGGTTTTCCCACGCTCTGTGCATACATTTCAGCTGGCAGTGGGTCTCGTTCACCTCTTGGACGATCCCTGGGTAGATGTGGCCCTCATACAGCAGGGCACACCATATACCCACAACCTCTGGTGTATGCCACTGCTCTTCTTCTGCTGTGCTATGTGTTAGTTCTTCTGTGTGGTCATCTGTGGAATTAAAGCTGAAACCAAAAGGTTTTCTGGCAATTACATTCCAGATTCCCATTTGCAGAACACTTGCAGCTGATGTCGCGGTAGAGCATTTTTCCAGGTGAAAGAGTAATCACCTGGCAAGGCAAGATCAGTCATACACAAGTTAGTTCAAAGTGCTTTAACTGAATAAGAATCATGGTGAAGTGAATACCTGGTGAAGCCTCATTTTGGATGGTAGCGCTGGAAGGTATTTCCTTCAATGCATCATCTACATCTTGCTCCTAGATGTAAAACAATTTCAACTTTGAATGACCATCATTCAGAGCTTGATAAAGGGACATTGCCGTGGGAATATCAAATCCTTGGGTGACAAGGCTGTCAGCACTCCTCTTCAGTGTGCACCTATGCCATCTGGGGCTCCTTTACCATGACTGGCTTCAAAGTAATTCCAGGTTCCCCTTGTAAACCCCTTTTTAAAAATTTCAGTGCAAAAAAGGTAAAGGTTTCTACGCTGTTTGTATTGTGTGCAGGGCCCATCGCAAAAAAAGGTCGGTAGGAGATGCAGTCCTGTTAATCTAATCACAGCAACAGGGTTGCAAATATATTTGGTATTTTTTTTTTTGTATAAACTATTTTCAAGCATTCTTTTCCCTTAGGTTTTTTTAAATTTCTTAAATTTTTCATTTTATTTATTATTATTATTATTTTTTAATAGATTTGGTCTCAAAACAAGTAAATGTACTCAGAAACTGCACGTTTTAGTATTTTGTATGTGGATTATTTACAATTTGATGGGTGGGATTTCAAATGTTTTCCAATTCTGCAATGACCCATTTATCTTTATATCACTATATGAAAACCCACACAGGAACTATCTGCTGACCAGCAGAGAATATGCTGATTCGTTGATACGCAAACATCAATTACATATATTTTGCTAACATAGGTTCATACATTAATAACAACAGAACTCGCACATTTGTCTTACTTGAAATTACATTTGTGAATTAATTACAGCAACACACGATTTTAAGCGAAACAATGTTTAGAGAGCAAATGCCCATTCGGAACGTTGTATAAAACACACAGGGGGAACATATCTCATTATACTCTGTAATCATTATTCTAGAAGCAAATATTCGTCCCACTTCATTTGAAATGAAATTTCCAAATTAATTACAAAAACATTATTTTGTATTAACTTTAAAGAGAAGATTTGCAAAGGAATGCAGAACTTTAATTTGCGGGAGCCGATGCTCACTCGGAAGGTTGGATAAGAAACACAGGAAATACAGCAGAGGTCGCTTACTACCGGTCTACTGTGCTTTCAACTCACGCTTTATTTGTATGTCATGGTTTATTTTCCAAGAGCGCATCGTTTCGGTAGGGCACCACAGTGAAATGGATTTTGAACGACGACAGTAAGGATTTTGTTATCATGTTATTGAATATTCAATTGAAAACTTCATCACCTGTCCTCATTGCCGGACAAGAAAGCGTCGAAGTAACTCTATGCTATACTAAAACAATGGTGGGAGGTTGATTGTATACATACATTAATACATCATGCCACTGTCAGACATTCTGGACAGTCTGAAGGACAACCCCTACTTCGGGGCTGGTTTTGGACTGGTCGGGGTCGGAACCGCCTTGGCGTTGGCCAGGAAAGGAGCCCAGGTCGGGATGGTGTTTTTCCGCAGGCACTACATGATCACGCTGGAGGTTCCCAGCAAGGATAAGAGCTACCACTGGCTCCTGAGTTGGATCACCAAGCACGCCACTCGAACTCAGCACCTGAGCGTGGAGACGTCCTACATGGCGCACGAAAGCGGACGCGTTCAAACCCAGTTCGACTTCCATCCCAGCCCGGGAAACCACATCATCTGGTCAGCACCAAATACTCACTCTTGGACTCCAAAGTATTGTCCATCATGTCACATGCTGCTGAGCTCCCTGCACTTTTGGTTGGAATTTTAAAATGTCCATTGTCCAAGATTAAGAAAACAAATACATGTTTTTAACATGTTGCAAGAAAATCTGAAAACCTGTTTAAATAAACATGCATAAAGGCATTGAAACAAAGTGTTGGCATTTGTATTATTAAAAAATTTGATTCCAATATTTTCCCTTTTACTGCATATTAATATTTCCTCCAAATATCTGTTATCGGTCTGCTTGACTACTATTAAGCGGTATTAGCCCTGAAAAAAAACATATGTCTATCACTGCAAACCATGAACTTGTAAATGTAATGGAAACATTCTAAAAAAAGGACAATGATGTGTTGCGTTTGCAACTAGACAATCGTGTAATGCAAAATTTATAATACTTCTCTAACATGATAATTGCAGTCTTGTTGACTCGGAAGGGAGTAAAAAACGTTACAATATTTAACATGGCTTTCTTCCCGCAATAACCTTTGACTTTTGTAAGATTATGACTTTTGATTTTTACTTAAAGATTGCAATTTCGCTTCTTGAAAAAAATATATTCTCCTAACATTTAAAAATTTTTTTACCTCTAAAAACACCCATTAATTTGTTATGGTAACATTATGTGGAAACATTTCTCCCCGGTCCCGACAATAAAATGTAGTCCTTTCTGTTGTGTTGTGCAGGTATGGCCGGAAGTGGATCAGGGTGGAGAGGACCAGAGAGAAACAGATGATTGACATGCACACGGGTACCCCGTGGGAGTCAGTCACGTTTACCGCGTTGGGCCGAGACCGAAAAGTCTTCTTCAATATCTTACAAGAAGGTACACACCCGAATCCGACCCTCTCATCTCATCCCATCCGCTCAATGTTGAGCAATGATACCATCACGTTCTCAGCCAGGGAGTTGGCACTGAAACAGGAGGAAGGACGGACGGTGATGTACACAGCCATGGGAGCCGAGTGGCGACCCTTTGGGTTTCCGCGGCGACGCAGACCCCTTAGCTCCGTGGTGCTGGAGACGGGTGTGGCCGAAAGGATCGTGGATGATGTGAAGGAGTTTATTGGAAACCCGAAGTGGTACACGGATCGAGGCAAGTGACCAATAGTTTGGCGTAAAATTGGAAAAAAATGTGCCCCCCGACACTGGTTTCACTGATCAATATGAAATTGGATGGACATAAAAGTCATAAAAGAACACACAAAAAAGTCTCAGGAACCTATGCTTGAAACTGAAAAGGAAGGCAGCCACTTTGGGGAAATTCCAAGTCTTGTGTTGTCAGAATGTTGGAAAACAAACAAACAAAAAAAATCTGCCCCAAACACCATTTTCACCTATCGACACACAACTCAATGGACAAGTCTATCGTAACACGACATACGAAAAAGTCTCTTGCACCCATGCTTGAATAGTCAGCCATTTTGGTTTGAAGCACCCATTTCTGGCTAATTCCATGCTTTGTGCATTGTTAGAAAGAAAAAAAACAGCTCCCAACCCAATTGACACGAAATTGGGTGGACACGTCCACCATAACAAGACACATGAAAAAGTTTCAAGGATCCATGCCAAAAAGTGAACAGGAAGTCGGCCATTTTTGTCCAGTCCAGTTGAGAACCCCTATATCAAAACTGAAGGTAACACACTAAGATTTTGTAAGTATTCCCATTTATTCAATTTGTTTTACCACCCACCAACTCACAGGCATCCCATACAGGAGAGGATATCTGCTGTATGGACCCCCAGGATGTGGAAAAAGCAGCTTTATGTTAGTTTTCTATACATTTTATTTATAGCTCACATCCTCTTTTTTTGTAACACACTCTTTGTATTCCAGCACGGCTCTGGCCGGCGAGCTGGGCTACAGCATTTGTTTGATGAGTCTGAGCGACCGCTCGCTTTCGGATGACCGTCTCAACCACCTGTTGAGCGTGGCACCGCAGCAAAGTATCATTCTGCTGGAGGACGTGGACGCCGCCTTCGTTAGCCGAGAGCTGCTTCCAACAGAGAGTAAGTCCTCCTGACCCAAAACTGAAGTCAGTAGCTCTCCCTGGTCTCTGGTTTTCATGTTGGTTACACCAAGGCCAAAAACACACCATTTTTTGCAAGCATGTGTATCCTGGTGAAAATGTATATATTTTAGGGTGTCCTGAACATGACACCTCAAAACGTTAAACGGCTCCTGGAAAAAATGAGCCCTGACACCCGTTGACACGAAATTTGGTGGACTTGTCTATCTTAACAGGACACATACAAAAGTCTCAAGGCCCTATAACAGAAATCAAATAAAACAAAGTCATCCATTGTGATATGAAGTAGCCATTTTGGGCAGATTCCAGCCCTCGTACTTTATTAGGGGGAAAAAAAAAGTCAACCCCAAACATCAGTTTCACCGATCGAGAGAAAATTGGGTGTGCGTGTCCATCATAACACCACATAAAGTGGGCCATCTTGGTTTGAATCACCCCTTTTGGACAAACTGCTTCAGTAGTATGGGTCAGATTAATGCACCTGATTTTACTTTTAAACTTCCATCTCCCCACCCCCACCAACAGATCCTTTAGCCTACCAGGGAATGGGAAGGCTGACTTTCAGTGGCCTGCTGAACTCTCTGGATGGAGTGGCTTCATCCGAGGCCAGAATTGTATTCATGACCACCAACTATATCGACAGGTACTCTTGGATAACGACTTAATATACAATTGTGAATATATTTCTATACTGCATTCATTTTTTGTGTGAACACAGGTTAGATTCTGCACTAATCCGGCCTGGCCGTGTGGATCTCAAGCAGTACATTGGCCACTGTACCCACTGGCAGCTCAGCCAGATGTTTAGACGCTTCTATCCGGACCAAGCCGTCTCACAGGGTGAACGTTTTGCGACATGTGCACTGGCGACCCGCACGGAAATCAGTGCCGCTCAGGTTCAAGGACACTTTCTGCTGCACAAAATGGACCCTGTGGGATCGATAGAAAACATCGCCCAAATAAAAGAATGACAGAAGGATTTTTTTTAATGACTGTAACTTGAGGGGGAAAACAATGAGTAACAGACTCTACATTGGCTATTGGCGAACAAACAATGCTTGATCGTGAAAAAAAGTGAGATTGGTCCTGTAATAACATTTTGTGCAGAAGTTTTTATGTACCATTCATTCTGTTTTCAAGTGTTTTTTTAAAATGACAATCATGATTCAAACTGTTGAAACTCAACATTTCACAAATATTTTCAATCATGGTTTTCCAGCTGTCTACCGTAAACAAAAAAACAAAAGGAATTTTTAATTTGAGCCGATGATTTGGGTAAACATACACATGGATAATTAGGCCTTATTTGAGCACCTCCCTTTTAAACAAAGACAGAAAAGACCAGATCTCTGTTGTCTCTGACCAATTATCCCAAGGGATTATCCTTTGGTGTGGGCTGTGCTGAGAGATTTTTTTTCCGCTCTCAGATTGAGGCCAACAATAGTAAATGTTAAACCTGTTTAATATTCACAATTGCTAATCCTCACCTTTGTTTCCCTCGTTATGCGTACGGGTCTCACGTTAAAAAAAAAATACATCTGTTATAAATCTCTACCCATTTTTACAGTGTTATAGTTATGGAGAAATGAGACAAATATCATGCACTATAATGAAATGTCTTGTAGTTCCCAAACATTTCTGCTCAACTGTATTCATTCTCTTCAGTTTATTTCACATATATAATCGGAAGCAGCTGCAACATCTCATTTATATGTGAATCTACTGTATCTAATTTGATATTCTATAATGAAAATATGTATAGGGTAAGCCCCCACCTATTCGCAGTTCCCTCTTCACGAATTCACCTATTCATTTTTTTGTTTTTTTTCTGTGGAATCTATTCCCCACTATCATCTGGAAAAACACTTTTGGAAGTTTGGTTTCTAAAGATGCTGCCTAAGCCCTGTCTAAATAGGAATTGGTGTCAAGGAAATATGGTCAAGTGATACATCTCAACAGATACAGTGCCATGAAAAAGTACTGGCCCCCTACTCAAATAATTTTGCATAGTTTCCCCATTTTAATGTTTAAGATCAAACTAATGTAAACGTCAGACAAATACAACCCAAGTGAACTTAAAATGCAGTTTTTAAATGGTGATTGCTATTATTAAGGGGGGAAAAAACTATTCAGTTACCTGGCCCTGTGTGAAAAAGTAATGACCCCCTACACCTAATAACTGGTTGGCCCATCCTCAGCAGCAACAACTGAAATCAAGCGTTTTCTATAACTGGCCATGAGTCTTTCATATCTCTGTGGTGATGTTTCGGCCCACTCTTCCTTGCAGAATTGTTTGAATTCAGCACAACTGGAGGGTTTTCGAGCATGAACGGCCTTTTTAAGCCCATGCCACTGCACTTGAATCGGACTTTGACTTTGCCATTCCAAAGCCTTGATTTTTTTTTTTTTTTTTTTTTTTTAAGCCATTCAGAAGTTGACTTGCTGGTGTCTTTTGGATCATTATAAAGCTGCAGAACCCAAGTGCACTTCAGGTTGAGGTCACAAAATGTTGGTTGAACATTCTCCTTCAGAATTTCTGCAAGAGCAGAAATCATGGTTTCATTAATCATAGCATGTTGTCCAGGTCCTGAAGGAGAAAAGCAGGCCAAGACTATCACACTACCCCCACCATGTTTGACTGTTGGTATGACGTTCTTTTTCTGAAATGTTGTGCTACATTTACGCCAGATGTAACAAGACAGACCTTCCAAAAAGCTCAACTTTCATCTCATCAGTCCGTATAATACTCCCCAAATCTCTTCGGTATCATTCAGATGTTTTTTTAACAAAAGTAACACGAGCCTTTATGTTCTTTTTGGTTAGCAGTGGTTTTCGCCTTGGCGCTCTGCCATGGATGCCATTTTTGCTCAGTCTCTTCCTTATTGTTGTGTCATGTAAGACCTGCAGTTCTTTAAAAGTTGTCCTGAGTTCCTTTATTAGAACAAAACAGAATGGAAGTGTATGGGGGCATACATTTATAAAATGGGATAGTTTTTTCCATTTTACCCTTTACCTATTTATAATACGCACTATTGACTTTTGCCAATTTTGGGGGGGAAACGCGCATTATACACAAGAAATTACGGTACTTTATTTCTCGACTGTTCTGGAAGTTCTTTGAATTGTGTCACTTTGTTGCAGCCTTTTTAGATCTTTTGTCCGACTTGATTCTGTCGGGACAGATTCCGTTTGTGATTTCTTGATTGAACAGGTCTGGAGGTAATCAGGGTTGGGTGTGATCAGTGAAAATGATCCAAAAATTGTGATTAGCCACAATTAATTCATTATTTAACAAGAGGTGTAATTACTTTTTCACACAGGGCCAGGTAACTTTGAATGGTTTATTTTCCTGAATAAATGAAATCACCATTTAAAAACAGCATTTTAAGTGACATTTGTCTGATATTTACATTTGAGAAGGGGGTCAATACTTTTTTACGGCACTGTACAAGCGTTACATGTCGCTGAGGAGCAAAGTTTAGCCTGAGTTGTTGCAAGTTATGGAGAGCCTTCGCCGCCTCTACAGGTGTATATTTTTTCTCTGCTTTGTGACTCATTAAAAAGCTTGATAAAATCATCTTTAAACCATTTACTTTTAACTGTAATGTTTTAAGATGAGTTTGAAGTGATATTAAACTCTTCTGGGATGATAGTGAGTCAACACTTAGTGTTGTAAGCAGTACAGAAAAATTGATGGATGGTTTTGAAACCTTGAGTTATACTAGGTAGACCACGTAGATCAATTACATCTGGACGACAAGGGTTAAAGTTTGTGTGGAGTGGCCCCTCCCTTCGGAAGTCTTGAGTGTAATAGAAACTCTCAAGCATAAAGCTATTTTCTACCCATCATGGCTGCACGGCTGCTGCAGAGGAGTCCCGTTGCCGTGGCTCAGCTCTTCTCCAGAGGGTTGACGAGTACATCAACAAACTCGGGCTCTCTGGAGAAGCCTCGGACAGTGAAGGATCTGCCGCACGTCAGCGTCTTGGAGTTGCTCTACCGGATGGTGGTTCAGGGTTTCTACAGCCGGGCGCATGAACTACAGGTACAATGCACTCATTGTGTTGCATGTTGGTTTTAAATCACATCTAAGTATGTAACATTTTCTCTGCTTGTTCCCTTTGCTGAGTTGAAATGTTTTGAACTAAAATGGGCAACTTCTTCAATTTTGTGCATGGGTCCTTGAGACTTTTTCGTGTGTCCTGTTATGATAGACATGTCCACCAAATTCCGTATTGATTGGTGAAACTGGTGTCCCGGGCTTACCCCCCAACTTTCCAGCAAAGTAAATTCGCCCCAAACGTCTGCTTCAAACCAAAATGGCAAACGTTCTTAATGGACATGGGATCTTGAGACTTTTTTTGTCCGATTACCCAATTACGTGTCAGTTGGTGAAACTGCTGTCTGTGGCTGATTTTTATTTTTTTCCCCCAACTTTTCAGGGATCAGCCCTGAGGCAATTTGTTCAAAAAGACTTATTCAGACCAAAATGTCTGTGGCAATTGGCAATAGGTTCTTGAGACTTTTCGTGCGTCCTGTTACGATAGATGCGTCCACCCAATATCGTAGCAATTGGGGAAACTGGTACTGTAAAGGTACTCGGGGTATATACTGTATGGTGTTATGTTTAAATGGCGTTGGGAATATGTAGACATCTTTGCAAAAAATGGATATTAGTATGGTATAGGACTTCATAGTGCAAAGTGTTTCTCTGTATGTCCATTTGCCTAATGATGCACCAGGATTGGCATTTCATCCTTGTATTCACTCACCAGCTCTATGAAAAGCAGCTCTATGGGCCCATATACAGAGACGGATTAAAGACCGTATCCCTGAACACCCCGAAGCTGCTAGAGGAACTCTTGAGAAACGACGAAAGGTTCCCTTGCAGAGGAGACATGTCTTTTTGGAAGGATTATCGTGACATAAAAGGATTCGGCTATGGACCTTTCACAGTGTAAGAACACACAGCAAGATGCATTTCCATTGCAGTGCAATGCAATCCCTTTCCTTTCTGTGTCCAAGCAATGGCTTGTAAAATGAGCAAAGTCCTGTCAGGTGAGAATGTAAAAGCACATGCAGAAGTAGTGCCAAGGGAACAATTAACAATGGGAACAATCATTGACCATTGTTTATATCTGCCCTGCTGTTGGCTGGCGACCAGTCCAGGGTGCACCCCGCAGCGGTGGGTGTAAGTCACAAGACATACTGAATGTGTGAGTCCAGGCAAGAAAAGCAGGATCTCACCTTGGACTGGTCGCCAGCCAATCACAGGGCACTTTAAGACAATTAAACATTTACACACACATTCAAACTCACATTTAGTCTATAAACCATAGATGACTTTTGGTTAGAGAAGCTGGGTCTCACCCTGGAGTAGTGGCCGCAAATCGCAGGGCACATATGGATAAAGGGCCATTCACACTTAAATTCACACCTATGGACAATTTAGTCTTCAATCAACCTCAGCTGACTATAGGCAAGAGAAGCAGGGTCTCACCCTGGATTGGTTGCCAGCCAATGGAAGGGCCTACATATGTAAACCAGGGGTGTCAAACTCAATTTTTGTTGTGGGCCACTTTGTAATTATGGTTTCCTTTAGAGGGCCTTATGACTGTAAAACTATATAAATGTATAAATAATCCCCTCACCATATTATTACATACAGTATAGACAAAAAAAGAACGGATAACTAGTTTTGAAATAGGCGGCACGTTGGATGACTGGTTAGCACATCTGCCTCACTAGGGTCACGGGCGTGCAGGAGCCTATCCCAGCTATATTTGGGCGAGAGGCGTGGTACACCCTGAACTGGTCGACAGCCAGTCGCAGGGCACATATAAACAAACAACCAGTCACACTCACATTCACCCACCCGCCGCCATGTCTTGCCATAGACATAGCCTTGAGTGCTGAATCTTACAGCCACATTGAATGTGGCAAAGCTCTCATAGGATTAAACTTGCGACCAGTTCAGGGTGTACCCAACCTCTCGCTCGAAGATAGCTGGGATAGGCTCCAGCATGCCCGTGACCTTAGTGAGGATAAACGGTACAGAAAATGGATGGATGGATGGATGGATGTATTTGACATTTATAACATAATTTTGCTCATTATAATTTGTGGACACCCGGTACGGTGGACGACTGGTTAGAGAGTCTGCCTCACAGTTCTGAGAACCGGGGTTCAATCCCCGGCCTCGCCTGTGTGGAGTTTGCATGTTCTCCCCGTGCTTGCGTGGGTTTTCTCCGGGCACTCCGGTTTCCTCCCACATCCCAATAATATGCATGGTAGGTTAATTGACAACTCTAAATTGCCCGTAGGTCTGAATGTGAGTGCGAATGGTTGTTTCTTTGTATGTGCCCTGCGATTGGCTGGCAAACAGTTCAGGGTGTACCCCGCCTCCTGCCCGATGATAGCTGGGATGGATGGAATTTGTGCACACGACTGGTGCGAAAAGGACTCTGAACTGGTCGCCACCCAATTGTGTGTGCCACGCACACGGGGACAATTCCTTGGTTGTCAATGAAGCTAACATGCTGACAGTGTTTTGGGTTGTGGGAGGAAGCTGGAGTAGCCTGAAAAAAGCCATGCAAGCACGGTTGTGGGGTTTTTCTTCAGGTACTCCAGTAAACATGCAAACTCCACACAGGAAGGCCCGAGCCCAGATTCGAACCCTGAAGCTCAGAACTGAGGCAAACGCGTGGATCACTTAATACCCTTACTATCAACCTTTTCATTGCCAATATGTGAAATGAACCATCTCGATTGAAGTTGAAAATGGGTTCATTTCATTTTATTTATGTTCCAAGGGAGGGGGAGAGCTGGTACAAGCTGAGGGTGGCGTTGAACAAGCGCATGATGTATCCCAAAGATTCTGCCCTCTATGGCAGAATTCTCAACGTGGTGGTCGCCGACTTCATCGCCAGGCTCCGCTATGTGCGCCGGGGCAGCCCAACCGGAGATTTGGTGATGAATTTGGCCAATGAGTTTTATCGTTTTTCACTCGAGGGTAAGGAGGGTTCTCGCCACACTCTTATGCTTTGCCTTTCTGTTTTTTTTCATTTGTTTTTTTTAAATACCTGCAATGTCGGGAGGTCGATTTACTGTTTTGAGCTGTGCGCAAAATTTTTTGTTACGAGCACTAGACGTGCAGCGAAGCTCATAACCAGCAGCAGTTGACAGATAGTGAACAATTTTTCCAAAAAGAGTCTTCAAGCTTTTTAATGCTTTTTAATAATGAGAAACACTATATGGGCTAACAAAACCACCATTGATAGTGCGGTCGTGATGAACTATTAAACTGATTGTATTTGAACACAAATGGTAGCATAACAGGCAGACAGCGCATACAACAATACTCACATCATGTACTATGTCAAAGTATTATACTGCCCCATGATGCCAAGGTCTGCAGATCAGAAGGAGCAGCACATTGAATTAAACATGAAATCATGACAAAAATGGTTTCATTCTTTACATTCTATTTAATTATGTTAATACTGTAACATTTTATGCAGCATACATACAATTTTGTTGGTATTTTTTTTTGGGGGGGGGGGGTGAAATGGATGAATGCTATTTTAATATGGAATATGATTCGAGTGACGAGGATGGTCACAGATTGAATTAAATTCGTAAGTCAATGCAACACTAATAATTGGTGTCAAGGAAGTATGTTGAAGTGATATATCTTGACTGAAAGACAAACTTTATAAATTGGGTAGGAGCTAAGATTAGCCTGGGCTGTTATGGAGAGTCTTCCAGGGCTGTTGGAATTCATATAATCTGTAAGCCATTTATTTTTAAGGGCAATGTTTTAAAATGAGTTGGAAATTATACTGCACGTGTTTTTGGATCATTGTTAATAAATATTTTGGGAGAAGGGGGTGTCAATTACTCTGTGTTTCACTGTATGGCAGAGCTCAATCCCTATCCTCTACAAATAGATTTACTTCACTTCCTTAACACCAATTAATAGTTTCCTATTGGCCAGATCTTCTTCTTAAAGCGTTACAGAAAGTGCACACAAAAGTGAATGGGGAGTTTTGAATAGCTGAGGATATGTTCCATAGACAAAAATACACATACAAGGGATCTAAAAAGTCTACATAACCCTGTCCAAATGAGACCAAGATAAACCATTTCATAACCTTTCCCACCGTTAATGTGATCTGTAACCTTTACAACTCATTTGAAAAAGAAATCTAAACAACCAAAATAATGTGGTTGCACAAGTGTGCACACGATCTAATACTTGGGGGTATGACTATGTTGAGAATTAACTAATCACATTCAAATTCAGGTCAAATGGGAGTCAGCACACATTTGCTATTATTTAAAGGGCCCCCACCTTTCAGACTGAGTAAGTGGGTAGTAAATATAGGCGAGATCATTATTTAAAAAAATATATATACTTTTTGTGATATTTTTGTTTAGTGGTGAGATTTTTCAAATGTAAAATACTGTATGTTCCTTAGCTCAATAAAGGTTGAGAAAACAATGAAATGTTCCACCTAGGTATCGCCACGATATTGTTTGAGACTAGACTGGGCGCTCTGGAAAAGGACATTCCGGCAGGTACGCAGCAGTTTATCGACGCCATAGCCAAGATGTTTACCAACAGCCTGGCCGTGGTGGTGATGCCCAAGTGGAGCCGGAATCTGCTGCCCTACTGGGGACGCTACATCGATGGATGGGAGGGCATCTTCAGCTTTGGTAATGTGTGAAGCATGGCGTTAAACTTGATCATCATAACCTGAAATGTATGACAACGTTGACATGTCTATCATAATGGGACGCACGAAAACAAGACATTTACCATTTTGGGTTTAATCACATTCCCTCAGTCGTACCCCGTGGAAAATTGGAGAAAAAAAACTGCAGTTGTATCCAATCGACATGAAATTGGGTGGACATGTCGATCATACGTAACAGGACGTCAAAAAAGTCTTAAGGACTCATGGCTGAAATGGTACAGGACAGCAACCATTTTGGTTTGAAGCAATTCCCTTAGTCGTACCCTCTGGAAAGTTGGGAAGAATTGGCCTCCGACACCAATTTCACTTATGATACAAAATTGGATGGACATGTCTATCATATTGGGACGCATGAATAAGTCTCAAAGACCCATGCCCGAAATTGAACAGGATGCCTACCATTTTGGTTTGAAGCTACCATTTAAGACGAATTAGCTCAGCAGTGTCTCTTGCAAAGTTCCCCCAAAAATAGTTTCACCGATCAACACAAAATTGGGTGGACATGTCTATCGTAACAGAATGCATAAAAAAAAGTCTCAAGGACCCATGCTTGAAATTGAACAGGAAGTCAGCCATTTTGGAAGAATTCCTTCTGTTGTATCCCCTGGAAGGTAGAAAACAAAATCAGCCCCCGGCACTACTTTCACCAATTGACATGAAATTCAATGGGCATGTCTATCAGGACGCACGAAAAAGTCTCAACAACCCCTGCCTGAAAGTAAACAGGAAAGGGGCCAATTGGGTTTGAAGTGGCCATTTAGGGCATATCTCAGGCATCGTACTTTGACAAACTTGTACTACCCTTTTTGTCTACCAAAGGTGGGCAGAGCATTGCATCAAAGTTTGATGACCATTTTGAGGGATTGCCATGAAAAAGCATCACCGCTGCTTATACAAAATTAAACATTATCTGCTTTTATTTTCAGCCAAGATGTTGATTGACAAGAAACTTTACGACATTCAGCAGCGCATTGACCGCAACCAGGATGTGGAGGGAGAGTACCTGACGTACTTGCTGTCAAACACTGAGATGGAAACGAAAGACATATATGGTAGCATCGCCGAGCTTCTCTTAGCTGGAGTGGACACGGTAAATGTTTTATTCTAACACAGTGATTCTCAAAAGTGTGGTACCTAGCACTGGTGGGACGTGGGCTGCCCCTAGTGGAATGCGAAGACTCACTGAATTAAATGTTCAAACTTCATAATGTCGCAGTGGCTTATCTCTATGATTACATCCAGTATCGTACATTTCTTAAGTACCGTTCAGTTGTATTTAACTTTCAAGTTCAATACAATTGAATGTAATCTTTTAGAAATGTTTGTTTTCTAACATATAACTCTGTACAATTTCTTTCATTTTCTATTTAACATGTGTAATACATTATAATTGCATCATGATTAAAATACAGATTTTTATTTTCCTACCGAATATTAAAGTGTAGCATGTTAAATATACCTTTTTAGGAATAAAACCGCTACCTCGGTTTGACAATAACTTAAGCCTACTACTGAATGTCATCTAGGCCATTCTTCTTAAACTAGGGTCCAGTGAGGCATAATTTGGGGGTCTGCAATAAATTATGTCATATAATTTTTTTTTTTTTTTTTTTTTAAAGTGCATATGTATTAGCTCCCTACCTTAGCTTTAGGTCAACGAAAAGCTCTAATAATATGATAAAAGTAACATCCCTGCATGCGTGCAGTATTTGGAGCTAGCGATGTTGATGGGCAAATATGTATTTGTAATTCCTAGTAAGTTTAATTTGGCCTTTCTATTGAACAGCTCATGAATATTTTGGTTGAACCATTCCAAAAATAAATCGTTACTATGGCATTTATGGGTGCACATGATAGTTAAGATTATGAGGGTGTCTTTCCCCCCCCAAAAATGCCCTTTAAGGCATCCCTTGACCCAAAAAGTTTGAGAACCCCTGATTGTAGGCCGAGTAAAAAGAACAAAAATAAACCAGTATGCTATTAATTTATTGTGAAATGTCATCTGATTTATTATTGTTGTGCCAAAAAAAAAGAATGCAATAAAGTGCAACTACTAATAAAACTAACTTAAAATGCACAAAAAGTATTAAATAAAACAAAGACAAAAAGTCCAGCAAATACAGTACAGAACACTGCTGTAATGAACCTGAAATAAGGTGACAAAATGGTTTAAAAACAAATATAAAGTTGATTAATTCGCTCTTAAAACTATGTAAAAATGTGCAAACTATTCAGCAATTTAAAAAAAACAACAACTATCTTAATCCAAACATTTAAGGGCCCAAAGCCAGTGCTGAGTTGCACTGAGTACTGAAAATGAAAGTTAGTCAAGTTCTTATGATGTTATTCCTACTTTTTTTTTTTTTTTGTGGCTCAGACCTCCAACACTCTGACGTGGACTTTGCACCTGCTGTCCCAGTACCCACAAGTACAGGAGAAGCTTCATGAAGAAGTGTCTGAGTTGAAAACAGCAGATGGGACCCCATCTGCGGGGGAGGTTACCAGTATGCCGTATCTCAGAGCTGTCATCAAGGAAGCGCTGAGGTACGGGTCATTGGATTTTTTTGCTTTGTTTTTCACACATGGGTTTCATGTTGGTTGCACCATGTCCGAAAACTCACCTATGTTTGAACGCGTGGGAATCCTGGGGAAAATGTATGTATTTTAGGGGTCGCTAACAGGACTCCGTATAAGTCACTCAGTAGTGCCCCCTGGAAAGCCATTTTGGTTTGAAGCCGCCATTTTGAGTTAATTATAAGCCTTGTACTTTGGTGAACTTCAACTAGAGAGTTCATCGAAATGTATTATTATGATTTTATATATATATATATATTTTTTTTTTATTTAAACCTGTCCATGGCTGCGAACAGAGAGGCACTAGTTTACATGGCCTTGCAGAATGGTGGATCTGTATGCCTTTGTGCTGGAACAGTTTTGCTGTGCAACAGGGGAGTTTTAAATACTGCCTCTACTTATTTTTATTATTTTAAATTATTCCGATGCTTATTGAAAATACAGCCGGACAGAAAAGGGTTTTAGGGGACAGACAGAGGGACAGAGTGGACAAGGGGACTAGGGATGAAAACCACAGCTGAACAATAGTGAGACAGTCTAGATATTTGAACACAAGTAATTATTTGTAGATTGGGTTTTGGGAGTTCATCGAAATTAGTCCCAGCTGGTAGCAGGTATTGTTGAGAGATGGTTGAAGCAAAATGTCAAGCATTTTCCCCTACACCATCCGTCTAAAGTGGGCGGAGCATGGCATCAAACTTTGACAACCATTTATGGATTCGCCATGTAAAAGACGGTTTAAGGGGCCCATTCGTCATTGCTTGCAGTTTTAATTGTTATTGTTTTTTCTTACAGGATGTATCCAGTAGTTCCTTTTAATGCAAGGGTCATGGCTGAAAAGAGTGTTGTTATTGGTGGATATCAGTTTTCCAAAAATGTAGGTCTTCCACTCCCTTTGTTTAAGGGTTCTCAAACTTTTTGGATCTGGAGACTCCTTACAGAGGAGACATTTTTCCAAGGACTGCCTCATAATCCATAACTACCATGTGAATTATTCATTTTTTTAACATTTCAACCTAAATATTCACGAGCTGTTTAATTCAAAGGAAATGAACCAAATTAAAGTGAATTAAATTCAATATTTATTCATCAGTAGCTGATGTGCATTGCTTTCACTAACATGGCTGCGAACAGAGAGGCACGAGTTTACAAAAGCACAGTCAGTGTTCAAAATCAAACGGTCTCGTGACTGTTTTTCAAAAATGTGACGAGCGACTTTAATTCCTGCTGAGAAACAGATAACACGAGCAGGATTATTTTCACATTGTTTGGCGTATGACCCATTTATATGTTGCAAAAGTAGTGATTTATCCATGTTGTAAAGTTTGAACCCGATGTATGTGGTGCCAATTCACAAATATTTTGCTGAGGTCACTTTGTGTGAGAGAAAAACCTACCTACTGTATATCTTATCTTCGTAAAAAAAAAAAAAATTGTTTTTCTTGTAAAGTTACAATATATATTTTTTATCGTAACATTGTCTTGAAAAGACACCTTATTCTCTCTCTACATTCTCAAAAAAATACACCTTTTGCTCTAAAAAAAATTGACTTTTTCCTGTAATATACCTTTTATTCTAAAAAAAAAAAAATCTATTCATTTGGGAATTTCAGATTATTTATTGATACGTATAAATATTTGAGTTTTCAATTGGCTCAAAGCTAAGGCACGGATGAGTATTTGGTTTAGGATGTTTTTTGTAATTTGCCTGCCGGTACCCATATGTAGGTATGCATTTTTTTTTTTTAATGATACAGCATAATGTTTGGCAAATTATTTTCCGGATCCCCAAGTTATGCCTCGCAGGAACCCAGTTTGAGAACCCTGACCTAGTGACGTTATCTTTGCCAATTTCCTATTTTGCTGCCAATAATGGTATCTCCACTAATTTGGTCATTGGTGTTTGTCCAGACGGTTTTCACATTTTGCCACTACGCCATCAGTCACGACGAGGAAACCTTCCCAGAGTCGTTCTCCTTCAAGCCAGAGCGATGGCTCCGGGACGGCCGAGAAAGGCCCAATGCTTTCGGCTCCATGCCATTCGGCTTTGGCGTGAGAAGCTGCGTCGGGCGCAGAATTGCTGAGCTGGAGATGTATCTAGTTGTATTTCAAGTAAGTAGCTTTTTTTTGTTGTTGTTCAAACATTCACCTGATTTTATTGTATGCTAGGTGGCGTGCAGGGAATATGCAGTATATACGATGTTCCTAAAATGTCCTGTAGATGAGAAGAATTCTACTTCTGATGATTCTGATTAGATTTTTAAAAATACTGTAGGTAACAATATTGATGAGTACAACTTTATGTTGTGCTTTGTTTGTCTTTCAGATAATGAGGATGTTTGAGATCAAACCAGACCCCAGCGTCGGCGAGGTGAAATGTCTCAACCGCACCATTCTCGTTCCAGACCGACCGATCAGTCTACATTTTGTAGACAGGGGATACGAAAAGACGGCCTAGAAATTGGCTTGTCTGACGGAAATACAGTAAACGCCCACTATTCCCAAGGGAGAGGGACTAAGCCCTGCCACGAATGGTGGAAAACTTTGAATTATTGACATCCCGCCCCCACCAAACGGCTGCCTAAACATGCTCGATGATGGCGCCAAAGCACTACTTTTCTGTCAGACAGGGCTTTGGCACCATCTTGTGGCATTTTAGGGAGTTTTAGAAAGCTAAAAGGCAAGTTTTTCAGTGAATAACAGAAGATAGTTTCCCAAAAGAAATCCGCCAGTGGTTGAATTTGCAAGTAGGTACTGTACATTTTATATATATATATATATATATATATATATATATATATATATATATATATATACTTTTTAAACTGTAAATTTACACTACATTCCAAATTATGCAAATTATATTTTTCTCAGATTTTCCTAAATAGTCAATGCAAATGACAGTCAGCATAGTTTCCAAGTCATCAACTGTTTGAGTATAATTCAAATATTGTTGAACAAAACTCCCAATGATGATAGTATTTTTTTCCAAAATTGAAAAACCTAAAATGCACTGTACCAAATTATTACGTAAAACAAAATAAATAAATAATAAAATATTTAGGTTTATATATATATATATATATATATATATATATATATATATATATATATAAGTAAGTAGCATACATACACATACATATATATATGTATAATATGTAGGTTGTAAAGAGCTGAAAGTACTAATTTGTTAAATTTGAAGGTTTTGGAGATCACATTTACTGAAATCAAAAACTGTTTCAATCAGTAACATCGTAACAGGTTGTTACATTTTAACATAGGACCACTTAAAAAGGCTCACTCAGCAGAGTGAAAACATACACAAACTCATACAAAGACTCTTCGTAACTCATGATAACAACCCAAGCTAAGCTCCTCCATGACATACAAAAGATCCGTCGAGGTGTATCACTTCAACATACTTCCTTGACACTAATTACTATTTTCCCATCAGCCAGGGCTTTGGCTTTAAACATTCCAGAGAAAGCATGCCACTAACATCGCTAATCTTTGAATTTGTTAGTTGCTTAATAACTGAGAATAGGTTTCACAGGGGGAAAAAATAGTGGACTGTGAATAAGTGGGGGTTTACTGTATTGGGATGAAAACTTGTGGTGTGGGCTATCATCATACCCTGACCTCAACTCCATTGAGAATCGGTGGCGTATGAGGCCATTGTAAATGTGAGTTTGATGTGATCAAAATAATCGGACTGGCAGTATAAATCCAGCCTAAAAGGATCTATTTTGTGCGTGCGTGTTCGTGTGTGTGCCAAAAGTGCATTAACGATGTATTGAGCAAAGGCAGTGAATACTTACGTACATGTGATTTCTTGGAGTTTTTATTTTATTATTATTTTTTTTTTAATAAACTGGAAAAAAAATTGTCATTATGGGGTGTTGTGTCAAGACTTTTGAGAAAATGAATGTATTTATTTCATTTTGGAACCAGGCTGTCACATAAAACATGGGAAAAGTGAAGCGCTGCCGCAACATGGCGGGAAAGCACTTTAAACAGAGATGATCACAAAGCCTCAGCACCATGCACCTAGTTTTCCATTTTTTTTAAAGGAAAGTACCACCCCAAAAAATACTTAGCACTCCCAGTACTACCATCATGACCAACATTAAAATACAGTAGTATAGTAGACTGAGGTTTTATTCTATAAAGTACATTTAATATTATTGTAAGCCACTCTACATCATGCAGTTTCAACATTACCAGTGTGCTTAAATATAGGAGCATAAAAAAAATATATATCTTGATTTAATTACAAATGCACTGCACAAAAGGTAGCTAAAACCTGTACCTACGTAAATGTTACAGTTATAAAAGATTTAATGCGATTGAGTGTCCTTAAAAGTTAAATACAACTGAACTGTACTTAACAAATGTACTGTACCGGATTAAATACAAGTTTAAACCCCTGTAACGTCATGCACATTTTGAACATTTAATTCAGTGATTGTTTCACTTACCACTACAGGGAGCCCCACACTTTAAAAATCACTGATCCAGCGTGTACAAAATTATGAACCCACGTTACATAAACAACTGTATTCAGGAGTTTATATATTCAACACAAACAAACCACTTTCACGAGACTCATCGATAGTATAAACTAGCATTATGCCGAACTGTGAATATGCCGGGATTCACTGTATGTAGTTGATAATAGCATCCACTAAAAATCCCTGTATAGTGATTAGTTAGTAGGGAATGATGAATGATTCCGAACGGAGTCGCTACATTTGGAACCATCAAAATCAAAGGGATTTTTATATAGTGGACTATATAATTGACTCAAATAAAAAATATATTATTATTATTTTATTTATTTATTTATTTTTTTACAAAGTGTAATTACAGTATGCACCGTAGTATTTGTGTGTAGCATGTGTGCCTTTAAGGGGCATGTCCTAGTAGGTCACATCAGGAGCTTGAGTCGGGTTGGCTGTTTTTTTTTTTTTTTTTTTTTCCCCAGTGTGAGCGTTGGGTCGTGAGTTGTGGCCTAGAGCAGCCCCTTGCGAGTGTTCTCATTTTGTGTTTGTGTGTTTGACTGTCGTGTTCAGTTAACGGCTGGAAGTGCATTGGTGACTGTGGCTCTCCTTGCCCACACATGCCAGGGCATCCCAGTACCTTAATTGCCTCATTGTTTACGTGTATGAATTTGTGTGTCTCTCCACGTGTGTGTCTGTCTGTGTGCATCTTGTGCGTGTGTGTGCATTTTTGTGTATGTATTCCTATGTGCATCCGTCTTTTGTGTCTGTGTTTGCATGTCTGATGTGTGTACGTGTATTCGTGTGTTTGTGTGTGTCTTTTTGCAACTGTTCGTTTGTGGCTACGTGTATTTGTGGGTCTCTGTGTGTGCTTCTGTGTGTGTCTGTGTTTTTTTGCGTGTGTGGACGCGTGTCGTGCATGTTCAGCAACCATAGCAACCATTAGCAACGGAGTCTCAAGATAAGAATACAACTTTTCGGCATTTCCGCCATTCTCGTCACGGATGTGTGAGTGAACTAACTTGTGTTTCCTTCCTTCATTCATTTATTTGAAAATTAGCAATTTGTGTTTTATTTGACTACGAGATGGCCTTAATATAGCGTCATATAAGTGATTAATTTGAACGCAACGCGTACTCAATGCCCTCCTGTTTTCCAGCTTTTGAAGCGTGGCTTTTGACATTGTGTCTTTTACGAACGTCACCGCATGTTTTTGTGTTTCTTTTACATATATAGCCATTGTAAACGTGTCCACATATTAATAGTTTGTTGACTTTCGCGTGTCTGTGGGGGACCAGATTTGGCTTGTTGCTACCTGTGGCGCATTCAGGTGCTCCTCGTATAGTTGGCTGCGGAGATAACCCAGCATAATATCTGCACGTAACACTTTTGTTTTGCAACGTGGATGTGTTGTCTTCAGACTGGTAAGTATTTAAGCGGTGTTGAGATTTTTTGGCTACCATAGTAACTGGGTTGTGTCGTTTTATTTGCTGGCTAGGCTAATTCATTGTCCTCTTAAGACAAACAGATTCGTCTCATCATCTACAACTACTTTGTTTCTAAATCTTTATTGCGCAAAGGCACACATTTTCTATCAGAAAAATATCACATCACCGAACAAAAATGTCACCAAAAAAATGTAAATAAAAAAAATACGTATATTGAAATAATGATGACAGTGGGGGCTGTTGAAGAGCATTTACAAAGATACGTTGTTTGTGGTCAAATGATTTTAGATCACATCTGCCTTCGAAATGGCAGACATAATGTTTCTGTAGACTTTCGAGTTCATTTTTTGCTGCTGCCATCATGATGTTCAAGTCCAGGTAAAGTGATGTTCACACAGACGATGTAGTACGTTTGGAATACCCCTTTCTCACTTTTGTCTCATCAGTCCGTAAAACAATATCTCCTAGAATTTTTGAGGCTGGTCTCTGTACATCTTTAACAACATGGCCTTCCTAGCGCATAAGATGTTATTTTCACTTTCCAAAGGTCCACCAAAAGGAGCTGTGGATGGAATCGAGACCTTCGTTTTCACCATGGCTGCAGCTCAAGTCGAGCTCTATTGGAACAGATGGAGAAAGTTAGTTCAAAGTTCACAAGATTTAGGGTTAGCTCTGATGTGACTGTGATTAATTATTTATTTATTACATTTTTTTTGGGTAGTGTCTGTCGAAGTCATGAGTGGAGAAGCGGACGTCGTACCAAGTATGGGAAGATGTCCGAATCTCACGAAAAGACCCTCAAACAACGACCGCATGCTCCCGATTAAAAAACGCCGGAGCCTACGGAAAAGTCTGGTTAAATATATATTGTAAGTTGTGGCGTATTTCTTACTGCTTATATGATTTATTTATTATTATGTCATTTCTGTCAAACGTAAGTACAGTCAGATGTCAGAGGATTCCGCCAAAGCCCTGTTTAATAGGAAAGTAGTACATTGGTGTCAAGGAACTATGTTGAACTGAGAAACTGTGATGTGCGTGTTGGGGAGGAGGGAATCTTAGCCTGGGTTGTCAGTGAAAGTTACGGAGAGTCTTTGACATGTGTGCAGGTACACTTTGGTTGCATTCTTTAAAATTTACATTTATAATTGTATTTATTTTTAGCCAGGAGCAACAGCAGCAGGCTGAAGAGGATGACGACCCTTCAAATAGTGATTTTGAAAAGGTGGCACTCACGCACGCAGTCTCTCTCTCTCTCTCTCACACACACACACACACACACACACACACAGAGACACACACAGAGACACACACAGAGACACACACACACACACACACACACACCACACTCGATCCGTTTAGGCTGTATATGCACTGCAGTTTTGATCATTTTGACGACGTTAAGCTCACATTGACAATTGGGTTTGATCCCTGGTGTCAAACTCCAGGCCCGGGGGCCAGATTTGTCCCACCACATAATTTTTTGTGGCCCGTGAAAGCAAATTATTTGTGTCAACATCCATGATTCTTACTGGAATCTCTACCAAAATTTCAATTTGTCATATGTAAGAAATAAAGAGATATTTCAAGCATTTTATTTGTACGAAACCCCTTTTTGCAGTAACTCGATCAATAGTTGAACAAACTTCTGATTTCAAAACTAGTCATCCATCGTTGGATATATGTGATAATATAATTAGACGATTAAACATTTACATGGTTTCACAGGGCGGCACGGTGGGCGACTGGTTAGAGCATCAGCCTCACAGTTCTGAGGAGCAGGGTTCAATCCCCGGGCCCGCCTGTGTGGAGTTTGTATGTTCTCCCTGTCCCTGCGTGGGTTTTCTCCGGGCACTCCGGTTTCCTCCCACATCCCAAAAACATGCATGGTAGGTTAATTGAAGTCTCTAAATTGCCCCTAGGTGTGAATGTGAATGGCTGTTTGTTTATGTGTGCCCTGTTGCCCACACACTGTTGCTGATATTTTGGCCCATTCGTCCATGCAGATCTCCTCTTGAGCGGTGATGTTTTGGGGCTGTCGCTGGGCAACACATACTTTCAACAACCTCCAAAGATTTTCTATGGGGTTGAGATCTGGAGACTGGCTAGGCCACTCCAGGACCTTGAAATACTTCTTACAAAGCCACTCCTTCATTGCCCGGGCGGTGTGTTTGGGATCATTGTCATGCTGAAAGACCCAGCCACGTTTCATCTTCAATGCCCTTCCAGTTGAAAGGAGGTTTTCGCTCAAAATCTCACGATACATGGCCCCATTCACTTCTTTCCTTTACACGGATCAGTCATCCCTTTGCAGAAAAACAGCTCCTAAGCATGATGTTTCCACTCCCATGCTTCACAGTAGGTATGGTGTTCTTTGGATGCAACTCAGCGTTCCTTCTGCAAACACGACAAGTTGAGTTTTTACCAAAAAGTTATATTTTGGTTTCATCTGACCATATGACATTCTCCCAATCCTTTTCTGGATCATCCAAATGCTCTCTAGCAAACTTCAGACAGATCTGAATATGTACTGACTTAAACAGGGGGACACGTCTGGCACTGCAGGATTTGAGTCCCTGACGGCGTAGTGTTACTGATGGTAGCCTTTTCTACATTGGTTCCAGCTCTCTGCAGGTCATTCACTAGGTCCCCCCGTGTGGTTCTGTGATTTTTGATCACCATTCTCGTGATCATTTTGAACCCACGGGGTGAGATCTTGCGTGGAGCCCCCGATCAAGGGAGATTATCAGTGGTCTTGTATGTCTTCCATTTTCTAATAATTGCTCCCACAGTTGATTTCTTCACACGAAGCAGCTTACCTATTGCAGATTCAGTCTTCCCAGCCTGGTGCAGGTCTACAATTTTTTTTCTGGTGTCATTTGACAGCTGTTTGGTCTTGGCCATAGTGGAGTTTGGAGTGTGACTGTTTTAGGTTGTGGACAGTTATCTTTTATACTGATAATGAGTTCAAACAGGTGCCATTAATACAGGTAACCAGTGGAGGACAGAGGAGCCTCTTAAAGAAGAAGTTACAGGACTGTGAGAGCCAGAAATCTTGCTTGGTTGTAGGTGACCAAATACTTATTTTTCCACCATAATTTGCTAATAAATTCTTTAAAAATCAGACAATATGATTTTCTGGATTTTTGTCTCATTTTGTCTCTCATAGGGGAGGGATACCTATGATGAAAATTACAGGCCTCTCTCATCTTTTTAAGTGGGAGAACTTGCACAATTGGTGGCTGACTAAATACTTTTTTTTGCCCCACTGTAAGCTGTTACTGCAGCCGTATCAAAAAACGCAACACAGAAGGAAAGAGTGCGTAAAAGACAGAAAATGTCCAAAGTTTGGAAGTCATATCTGTTACGTATCAGATTTTTATCCACATTTCTCAGAGGCCCGGTTCCGATCTGAGGCTGTCCTATTTCATTGGTTTTTTTTCTTTTTACTCTACCATAATGCATATCTAAATTGTTCCACTACAGAGCAAAAAACAAAAACAAATCTTATCTGTGAACTTAATCATGCAGTGTAAGTCCAGCAAGCAAGCCAAAGTGTGCACAATGAACATACTTAAATACTGCTCGTATTATCCTAACAACAGGTTATTTCTAATGTTCTGCCACAGAAATATTACCATTACATTCAAAATGGCATCAACCTGGAGCATCTCACTCCTCTGCAAGACTCGTGGGTGAAGAATATCATGGGGAAGGTGCCAGGTCACCTGAAGAGCCAGAACGAAACACTAAACGTGCTGCTCGATGAAGTCAAGGAGGACTACTTGCTCAGCATCAAGACTTCAATCTGTAATTACTCTCTCCCTCTTATGGTCTTTCTTATCCTCTTCCTGTTCAATTTTGATTTTGGTTGCTTGACACTTTTGTGCGTCCTCTTACGATAGATGTTTCCACCCAATTTCGATGGGTGAAACTCGCGTCGGGGGCTCATTTTTTCCCAAGTTTCAATCAATAGATCGATCGATCAATCAATCAGTCAGTCAGCCAGTCTGTCAGTCAGTCAAACAAAACTTTATTTATACAGTACTTTTCATGCATGGGTTAGTTGGTGAGTTTTCACGTGTGTAGCCCCCCCAACAGACAAATTCTGGAATAAGACTAAACAGCGATTCCAATAGAGCCCTTAAAAACACAGGCTTTGTTCTTTTTTTAATCACAAAAATCTGGCATTTTACCAGGGTGTTTGTGTCCTGGCGGCACAACTGCCTAACAGTTCTGAGGACCCCGCCTGTGTGGAATTTGCATGTTCTCCCCGTGCCTGGGTGGGTTTTCTCCGGGCACTCCGGTTTCCTCCCACATCCCAAAACATGCATGGTAGGTTAATTGAAGACTCTAAATTGCCCGTAGGTGTGGATGTGAGTGCGAATGGTTGTTTGTTTATATGTGCCCTACGATTGGCTGGTGACCAGTTCAAGGTGTACCCCGCCTCTCACCCAAAATCAGCTGGGATAGGCTCCAGCACGCCCGCGACCCTAGTGAAGATAAGCGGTACAGAAAATGAATGGATGGATGTTTGTGTGCCCTGTACGAGTGGTTCTCAAACTGGGGCCTGAGAACAATAAAGTGTTATTTTTTTAATTTATTTTTATTTATTTATTTATTTTTTTTAAACAAAAGGCCATTATTTAAGTCCATCCATTTTCTATCCCAGCTAGCTTCGGGAAAGAGGCATGGTACACCTTGAACTGGTCCCCAGCCAATCACAGGGCCCAATATTAAAGAAATAGTTTAAAAAAAAAAAAACTTTTTTAGAACAAAAGGTGTATTTTTTTTGAGAATATAGTCCTATTTTCTTTTAAAGTAAATTGAAGGTTTCTTTTTCCAAAATAAAAAGTGCAATATCATGAAAATAAAGTATGACTCTCTTTCCCTGCTAAATTTTGACTTTCATATTATTTTACTATGACTTCATCATGGGGAAAAAAAAAATATATATCTAATTTCGTTCTGTGGTATTTTTATCCGGAGACAATACATCCTTTATCCTTTTTTTTCTTGAAAAAATACTGTTAATCTCATGACATCAGTATTTATTTAATCACTACGACTTCCCCCCCTGTAAAATAGGCAACATTTTAATTCCTGTGGCATTTAGGGGTACAGATGATAGTTATGTTGAATTGGTGTTAGGATCATGAGGGGGTCCCTGGAAACATTTCTCTCTTGGACCCAGTCCCTGGACCCAAAAAGTTCAAGAAACCCTACTCTATACCACAGTGCATGTAATCTCATCCATAGTCCCTTATTGCAGTGAAATACACCTTCTGTGATCCTGTGGAAACAGACGAGGACTCTGTGAAAGATCTTCCTCTTCACAGACTTGAGTACATTTGTCTTATCTTCCATTTTGAGATTGTTGTCGATTGAAATGAATCTAATTTAATCCATTCTTTGTTAATCTCAGGTTGATGCGGGTGCCCAAAGCATGGAAAGATTCCTTTTTGTTTTCGCAAAAGAGGATGAACAACTGGCTGCACTCTTTCAACACCACCATGCAGCAGGTGCTCAACCTGTGGAACACTACTTACAGGTATGTATTCTCCAAATATGCCATTCATTAGTTGTATTAGAATCCTGCATCATAAAATGAAGTCTTCTCACAGAGATTTGCGTCTGATCGATACCGCCGAACTCCGGAGCAGAACCGAGTCCATGGAGTTGTCGGCATTTCAGCAAAATGCCAACGGTCAGATTGGCAACGTCAGAGGAACCCTTCTCAACAAGTGAGCAAGACAATAAAAACTAGAGAATGCAATTTGTGTAGAAATTGCGTGTGATTGCTGAAGGGCTGCTGTTGAACTGAAATGCTGTGAAATCTGGAACCTCAGTAAACAAACTTATTCGAACGGAGTCTTGAAACAAATTAAGTCCCTGAACCGACCTATATTTCGTACTCCATCCACATTTCTCGACCAATTCAAACCATTCCAACTTCAAGTGTCACATTCTGTATTTAATGAATTAAATGAAGTTTTTTCCCCCCCATCTTCATAGAGATAAAAAAACAAGATAAACATAACTTAGTCCTGGAGCTGGCGCAAATTAATTCAGTTTCTATTCATTTCAATGGGAAACATTGTTTTGGTTCGTGGACAGTCTCAGAATGAATTAAGCGCGTAAACCAAGGTTTCCCTATATTTACAGTGCCACCGGAAAGTATTCACACCCCTTCACTTTTTTCACATTTTGCTATGTTACAGACTTATTCTAAAGCTGATTTGAGCATAGTTCTCTTTGAAAAAAAAATCTACTTAAAATATCCCATAATGACAAAGTAAAAACATATTTTCAGACAGTTGTGCAAATTTATTAAAAATGTAAACATTTAAGCATAATAGGTACATAAGTACTTTTCACACCCTTGGCTTAATATTTTGTTGAAGCACGTTTGGCAGCAATCACAGCCTCAAATCTTCTTGTGTATGTCTGTATGAGCTTGGCTGTTTTGGGGCATTTTCTCCCATTCTTCTCTGAAGATCCTCCCAAGGTAAGCCAGGTTGGATGGGCAGCGTCGGTGGACAGCCATTTTTTTGGTCTTTCCAGAGGTCTTCCATTGGATTCAAGTCCAGGCTCTGGCTGGGCCACTCAAGGACATTCACAGGCTGCTCCTGAAGCCACTCCTTTGTCATCTTGGCTGTGTGCTTTGAGTCTTTATCGTGTTGGAATATGAATCGACGCCCTAGTCTGAGTTCCAGAGCTCTCTGGAGCAAATTCTCTCGAAGAATTTCTCTATATTTGGCAGCTGTCATCTTACCCTTTATGTGGAGTAATTGTGCAGTTCCTGCAGCAGAAAAACAGCCCCAGAACATGATGCTGCCACCACCATGCTTCACAGTAGGGATGGTGTTAGCCAGGTGATGAGCAGTGGTTCTTCTTCTCCACATATGACGCTTGCAATGCAGGACAACAAGTTCTATTTTGGTTTCATCAGACCAGAGAATTTTGTTTCTCCAGGTCGGAGAATCCTTAAGGTGCCTTTTGGCAAACTCCAAGCGGGCTGCCATGTGCCTGTTAGTGAGAAGTGGCTTCCGTCTGGCCACTCTACCATAAAGGACTGATTGGTGGAGTGCGTTAACAATGGTTGACATTCTGGATGGTTCTCCTATCTCCGCAAGGGAACACTGGAACTCCGCCTCAGTGACCATAGGGTTCTTGTTCCCCTCTTTGACCAAGGCCCTTCTTTCCTGGTTATTCAGCTTGGTGGGACAGCCAGATCTAGGAAGGGTCCTGGTGGTTCCAAACTTGTTCCATTTCCGAATAATCCATTTCGGAACCTTCAGTGCGGCTGAAATTCTTTTGCATGCTTCTCCAGATTTGTGCCTTCACACAGTCTGGTCTCGGAGGTCTGCAGACAATTCCTTAGACTTCATGACTTGGTTTCTGCTCTGATATGCACTGCCAACTATGAGACGTTATCTAGACAGGTGTGTGCCATTCCAAATGATGTTCAATCAACTTAATTTACCACAGGTGGATTCCATTCAAGTTGTAGAAGCATCTGAAGGATGATCAGTGAAAATCAGATGCACATGATCTTAAGTTTGAGTGTCATAGCAAAGGGTGTGAATACTTATGTACCTATTATGTTTGAATGTTTAAATATTTTATATATTTACGCAAATGTTTAAAAATATGTTTTTACTTTGTCATTATGGGATATTTTATGTTGATTTTGAAGAAGAAGAAAGAAAACTATACTCAAATCAGCTTTAGAATAAGTCTGTAACAGCAAAATGTGGAAAAGTTGAAGGGGTGTAAATAATTTCTGGTGGCACTGTACCTCCTCCTTCCACATTTCTCGACCGATTTCAAATCATTCAGTCTTAAAATGTTCAGTTCATTCAGGACTTTTCTGGAACTATTTGTCACATTCCCAAAATCATCACATTTTCACAATGAAATTCCCAAATTAACTAATTCATTATCAGCTGAGTTCTCCATATTGCCAGCAGTTTTTAGAGCATTTTGACTGATTTTTCAAGACCCTCAGAGTATTGTTCTGTGAAAATATAAGCACTGAATGTAACAAAAGAGTAGATTCTCCTGTTTCACTAGAAAAAGTTGTTTCTAGCTTTTTTCGATCTTTTGTAATCAGCAGTACAAGATGGGTTGGTTTCCCTAAAAACACGGGTTCTGACCAAAAATCTGAGAAACTGAGCTTTTTGTGAAAGGAAACATGTCGATGATGCTAATGTTTTTTTCTTTTTGTGACACCTTAAACTATAAAACAACAAAAACAAGACAGAGAAAGGGCTTTGGATGGCAAAATAATGTATTCACTTCGATACAACTAGGAAATGCTGACTCACCGAATTGGGGTCAGCATTGAACGTTATTGGCTTTTTTACTATTCTCTCCATGAACTGCATCAACTTTTGTCACGATTGCGACACACACTTTTTACTACCAACCACTACACATACTCCGTTTATGGCATTCATATACACTACATATTCGAGTGTGTGGTGCTTCAACTTGCTTGGCTTTCAACGTGTTGACATTTCTCGATTTCATTATCAATTTAACAAGCTGAGATGCAACCCTTAGTCTTTGTTTTCTACTCAAGAGCTGTGCTGATCTCAAATCCAAACTGCCATTGAGAGGGAACTGTTCATGATTGCATAACTAATTATTTTAACTATTAATGTAACTATATTCTAATAATTCCCCGTTTTCCAATAATCCACCTTTTTTTTTTTTTTTTTTTATAATTTTCATATTCCACATTTTATCTTAGAACATTTTACATATTGACTCCTTTCACATTTCTCTGTCTATTCAAACCTATTACAACGTCAAACTGTTATTATATCTAATTCAGGACATGTATGTCGCTATTCATCAAATTCCCCAAATTGCCAATAATTCCCCCAAAAAATTAATTTCCCAGTTTAAGAGATATTTGACATAATTACCTTCACAGTCCACATTTTTTTGACTGATTCAAACCATTCCACTTCAAAATGTTTACAGTAACTTATTCATTCTCATGATTCCATTCATTGATCCGTCCGTCCATCCATCCTAAATACCGCTTATCCTCACTAGCCACAATCCCCAAATTCCCAAAATTTTCAGGATTCCACATTTTCCATTGCTAATTTCCCAAATTAATGGAGACATTTTGCAAATCAACCTCTATCATTTGAATTCAGCTTTTCTTAGTCTAACATTCAACATTTGTGACATTTGAATGAAGTTCCACAGTATTTTAGTTCAGCGTTAGCACTTTTCAGTCTACATATGTTATATACAACATATATAATGTACTTGTTGGTTAACTACAGATGTAGTACTAGCTGTCATTTGCTGACTAGATGGCTTCCCGAAATACACAACATTTACTACCACGGGAGTCGGCGTAAACTGGTGCCCACTCAAAGCCAGATGGAAAAGCTGCAGTCTTTCTTTAACTGCGCCGCTACACTAATGGGCATCCAGCTGCAGAACCTGGTTTTAGACTCCATGAGTGAATACACCAGGTTAATTTGTCCCAGTCCGGTAAGGACAAAAACATTCTTTGTTATTATAACCGTTAGACGACACCCTCTTGCTGTTGTTCTTGATTGACTCTCTTATATCAGGACTCAGAGACAGCCTTTGGGCACTCGGGGTTTGTGCTGTTTCTGATTCTGGAGGATCGGGAAATCACATTGGAGCCAGACCTCAAATCCTTTGAGGACATTCTGCTTAATATATACGAGTTCATGCTCAGATCCGTCACAATGTTGCCACGCGTGGAAACCAAACTCTATGCAGAATGGGTAAGTGACTGTGTTTCTTCTCTTCATTTTTTTTCAGTGTCAACAGTCTTGATTCAACAAAAATTCTCATGGATATTTCACTAAGGGTCATACAAATATAAAAATACAAATTCCGAAAAATACAAATACAAGTTTCTAAGGGGTGCTACTGAATGACTTTTCATTATCACTAAAATACACGTGCTTGCAAAAATTGGTGTAAACAACATGAAAACCAGAGTGCAGAAAATGTTTTTTTTGCCGACAGCATTTAATGTGGGCGGAGCAGGACATCAAAGTCTGACTCAGTAGTACCCCTAGGAAAGTAAAAAAAGTCAAAAAATAAATAAATTGCCCCCCGACACCAGTTTCACTGATCGACAGATTTTTTGGTGGACTTGTCTATCATAACATTATGCATGAAAAGTCTCAAGGACCCATGCACGAAATTGAATAGGAAGTCATCCATTTTGGTTTGAAACAGCCATTATTTAGATGACTTCTTCTATGCTACTCGGCCCCTGGAAAGTTAAAAAAAAAAAAACTAGCCTCTGACACCACCCATTGACGCAACATTGAGCGGATGTGTGTATTATAACAGGGCGCAGGAAAATGTCTCAAGGACGCATGCCCTAAATTGTACAGGAACTTGGTTTTGGTTTGAAGCAGACATTTAAAAACTGCTACTCGATTGCAATCCTATTTCATTCTTCTCCCAGTCGAGTAGCTCCGGGGAGACTCTCAAACCGGTGATCCTACCAGAGATCATTCAGGCCCAGCAGGAGGAGGTTCACAGGGTGATCCACACAGAGTACGTGAAGCCCACGGCCTACATCCACGAGTACGACAAGTACACCACGCTGGTGAACAAGGAGGCAGAGGAGGCCATGGAACGTTTCCTGGGCGAGGAGCACACCTTCCAGGAGCTCATGAACGAGGTGATCAACTACCAGCAGCTGATCGACCAGATCCAATACACCTCGCGCAAGGTACGGTCAAATATGGTAATGACTGAGTCATCACTGTTAATGATTTTTTTTCAAAGTGAGTCTGCGAGTTTCCTCTACCACTAGGTTATATATTTGTGTGGCATTGTGTAATGGCGTGAGATGTCTGCAAAGTTTGTACGTATTTGTAAATAACTATAGCCGAACAAGTACGCTGCGGTAAACTGGCACACTCACAGTACGGCGAAGAGGGACAAACATGGAGACAGGTAGAAATGGCAAATCTACAACCCCAATTCCAATGAAGTTGGGACGTTGTGTTAAACATAAATAAAAACAGAATACAATGATTTGCAAATCATGTTCAACCTATCCATCCATCCATTTTTCTGAGCCGCTTCTCCTCACTAGGGTCGCGGGCGTGCTGGAGCCTATCCCAGCTATCATCGGGCAGGAGGCGGGGTACACCCTGAACTGGTTGCAAGCCAATCGCAGGGCACATACAAACAAACAACCATTCGCACTCACATCCACACCTACGGGCAATTTAGAGTCTCCAATTCATGCATGTTTTTGGGATGTGTGAGGAAACTGGAGTGCCCGGATAAAACCCACGCAGGCACGGGGAGAACATGCAAACTCCACACAGGCAGGGCCGCGGATTGAACCCCGGTCCTCAGAACTGTGAGGCTGACGCTCTAACCAGTTGGCCACCGTGCCGCCTGTTCAACCTATATTTACGGTAATTGAATACACTACAAAGACAAGATATTTAATGTTCAAACTGATAAACGTTATTGTTTTTAGCAAATAATCCTTAACTTGGAATTTTATGGCTGCAGCATGTTCCAAAAAAGCTGGGACAGGTGGCAAAAAAAGATTGAGAAAGTTGAGGAATGCTCATCATAATGTGCCACACATTTTCAATGGGAGACAGGTCTGGACAGGCCAGTCTAGTACCAGCACTCTTTTACGACGAAGCCAAGCTGTTGTAACACGTGCAGAATGTGGTTTGGCATTGTCTTGCTGAAATAAGCAGGGGCGTCCGTGAAAAAGACGTTGCTTGGATGGCAGCATATGTTTCTCCAAAACCTGTATGTACCTTTCAGCATTAATGGTGCCTGCACAGATGTGTAAGTTACCCATGCCATTGGCACTAACACAGCCCCATACCATCACAGATGCTGACTTTTGAACTTTGCATCCATAACAGTCCGGACGTCCACAATTTTCAAAAACAATTTGAAATGTGGACTTGTCGGACCACCGAACACTTTTCCACTTTGCATCAGTCCATCTTAGATGAGCTCGGGCCCAGAGAAGTTCGCGGCGTTTCTGGGTGTTGTTGATAAATGGCTTTTGCTTTGCACACTAGATTGCACTTACGGATGTAGCGCCGAACTGTATTTACTGACATTGGTCTTCTGAAGTGTTCCTGAGCCCATGTGGTGATATCCTTTACACATTGATGTTGGTTTTTGATGCAGTGCCGCCTGAGGGATCGAAGGTCACGGGCATTCAATGTTGGTTTTCGGCCTTGCCGCTTACATTCAGTGATTTCTCCAGATTCTCTGAACCTTTTGATGATATTATGGGCCGTAGATGATGAAATCCCTAAATTCCTTGCAATTGTACGTTGAGGAACATTGTCCTTAAACTGTTCGACTTTTTTCTCACGCACTTGTTCGCAAAGAGGTGAACCTCGCCCCATCTTTGCTTGTGAATGACTGAGTAATTCAGGGAAGCTCCTTTTATACCCAATCATGGCACCTACCTGTTACCAATTAGTCTGTTCACCTGTGGGATGTTCCAAACAGGTGTTTGATGAGCATTCCTCAACTTTCTCAGTCTTTTTTGCCACCTGTCCTAGCTTTTTTGGAACGCGTTGCAGCCATAAAATTCCAAGTTAATGATTATTTGCTAAAAACAGTAAAGTTTACCAACTTGAACATTAAATATCTTGTCTTTGTAGTGTATTCAATTAAATATAGGTTGAACATGATTTGCAAATCATTATATTCTGTTTTTATTTATGTTTAACACAATGTCCCAACTTCCTGGGAATTGGGGTTGTACAATAAAAAGGACTATGGCTATGCCAGCTATCTCTGCCATTAGCTGCCATGATGAGGAGGAATATTTGGGTGGTTCATGGAGGGGTCTCGCACAGGGTGCCATTCAAGCTAACCCCACCACTGCCCGTGTCAGTGCTGCACGAGTAGAGTACAGTATAGGATCGTCAAAAAGGTATTGTCTGTAGGGTAATAATAATAATTGGGCCCCTATGCATTTCATGTACCCCCTTAAAGGTCCTGTATTTGAGCTATTTAGACCTCCATAGAGAGACTCACTAACATGGACTTAGTATTGCAGTGTCATTTTAGTTTCAATGAACACCCTTTTTTGTCATACTACTTCTGTTTGATCCAGTTTTTTATCTGCTTTGTCCATATTTGGCTAAGACCGCCCCCTTTTCTCTGATTGGTTGCCTCCATGTAGAAGACCCACTTATGAGAGCACACGTGTTTGTTATGTTGACAACGCTGGCTCGAAAGTGGAGAGGTAGGCGGAAAACTTTGCTAGTGACGTACATAAGCTCGAGAAATTCGGATGACCTGATTTCAGTCCTCTCGGCAGAAAAACATTACACTGAGGAATGTGTAGACAATTCTAATTCATATTTCACATGTTTAATGAGGCACCATAGAGACAATATTACATCCAAAATAATAGAAAAATTTGGTTTGGCAAAATACGGGACCTTGTCTGGGGAGGGGTCTAGGTTTACAAACACATTTTTCGGACAAATGTTGAGTTCCCGCACTTGGCTTCGTTACACCTACATGGAACGCTCACTTTTTTTTTTTTTTTTTTGTAAATTGGTAAGTTATGTAAATTTGCCCTTAGTGTGGCTCCCAAAAAAGTGAAAACTGAAGTGATTGTGCTATTAAAAAACATATTTTTTTGTAATGTAACTCTCGCTAAAGAAAAACATAAAGCTTGCCTGCTGCAGCAGCTGTTGTGCACGGTGGGGGGAGAGAGTGGAGCGGGCTACGGGAAAAGATAGATGGCACTCTTTCGGCCACGCCATTTCAAGGCACAAGATACAAAAATACTACAATGCGGGTGATCTTTGGCTTGATTACACTTCATAAAACCACTCTCTTTCTTTGCATTCTCTTTAATTATGTTTTCACATTTATATTTTTATAAATTTTTTTCTGATTAGACAGTTTTTTTTTTTTTTTTTTACCGCCAGGAGCCGGTGTTTTTTCTGTCTTGTAGCCGAGAACAATATGGTTACGAAAGGCCCTACAAAATACTTGGTCAGTTTCCACCTTTGCTCATAATGTGGTGCTGATTTGCTGTTTCAGGTGGTCAGTCTTGGCATGTTCGAGGTCCAGTCTCACAAGCTCATTCAGGCCCTGGTGACGCGTGCTAGCGACCTGCAGCAAAAACTGGTTTCGCGGATGCTCCAGGGCCATCAAGACATCAACACGGCGTCAGTTGGTTTGGCAACATTCTATAATGAAAATTGGTTCAGGGGTGGCGGCACGGTCGCCGAGGGGTTAGCTCGCATGGGTTTTCTGCGGGTACTTTGGCTTCCTCCCACATATCCATCCATCCATTTTCCCAACCAACCACTTATCCTCACGAGCCCATCCCAGCTATCTTCAGGCGAGAGGCGGGGTACACCCGGAACTGGTTGCCAGCCAATCGCAGGGCACATATAAACAATCAACCATTTGCACTCACATTCACACCTATGGGCAATTTTAGAGTCTTCAATCAACCTACCATGCATGTTTTTGGGATGTGGGTGGAAACCGCAGTACCCGGAGAAAACCCACGCAGGCACAGGTAGAACATAAAAACTCCACACAGGCGAGGCCGGATTTGAACCCGGGTCCTCAGAACTGGTCCCACGTCTCAAAAATAAAAAATGTTAGGTTCATTGAAGACTCTAAATTGTTTATTGGCGTGAATGTGAGTCACCGTTGGTCTATTTGTGCCCTGTAATTGAAGGTGTCTTGTCCATGGTGTACCCCACTTCGCTCACCAAAAGTCATGTTAAGATAATTTAAGACTCTAAATTGTCCTTAACTTTGAATGTGAGTGTGAATGATTGTCTGTTTGTTTGTTGTACCCTGCAATTGGCCGCAACCAGTCCAGGTTCTACCCGCCTTTCGCCCAAAGTCAGCTGGGATAGCCTCCGACTCACCTGTGACCCTAATGAGCACAAATGCAATAGAAAACAGATGGATGGATGAACTGTTTCCTAATAAAAAAATATGAGATAATAATTTTAAAAAAGAAAATGAAGTTTTACCAAATACTGAATATGTTTTCTTCCAAAGGCTATGCAATGAATTTGAAAAGATTGCAGAGAGGGCACTGAGCACGCCACCTGACACGCAGTCACTGATGGAGTTGAAGGTATCTGCGCCGAAATACCCTATACCTTAATGTGATAAATGATCATAAATTGCTAATAGATAATGTTAGTTTCTCATAATCAAGAGTCACCTTTTTGGGGGCCTCAACCTGTCTGAAAACTCTTGATTTATACAAACAGATGTATCATGGGGAAAATGTATGAACGTAGAAATGAATGTGTTTTATGGGTCTGGAACACACCACCACACAACACCAGTTTCAATTCAAAATTGGGCAGACATGTTTGTCGTAACTGGATGCACAAAAAAGTCTGAAGATCCGAACAGGAAGTCAGTCATTTTGGTTTGAAAAAGGCATCTTGGGCAAATTCCAGGCCTTGGGCTTTGTTAAAAAGTTTGACAAAAAATAAAATGCCCCTGACACCAGTTTCACTGATTGATATGACATTGTGTGGACATGTCTATCATAACAGGATACATGAAAAAGTCTCAACCTATACATGAACTTGAAAAAGAAGTTTGTGATTTTGGTTTAAAGCAGTCATTTTGAGTGGCTTCCAAGGCTCGTTAACAAATAACTTTTATTAACAACAAAAATTAGCCCCTGACACCAGAGTTAACAATAGCCATGAAAGATGGTGGACATTTCTATCATAACAGAACCCACGAAAAGGTCTTAAGGAACCATGTCCGAAATTGAACAAGAAGTCGGGCATTTTGGTGAATTCCAGGCCTCGCGGTTTGGTAGACATTTTTTGTTTCTTTTTTTATACTCAGCCCTTAACACCTATTTCACTCATCGATACGAAATTGGGCAGACAAATCTAACATGTCAGGATGCACAAGAAAAGTGTCAAGGACAAGTGCCTGAAAATTAACAGGAACTTGGCTATTTTGGTTTGAGAAAACCATTTTGGGCAAATTCCAGACCTTGCAGTTTGAGAAACTCCTATCAGGGAATTTGCCCAAATAAATAAGCGGTATCAAAAATGATGGCTGGAATATCCTAGACAGATTGGCGACACTGAATTGAGAAGGATTTTAGCCTACGCCGTCTCACGAGGTTGGACCATAGTGTCAAAGTTTAATGTGTGTCTGTGTGTGAATATCGACCAATGTTTTTCCCCCTTCCAGGCCTTTGTGAATAAAGTGAAGACCACCGATCTCCCGGCGCTGGAGCAGAGGTTGGCAAATTCCAACATGCAGTTGTGCTCCCTGATCGACTTTGTCTCACTCTCACCGGCTGACATGGAGCTCAACAGAAAGACCATCCAGTGGCTCAGACGTCTGCCCAACATCTTTGAGGAACACGATCAGATCGTCTCGGAAAAAGCAACGCAATATCAAAATAGCCTTAAGGTTTTTTCTCTGTTTTGTTTATGAAAATGTTTGACTGTAAATGACTCTATGCAAAAATGTATAATCTAAAAGAGGAGTGGGCATACTTTTGTACTCAAGGGCCACATTAGATTTTTAAACCGGCGAGATGGGCCAGATCATTCAGAAATTAAAATGAGTAAAATCGTTTTAATAACTAAATGGTATCCATCTTCTGTTCCGCTGTTCTGCTTATCCTCACTAGGGTCGCAAGGGTGCTGGAGCCTCGAACAATAATCACTAAATTCATTTTAATTAACCAATTTCAGGGAAAAAAAGACTACATTAATGCACCAAATATTACAGGAGTGGTGGTCAGCCAGCTTATATGACCCGCGGGCCGCAGTTTGCCCACATAGTCTTGTTTTAAAGGCTTTCTGTTTCTGGGTTTGATCATTCCAGTTGTTCCGTGAACTCTTTGAGGAGGAATTGGAGACCTACAGCGTCCAAGTGGAGGAGTTTACGTCATTCGGTGACCTGGAGGATCTCAGCAAGTACCTAAAGAAGGCCCAGGCTCTCAATTCCAAACTGGATGCTGGTATCGAACGGGTAATTGGGGATGCTTTTCCACACCCTTAGGCCATTTAGAGCGTGCTACAGGGAAGACATTTTTCTAAGGACCCCTAAGCTAAATTGCTCAGATGTTCTACTGTCTTAGTGATAATTCAACGAGTCAACATAGAATTGTAACATACTTTGTCAGCTTCTAAGGGCTAGAAAATAGAATGAAAATGCATTATGACTGCTCCCTTTACTAATGGTGTTTGTGCTGCGTTTAGAGGTGGTGTGACCGTATGTAGAACCTGAAGAGGGCAGCATTGGCTCTAGAATGAGCTCACTACCGTGCGTCGTGCTCCACACACAGTAAAGCAGTGTTTCCCAACCTTAATTGAGTCAAGACACATACCTTACATCAGAAAAACCTCATGGCACACCACCAAACATAAATGTCACTATTACAGTAACCCCCTGTTATTCATGGGGTTTCGGGATAAGGTATACTGAAAAACTGAGAGCAATTAATGCCCCCTAAAAATTGCCTATATTAATAGTTTAAAATGTAAATATACCACTAACTATGGTCCCAAAACAGTTTAATGTAATTTCAATCTCATCTTTCAACATCCATCCAACTATCTTGTTTGGTCGGGCGAGAGGCAGGATAAACCTTGGATTGCAGCAGCTTACATCTTTAAATTGATTCATATGATTAGATTTTTTTGTCTGTTTTTTTTTTCTTTTTCTCTATTAACAACTCAGGCTAAATTTAGCTCCTCACCTACATACAAAGCTGGCCTCTGCGTCAAGATGTCTAACTTCAACATACATCTTTGGCACCGATTATTACTTTCCTATTTGCAGTAGACAGGGCTTTTGGTTGCATCTTGTGCCATCTTGTGCATCTTGTGCCATCTGGAAAAAAATACAAAAAAGGGTGAGTTTTTCAATGAATATCTGGCAATAAGTTCCACAGAAAAAAAATGCAAATATGTGATTTTGTGAATAGTCAACCTTGAGTAAGTGGGCGATTACAGTACAGTATTCTGTTGTATTGATGGAAACTGTGGATGCACAGGTTAATTGTACATTCTGTCATCTAGTGTAAGAGCATTCCATTGTCTGCCTGTCACTATACTTCGCTGGCAGAAATGGATGAATAAAGATACATAATTAGAAGGAAATAGATAACACTGGCTGACAAAAAAAAAGACAAGTTGCAATTTTGCATCGCTTAATCAAAAAATGAAATCCGTTTCTCTTGTTCAGGTCAGGTTTTTATGCCAAGTTGTTAAGTTTATTAATCAAATGTTACAAACTTTGCTTACTGTCAATTGTATAGTAGACATTGATAAACGTACGTACCTTTAAGATGAATGTTACGTCATCATTGTTCATAATTCAGGGCATGAACCTCCATTTATTTGAACCTCTAAAGCAAAAATACCTGTACATGTAAACAAAAACGTGGCGATAGTTCAAAATGTTGACCTGATTGAGCAAAACCAATGTGATACTTGGATACAGCATATCAAAATTGTTCTAAATCAGCTAAAAAAAAATCTTGGACCATAAATTTGTTTTTGACCAATGTAATAATTTCTTGCGTCATTTCTGACAGTGTTTTTTGTTGACATTTTCTTTTTTTTTTTGTGTGTGTGTGTGTGACCAGATCAACGAATTCAACCTGGAAGAGGAAGCGTTTGAGTGGCCCTCCTCCCAGTACCCGCTTCGCAAAAAGACCCAGGACAAGCTCACGCCCTTCCTGCGCCTGTATGAAACATCCAACGACTTCCTGACCCATTACGAGCAGTGGGTCTATGGGCCGTTGTCCGGTGTCAACCCAGATAAGGTAGCGGCGTGCTCTCAAAATTGCATCAAACCAAGCTGTTTGTGTAATTCTGTCAGGTTGTCTGCCTTTTAGATAGAAGGAGAAGTCAGCAACTACTGGCGTTCTTTGTATAAGCTGGAGAAAGGCTTTGTGGACGTACCTAACGCTCTGGGCTTGGCCACCATCATGAAGGACAAGGTGGAGGTCTTCAAAAAGGACGTCCCCATGGTGCAGGTGAGTGTACAACCGATGAAAGCCCTCCATCCAATCATTTTCTATAGCGCTTAAGCTTATGAGGGGAGCTGGAGCATATTCAAGCAGACTTTTGGTGAGTGAAGCAGAGCACACCCTAGATTGGTCAGCAGTCAATCCCAGACAAATACAGTAGGGCCTTAAAATATAAGTCACCTTATTTACAAGTTGCTCCAGATACGAGCCATCGTCCATTTTTTTGCTTTGGTTTGTGAGAAAGAATTTGAGATAGGAGCATTATATGGTGGCAGTGTACTCAACTCAAGTCATGTCACAACGAGAAAAACATTTAATTAAGAGAATTACATGTTGTGTCTTTAAAACTACCAGATAGCTTTGCCTTAGAAAAGAACGCTTTACTTAAACCTAAGAAACAATACAAAATCACATAGACGGGCTAACAAATAGCATCTTTATCACAATGTTATAATCCTATAAGCAACGGATATTTGAACCCAAACGCAATACATGTAGACAGAGGATTATTTTATTTTATTTAACATTTATTGAGCCAGGAAAACCCTAATTGATATCAAAAATATATTTTACAAGAGTGTCATGGACAGGACACGCAACAGACACATAAAACAAGTTTGACAGGACAAGCTAAAAACATTCAGACAAACAATCGCCACTCAACTGTTTATCCTTTCTATACAGGTACTTTGTAATCCTGGCCTGCGTCCGCGTCACTGGGAAACTCTGAGCGAAATATCCGGCAAACCCCTCAACACGACCGATGAAGAGTCGGCCTGCATGTCCCACTTTCTGTCCCTGAAAATGGACGAGCACCTGACCACATTTGAAGGCGTCAGCGAGGCGGCCAGCAAGGAGTACTCCCTGGAGAAAGCCCTGGAGAAGATGACCGGCGAATGGGGCGAAATCACCTTCAAGCTTCTGCCCTATCGCGAGACGGGAACCAGCATCCTGTCGTCGGTGGACGAGGTGCAGATGCTGCTGGACGACCACATCGTCAAGACGCAGACCATGAAGGGATCGCCCTTCATCAAGCCTTTCGAGGTGGAGATACGGTGAGACACGATGGGCTCCATACACAGGGTGAGGGGGCAAAAGGAGGGATACAGGCACTTTTTAAATGAAGGAAGGGAGAGGTTTGTTGGTGTGAAAGAAAGGAAGGAAAGAAGGAAGGGAGGAGAGAAGGATGAAGGAAGAGGTTTATGAAGAGTAATATGAAAGGAAGAAAATAAATATGGGAGGAAGGATGAATGAGGGATGAAGGTAAGATATGATGGAAGAGATGAAGGAAAGAAAGATGAATGAAGAAAGGATGGGAGGGTGGAAGGAAGGAAAGAGGAAAATGGAAGGTAGGAACGTAGCACAGAAAGGAGGGAGGAAAGAAGGAAACAAGTATTGCATTAAAGGAAGTAAATAGGAATGATATGAAAGGATAGAAGAAGGAAAGATGAAGGAAAGGAAAAAGGATGGATGGAGGGCTTGAACGAAAGAAACAAGCATGGTGTGAAAGAAAGGATGGAAGGTAGGAAGGGAGGAGAAAAGGAAGGAAACAAGGATGGATGAAAGGATTGAAGGAAGGACGGAAGAAAAGGGGGGTGAAAGGAATGTAGGAAGGAAAGGTTATGAAGGATGCTTGGAAGGGAGGAAGGGAAGAATGAAGGATAAAGGAGAAATGGAAGGAAGGAAACAAGGATGTATGAAAGGATGGAAGGAAGGGAATGAGGAAAGAGAAGAAGGGTGCATGGGGGAAGGAAAGATGGAAGGATGAACGAGGGACAGAAGGAAGGAACTCTAAGAATCTTCTGAAAGGAAAGTTGGAGGAAGGATGCATGGAAGATATGAAGGGAAAGATAGATAGGGAGGGGTGGCAGGAAGGAAACAATAAGGAAGGATGCTAGGTAGGAAGTAGAAAAGGAAGGAGGAAAGAAAAGAAAAAAGGATGTGTGAAAGAATGGAAGGAAAGAAGGAAAAAAGTAAGGGAAGAATGAAGGCTGGAGGAGGGATGGAAGGAAGGTAGGAAGGTATTACAAAAAGTGGGAGGAAAGATGCATTGTATGAAAGGAAATGACAAAAGGAAAGAAGGTAAGAAGAATGAGAAGAAGGATTTATAAAGGATGGATGGAAGGAAAGTAGGAAGGAATGGGGGAGGCGTGATGCATGGAAAGAAGGAAGAAAGAGGGAACTACTCCCAGCAATCAAGCATGTGCCACTTATCAGCTAATGCTATGCAGGTCTGCTTACCTTTTAGCTCCGACATGATAGTGTTTCAGCCAGTGTAGTCGGGTCGTTGCTTGAAAGTGGTGGATCTTCACCCAGCCTAGATCTTAAGTCCTGGGCAGCATTATGAAAATCAGGCAGAAATTCCAATATTGGAATTTGGCAGATAAAAGATTGATTTGAAAAAAAACCAAAAACATTTTTTTTTTAGAATTTGTCCCCTTTCAAAGAAATCCCACCGACTCAAATTGTTTTGCAATTGCAGTGAGTGGGAGGGCACGTTGCTGCTTCTTCAGGAGATCCTGGACGAATGGCTAAAGGTCCAGTCCACGTGGCTCTACCTGGAGCCCATCTTCAGCTCCCCCGACATCATGGCTCAGATGCCGGAAGAGGGACGCCGCTTCACCAATGTGGACAAAACCTGGAAGGACACCATGAAGCAAGTTGCTGTGGTGAGTACACTATTCAGCAGGTATTAGGGGGTGACTGATTAATCGGTCGGACGACTTTATCGGCTGATAGTAGCCCTTTTGAAATAATCATAATCGGCGGGAGTTTAGTCGATTAAACGCTGGTATACTATATTGTTGTTTTCTCATGAAACAGTAAATGCAGTTCAGTGTTGGAGTCACTCAGAATAATGTCCTTGCATCATTTGTCCACTAGATGGAGGCATGGCTCCATTTAATTCAATACGCATCTATCCTGAGGCAATGACGTCAGTTTTCAACAACAATGGCGGATTACCGGGTTATGTTCGTACTGCCGAAGCTCCTGAACGTGATGTTGCTTGTACAGCAAATTCTTCTGCTTCTCACCGTCAATAACAAGTGGAAATAGAGAACAGGGCGGCACGGTGGCCGACTGGTTAGAGCGTCAGCCTCACAGTTCTGAGGTGCGGGGTTCAATCCCCGTCCCCCCCTGTGTGGAGTTTGCATGTTCTCCCCGTGCCTGCGTGGGTTTTCTCCGGGCACTCCGCTTTCCTCCCACATCCCAAAAACATGCATCAATTGGTGACTCTAAATTGCCCGTAGGCATGACTGTGAGTGCGAATGGTTGTTTGTTTCTATGTGCCCTGCGATTGGCTGGCAACCAGTTCAGGGTGTACCCCGCCTCCTGCCCGATGACAGCTGGGATAGGCTCCAGCACGCCCGCGACCCTAGTGAGGAGAAGCGGCTCAGAAAATGGATGCATGGATGAATAGAGAACAGTATATAACACATGACGCAGTTAAAACTACCACGTATAACAGGAGCATTTTTGGAGTAAGTTTGCATTATTATTAAGAAAAAGACTAACTCCCGTTTCAGTTTAACTCTCTCTGGGGTAGAAGAAAATAAATAATGTTTTGCCAGTAACTTCACTCATTATGGTGTTTATATACTGCATATATTTATTACGGTGGCCTGGAAGTGCAAAACAATATAACAAATTGTGAAACACTTTTACATTTCAGAAAACAAATTTAATTAATTATTATTAATTAATTACTATTTAATCATTATATATATATTTAAAATTAATCACTTAATCGGTGATTGGAATTTTTTTCCAGCCAAATACCAGGATCAGCCCTCCAAAAGTATCAGTCGGTCCCTAGCTAATTGTGTAGTTAAAGTGGGAAAAGTGTGGGTGTTTAGGGTAAGTGCGGGTGTTTCCTGTGTAGGTGCTGAACCCTTGTTACCATGAAAAATTGTGGGTGCTACAAGACCCACATCCCCCACAGGAGTGACGCTTCTGAGGACAAGTATGGGTGTTAAACCTCTTCACTGAGGAATGTGTGGGTGTTGCGGGAAAATGTTGGCATATCATCTGCTATTTGCACCAACGTTCAAGAGGGCTTTGCTCGCCTTGTTGAAACTTCCTAATGTTCAACACCAACACGTTCCCCATGGGTGTCACACCAGTGGGGGATGAAACACTCACACTTTTCCTTGTGTAAAGGTTCAACGCACACACTTGAAAAAACGAAAAACTGTGGGTGTTGAAACACCGAAATCCTCATGGGTGTGACACCCCTGGAAAAAAGTGTGTATAAATGAAGTGTAATACAGTGTTCCCTTGCTATGTCGCGCTTCACCTGTTGCGGATTCAGTGCATTGTGTGTTGTTGTTTTTTCATATTCGTATTGCGCATGATTGACCATATCGTAGGATTTTGAGTGTATGTTGTAATTTTTTTTGTGGTGAAATACAGCTAAATGCTTCATAGCCTAAAACATGAAAAGTGTGGGGGGGGGGGGGAGTTAAAACACAGATTACAAGGAATACATTCTACATATTGTACAGTACATTATAGGAGAAGGGGGGCGGGGTGGGGGGGGGGTTCAGTGGCTCATTTACAAAAGACGGGACAGCCCCCCTCAAAACAGGCTTAGTTCCGGGAGGCTGAAAAGATATTTATTTGTTTCCTGATTTTCGTTTTGATTTTGTTTTGATTTACTTTTTTTGAACTGAAGATGAAATGTGGGCCTCGAACTAGGCCAAGGTGACTTTTGTCACCCCAAAATGAATGCAATTTGGGATACAATTTAAAATGCTATGCCCGTCTGATGAACACAGATTTAATCAAACTTAGATTTAATCAAACTTGTGGTTATTGTTGTTGTGTACAATAGGAAAAAGGGCTGATTTTCTGCAGTTAGTCAGCGGAAAGCTATTCACAAGCACACGGATAGGGACAACAATGCTCTAATGCATGCATTATGTACCGTAATGGATTTTTTATGCAGTGCACAGATGCTCTCAATGGCGAAACAGAAAATGTCCTCAGCTGATACGCCAGGTCCGCAATCTTCGTCTTTTTCATTGTGCCACACGGGAGCTTTACATCACATGGCCTGGTGACATCCGCACAATATTGTCCGCATGAGAATGTGGGTGTGTAATAGAAAGTCAGCAATTCATCACGGGCTCTCATTATTGAGAGAGCCCCATCACTCTTTTAGCAAACAATATGGCAGTCAGTGTCTCATTAGAGGGCTTGGCGTGCTGCATTGTTAAAGCTAAAGAGGTTCATGGAAAAAAAATGGGAACTGCTCCTATTATTTTCAATTGTCTATGCAACAGTGGATAAATGACATTTTCCGACAAGACAAAGAAGGTATGCGACGAAAATTGTAGCAGTAGTGCCTCGTTATCTTTTTTATTTTGATTTTTTATTTTTTTTTCGCATGACATATGGGAATAATTCATCAACAAATATGTCTTGTTTTGTGATAACCTATGCAGCTGTCAATCGATTTTGAGTGCGGGCTATTGATGGTGTAACGAATTGGGAAACGCCTCTGGGGAAAAGTGTGGATGTTGCAACATCCACATCATCCGTGACGGTGATGTTCCTAGGGAAGGTTTTGGTGTTGAACCCTGTTGTTGGTGTTGGTGTTGTGACACCCACATCCTCCACTGGAATTAAAGAGTGTGGGTGCTACGACACATTAACCATGGGTGTGATGGCCCTGGGGAAAAGTTTAGGTGCTGAAACACCCATATTCCCATAGCTGCGATAACACCTGGGGTAAGTGTTGGTGTTGAACCATTTTATTGGGAAAAGTGTGGGTGTTGCAACATCCACATCCCTCATGGGTATGACACCGCTGGGAAAAGTGTTTGTGTCGAACCCCTTCACGTGGAAAAGTGCGTGACACCCACATCCATCATGAATGTGAGGCCCCTGGGGTAAAGTGTGGGCGTTGCAAAATCCACATCCTCCATGGGTGTGATGCCCCTAGGGAACGTGTTTAAACGTGTGTTTAAACCTTTCATAGGGTAAAGTGTGGGTGCTGCAGCATCCACATCCTCCACTGGTGTGACGCCCCGGGGAAAAGTGTGGGTGTTGAAGCACATCAGGCTGTAGTTGGTTGTTTAATTGAATATTTACGGCAGCACAGATGAGAAAAAAACATAGTTCTGATCTCTCCTGATGATCACGTTCCTTCTTTTAACACTGAACTGCTGTTACTTCTGCAAGCGTACATTTCTGTGCACAATATGCGGGGAGATTAAAAACAGAAACAAGAAAAGAAAAGAAACAAGAATCAAGATGGGGGTTTGGGAGACAAAACCCAAAAAGCCGAAAGAGGCCAGAATGTGAGCATCCTCAAAGAGTTTGCAAAGGGTAAAAACGTGCTCAGCCAACCTCAAAGGAGAGACATCAATTTCAGGCAAAAGCTCGGTCTGAGCATCAAATAGAAATTATAGATTTTGTCTGGAAGGGGCACAGTTATCTTGAGTTGCGAAGAAAATGAGGCCACCGAGGGACAGCGAGACCACTCCCAAATGTGGGTATCTGCGCTTGGATTTGTCATCAACCCGCCTCACAAAGTGGAGATGCTTTCTTTTTTTAGTTACTTCTTTGAGCAGGACATTGTGCTTTTTCTCACAAATTAAGACTCAATCGCCCAGGTTTCTTAATAACAAGACTGTGACACTTTTCCCTGATGAAACGGTTCAACACTCACACTTTTCCCCAGCGGCGTCTCACCTGTGGGGGATGTGGTTGTTTCAACACCTGCAATTTTCCCAGTGAAAAGGTTTAACACGCACATACTTTTCTCCCAGATGTGACAGACCTCTGAGCAAAGTGGTTGTTGCAATACTAGGGTTGGAAAGATTACTTTGGAAATGTAGTTGGTTACAATTACAGGTTATCCTGTTGAAAATGTAATATGAATATAATTATTTCAATTACTTTCTAAAAGTATTATAACTAATTATATCGCATTTGTATATTGCAGATTTTTCTCCCTATCATGGGGTTTGATTACATTTTCAAGAAAGAAAAGAATACCTATGTCACTAATAATTTATTAGTGACCTAAGTACAGAGTGGCAGATGGCGGAAACACTGTAGCCCAAATAACACAAAACACATTACACTTTAGCGATCATGTATTTTTTTCAAGTTTTTGGCATAATTTGATGGTGCTACACTGGTTATTATGAATAAGGAAGTGGCAATTCTGCCGAATGGCCACTACATGGAATAAGGGCGCTTTATACTGTATAGTGGGGGAGGGAACTCGTGCCAGAAAGTATACGCCCCAGTATACGTCAGAAAGTATACGCCTTCTTTTGTCACGGGGCTGTCTGTTGTCGTATTAGAGCGGCTCCAGCTACCGGAGACAAATTCCCTGTGTGTTTTTTGGACATACTTGGCAAATAAAGATGATTCTGATATCTCAATAATTCTGTACTATATTGTTCTCAGTCTTTGCACGTATTCAGCACTTATCTTCAAACATATTTAATGTATTTAGAAACAAAATACAACTTGGGCTTTGGGGGGGATTTTAAACAAATTATATATGAATGCAAACAGCCCCAACTCATGAAGACAAAGCGTATTACTATACAGTCATCTATTCTTTATCCTCTGCGAATAACAAATAAATATTACTGCACCTTAGTTGCTTTCGTCTTATTTTGGTTCTCATCATAAAATCAATGTGCATTATGTATGTATTATATTACCAATTGGCTGGCGACCAGTTCAGGCTGTACCCCACCTCTCGCCCAGAGTCAGCTGGGATAGGCTCCAGCACCCCCGCGACCCTAGTGAGGATAAGAGGTGTAGAAAATGGCTGGCTGGAATTATATTACCCCTGGAAGCCAGGATGTGCACACCAGAAGGTGCAACAGAATGATTTAAACCATGAACTAATGATGCACACACGGTTTAATTATTTACGTTCAATTTCATTGTCTTATTACTGCATATTTTTATAAAGTACAATACAGTAGAACGCAATTTTTCTCAGTTAAAACACGGTGCAAAATTTTTGGGTAGTGCTTTTTTGGGGACTGGAATGGATTAATGGCATTTCCATTCATTTCAATGGGGAAAGATGATTTGAGATATGAGTGTTTTGAGTTACAAGCGTGGTCATGGGACAAATTAAACTCAAGGTACCACTGTGTAGGGTTTACATCATCTTTCAATTTAGTTGCAAATTTACAACAATACGGAGCCATACATTTATTGTAACATTCCCATTGCTGCCATGTGAAAAAGTTCTTGTTTTTTACTTTGAAGGACAAGCGCGTATTGGCCGTGATCAACATCAATCAGATGCTGGACAGGCAAAAGAAGTCAAACGAGCATCTGGAGATGATCCTCAAAGGGCTCAACAACTACCTGGAAAAGAAGCGTCTCTACTTCCCTCGCTTTTTCTTCCTGTCCAATGAGGAGCTGCTGGAAATCCTCTCCGAGACCAAAGACCCGACAAGGTAAACAAGGCGTAATGTACTGTATTGGACTATGGAGTCACCAACCGATTCGAACGATTCCCGTGTCAAAATGTGTTGTGTTGATGTTGGTACACAACGGCATATGATGGCAATAATAAGGTATAATACCAACGTGAATGAAGCAGTGTTTGGTAACTCAAGCAAGACAGTAAGTAATCATTTTGGAGATATGACGATTCCACACGACAGCGATGAAATGTTCCTAATCCTTCCATGTTTCTCATCAGATTCAAACCATTCCAATGTAAAAATGTTTAGCTTGTTCAGGACACACATGCTAGTATTTGTTTATTTTACCGAAACTCCACAGTTTCCATGGGAAAAAAATCCATGATAATGCCATCCATCCATCCATTTTCTACTGCTTATCCGAGGTCGGGTCGCGGGGGCAGTAGCTTTAGCAGGGACGCCCAGACTTCCCTCTCCCCAGCCACTTCCCTCCTCTCCAGCACCCCCTGAATAGACCTTACCAGGGAGGCTGAGGAGTGTGTAAAAATCCTTATCCATCTGCCTTCGTGTTTTTTACACTCAGGTTGCTGTCTTGCTATATGTTAGCGTACTAACTGTTAGCATCTGATAAATTTTCATTATATTAGTACTACAATTTATTTTTCCCACATCTCCAGAATTGGAATTCTTTAGTTAGTTACACCTTTCTTTGTGTATTTTCAGGGTCCAGCCTTTCTTGAAAAAGTGCTTCGAGGGTATCGCTCGTGTGACGTTCACCGAAGAGCTTGACATCACTCACATGAAGAGCAGCGAGGGCGAAGAAGTCCAGCTCGTCGACATCATTTGCACCCCAAACGCCCGTGGCCAGGTGGAAAAATGGCTTCTGGAACTTGAGAATGACATGATTGCCTCTCTGCATAAGGTGTCTTTTTAAAGCCTATTTCCCACCATGAGCTAAACTGATTTGTTTTATCCACTAACTGACGTCCATATCCATCTTGGGGTTCCATCACAGGTAGTCGGGGAAGCTATCGTCGCATACCCCAAAGCCTTGAGGATCGACTGGGTGCGCGCTTGGCCCGGCCAGGCAGTACTGTGTGTCTCACAAGTCTACTGGACAAAAGATATCCACGATGCCATCAACTCAGGGCAGAAGGTAAATAATGTGGATAGGATTACAGTCGTCTCTAGCGAGATCTCATTTGTATATTTATTTGTGATCACTTTTCCTCTAGAATGTTATTGCAGACTTGCGTAGCAAGAAATGCGAGCAAGGAGAAAAGGGTGCATAAAAGAAAACGTTTGGGATAATTTTACAAGTACAAAAATAAGATAAAGTGCACCGCGTGTACTGCAAAGCAGAACTGGCTTACACGTGCACATCCACGATAAAGTAAAAAGTAAAGTAAAACGTTAGATAATTTTATATATCCTACCATCGCTAGGTAGAACATATGGTATTGCTAGAAATACTTTTCATCGCTTTATTGAACAAACTGTAACAAAATAAACATAACAAGCATATTCATAGACTGGTTAACAGTTAGCCTGTTAAAAAACAGCTGCTATCCTGAGCCAACTACAACCAACTTTACACTGTCTTTCCCTGGCTCCAATGTCACTGAACAGGCCAGGCCCTGCCTTTTAAAGTCACACACATTCAAAGTCACAGATACTACGGTGTACAACGTAAAGATTGCAACCCCAGGTGGACACAAATAATACCTTCACCTCACATGCATATTTTGCATTGGATTTGTTGTTTTGCCTCAGCACCATGGGTGTCCGAGCCTTCAGCTGCTCAGCAAGCACTCTAGAACTATCTCCCCCCACATAATATACATACAGATTCCCTCACAATGTTTAAAACCCAAATGAGAACTCATCTGCTTTCTGCCTTTGTAACTTGTTATATTGTTACATTTGACTGAAATTATTTCGATTTTGCCCTCACAGCACGTTCTTGGCTTTGTGCAACTAGACAGATAGTTAGCAGCATGAAAAAAAGGGAACCTCAAGAGGTTTTGCTGCTTGGTGTTTCTTATTTATCACAAATTATTGGTTGATTCAGAAGAAAATGTTAACGGTTATGGACAAAGTAGTGGCTATACATGGGTGGTTGACATTACATCTTTCCCATATCTTGACCAACTCCTCAGGCCCTGGATGACTATCTGGCTCAAAACAACCGACAGATTGACGACATAGTGGAGCTGGTGCGGGGCAAGCTGTCCAAGCAGAACCGAGTCACCCTGGGAGCGCTTGTGGTATTGGACGTCCACGGTCGCGACGTGCTGGCCTTGCTGGTGCAAAAGGGTATAAGCGACGAGCACGACTTTTTGTGGCAAAGCCAGTTGCGCTACTACTGGGTGGTATGAAACACGTTCCCTTTTTTTTTTTTTTTCTTTTTAATCATGCATGGTAAGAAATACTCAGTGAACTAACTTATGCTGTGTTGTGCAGGAAAACGACCTTCAGACCAAGATGATTAATGCAGGTTTGCCGTATGGTTATGAGTACCTGGGCAACACTCTGCGTCTGGTCATTACCCCACTGACTGACCGCTGCTACCGGTAAAGCCATGTTCTTAATATTTCGAGGCTATGGCTTTATTGGCTCAGTAGCACTACCATGGAATTTTTTTTAAAAGCCAGTTTGCCTAAGCAACATGAAATTTGGCAGGTATGACCGTCATGAGTTGACCCTCGAAAAGTCTCAAGAAGCCATGCCTGAAAAGACACAGGGAGTCAGCCATTTTGGTTTGAAGCAAATAGTAGGGATTGCAGGCATGGCCTTCTAAAGTCAGCTCAGTAACACAGATTTATTTGAAAATTTTGTCCCTGAAGCAAGTTTCTCTTAGAAACATGAACTTTGGTACGCATGACTGCCATTTGTAAACCCATCAAAAAGTCTGAAAAAGTCATTTCTGAAAAGACACAGGAAGTCAATCATTTTGGTTTAAAGTATTTAGTAGGAGTTGCATGTGTGGGCCACCAAATTTAGCTCACTAGTGCTCTCCATAATTCTTTTAAAATTCAGCTGCTAAAGCAAGTTTCAATCAGCAACATGACATTTGTTAGGCTTGTCTAGCTTGGGTAGACCTACAAAAAAGTCACAAAAACGCATGCCTGAAAAGACAAAGCCATTTTGGTTTAAAGCCTTTAGTAGGAGTTGCACACGTGGGCCACCAAAATTGGCTCAGTCGAGCACCCCAGAATTCTTTTAAATTCACCCCTTAAACCAAGTTTCCCTTAGCAACATGAAATTTGGTGGGTTTTCTATCTTGAGTAGACCCACAAAAATTTCTTAAAACTCATGCCTGAAAAGACACAGGAAGTAATCCGTTTGGGCTCGAAGTAGCCCTTTTAGTGTAATTTGAGCCGTTCCTTCAAAGACGAACGTGTGCAGCAGATTTTGTCTGTGATTGCTACCTAATTTGAACCACGTAGCTTACACTCGACAGATGGACAAGAATAAATTGTCAAATGTTTGATATTTTTCATCATTGTGTGTAGATGTGGTGTTGCAGCAAACTTTGATGACTCTAAGTTAGCTCCACAAGGGCATACTGTAGCTTGACTGGACTTAGTCTTGTGTGAAGAAGAAAATATTGCTTATTAATCGGAATGAATTCACCTTCTCTTTCAGCACCTTGTTTGGTGCCCTCCATCTCCATTTGGGTGGAGCTCCAGAGGGCCCAGCGGGCACAGGAAAAACGGAAACCACCAAAGACTTGGCTAAGGCTGTGGCCAAGCAGTGTGTGGTCTTCAACTGCTCTGACGGACTGGACTACCTCGCCCTGGGAAAATTCTTCAAAGTAAGTACAAGTTCCTGACTTTTGAATATGAACATAAGGAGGACATATGAAAAATTTACTTTTTAATGGCTTCTAACCACATAAATTGGGTGTCTAGGGTGCCTGCCCACCCGCCAAATATTAAATTAAACAAACACAATCTTTTGTGAGCTAACTATTTTTGAAAAATTGTCTGTGAGCAAGCCGTTCTGAATTTGTCTGAATTTTAATGGCACAATTTGGCTGATTTGCATAACACTAATCCCTGCGCCCACCCCAACACACCAATTTCTGCATGACTAAACTGGGCATAGATCTGCCATTTTCAGGCCACGGCCTTTCTGAAATTGTGTACGCATGACATAATTCAAACATGCACGTCACAGAGGTAGCTAAATTTATAAAAGCTTGCTTTTGGTCAAGAATGGTAAGTCACCACCCATTTCACGATAAAAATTGTTTTGCGTGTATCTGTGTGTTTGTAATAGCATCTATGTGGTGGTGTTATTATAACGCTTTAAGCAACAGATATATGAACATAAACTGAGGAGCAACAAATGAAGACATAATATAATATTCGCCGGCATCTAATCTTTATCCTCAATAAAAAAGACAAGAAATAGGAAGACACCTTGTGAAAAAAAAGCATAATACTGTATGTCTCCTTGAAATACTTCAACTGCCTCACACATGTATGATATTGAGTGTATATGTGACCAGGGCCTTTTGTCTTGTGGAGCCTGGGCCTGCTTCGACGAGTTTAACAGAATCGACTTGGAAGTGCTGTCGGTGGTGGCTCAGCAGATCCTCACTATTCAGAGAGGTTTGATTTCTTTGTTTCTCCAATACATACATCATTCCTGATCAAATTCTAAAAGTCTCTAAACGTAAAGTTTCCACATTTTTAAAATGTTTTAGCCTTATTCCAAAACAAAAACACGACTACGTGGGGGATTACTGTATAGTCGGCTTGTGTGTTTTTGATGTATACTATATACGAGTCACTGTATGTCTCTACAATTCCAGGAATCGCCGCCCATGCTAAGATGCTGATGTTTGAAGGAACGGAACTGTCCCTGAACCCGTCCTGTGCTGTGTTCATCACCATGAACCCCGGTTACGCCGGACGCTCCGAGCTTCCAGACAACCTCAAGGTACCTGGTACCTGTACTTTAAATAAGGGTGCATGATATTAAACAATTTGGCAAAAACAAAAACAAAACACATTAAAACCACAACAAAGGAACAGTAAGGTAGAACGGAAGTGACCGCGGGACTCCCTCACCTGTATAATTCTTCCGTGTTACCAGGGATTCCTATTGTCCATGGACCAAGTGACTAAGACGGGAAGTTGTCACCAAAAGCTAAAGAAACACATTTCAATATTTTAAACGCTATCTATCCTTGTGGGGACTTTGATTAATAATGTTGAGAAAAGTGACTGAGGCAGGAAGTTGCACACGTTTTAATAAACGAAGTTGGAATATTGATGATTTATGACAATCCAAAAGTGCTTAATTTCACTTTTCCAACTTTCCAGCGTTTAAGATATTGAAGTGTGTTTCTTTAGCTTTTGGTGATATGGGTAGAATGAGGTATTAGTTGTAATCCCAATTTTAATATAATTAGCATAACCTTTTAATAGATTTTTCCTTACTTAAGATAAAGGGAAGCCCATTTTTACATCTGCAATATGAGTCCCTGGAAACCCGGACTAATTATATGGTCAGTGGGAGTCCTACGGTCACTTCCTTTCTACCTTGATGTTGTTATATTGTGGCGTTTGCATTTTCATTTTGGATTAATGCCATATTAAGATTAAGGCCTTATTTCAAGACATGGGGTACTCGTGAAGACTGCTGATACCAGCCACGAAAGGCAAAAAAAATCTGACATCGAGGAAGTGCTCCACGCCAGTAGTATGCGCTACACTGCAGAGGTTTGACACATTGCCGAATCATCATATGTGTCATAAAGAAAAGTATTTTGACAATTATTAGTCTTTATATAAATTTAGTTAGAGCGTCAGCCTCACAGTTCCGAGGACCCGGGTTCAATCCCCGGCCCTGCCTGTGTGGAGTTTGCATGTTCTCCCCGTGCCTGTGTGGGTTTTCTCCGGGCACTCCGGTTTCCTCCCACATCCCAAAAACATGCATTAATTGGAGACTCTAAATTGCCTGTAAGCATGACTGTGAGTGCGAATGGTTGTTTGTTTCTATGTGCCCTGCGATTGGCTGGCAACCAGTTCAGGGTGTACCCCGCCTCCTGCCCGATGACAGCTGGGATAGGCTCCAGCACGCCCGCGACCCTACTGAGGAGAAGCGGCTCAGAAAATGGATGGATGGATGGAATATTTTATGTATCAAAAGTACTCGTGGTATCAGTACTTAATATCGGTGATTTATTCACGAGTGAATACTCGTACTGGTATCGTTCAAACTGTGCCAATCTGTTTGTAACCACCATTGAGAGTTAGTCTGCTCACTCTGCAGGCACTGTTCAGGACGGTGGCCATGATGGTGCCGGACTACGCGTTGATCGCGGAGATCGTGCTCTACTCGTGCGGCTTTGTGACGGCTCGGCCCCTCTCGGTGAAGATCGTGGCCACCTATCGGCTGTGCTCGGAGCAGCTCTCCATGCAGCATCACTATGACTACGGGATGAGGGCTGTCAAGTCCGTGCTGACTGCTGCCGGAAATCTCAAGGTACTGTAGGTGCGGTCATGCTTAATGTTTGTGTGCAAACCAATTTGCAGAGGTGGGTAGAAATGGCGCGACATTTGCTCCGTTACATTTACTCAATTAACATTTTGGATAAATTGTACGTGTCAGAGTAGTTTTAATGAAGCATACTTTTTTCTTTTATTCAAGTATTTATGTTAAGAAGAAACTGTACTTTTACTCCGTTACAATAATCTACATGCCCCTCGCTCCTTTCATTTATCAATAATTGCGTGCACAATCTATTTTTAAAATTTAATTTTCGACTTCCGCATCGGGCGCCGTTGCTCCAATCCACCGTCGTGACCACGGTGATGTTTGACTCAAGTCCTCTATTTGGGCTTCGCGGGCCAATCCAAGTGAGTTGTGACAGCGTCGAGCGACTCGTGTTTACATTACAGGCTACGAAAAACAGCAGCAGCAGAATTTTTCATCTGTCCCGTTTGTATACATGTCCACCCAATTGTGTGTTGACTGATTAAAATGGCTGACTTCTGTTTGATGACAGGCATGAGTCCAGGAGACATTTTCATCATGCGTCCTGTTATGATAGACATGCCCACCCAAGTTTGTGTTGATTGCTGAAACTGGTCTCCGGGGCGGATTCTTTTTCTAAGTTGGTAAAAAAAAATTGAGGCCAGGAATCGCCGCTTCAAACCAAAATGGCTGACTTCCTGTCAAATCTTTGGCAAAGGTTCTTGAGGAGTTTTCGTGTGCCCTGTTATGATAGACATGTCCAACCAATTGTGTGTCGACTGGTGAAAGTGGTGTCGGGGGGCTATTTGAGCCACTGAGAACTAGCGTGCGCTAACTCCCAATTTTGTCATTTTGCGGGAGAGTGATTTAAAGTTTTATAGCTGCAGTAAAATCTGGGAGATTTATATCTGGGTGATTTATATGGCAATGATTACTTATGAATTCTTGTTTTCACAGAAATTGTGGTTTTCCTCATATTTTGCCATATTTAACGATTTTGGTTTTATTGAGATATAGTGACACTTTATCCACAACTCAAGTACTGTCATCATCTTCAGTTTCATAGATTGGATTCGGTCAGTATCATCTAGGTTGCCTGGAAGAAACAAAACAAACTGGGATTAGAATTTTTTTTGTGTGCAATATTGGTCGAAACAACTGGCAATTGTCTTGATGTTTCATGAAAGATGATAAATAACATTCACTTATACTTACATGCAGATGTAATAGTACCCAAGCTAAAGCACAATTACTCTCTGAGTCTTATATCAATTTCTGAACTTCACTTTCTAGGATGTTGGCCCAATCATGCACTGATGAATCAGGAAAAGTGATGATTGCAAAAATAGACTGCCCCCTATATGTCAAAATTGGAACTAAATCTTGATTTAGACCAGTGTTGACCTGCAAAATATGCCTTTTCTCTATTAATTCCAGCACTTTAAAATGACAATAATTGAGTTAGCCCACCCCAGTTCTCTCAGTGACAAACTTTTTTCCAACTTTCCAGGGAGCACTACTCAGTGAGAAACTAACGCCACTCTCCACCCACATTAGATGCCGTAGGTAAAAAAGATAATTGCCATCTTTTTCAGTATCACAATTTTTGAGAGGTTGTGTCGGGGGCCCCTAAAATACAAACTTGTTCACCAGGATACATGCACATGGAAGAAACTAGTGAGTTTTCATGCATGGTGAGACCCCCCAAAAAGGTAATTAAGTCGTTGAAAGAATCAAAATCAGCAATGTTGGGGAATGTTTCTTATAGTTACTGTGATTGTCTGGGGACCATTCCAAGGTGAACCCCGCCTCTCGCCCAAAGTCATTCCCCATTTGTTATGATCTCACATCTCCTCTCCGTGTTTGTTGGATTGCAGCTTGCCTTTCCAGACGAGAATGAAGACACTCTGCTACTAAGATCCATTATTGATGTGAATCTGCCAAAGTTTCTGGCCCAGGACCTGCAACTGTTTGGGGTACGTATGTATAATGCTCCATAATAAATGATCCCCAATATGTGGGTATATATACAGTATGCGGGAGTTTACACTATGTTCCAGGCCCACCCGTGATAGTCAAATTTGAAAAAACACAAAACTTTTTTTCAAGAAAAACTATTTTGGTTTTGTGAAAACTTACTTTGTAAAGGGTTTTTAAAGGATACAAAGTCATAATCTTACAAGAATAAAGCTGTGTTTTCCCAAGATAAAGTAATCTTGCCTTTTATTCTGTAAAAATTAAAAATGGCACTATATTGTTGGAAACGTATGCGCTTGGTTCTTTACTTTATTCCTGTCATAATCAGCCTTTTGTTAGAAAAAAAGATTGTATTCATGCAGAGATGTCAGATCTATGGGATATGTCACAGTCATATTAGAGTTTTTATAATTGGCCTAAGAGTACAGTGATGCCTTGAGATACGAGTGAACCGATTTATGACTTTTCTGAGGTTATGAGCCATTGTTTGGCCGATTATTTTGCTTTGACTTGCAAGCAAAACTTTGGGAAACGAGCACTGTATGGTGGCAATGAATTAAACTCACTTCATAACAAGCACCGGTTTGGCAGAAAGAGAACAAATCTTGAAAAAAGAGGCTTCAAGCTATTTTTTACCACTCCCAGTTGAAGTTTAACTGTCAAACTAAACCTAAAACATGCCCAGACGCCCAGACTTCCCTCTCCTTAGCCACTTCATCCAGCTCTTCCGGGGGATCCCAAGGCGTTCCCAGGCCAGCCGAAAGACGTGGTCTCTCCAGCATGTCCTGGCCAAGCTTCTCACCCTATCTCTAAGGGAGAGCCCGGACACCCTGCGGAGGAAACTCATTTCGGCCGCTTGAATCCGGGATCTTGTTCTTTCGGGCACGACCCACAGCTCGTGACCATAGATGAGGGTAGGAACGTAGATTGACCGGTAAATCAAAGCGTCGCCTTTCGGCTTAGCTCCTTCTTCACCACAACGGACCGATACAAAGTCCACATCACTGCAGACGCTGCACTGATCCGCCTGTCGCTCTCCCGTTGCATTCTTCCCTCACTCGTGAACAAGACCCCAAGATACTTGAACTCCTCCACTTGGGGCAGCATCTCTTCCCTGACCTGGAGATGGCACGCCACCCTTTTCCGACTGAGGACCATGGTCTCAGATTTGGAGGTGCTGATTCTCATTCCAGCGGCTTCACACAGGGCTGCGAACTGCTCCAGTGAGAGATCATGGCCTGATGAAGCCAACAGAACCACATCATCTGCAAAAAGCCGAGATGCAATACTGAGGCCGCCAAACCAGACCCCGTCTACGCCTTGGCTGCACCTTGAAATTCTGTCCATAAAAGTTATGAACAGAATCGGTGACAAAGGGCAGCCTTGGCCGAGTCCAACCCTCACCGGAAACGAGTCCGACTTACTGCCGGATATGCGGACCAAACTCTAACTCCAAGCTGTGTGTGGAGGCGAGTCCGACTATATCTAGTCGGAACTTCTCGACCTCACACACCAGCTCAGGCTCCTTCCGTCCCAGAGAGGTGACATTCCACGTCGCTAGAGCCAGCTTCTGTAGCCGGGGATCGGATCACCAAGGTCCCTGCCTTCGGCCACCGCCCAGCTCGCACTGCTCCCGACCCCTATGGCCCCTCCCACAGGTGGTGAGCCCATGGGAAGGGGGACCCACGTTACGCTTTCGGGCTGTGCCCGGCTGAGCCCCATGGGTGCAGGCCCGGCCACCAGGCGCTCACCTTCGAGCCCCACCTCCAGCCCTGGCTCCAGAAGGGGCCGCGGTGACCGGCTTGCGGGCAAGGGAAACCTAGATTCATTCATATTTTTCATCATCGGGGTCTTTTAGCCGTGCTTTGTCTGGTCCCTCACCTAGGACCTGTTTGCCATGGGTGACCCTACCAGGGGCGTGAAGCCCCAGACAACTTAGCTGCTAGGATTATTGGGACACACAAACCCCTCCACCATGATAAGGTGACGGCTTCCAGGAGGGGCAATTATTTCATGACTATTTTTTATTTATTTTTTATATATAAAGTACAATATTATAGATTGCTATTTTTCTCCTTGAAGAATACAGTGCAAAAAAAATATTTTTTTGGAGGCTGGAACGGATTAAGAGGATTTCAATTCATTTCAACAGGGAATGATGATTTGAGATACAAGTGTTTTGATTTATGAGCAAGTTCACGGAACAAAGTAAACACCGCTGTAGTTGTTTTACAGTATTATGTTTGTTTTATCGCTGTACCAATCCCCATATGTACTGTATGCACCTTTTTTTTAATGACATCACATAATAATTAATATTTTTTTCTTCAGGGTATCACATCCGACCTTTTCCCCGGTGTCACGCTCCCCAACCGAGACTACAGCACATTGCTGGACGCCGTGAGGGAAAATTGCGACCTTATGAACCTTCAAGTCACTGACTTCTTCATCGAGAAGATCCTGCAAGTGTACGAGATGATGATCGTCAGGCACGGTTTCATGCTGGTGGGCGAACCATTCGGAGGAAAGACGTGTGCCTACCGCGTGCTCTCGGCGGCACTTCATGACGTCTGCGTCAAGGTATTGTACCAGTTCGGGTGGCAAAAGTAACTCGTACTCTGTATTTGAATAGAGGTACAAATATAAAAAAAAAGAACGGTAATCGCAGAATAATGATTCAACACCTTTTTGCTTAAGAAAAAGTAAAAAAGTATGTACTCTGAAATGTACTTACCGTATTTTCACGACCATAGGGCGCACCGTATTAAAAGGGGCAGTCTCAGTTACGGGGTTTATTTCTGTATTTAACTCATACATAAGGTGCACCGTATTATTGGGCGCAGGCATGGTAAAACATACGCTAGCTTAATACATACGGTAGCATGCATTCACGCGAAAACAATGTTTTTAAAAAGGCAGCGGGAGGAAAACTGAGTTCGGTTGTACTTTATTGAAGTATTTAACAATGTACTCACGTTATTTTTTGCTCAATCCTCATCCACAAATCCATCAAAGTCCTCCTCTTCTGTATCCGAAATGAACAGCTGGGGAAGTTCTCCATTTAAACACGCCAGGTTCCCTCTCGTCATTGTCGGAGTCAGTCTCGTTGCTGGGGGGCTGTTCAGCAATGATGCTGGCTTTCGCGAAAGCTCGGACAACAGTCAAAGCAGATACCTTAGCCCAAGCATCCACAATCCATTCACATATGGTGGCGTAACTCGCCCATCGTTGCCTCCCAGTCTTAGTTGCACTTGTTTGTTCACAGTGGCTGTGAGATGGGCACTCATGGAGTCACAGACCAACAGGGACGGTGACGCGTAGAAAAAAACATCCAGTCTCTTTACGTACACCTCACTCAGCCACTCTCTCATTTCCTCTCGTCCATCCAGCCCTTTTGATTGGCCTTAAGGATGACTTCGGCTGGAAACCTTTCTTTAGGCAGTGTCTTCCTCTTAAAAATCACCAAAGGTGGCAGTTTCTCTCCATTACCATGGCAACCAAGCACAACAGTAAAAGCCGACTTCCTCCAGTTGCGAACCATGGATTCTTTGAATTCTCTCGCTGCTGCTCGATTCCCATGTTCCTCCGCGTAACTGATTGACTGACAGGTTGTAGTCTTAAAAGTGCTGGCAAGTTATGAATACAGCACCTTGAAAATCAAATTAGAGGCACAAAATGAGGCCAGAGAGAGCTGTAATTGTCAGTTCGTACTGACAATTTTATTTTAGTTTTTCTAATTTTAAATTGCAACCTTCCTGTTTACTGCCTGTGTGTTGAGTTATTCTGAGGAAACATTTACACTGTTGTACAAGTGCTGCATTGATTACATTGTCCCATGAACACCTATATCTATAAAAATGTGACTCACTGACCACAAACATTTGGCCATCATTCTTGTTCTGTTACGGTTGATGTGTTGTGCTTCATGCTAAAACCCGACTAATATCTTCTAACTGCGGGCCAGAGGCAACAAACTGACTATGATGGGCGTAAATGTCGGTAGAGAACTGACCGCAGAGGGCAGACGTGTACCTCCTTCCTTTTTTTTTTTCCCCTGAACTTCTTACATGTCACAAAGTGTTGATCAATAGCTGATGTAAATCCCTTTTTTGCTCACCTGGTTGCTTTTCCCTTCTTGTCCTCGGGGTGCGACTTATCTATTCTGTTGCTGTCAGATATTAATCCGGCCAATCTGTCAAAACAATCTTAACAAATAGTTTTTGATTGTGTTTTTGTCAGGGGATCCCGAAGCGCTCGCTCCATCAAAAAAATCAGGCACAATTCTGTTGTGCTCAATACCGAGTAAATGTCTATCCAATTTACCAGAGCTGTTGTGTTTGCCGTCGGTCTCAATCCACCACAACTGGCGAGTTGTATTTACATGGCTTAGATGCAGCCCGGCAGGGAGACAGATGAAGGCCTGCTGATGGAATGTCAGGGAAAGCCACATTCATCACTATCTCCCTTGTTGCTGCACTTCCACTCATCATGTCAAAAAAAAAAAAAAAAACTTAATGTATTTTTTCTTTTATCGTAATTTTGAACTCTTGTGTTGAAATGTTGTCCATCACTTTTGTCATGCAACGTTTGCCACTCACAAATTCAGTTACAGTGATGCCTTGAATTAAGGGTAATTTTTTTTTCCAGGTACTTGTACAGTACATCAGTTTTCCCCATTAAAATCAGTTGAAATACCAAATAAATTTTCCCCATTAAAATGAATTGAAATACCATGAATCCGTTCCATCCCTACCCAAAAACCCCCATAAATAAATAAATAAATAAATAAAACAATTAGAGAGAATGTAAAGAAATAGCTCGTTTTATAAAATGTAATTACTGTACGTACTGTGATATTTGTGCGTTTAATGTGTGCTTTTAAGAGGTGTGGCCAAGTGAATGACGTAAGGAGCTGGAGTCTGCTTGTGAGCATCTGAGAGTGAGTCATGGCCTTATAGCTGCTTGCGTCGTCATTTTGCATTTGTGTGTTCGACTGTTTGTCCCGTTCAATGAGCAGCGAATGTGGCTGTCCTTGCCCGCCCTCCAGGGCATTACAGCATCATAATTGCTCTATTTGTTTTTCACTTCACTTGATTGGCGACATATCTGAAATTTCCCTGTAACAAAATGTTTGACTCGCAACGCAAAGCAAGAAAGCCGATATATAAGTGAAGGCTTATAACAACAACAAAAACTTGGAAGTTGTGACAGTCATACCGAAAGTCAAGGTAGCACTGCTTTTGCATTTATTACTGTGGAAACTATGCTCAGCTATTCGCTAAAAAAACTCACCTATTTGAGTTTTTAGTGCTCTTTCTGTAATGCTCAGAGGTGCCACAGGATGGCACCAAAGCACTGGCTAATAGGAAACAAGTAATTGGTGTCAAGGAAGTATTTTAAAGTCATACATCTTGACAGACACTAATATTTTTGTATGTCTGGGAGGAGCTAATTTTAGCCTCAGTTGTTAGTGGATTCTATTGAGAGCCTTTGCCTTATGTAGACACGTGGTTCCAGTACATTTGTTCAAAATTAACTCATCTGTGAGACAACTGTATTTTTAAGGGTAATGTAAGATTTGTTTGAAATGATACAAAAGTGTTTTTGGTTCACAGTTAATGGTATATTTACAGTTTGAACAATTAATAGCAGCAATACAAACATTTTTAAAACATCCAGGGATGCCTTACAAGGATGTTTCCCCCCCCCCCCAATATCTCCCTCATAAGTCTTAGGCCAATTTTTTTCAATTTGAAGTGCCGCTGTTTACAATCTGTAACATGCAAAGTGTATAGGCTTGTTGATTTTAAAAAATTATTTTGTGCAGTATTCAAAATAAAAATGGTGCATCTATGTTTTTTTTTTTGTTTTTTGTTTTTTGTTAAATCTATTCTTGCGATATGAAATTTCATACTGTTTCAGCTTCTGTCAATTTATGTATTGGATCTCAGTAGATTATGCTGATGTACCTTTGTTATAAGTGTATACTGTATTTGTTTCTTTTCTTCTCTTTGTGTGTCCCACCAGGGTCTGATGGAGGAAAATGAAGTGCAGATCACAGTTATCAATCCCAAATCCATCACCATGGGACAGTTGTATGGTCAATTTGACCCAGTTTCCCACGAATGGTCCGATGGTATCCTGGCTGTCAGCTACAGAAACTTTGCTTCTTCCCAGGTAAATAATTAATAGTTGATGAGTGGTCTGACATATTGCTTCAGTTGTGACATCACTGCAAAAAATTATCAGTTTCTAATTCAGATGCTGAAATATTGTTGAACGAAATGTAGGAAAATGTGAGATTTTGACAAACGTAAAGAAAATTCTCATGGAAATGTTTTAAATTATTCTAAAAAGTAGCAATTTTGGGAATCATGAACTCTGTGAAGTTGAATGGTTTAATTCGGTTGAGTATTAGGGAATTTAATGCGAATTTGTGAAATGTTCTCATTAATTTGGGACATTTCTCATGGAAAATCTTGGATTCTTTAAAAAAAAAAAAAAACAAGTAGAATTTTTGGGAATATTGAAAAATTTGAAGTTGAATGCCTCGAATTTGTTGGGAAATTTGAATTGGATTTCATTGTAGAAAATGTGAAATTATGGACAAAATGAAAATACTGTATTAAAAATACTATCACAAATCTTCAATCAACCTACCACGCATGTTTTTGGGATGTGGGAGGAAACTGGAGTGCCCGGAGAAAACCCATGCGGGTACGGGGAGAATATGCAAACTCCACACAGGCAGGCCCGGGATTTGAACCCCGATCCCCAGAACTGTGAGGCGGCTGTGCTAACCAGACTTTCACCGTGTGAAAAATCCTAGCACCAATATTTTTAATGAGCCGAACATTTTGACGTTGGAATTGTGAAAGTAGAGGGACGTCAAAAATCGAAATCGAAATTAATGAGACCCAGAGATATAAAGAATTTTGGTGGGAAATAAGATCTCATCCTGTATGTAATTCACACAATTATGACATAGTGGAACAAAAAAAGGATAGCAAGGTATATTGTTTATTTGTTTTTTTCCTCTTTAAGTAAAAGTTGATTTCTTTTTTTGGCAGCCAATGTGGCATGAGCAGCAGTGTGCATGTTGTTTGTTATGACAAAAAATTCCATTACCATATGCCAATTTACCTCAAACACAGACCATATGGCTTCAGGCCAGGAGTCTCCCAAATGTTTTTTTAGTGTCACAAATCAAGATGCCACCAGTCAATTTAACCGGTAACTTGTGTTAAGACTGCTTAGGGCTTAATTAAATGCATCTGTCGAAGCTTTTTCTGTCACTGCGACTTGAGACTCTATCCTTTCTTTTCTGACCTTCAAACAATGGCAAGACGTTGATTCAATATGGGCGCAGGATTAAAGGATTTAGTCGCCATCTCTGCTTGTGGTAGAAAATACAGTCAGCTCCTCTTGAGCTCTTTGAATCTCTTTTTGGAAACTTTAAATCTCCATTAATACTTTATAAAAATCGGATCTCCGAAGGGGGGAGTTTTGTGCATGATCTTGCTTGGTTCTTAAATTGCTATTCACAGCTAATCCAGAGATGAACTGTGCATTCGGTACCTGGGCCTTCAGTGGGGATTTATTCCCCCTCTTAATCCCACCACTATCATGTCACCATTATGGAAATCTTTAATACTATACAAGAACGCAATGTAAACAGACACAATTGTGTATCATCTGGAGCAGTTAACAATCAATATTCATCTCATAACACGACAAACCATAAAACATTTAAATAAAGTCACTTTTGCTAGTTGAACTTGGCAGTAACAAATTCCACTTTAGTGCAGATTTGGGACAAAATGATTTACAGTTGTCTGCATACTGTCTGGCTCACACAGCCTCAAGCTGACAGTCGCTGTGTCTGCTAAACAGTTAACTTTCCCTGATGCGTCGCTGTTATGTGGAGGCTAACACGACACAAAACCAAGTGAGGTGGCAACTTCTTGGACGAGGCAACGCCATACTGGCGAGCTCGCTGCCTCGTTAGCTTGCTAGCCCGTGAGCTTGTTAGCGTCAACGCGGCCCAAACAGGCACCGTTTGAACCGAGACCAAACACCCCGTATTCGTACTTAAGCTAGTACTACTGAATTAGTAGTTGAAGCTTCTAATCATCATTAATACCGCCTTAATATCGTATGTGTCAGAGAGTTAAACGGCTCTATAGCTGGCTCCTCTTTCATATTGTAAGATGAGTTTGAAATGAGTGTTTTGGGATCCTAGTTTATGGTATATTTAATATATTAAATATTATATATTATTAACTATTAATATAGGTTATTATAAAAAATAAAAATAGGTAAGGGGCATCAATTAATCAGCTTTTCTTTGCTACTGGTGGTAGGGCTCTGTCCCTAAAACAGGACAAAAAGAATAACAAAGAAAAAAAGAATAAAACGAATAAGTCCCGTAATCAACTCAACTCAACTTTATTTATAGAGTACTTTAAAACAACCGCAGCTGTGCATTATATACAAATAAAAACCATAACATTTTAAAACAATAGATTGATAGTAATGTTTCAAACATTAAAAACACTAAAACAGCGCAGTTTTATGCTGAGTTCAAAGCCAAAGAATAGAATGGGTTTTACGATGAGTTTTAAAAATGGACAGTGAGGGGGCTTGCCTCATGTTTGGGGGGAGGAAGTCATAACCTTTGTCTGACAGAAACCAATAAACACAATACATTTTCACACACTTATTTGTGACGTTTGTGTGGGTTTTCAGACCCCCGACAGAAAGTGGCTGATCTTCGACGGCCCGGTGGACGCCGTGTGGATCGAGAACATGAACACGGTGCTGGACGACAACAAGAAGCTGTGTCTGATGAGTGGCGAGATCATTCAGATGTCACCCCAGATGAGCCTCATCTTCGAACCCATGGACCTGGAAGTGGCGTCTCCGGCTACAGTGAGAGACGCTTGTCACAATTAATGCACATACTTTTTTTTTTCTACGTTCCATTTTAAAAGGTACGCAGTACATATCGTTGCTGTCTATTTCACGGCACTATATATACGCCCTTTGAATTGTAAATGTTTATTGCAGGTGTCCCGTTGCGGAATGATCTACATGGAGCCGCACATGCTGGGCTGGCATCCTCTCATGCTGTCCTGGTTCAACGTCCTACCCGGCACGGTCACCCCAGCCCACAAAGAGCTCATTGGAGGTCTTTTCGAACGTGTGCTGCCAGCCTGCCTGGAGCTCATTCGTAAAGCCACCACGGTGTCGTAAATTGTCACCTTGATTCAGTTGTTTTCAAGTGTGTCTCTCCAGGTGTGGTATAATAAAAATACTTCCCCTTTCATTTCTATTTTTTTAGGAGTTGTCACCCACCTCAGACAGTAATCTGGTCAAGTCTCTGATGAATTTGATGGACTGCATGATGGAACAGTTTCATGATGAAGCTGTGATGAAGCGCATGAGTGACAATGATGTCTGCTCTTGGTTGGAGGTTTGTATGGCCGAGACGCTTCTTATATGCTATTCAAAGGAAATGAACTTTGCCATTCTTTTCACAATTTAGGATAAGCGGTACGGAAAATAATGGATAAAACAATTCCCAGGTATCCTCATAAACAGTCTCTGACATTCTATTATACACAAAGGATAAAGAATTAGAGCACACTATATACCCTTTAAGCAATGTACGTTTGAACAGAAGCGGTACAGGAACACATGTAGACAGACAATATACCAATACTCACAGGCATGTATTCTTTATCCTCTGCAAAGATCGACTGATATTACTGCCGAGGGACTGAAACTATCTCAATGTACAGTATATCCATTCTTATTATATTGCGCTTATCCTGTTCAGGGTCGGGGGAGCCGGAATCTATCCCAGCTGACTTCATTCGAAAGGCAGACTGGACCCTCGACTGGTTGCCAGTCAATCGCAGAGGACATATAGAGACAGACAACAATTCACGCGCACATTCACACCGTCACCGAGTGGGAACTGAACCACAAATGAAGCAATACAACATCTGTGACCTTACAATATATCTTTATGTCTGTATTATACTGCCCCCAAGCGGCCAAGGTGCAAACACCTGAAGGAGCAGCACAATGTCCATTGAATCAAGGCAAAAATAAGGCTTTTGGTTTATTTTCTTAACAATCTATTTAATTATGTCATTACTCTGTTTTTATTAAGTACAATATAATCGAGTGCTATTGTTCTTTAAAAAAAAATGTACGCCCACATACTCACGGTTAGGCACCCCAGATTCACCTATTCACACATTTTTTTTCCATTTGATTTTATTTTTTTCAAATTGGTTTTTCAATTTTTTATTTCCGTCCACGCAATTATCCGCGGATTTTCGCTGCTCGCGGTTGGTCCCGGTCCCTATCCCCTGGTCCACTGTAATGTCATTTCCGTTCATTTCAAGGGGGAAAGACTATTTGCATTGTTAAGGCCCCTGAAAAGGTGATGAATGAATCAAACGAATAAAATACAGTGATTCCAAGAGGGCCCAGCTTTTTCGTTTAATAAACTGGTGTATTCATTCTCAGTACAGCGGCACTGGAGTTACTATTTCAGTAGCTGAGCCCTGTCTTCCACTCCCTGCGTGTTACACAATTAAGCTATATGTTTTTCTTTTACTTTTTTTTTGCCACAGTATCATGTCTTTGGACCACTGCTGTTGTTCCTCCATGGAGCATTTCACTGTAAAAAAAAACCTGTCAACATTCTCTCCCGCATTCCTCAGCCAGTTATTATCATTAGAAGCGTTCAATTAATCAACCTTTTAACAGCAGGAACTAACGCGGGACTCTAAAGTCATGGGCAATTCCCGCAGAATTCCTGCTGCTAATTTATTTGCATAATTGTCCTAAACACAAATGTTAACACTAATCTACCTTTTATCGGGAACAAAATTATACTTAAAGGAGACATTTTATCCATTTATTCTCACAATATCCAACAGTTGCAAGAGGTTTTAATAACCATGACATCTCACACGGAAGGAAATAGCAAAAAAGACCCCAAAACACCTGCTCTAAACCAAAGTAGATGACTTCCTGTGTGTTTTTTGGCATGGGTTCTTAAGACTTTTTGTGGGAGGTCTACTATGATGCCAAAATTTCTGCATCAAGTCAAAATGTCAGATTTAATGTGGGTTTTGTGGCAAAGCTTCTTGAACTTTTTTTGTGGGTCAACTCATGACACCAAATTTCATGTTGCTTAGTGAAAGTGGCTGAATTTTGAAAAGGTGCTCCCGAGCCAATCCAAAGGTAATTTTACACTTGAATAAAGTCGCCTGCAAAATTTGGTGATTTTTTGAAAGTGGCTAAATTCCTCAAAATGTCCAAAATAGACAGGCGGAGTTTGGAGACATTTTATGCATTTTTTCCTCACAATTTAAAACAGCTCCAAGTGCTCTTAATAACTGCGAAAACTCACACAGGGCATCTTCGTTTTCTGCCTGGTTTGGTCGGTGGGTGCCAGCTGCAATGACGCAGGCCGCCTCAAATTTGATCACATGGCCAGGGAGATATTGAGCGGTCCGCTAAGCGAGGAAACACGCTCCTCCCACGCCATCCTGACCACGGTGGGGCCGCCAACAAAGCAGCTGACTGTGGCGCTGCCCACCGAAGATACGTTGTACCAGTACCGCTTCATTAAAGAGGTTTGTGGAAACACTCGGTAGAAATGTAAATGTACATATGGTCCATTAACTTTCAAAAATTTGAAACATTTATTTAGGGCCCGGGCAGATGGGAACCATGGACAGAGGAGTTGAAGAGCGCCCTCCCTATCTCCAAGGACATGCAGTTTAACGAGATCATCGTGCCCACGGAGAACACGGTGCGCTACACGGCGCTCATGAAGCTCCTGGTTACCAACCAGAAGCCGACCATTTTCATCGGCCCCACCGGGACTGGAAAAAGTGTCTATGTCACCGTAAGTGCTCTCCGAAATGGTCGTGCTAATACACTAAACGTATATATATTTTTAAATGTACAGTGTAACATCCGAATATTTTTCATGTCACCAAACACCCCCAAGCCCACCTCAACCCCAAAGAAAATTCAAATATAAATGAACGGAGAAACTTTTAAAATTGACCTTATTCTTCCATATTTCTCAACTGGTTGAACCTATTCAAACCATTCCAACGTTAGTATGTTCATCTCATACGCATGTGACCAGTATTCCAAATGAAAATATATATAGTTGAAATTAATGGATAAATTTGACAAATGTAACTCATTGTTCTATATTTTTCCAGTGATTCCAGCCATTCAACGTGGAAGTGTTCATCTCATTCAGGACATCTTTGGGAATTTTTTTTCACATCCTAATTATCCCACTTTTTCCAAAATCACCTATTTTCCATGAAAAAAAATCTTAATGTAGGCATTTAACAAATTTAATAACAACAAATTCTTCCACATTTCTCAACTGATTCACACCTATTCGACTCAAAAATGTTAAGCTCATTCAGGAAATCGTGGGGGAAAAAATTGCACATTCCAAAAATTCTTGCTATTACAAAATTCAGCATTTTCCACCCCCAAAATTCACAAATTAATCTGTACATTTTGCTAATGCATCTTGTCCTTCCACATTTCTTATTTGATTCAAACCAATCCAATGTCAAACTGTTCAGCTCAGAACATGTGGCTTTCAAAACTCAGGTTGTATTTTGTGTTAGCATACTAGCAGTTAGCATGTTAACATTGGATCAATTCTCATTAGAAATAGTACCTGAATACAGGCAGGGCAAAATGTGGATTATCGATCTGCCTTGGAGTTTTTGTTCCTCAGGTTGATATCTTGCTATTTGTTAGCATAAAACATGTGCATGTTATAAAATGTGATGAGTTTCAAGTGTCGCGGATAAACAAATGGCCAATGCTCAAGAATTTACTCAGACAGACTGTGGGTAGTGATCTGTTCCTTTACTGAAGACACAGAGATTGATATATGCGCAGGACAACAATAATTCCAGGAAGTCCATTCTGATTTTGGAAACCTGAGGACAGTGAAAACAATGATGGGAGATATTCCCCTACTGGTTTTCTTAGATTGAGTTCAGATAACAATGCGGTACGTTCTTGTCATGCGGTGTGTGTGTCCTCAGATGAAAAGTGGCAGATTTAATAAGCTATACAATCAGCTCTTACTTATTTCATCTGTAGTTTGTCCTTTTATCGTGTTTAATTTCTGGTATGGTAATGTTTACAACCTTTTTTGCCCTAGGACTTCCTCCTGAATCATGTCGACAAGGAGGTGTACAACCCGTTGTTTATCAACTTTTCAGCCCAGACCACAGCTGCCCAGACTCAGAATATTATCATGTCCAAGCTGGACAAGCGACGCAAAGGAGTCTTTGGTCCACCCATGGGGCAGAAAATGGTACCAATTGACACACTGTCGTTGCAAGTAAACCCAATATTGTTATTTACTGTTATGTGTATTTGATCAGGTGATATTTGTAGACGACGTGAACATGCCGGCCAGGGAGGTATACGGTGCCCAGCCACCCGTGGAGCTGCTGCGCCAGTGGCTGGACCACTGGAACTGGTACGATCTGAAGGACTGTGCCATGATTAAACTGGTGGATATTCAGGTCATGTGCGCCATGGGGCCGCCTGGTGAGTAGTAGGATATGGTAACCCACACCCATCAACAAGGTTACCTCTTTTGTTTTGTTTTGAAAAATCAGCAGAGATTATAATGTAACGATAGATTGACAGACATCTTACGCTGAACTAAAAGCTTTAGAATTCATTGAAATGTTGCAATACAGAATATGAGACTTTATTATTGTAAAAGGCCCAATAAACCCACCAAAAATTGTAAATTTGACGCACCACAGGGAAGAGCGTTGTGAGCAAGTCTGCTTAATTTGAATGAATAAAAAAAAAAAAAATACGGCTCCCAACTCATGAAAAATACAGCCCGCCTTCCAGCTTGCAGGACTGTGGGGGCATGTCGTGACTGCCTGTGGCTCTTTGCGGCTTAGACAGCCACACACGACGACAAGTTGACTGCTGCTGTGTCTATTAAACAGTTAACATTCACTGACTGATGTGTTGCTGTTATGTGGACGCGCACATGACAAAACCAATTCAGGCGGCGTCCTATTATATATTAAACAGTTATCTTTCCCTGAAGTGTCTCCATTTTTCAATTCTGTGAATGTAAAAAATAGTTCTTAAGATATCCTGTCGGAGTTACCTATTTGAAGTTGGATTGGGTTGAATCGGTTGAGAAATGTGGAAGAAGGAGGTCACTATTTAAAATCTCTCTTAATTGGGGAATTAAACACTAGAATTTGAATGAGTTGAATCGGGAAATGTGGGAGCAGGAGGTCAATTTGGGAACATTGTAAAGGAAAATGGGGAATACTTAAAATGTGAGAATTTGGGGAATGTGAAAGTGAGTTTTTAAGAAATTCTGTAAAAACTTTCCATGTATTTGGTAATGTCCTGGAAAATGTGTAGTATTGAAAACATTTGGGAATTTTGGGAATATGTAAAATACTTCTTTAGATGTCTTGAAAGAACAATTTGAAGTTGGAATTCTTCGAACCCATTGAATCAGTTGAGAAATATGGACGGATGAGTCATATTTGGAAAATGTCTCCATTCACATTACTGGGATTTTTTTTTCATGGAAAATGTGGGAAAAGTAGGAATTTTGTGTCTGGAAAACAGTAATACTGATAAGATGAATATTTTGAAGTTGGTTGGCAATGGCTTTAATAAGTTGAGAGAGAAATCTGGAAGGATTAAAGCAGTGAAAATAAGCAAAGTAATACAAATATATAATTGATAGTTGATAATTGCTCTTCATTTGCATAATTCATTTTAAAGATTTACATTTCATCTTGTGTTGTTCAAATTGTTCCCCAGGCGGAGGGCGAAACCCGGTGACGCCGCGGTACCTGCGCCACTTCAACATGCTTACCATTAACGATTTTGACGAGAAAACCATGTTTACCATATTCTCCAGGATCATCCACTGGCATTTTACCATACGGTAACTACACAGATATGCAAGCATCCATCCATCCATCCATCCAGTTTCTTCCGCTTATCAGCGGTCGTGTCGCGGGGTTAGCAGCTCCAGCAGGGAAGCCCAGACCTCCCTCTCCCCAGTCACTTCATCCAGCTCTTCCAGGGGGATCCCGAGGCACTCCCGGGCCAACCGAGAGACATAGAGCTTCATTTAAAAAAAGTAGTTGAATTATACGATCAGTCCAGGGTGTACCCCGCCTCTCTCTCAGAGTCAGGCTGCAGCACGCCCGCAATCCCAGTGAGGATAAGCGGTATGGAAAATGGAAAAAAAACAAAAAAACATAAATATTACACCATCAGGTTTTGATGTATTTGCATCACTGCCACAATCAGTACTATCATCAGTAATCTAGTACAGTAATTCACCAATTTTACTCTTTCAGGTTTTCTTTCCCAAAACCGTTTGCATCCCTGACCGCGCAGATTGTGAAAGGCACCGTGTCCGTTTACAAGGAAGCCACCAAAAACCTTCTGCCCACCCCCCAAAAGTCCCACTACTTGTTCAACCTACGCGACATTTCCCGTGTCATCCAGGGCATCTGCCTGTCGCGCCCCGAAACTGCAGAGGAGCCGGCTATCATCAAACGACTCTGGGTGCACGAGGTAAGACACAACGGAAAAATGGAAGACCGAAAGTATTTATACTCCTTGGAACTTTTCCACAAAATGATTAATTGGGATTTCAGGTGACAGACCTACACAACGCAGCAAAATTGAAAATATTTTTTAAATATTTTGACAAACCGTTAGCCTAAATACAGCCACCTTTGTCGTCCTTCAGGTCTTGAGGGTGTACTACGATCGTCTGGTCCAAGATTCAGATCGGTCGTGGCTGGTGAGCCATCTGCATGAGGTGTTCAAGGCTCACATGGAGGTGGACTTCAATCAGCTCTTCCAGAATCTGGACCAGGACCAGGACGGAGTAGTCACTGAGGACGACCTGCGCAGCCTGATGTTTTGCGACTTCCATGACCCCAAGGGCGATGACCGCAGCTACCGTGAGGTGCTGGAGCTGGACCAGCTCCGCCAAGTGGTAGAGTCCCACCTGGATGAGTACAACACCATCAGCAAGGCGCCCATGAACCTGGTGCTGTTCCGCTTTGCCATCGAGCACGTCTCCCGCATCTCCCGCATCCTCAAGCAGCCCAGCGGACATGCCCTCTTGGTTGGCGTAGGCGGCAGCGGGCGGCAGTCTCTGACCCGCTTGGCGGCCCACATGGCCGAGGCGGAGCTCTTCCAGGTGGAGATATCCAAGACTTATGGCATGGTGGAATGGCACGATGACCTGAAGCTGATCATGACACGGTCCACGTCGGGCGAAGCTCATGGCGTCTTCCTCTTCACTGACACTCAGATCAAAATGGAGTCCTTCTTGGAGGACATTGGCAACTTGCTGAACACTGGCGAGGTAAGTGGAAGGGGATTATGGCGATAGGCAGGGATGTTGCTTTTTCTTTCCGTTTTTTTTTTACCTGTGGGTGAAAAAGTGCAGCGTGGGGAGTCTCTTTCGTGGAAATGTAGTACAGTCACTAATGGAGCCAGCAGGCTCTCAAATATTCATACTATCCTGTTATTTCTCGCCCATTTCCTCTCTTTGTATTATTATAATGTAGCTATATTGACCACTTCGTTCTTGGAAATCACGTCATGTTGTTTGTGGTTCAAGTTAAAAAAACAAAACAGTACAGTCGGTGTCTGTGGTGCCTCAAAACGTTATTTTCCAATTAGAACACAAGGTGTCGCAGTTTGTCCATTGCAGTTATTTCAATGTGTGTGCGAGGGTCAACCGCCTAGTGGGTTGTTTGGAAATTGACAACTGATGTCTGATGCTATGTGATTGTCCAGTTCAGTCGCGTCTCTGTGTGCAGTATTTTTTTTTTGCACAGTATTGTAGGTATTTTCAAAATGTGTTTGACAAACTCATCTAGTTCGCTCCATTCGGTCCGTTTTCCAGGTGCCTAACCTGTTCGCAGTTGATGAGAAGCAAGAAGTGATCGAGAAAATGCGAGTGCTGGATCGCCAGCGCGAACGCGAGAAGCAGACAGACGGCAGCAACTTGGCTCTCTTCAACATGTTTGTGGAGCGCTGCCGCTCGCAGATGCACGTAGTTTTGGCCATGAGTCCCATTGGAGACGCGTTTAGGAACCGACTGAGACGCTTCCCGGCCCTCATCAACTGCTGTACGATTAACTGGTTCCAGGTAAGCACTGGTAGTCCAAATGGGATTTAGAGTAAACATCGGGACCAAACCCTGTGTCGGATAGCAGAACGCTGCAATTAATTGACCCCTACAAACGTTTATGATTGCCTATATTAATAGTTTAAAGACTACATATACCACAAACTACGAATTTATAATAGAAATAATGTCAATATATTAAGTCATGAATATTAATATTCATAATACATTTTTAAAAAACAAGAAATAATTTTATTATTAAAATAAACTATTTTACATGTACATTTTAATATATAATTTTTTTCAACTCATCTACAAATGACCAAGCCCATCTGTCCATTTCCAAAATAAAAATGTTCCTTGAGCACAAAAGTTTCCCCTCCCCTGCTTTATGCTATTTTTTTAGTAGGTTGTCAAAACTTCGCCGACAAAAAGTAACTCGACTAATTACAGTGTTTTTGTAACTTGTTGCCAGACATGGCCCGAAGACGCTCTCCAGGCGGTGGCCTGCCGCTTCTTGGAGGACGTGGAGATGTCGGATGAGCACCGAGAAGGCTGCATCGACATGTGCAAGACCTTCCACACCTCCACCATTCTGGTATCCACTCGCTTCATGGACGAGCTGCAGCGCCACAACTACGTCACTCCCACCTCCTACCTGGAACTCATCTCCACCTTCAAGACATTGCTGAAGGCCAAGCGAGCGTAAGATCACAATCTCTTAATCATATTCCAATATGCCATGTTTAAAGGTAAGACATTTATTATGTAAGTTAGGTGCTTACGAGAAACAGCGTCTGGTCACAACAAGTTTAAAAAGCCTTGTAAATCATAAGACAGGTAAGAGGCACACTATAATTAAAATGATGATAGGGCTAAAGTAGTCACACTCTGTACTTAATTCACTGCCATGGGTGTGTATATCCCTCAAGAGGAATCCAACCGCTGCAACCAACCAATGCATACTGTAAGTCAAGTTACTTTTTCAACAGGTAGGCGTGGAAGAGGGTCTCGTCCAGCTTGTCTGTGAAATTCAAGTTTGTTAACCATTGTAATGACTGACCTGTAGATGGTGGCATTGCATCGCCTCGGAGTTGAGATGAGCATAGCTTTTGAAAATTTAGAAAATAAAGATGAGGCAGTGAATCGCTGCTTGTCACGTCGATAAAGTCAAATGAGAAGTCAAATGACTTGACTCGGTTCGACCCAAGTTGCCAGTTTTATGACTTGCGACTTGCTTGCCACATACTTAAGACTTGACTTTGACTTGAACTACATAACTTGACAAGTTATCTCGTTTTAAGTTGGAATTAAGCCTTTGAATTAAGACAGTTTGCCTTTAAAAAAACAAAAACGTTTTAGGGGGGTCATTTGCCCCAACCTGGCAACACAGTCTGCGTTGTTGTCCACTTGCCAATGTGAAGTACCCACTTGCATGAAAAACGATGGAAGGAGCTCTAAATATAACTAAGTTTGGATTCAAGGATTATGTTGACGAAGTCTGCAAAAAGAGGATGGTTTGCAACTCGCACATTAAAGACAAAACAATGACGTCGAACATCATCCATCACGCCAAAACTCACAAAGATAGGTAACTAATTTAACAGTTTAGCTTGCTGGTCAAACATTACAATTCATAGACTGGTTTAGGACAATTACAAATAAATATGGTGTGACAATGAATGATTTAATACAGCAAAGTAAGGTAACAAGGCGTAGGACGGTTTATGATAATTGTGCGAACCTTTCGTTTTGTTTCATAGGCGCGCAAAACTCTATTTCTGTCTCTCTCTCATTTACTAATGAGGAGAAACAGTGTGCACCCTAGAGCAGAAAGTAGCATCTAAAATATTATGCCAACCGCTTAATGGAGAAGAAATGAAGCGGCGTTGGTGGCAGTCAGTCGTGGAGATTGGAAAAAAAAAAAAGAAGTGTGGAGATGTTTGTTGGCTTGTTTTCGTCAGCTGGGACTGGGGCGTTAGACAAGGTGGAGGGAGTTATGAACAGTTCCAAGTAGCAGTCATTGTTAATTGTTGGTTCATTTTGAACACAGCCATATCCCAACTTTGTAACTATGTAATTGTAACCAATTAGTTAAAGTAAGGTAAAGTAAACAAAAAAGTCATGAAAAGTTAATCAGAAGGGGATATTCGGGGTGAATCAGAAGCACTTTAAATGGTGGCAGGTGTGTGCTCAAGTCCATTTAACATGTTTGAATGCGATTGGTTCATTTTAACATTGTAATATTCCAGTTATAAGAGGGTGTGCACACTTGTGCAACCACATTATTTCAGTTCCTTATTTTGACTTCACCTCTCAAAAATATTTTATTTAATTTGAATAGTTTATAAGTCACATTAATGATGGAAAAAGGTTTTGAAATGATTTATATTGGCCTCATTTTTTTTAAGTCACAACAACCTGGCGTTTGAACACAGATGAGTAGACTTTTTATAGCCACTGTATATCAGGTCTCATAATCCATGAATTGGTCTAGCAAATTCCGTTTAATTTGGACCAATTAATGACATAAGAAAACCAAATATGGTGCTTGTTTGGACTGGTTTATGTCATTATAAAACCTGATAAGCTGCTTTTACAGCATCATATAATAAAAACAGTTCTGTTAAATATGAAATGATACAGTTCTGTTCAATGTTGACTAATTTATGATATTACATACCAATTAGGGTTTTGTCGCTGCCATATGACATTATTATTTCGCCTGTAAAATTGTCATTTTCATCCCGGTGTGTCCAGTGAAGTGATGATGCAGAAAAGTCGTTACGTGGTGGGTCTGGAGAAACTGGAGTCGGCGGCGTCCCAGGTGGCCACCATGCAGGTGGAGCTGGAGGCGCTGCAGCCGCAGCTGATAGAGACGTGCAAGAAGGTGGACGAGATGGTTATCAAGGTAGAGCGCGAGTCCGCCGAGGCGGCCGAAACGGAGAAGGTGGTGAAGATGGACGAGGCCGTCACCAACGAGCAGGCCATGGCTGCCAAGGCCATCAAAGACGAGTGCGATGCCGACCTGGCCGTCACCATGCCCATCTTGGAGTCGGCGCTGTCTGCGCTGGATACACTCACGCAAAATGTAAGAGTCTGGCATATTACAGTGTTCGGTTTACCTGTTGCGCCATTCAGTGCAATGCGGATATTTTTTCATGTTCATAACACGCATAATTTGCCATATTGCTGGATTTTTTTGTGTATGCTGTAATTATTCTGTGATAACTGCTTCCTAGCCTAACAATAAAAGTACACTTTATGATAATATTGGTAGTGGTTGATAGGGGTGGGGAAGATTTCCGCCATATATATATATATGCGGCACGGTGGACGACAGCTTAGAGCGTCAGCCTCACAGTTCTACAGTTCTGAGGTCGTGGGTTCAATCCCCTGCCCCTTACGATAATATTGGTAGTGGTTGATAGGGGTGGGGAAGATTGCCGCCAGCTATATATATATATATATGCGGCACGGTGGGCGACAGGTTAGAGCGTCAGCCTCACAGTTCTGAGGATGCGGGTTCAATCCCCTGCCCCGCCTGTGTGGAGTTTGCATGTTCTCCCTGTGCCTGCGTGGGTTTTCTCCGGGCACTCCGGTTTCCTCCCACATCCCAAAAACATGCATTAATTGGAGACTCTAAATTGCCCGTAGGCATGACTGTGAGTGCGAATGGTTGTTTGTTTCTATGTGCCCTGCGATTGGCTGGCAATCATTTCAGGGTGTACCCCGCCTCCTACCCGATGACAGCTGGGATAGGCTCCAGCACGCCCGCGACCTTAGTGAGGAGAAGCGGCTCAGATAATGGATGGATGGATGGATATATATATATTATATTTTTTATATATATATATATTACATTTTTCTAAATTTATATTTTATAAATTTTATATATATATTTTTATACGCATTTTACTTTTATAAATCTTTTGTCTTTCTCTTCAGGATATAACTTTGGTCAAGTCCATGAAGAGCCCCCCCAGCGGCGTCAAGCTGGTCATGGAGGCAATCTGCATTCTGAAAAAGATGAAGCCGGATCGTGTGACTGACCCGTCAGGTAGCGGGAAAAAAGTGGAAGACTACTGGGCTCCCGCCAAGAAGCTATTGAGCGACCTCAAGTTCCTGCAGAGCCTGAAGGACTTCGACAGGGACAACATTCCCGTCAACATCATGGCCGTCATCCGAGAAAGATACATAAGCAACCCGGACTTCGTACCTGAGAAGATTCGGACTGCGTCCACCGCCGCCGAGGGACTGTGCAAGTGGGTTTGCGCCATGGACAAGTATGACGGGTACGTAGTGGACAGTTCCTGTTGAAGACATTTGCATGTGTCTGACGAGCTTGGTAAGGGGGAACCTGGGCTAGTGTACCTGGGAATAATGGTTTTGTCTTTGACCTTTGGAAAAGGACATTGTTTTATTGTACTTAGTAACTTTTGGAGACAAACATTGAACAAAAGTAATTGCCATCATATTATTGACCATATTTATTATTTATGATTCTCGGCCCCAACAGTTTTCCAAGCCGATCTGGAAAGAAAAATCACTGATAGCACACCCCGCACTACTGGATAATCGCTCAGGTTCAAAATCAGCCTGATCATCAGTATGTGTGCACACCACTTTAAATATTAAACATCAATTGTCGGCACCGACTGTTTTCCGAGCAGATCTAGGAGGAAAAAAAATCACTAATAACACACCCCACAACACAGGATAATCCCTCAGGATAACCTTTTAGAGACATCCAATAATCAGGCCGATGGTGACTAGGATCTGGTGGGTCAAAGGCTCGAAAATCGGCCCAATTATCTCCACCCTAGCCTAACATACATGTTTTTGGACTAATGAGGGAAAACTCCTTATTTATTTAGTCTTTGTATGATCAAATTGAACTGAAAAGTGAGACAATGACGGGTGAGATGTGTGTCCTGCAGTGTTGCCAAGGTGGTGGCTCCCAAGAAGGAGAAGTTGGCCCAGGCTGAGTCGGAGCTCGAGGTGGCCATGACAGCACTGCAGAAGAAGCAAGCCGCCCTCAAAGAAGTGCAGGACGAAGTGGCTAAACTCAATCAGATTTTGGATGCTAACAAAAAGAAGAAAATTGAACTGGAGAATCAGGTTCCTTATTTCTACACCTGCTAGCAAATGCAATGGCTTCTCGGCTCAATAATTGACTGAATAATGTCATGCACGAGCTTTAGCTGATCTCACACTCATTTGATTATTTTATGGCCGCACTCCTACAAATGATTCCTCCAGGTGGATTTGTGCAAAAAGAAACTCGAGCGGGCTACGCAACTCATCGGCGGCCTGGGCGGGGAGAAGACGCGCTGGAATGAAATGGCGCTCATGCTTGGAAAACTTTATGACAACTTGACTGGAGATATTCTCATCTCAGCAGGCATCGTAGCTTACTTGGGAGCGTTCACCTCCAGCTTCAGACAGGTACGTTGGCACTGAAAAGGGACTCAGCAACACCGCCTGGAAAGAAAAATAAAATTAGTCCCTGACAATAGTTGCACCGATTGGGACAAAATTGGGTGGACATTTCTATCATAACAGGATTCACCAAACATTCTCAAAGATCCATGCCTGAAATTGAACAGGAAGTTCGAAATTCTGGTTTGAATCACCCATTTTGGTCTAATTGCCTGAGAAATGCACCCTGGAAAATTATACAACAAATCAGCCCCAGACACCAATTTCACCGATCGACACAAAATTGGGTGCATATGTCTATTATAACACGATGGACAAATAAGGCTCAAGGACCCATGGCCAATATTGAACAGGAAGTGGGCCGTTTTGGTCTGGATCAAACATTTTGGACGAATTGCCTTAGTGGTGCACCCTTGAAAGGTAGCGAAAATTAACGCCTGACAACACTTTCACTGATCAACATGAATTTGGTTGGATGTGTATCATAACAGGATGCAGGAAAATGTCTGAGCAGAAATTTGAGCAGAAAGTCTGTCACTTTGGTTTGATGTGTGCAAATTTCAGATCTTGAACTCCTACTTGGGATCTAAAACAGATGGGCAAACGCTAAATTGAGATTAATAGCTTTAATTAAATTGTTTCCTCACGAGGACAGTAAGAACTAGTGCACTTGGTCTGATCTGTATTGATTAAATTTGTTGTTTGCTTCATGTCACAAAAACAACAGTTGGGATGCAGTAATCTAGTCAGGAAAGGACACTACATTTGTGTAGAGAATACTCAAACAAGTAATGTAATATAAAATGTGGGCCTAAATGGTGTACATATGTTTTTCTCCAGGAGCAGATAGATGAGTGGTCAGGAAGATGTAAGGAAAAAGAGATCCCCTCCTCACCCAACATGACTCTAACGTCTTCTCTGGGTGAGCAAGTCAAAATTCGGGCCTGGACCATCGCTGGACTCCCGACAGACGGCTTCTCCATCGATAATGGGATCATCATCTCGTGAGTATCAAAGTCATCATTCAAGTCGCAGATGAGCTGGAGCCTATCTGAGCTGATCCTTGGTGAGAGAAGTTGGATACACCCTGCACTCGACCTCAGACAAACTACTGACACTCAAATTGACACCTATGAAGAATTTAGTCTTCAGTGAAATGAACATGCATGCTTTTGGAATGTGTTAGTTCCAGGATTGATATTCAAAATGTTACTATTTCACTGTGTGTGCTTGTATTTATGTGTGTCTGTGTGTTTGTGTGTGTGTGTATATACACAGCAACGCCAGGCGGTGGCCTCTGATGATCGACCCCCAGGGCCAGGCCAACAAGTGGGTCAAAAACATGGAGAAGGTGAACAGCCTGGCAATCATTAAACTGAGTGATCCTGGCTTTGTTCGCACCCTGGAGAACTGCATCCAGTTTGGAACGCCAGGTGAACGTGATGTACATGTACACTATCGACCAGTACCTTGGCTTTTGGACCAGGTCTATTGCAGTGTAGTTTTTGTAGCTTCCTTTTGGGGGCACTGTTCACCACAGTGGTGATTTTCTGTTCTGTTAAGATTTATTGATGAGGAAATGCCTTAATAAAGTCATACAAATGCATTAGAAGTGTGGGTCCAAAAATTAAATTAATGTACCTATAGGTGTAATTTTGAATGATTGTTTATATGTCAATATGTGCCCTGTGATTGATTGACAGTCCAGGGTCTACCCTGTTTCTCTCGACAAAATTAAAGACTCTAAATCATTGGTTTTGAACTGTTCCCAAGGTGGGTAGAGTAGTCGAATATTGCGCTCAAGTAAGAGTACTGTTACTTTAGAATAATATGACTCAAGTAAAAGTAAAAGGTAGTCATCCAAAAATTTACTTGAGTAGGAGTAAGAAAGTACTCAATGAAAAAACTACTCATGTAAAGAGTAACTTGTGAGTAACTGCTGATTTTTATTTTTATTTATTTTTATTTTTTAAATCAGAGCATGAACATCAAATAAAATAATAATATATGGGAGACGACACACACCTGCCACCATTTCAATTTTTAATTGGCCAGAAATCAACACATGCATTGGGCCCTAAAGAAACATTATTTGCTTTATTCACTTAAATGACTTCATGAAGAAGGTGTTTGCTGACCAAACTCAGTGATTGTGTGTGCATGTGCAACACCAAAGGATAGGGCTAATAATGTTGCCATATCCACTGCCAAAACAACAATAGAAACAGCTGCAACTTAGCGCAAGGTGTTTTCTCAAGTTAGAAGTGGGATGAAATATCCAAGTTTGGGCAGTCGCAATTTAAGAGCTGCATGAAAAAAGCTGTTGTTTTTTTGGAGTCTGTGAAGCGCGGCTGCCCCCCCCCCCTTAAACGCAGTCATTTTGATTGGCTTGCGAAGGCTACGTGCGCGGTTATGTGACTGCCTTGTGTCATCTGATTGGTGAATTGGAGTCAAATGACATTAAAGATCACGTTGGATTGGCGCAGCGGGCGCCCTATGTGGAAGTCGAAGATGGTGTCTAAAAATATACGCGCACACACAAGAATGGATGAATAAAAGTAGCGAACGGCATGTCGATCTTTGTAACAGAGTAAAAGTATCGATACGTCTTCACATAAATACTAAAAAGTAAAAAGTATGGTGCATTTAAAGTACTTTGACAAGTACAGTTTATCGAAAATGTTATTTGAGTAAATTTAACAGAGTAAATGTTGCACGTTACTACCCACCTCTGAACTGTTACCACCCTCGGACCTGCATTTTCCTCGTCACTAAGTCACGACCCACTTTTACAGAAGTTAGAAAATATAAAGAACAAAAATAGCCTTTGAAAACATGAATATAATATTGTTAAACATAACACCTCATGCTTACGTGTTTAAATTGCCTTTCAGAGAACATTATTATGAAACTGAGGATGAACATAACTGCATGTACAAAAACGTATATCTTGTCACTGAGCTCTTATTTTTAGGAATGTGTATCATCAATGGTCTGTCTTCTTTTAAGGAAATGAAGGCTGCAGGCCAAAGCACCTGTTTTAACAGTCTGAATTATTATGCTATAAATTATTTACTACTGGTCCGTGACCCACCCAAAATGGCTCCCACCTTTGGGTCCCGACCCACGAGTTGAGAATCACTGAACTCTAAATTGTCTGTAATGCTTTGCTATTTGCTATTTGCGATTTGCTATTGTTTATACTGCAGCCAATTAAGTATTTTTGTTTGACGGCTATTTTCCAGCATTGTGGCTTCATAAACGAGGCCTGTGTTTATTACGTACACAAATTAAATATTAACAGTAGTGATGGACTGACCTAGTTTATCCAGCGAGGAAAAGCTTGTCAACTTCAGTCATCCTTGTCTTTGAATGCCATTTAAAAAGCTTTGCAGGCCAGCTCGAGGCATTCCGTCATTTATAGACAGTGATAATGTTCTGAACATGAGAACAGCATTATCATACTTAATGGGGATCCGCATGAATATTCACACAATGAAAAGCATTTGTAATAATTTATTTTGCGTCGCTGATTTCTCATTATTACTCACGAATCTGAATGCAGGCAACCGAGACATCGCAAGACTTTTGGATTATAGGTTATACACTACACCGTGAGACAAAGGATACATTGGCACAACAATAGTAATCATATTAATTCTGGCGGTTTTTGTTATGTTAGTCAAGTGTATTTAAAGGAGATATATTGCAGATATTTTTCATAATTTAATACTTTTTTTCAGGTGTCTAAATAACATCTCTGTAACAGTTTCATTAAAATATCCCTAGGATCAACAAATATTGCTTGTTTTGATGGCTAGTCCAGCTTTTGGTACCATGACAACTGGGACTGAAGCTAGGGCGTTACGGCTAGGTGAGCAGCTCCTACCTGGGAAAGCGGAATGTAGAGTGAGGGGGAAAAAAAGTGAGTGCCTGTAAAGACAAGAAAATCATGTTCTAATCATGGAAACAGCACTTCATACACTAATTTTACCAGAGCAATCAAGTATTATTGTATGTTCCGCTTATCAGAAGCTTACACTGTTATCTAACGCTAACGTGTCCAACCAACAAAAGTCAGTGCAGCTCTGCTTACCTTTTGGCTTCGACATGGTAGTGTTTCAGTTCGGGCTGGGCAATTAATCGATTAAATCCATAAATCGTTTTTTGGGTCACATCCAATATATCCAAAATATTTGTTTCCCCCTTCAGTGGCTTCCATAGCCTGCCGACGAGCACTGTTTACACTTTCATTTGAAATTGGTTCGGGTTTGCAGCGTCAGACAATGAGCAACAAACAGTCTGATAAAAAAGTGTATGTTAAGACTGTTGAAACCAATTGCACGGAAGAAAAAAATGTATGAGAATTATTTCACAATATTTTACCTATCACAAGAAAGGAGCATGGTGGAAGGCAATCACTCGATTATTCAACGACCTGAATACCTTCCTCTGCAGATTTGAAAAGGACACTTTCACACCCCACACCCACCCAGCCACACCACCGACCACAATCACACCTCTGACTTCTGCGTTAACCATCCATGAACAGGATGTGAGACGCATCTTCAAACAGCAAAAGATTAACAAAGCGGCAGGCCCAGACCACGTGTCCCCATCCTGCCTCAAAGTCTACGCGGACCAGCTCGCGCCAGTCTTCACAGAGATCTTTAATAGATCTCTGGACCTGTGCGAAGTACCATCCTGTTTCCAAAGGTCCACCATCATTCCAGTCCCCAAGAAACCTACAATCTCTGGTCTAAATGACTACAGGCCTGTCGCCTTGACATCTGTGGTCATGAAGTCCTTTGAACGTCTCGTGCTGGACCACCTCAAGAGCGTCACAGGCCCCCTGCTTGACCCCCTGCAGTTTGCCTACCGAGCAAACAGGCCTGCGGATGATGCAGTCAACATGGGACTGTACTTAATCCTAGAATACCTCGACAGCGCAGGGCCCTAAGCGAGGATCCTGTCCGTGGACTTAAGATCAGCGTTCAACACCATCATCCCTGAACTCCTTTCTTTCAAGCTTCTCCAACTCGGCGTTTTGCCTGCCATCTGCCAGTGGATTTACAGCTTTCTGACAGGCAGGACACAGTAGGTGAGCCTGGGGGAGGCCACCTCATCCATATGCAGCATCAGCACTGAGGCACCCCAAGGTTGTGTCCTCTCTCCGCTGCTCTTCTCTCTACACGAACGACTGCACCTCAACGCACCCAGCTGTCAAACTCCTGAAGTTTGCAGATGACACCAGATGACATCTGCCTCATCAAAGATGGTGACGAGTCTGCATATCGACAGGAAGCGGAGCGGCTGGAGCTGTGGTGCGGCCGACACAACCTGGAGCTGAACACGCTCAAGACTGTAGAGCTGATCGTTGACTTCAGGAGGCATCCTTCGCCAGAGCTGCCCCTCACGCTGTCCAGCTGCCTTGTGTCAACCGTTGAGACCTTCAAGTTCCTGGGAATTACAGTCTCTCAGGACCTGAAGTGGGCAATCAACATCAACTCCCTCCTCAAAAAGGCCCAGCAGAGGATGTACTTCCTGCGTGTTCTGAGGAAGCACGGTCTGCCACAGGAGCTGCTGAGGCAGTTATACACAGCGGTCATCGAATCAGTCCTGTGTTCTTCCATCACAGTCTGGTTTGGTGCTGCTACAAAAAATGACAAACTCTGACTGCAACGGACAATCAAAACTTCTGAAAAGATTGTCGGTACCCACCTACGCACCCTTGAGGACTTGCACGTTGCCAGAACTAAGACAAGAGCATGCAAAATCCTCTCGGAAAATCCTGGTCACCACCTCTTCCAGCTCCTTCCCTCAGGTAGGCGCTACCGATCAATGCAAACTAGAACGAGCAGACATTCCAACAGCTTCTTCCCTCCTGCAATCAACTTCTTAAACAGCTATCCTACAATTCCATTGCAACATGCTGCCAATTTTTTTGTCTAGAGTTTGTTTTCACATTTCTGTCGGGCCAATTATATATTACTTGTGCACTCACTGTAGTAGTCTTGCCACGCTGAACTATTTGTATATCTGTTGTTGATCAATACTGGCCACTCATGCCAGAGTGCATCTGCACCACTTGCACACAGACTGAGGAGTATCTGCAACATTTGCACAATCAACAATGTCCCAGATTATCGCACTACTAGTCACTTTAAACTGCATACACTCCTTGAAGTCTCGGCGCCCTTTGCACAATGGTCATTGCACTGGATTATTGCTCTAGTAGTCATTCAAACTGCTCTAAGTGCATCGTTTTGCAAAATTGTTAAAAAAAAAATTATAATTGTACCGGCATTACCAGATAACTAGCAGCCCTTTATTGCTCAGTAACTGTTTTCGTCAATGTCTTTATGTCCCAAAAGTGTTCTGTCAATTGACTGACTGTTTTTGTACTAGAGTGGCTCCAAGTACCAGAGACAAATTCCTAGGTTTTTTTTTGGACATACTTGGCAAAATAAAGATGATTCTGATTGTCATTCATGTTATGTTGAGTGACTGTTTTGTTGTTACATATTGATCTCAAACGGAGTAGTTGTGTTAATTTATTGATGCTAAATTGTTAAACATTTAAAATGTTTTTAATGAAATGTGGTAAGTGTTGTGTTTAATTAAAGAACCACTTTCTACAAGTTTTGAATAATATCATTGTCATTGGTTCCTTCTTACAACTGAAGGGGGAAAGAAAATCGATTAAAATCATAAATTAGATTTTTTTAGGGGGGAAAAAAATCCAGGATTTTATTTCAAGGCCATATTGCCCAGCCCTTGTTTCATTGTTGTCTGGCCGTGGCTTCAAAGTGGTTCTGGATCTTCATCCAAGTCATTGGCGGAGAAACTCGCTGTGGGACAGATTGTTATTTAAATTAGCTGAATCGTGACGTAATTTTCCGAAACTGGCAGATTGTCTTTGTTGTTACATTTCACACTTGTTGAGTCAGCAGGACCTCCAGCGACCCAACTATTTTTATACAAGCCACTTTCACGTAATATGTCCCCTTTAAGCTTGAGTGGGTCTATATGAAGACACTAGGCCTCCCTTTTAAAATTGAACCTTTTCTCTTGTAGTCCTGCTGGAGAATGTGGGTGAAGAGTTGGACCCCATCCTGGAGCCTCTGCTGCTCAGACAGACTTTTAAGCAGGGTGGCGCCATATGTATCCGCCTGGGAGACAGTACCTTTGAATATGCGCCCAACTTTCGCTTTTATATCACCACCAAGCTACGCAACCCGCACTACTTGCCCGAGACCTCTGTCAAGGTAAGCGGAGCGAACTTGACACGTTGCCTAGGCTGTATTTACAATAGTAAGGCTTTTGTTCAGTTCCTGTGGTTGGCTGTTTTGACACCAAATTTACTGGTAAACTTGGCACAGACCAGTGTTGCCACGGTTACCTTGAAAAAGTAACTTAGTTACTTTACTGATTACTTGAGCTTAAAATTAACTCAGTTGCTTTACTGATTATTTGATTTCAAAAGTAACTAACTTAGAAAAGAGTAACTTTTTAGTTACTTTCAACATCTGCCAATTGGGAGGAATATCACTTATCCACAGTACAAAATAAGCATTAGCTTAACTGTACCCATTATTTGGTAATGTACCCCTCACAAGTTAGTTACATCAATATGAACAAATAACTTAAATATTAGTGTAGTTGAAGCCACATTAAATCAGCAACTTAGTGCAGACTTGACATGACAACACAGTACAGTAAGTACCTAAACGTAAACAAGCCTACGATTCTCAGTACATCTCTGTAAAGACTCTTAACTGATAAGATTGTGGTCCATGAAGGCAACTGTGTGTGTGTGCTTGCGTTTGTGCGTGCGTGTACGTGAACGTGAGTGGCGGTTTGATATTGGGGGCATACAAACACACACACACACACATACACATCATTGCTCCCACCACTGTAATTTTGATACGAAGAGCGAGAAAAGATTACGCAACTGTTTAACCAGCAAAGCTGTGGTTGATTGACGGGGGGAGAAGCACTTATTTATGTGACGTCAGCCGTGCAGCACGTTAAACCAGCTCACAGTCCCGACGACAATGAAGTTGAAAGCTCTCACCTTTCATTGTAAATATTATTTAAGTTAAGTATTGTAAGTCTTTCAGTGAGACAGTCCTTAACCTCCATGACCGATTTATGACCGTGTACTTCGGTATGACCCACAATGCGTTGCGCTTATCACGCCAGTAACTGTATTCTTTATGTGTAAATAAATAAATAAAAGTAACAACAATCAGATACACTTTTTACATTGAAAATAACAACAATAATGTGGCGATTGTGAAATTGTGCGTTTCTTTGCACTTTTATGGTACTGCGCTGTCACTGTGCATTGTAGAATGAACAATCACCTCCCTTTCTTTTCCTTATGTAAAAATTTGCAGTCTGTGTGAACGATTAAATGCTGTTGAATGGCTGGACTGTGAGTTTTTGAGTCATCAGCCACAAATCAGTACTTGCTGAGAAATATTGATGACTCAGAAAGTAACTATTACTGGTTAGAAAAAGTAACAGTAGTCTGATTACTCTCCTGGGGAAAGTAATACGTTACTTTGCACGTTACTCAAAATGGCGGAATTTTGGAGTAATGCGTTACCGGCATCATTGGCACACACTGAATGTTTTCAGTATGAAAATAAATTACTCTCTGTGCAAATGCCTCGACTTTTTTGAAAATGTGAACTAATTGCAAGCTGATGAGCATTATGGAATACACCCCTTCAAATTTACACAATTACCATAATTTCTCATGTATAATGCACACCCATGTAAAAGACGCACCCCCAAGTTGACCTCAAAAGTCTGGAAACCTTCCACCTAGGCATAATGCATTTTTACAATGCATGATTTTGCTTCTACCCATATGATCTAAACATGAAGTATTGTCTGTATTTTGTTAGTTTTTTTAAAGAATTAATCTGATGTTAAGCACTTTATTTGAACACATAATACTTTCTTTTTATTTACCTGCTCTTATTTTGAAAGTCACAGCCCTACTTTTATTTAGTAAATGTGAAAACACACGGTTGTGCTCATATGTTTGATTACCCACGCATAATTTGTAAGATGGGTACAATTCTTTCAAGAAAACATGAAGCGCCAGGCGATACAGATTTCATTTTATTTTAATGGGATTCAAATTAAACTGTCAAGCATTTCAGAAAAGCATTATCATTAAACAAAACATAACCATAACAAATTAATGATGGTTGTTGTTCAGTCATCAGTCGTATTTAAAAAAAAAAAAAAAAAGAATATTTCACAAATTCTGCCAGGGTATGTAAACTTATGACCACAACTGTACATATATGCAGTCATATGTTCCCCTGTCATATTGGAATGAAAGCGTAGGCTACACCTTTCTCATAACCTCTAGGTGGCGGTGGCATATTGGAATGAAAGTGTACAGCTTTTTCATAACCTCTATATGGCGGCATACATTTATACAATGTGAACATTTATTTAATTTTCCCCTATACCTATGTATAATGTGCACTATTGACGTTTCACATTTTTCTGGGGGAAAAAATACGCTTTGTACATGAGAAATTATGGTAGCCTTAAAAATAGGCTCACAGATGTTTTGATTTCAACAAAATGCACTGGAAGTGCGCATGTGCATTCTCTTTACAATTTCCAATGTCAAAAAGTATTCAGGCATGCTGATGTATTGTTATTGTTTTTGGTGTGTGCATCTGTATTTTGTTTATTTACAGTACTTTTGGTAATAAGATCATAGTGAAACTCATGATTATTTTGCTCGTAATAGTTTTGATTTGGCATATTTATATAGCCTTTCATTTCAAGTCATTCTGCGGCTTTCCAGCTGATGAGCATGGATCCTGTCTTTGTTGATGTTGGCGCTGTAGGTGACTCTACTCAACTTCATGATCACCCCAGAGGGCATTCAGGACCAGCTGCTGGGCATCGTGGTGGCCCGTGAGAGGCCCGATCTTGAGGAAGAGAAGCAGGCTCTCATTCTTCAAGGAGCTGAAAACAAAAGGTACATTAGGACCAATATTGCAATCCCATGCACATTCACTGTTCCCTATTTACAAAATCACCGTTGAATTTTTTAGTTTTGGAACCTATCCTCATCATAAAGCAAAAATTGTGTTTTTTGTTGCTCTTTCGAAAATGTCCTTAAATGCCACAAGGTGGCGCTACAGCCCTGTCTAAATAGGAACGTAGTACAAAGTCATACAGTTGATCCAAGGAAGTATCTGTCTGTCTTTAATTTTTTGTCTTTCTTTCTTCCCTTTTCAGGCTTTTTTTCTTTCTTTCTAATTTAGGCTTTCTTATTTAGTCTTTCTTTTTTGCATTTCTTTCTCTTTATCTCTGCCTCTTCCCTTTTTCTCTCACTACTTCTTTTTCTTCAATTGTTTACAAGTCTGCAGTATAGTGAGGGTGTCAATGATACACCACGCTGTAACAGGGGTTCACTAAAAACTGTATGGGATCATAGTTTGTCGTATATTTACAGTTTAGACTATTGATATATGCAATTCTAAATATTTTTGGGGTGAGTCAGTTATTCATGGCCTTCAGGGCTCAGTCTGTGGATTACATTTTCAACCACTTCTTCACTTGCCTTCATTGTGTGTGTGTGTGTGTGTTTTTTTTTTTTAAATCAGACAACTGAAGGAAATTGAGGACAAAATTCTCCAGGTGCTCTCGTCCTCGGAGGGCAACATCCTGGAGGACGAAACGGGCGTGACCATCCTCTCGCAGTCCAAGGTGCTGGCCAACGAAATCACAGAGAAACAGGCGGTGGCCGAGGTAACGGAGGTGAAGATCGACGAGACTCGCCTGGGCTACAAGCCCATCGCCATTCACTCGGCCATCCTCTTCTTTGCCATTGCCGACCTGGCCAACATCGAGCCCATGTACCAGTACTCCCTCACCTGGTTCATCAACCTCTTCATCGGCTCCATAGACAACTCGGACAAGAGCGACGATTTGGAGGAGAGGTGAGTGCCATCCAAGAAACGCCCAAACAAAATTATTTTATGCTCTTAAGATTTAGTAGCAAGTTGCGTGTTTTCCAGGCTAAAGATCCTGCGAGATCACTTCACCTACTCGCTCTACGTCAACGTGTGTCGCTCTCTCTTTGAGAAAGACAAGCTGCTCTTCTCCTTCTGCCTCTGCGTCAGTCTGTTGATGCACAGGAAGTTGGTAGGAAAATACACACAAGATGCCTCATTCACATACACAACTGACAAAATGTTTGAGGTATTTGAACTTGGGGTTAAATTTCAGGAAAAACTTCACCATAACCTTTACGGTTGAGCTTAATTTGATCTTCTGTAAACTTCTGAATTCACTAATCACTACAGATGTTTGATCGAACTATGAAACAAAAAAAAGCCCCGTAAGGGACGCTGATTCGCCACATGGATCTAGTTGAACGCAGTGGGTTTTTTACATGGTGTTCATCATTCACTCCACATTTTCTCACTGTCGCAACATACTACACACACTTTGTACTACCTACCACGACACATACTGTGATAAAACCACACATATACATACTCCGTTCAAGTGTCACATGCCTAAACTTGTCCAACTTCTGTGTTGACATTTGTCTCCTTCATAATTGACTTGACAAGCAGAGATTCACCACCTAATCTTAATCTTCAATTCAAAAGATGTGCTGTTCTCAAGTCCAAAGCGATACAACACTGCCATTTCATGGCATTTGTTTTGTTATTACATTGTTTTACAAATCTGATTTCCACAGACAGGTTCCACATTACTCCGTGGAAAAACGTACTTGAGGAGAATATATTTGTCGGCAGCAATAAACGTTTAGATTCCGGTCGATAAAGAGAAACATCCACGGCAGTGAATGAGTAAAGTTCATCTGTAAAGGTTATAATGCATCTTATGTTCATCCTGAAAATCTGAATATCTTTTAACTTTATGTGAGTAGTGTAAGTATGGATACTAAAATGTCGTAGGTGAACGAGGAAGACTGGCACTTCCTGTTGACGGGTGGCGTCGGTCTGGACAACCCCTACTCCAACCCTTGCACGTGGCTCCCCAAGAAGTCCTGGGACGAGTTTTGCCGCCTGGACGCTATGGAGCAGTTCAAAGGCTTGCGGAGGGACATGGCTCAAAACAGGAATATCTGGAAGGAGGTCTACGACAGTCCAGTGAGTGGCGATGTTTCTTTTCACAAAAACCTCGTTTTCTCTACTTTTTGGTCAGAAACCAACAACCATTCTTGAGTTTGAGGCAGCCAGATCACGATATTTCCTCCAGGCCCAGCAGCCATTGGACTTTGTTTTCATCAAGAAGAAGAAGAAAAATCACCTTTTATTGTCATGAACATGCATGCACACAAAATTTGTTCTCTGCATTTTACCCATCACAGTGAACACATACACATGTTAGTGGAACACACTGGAGCAGGGGACAGCTGAAGCACCCGGGGAGCATTTCAGGGTATCAGTGTCTTGCTCAAGGACACCACAGCTGTGAGTCCAGGAGATGTTGGCGGATGGTCCACTCATAGTCTTGAACCTAGGTCCCCCACGGTGGCAGGTCATGAGCTTAACCATTGGGCCACGGCTGCCCAATTGATGGATAATGTTTTGGAGGGTCCAATCCACTTACACAGGATGGTGAGATGGCGAGGCCCCACATTGCTGTTAAAACGGCCCACCCCAGAGCAAAGGTGATTTAGCTTCACCAAGTCCTCTTGGGGCAGTTCTATTCCAGGTGGGGCTTTAGTATTAGGAAGGACTGATTTGGTTTTTCAGTTTCTTCCCATGCACTGCTCCAGGCTTAAGGAGAGCGGAATTAGTGCCATGGAGGACTGCAGGTGGTGGGAGCAGGGGCGACGGGATGTTAAACGCTGAGACCCTAGATGTTGTGCTTCGAGGACCAGCAGAAAAAAGTGTCTTAACCAAAGTTGGTTAAGAGCACAAAAAAACGAATAAGTATGCCTGTGAGATTCCACTCTGGCTTTTTAAATGATAAAGGATCCGCAACTATATCTAATTAAATCTCTTCATTCCCTATTTTGCTAGAAGCGTCCAAACTATCAGGTTGCACGAACAGCTCTTAAATCGATATGTGGCGCACATATTATGCGGTACACGCCCACACTAGCGCACACACACACACACACACACGCACACACACACACACACACACGCACACACTTTGATTTAGAATCCATACTCACAGCCGCTACACTTCTATCTAATTAAATCCAGTTTGTTCCAGTTGGAGAATTTACATCGGTTGAGTCTCAGTTGCGAGAACAGCTGTTCAGTCAAGTTCACACCGTACACGCAGTCCCCCCAGGGAAGCCGAAAGAGGTGTTTCCGTCTTGTGGACAAACAGCCTGAGGGAGATAGTTCCAAAACGTCCCGCTAAGCATTGCTCACTCCCTCTATCGTCCGTGTTCATCTTCAGATTAATTGTGTGGCTCTGGCCTGTTAGCCAATGCCTTTTTTTCCCCCTGGTTGGTCACATCTTTTGCAACTCCCTCCGCAACATATTTGTCTCTCTACCTGAGTTCTCTCCACACCTGCACACATGACAAATAAATTTTTTTTTTAGCCTTAATTGCAATGATTCATCTTGTAGTAGCTCAATAAAATAGCCATCCTCACATAAAGCGATAAATTCCTTTAAAAAGTTGACAAAAGCGTGTGAATACATTGATCTCAATTCTAAGTTGTGCCAAGAATTTCATCACATTCTTTTTGGGAGAGTCAGTCACTAAATTATCATTCTGATAAAGGTTATTCAAATGTAGAGCCACAGCAAAAGAGGAATGGATTGGAATCGTGAAATAAACATTTTAATGTTGGACATTTTCGAGTTACCAACTCATTGAAAAAAGAAACGTCCAGGTGTTTAACACTTTCACCAGGAATGTTTCACCAAGTTTCATCGTGACATTCTCCAGTTGCCAGCCGCTCAAAAAAATTAACAGTGTGGGTGTTGAAACCTTTCATGGAGAAAAATGCGGGTAATGTGAGACGCCCATGGGATGTTCACATGCTCATATTTCCAAGCAGCCCGGAACTCTAAATTATGGTACAACATATTTCAGCTGTGTTGCATGTGAGTGTTTTAATACCCGCACTTTTCCCAGTGAAAGTGTTGAACACCCACACTTTTCAGTCTAGGGTGTTGTCCACCTTAAACCTGAAGTCAGCTGGGATAGGCTCCTCCTATCAGGCTCCACCTATGAACAGGAGAAGTGGTATAGAAAATGTTTCCAAAATCTCTTGCGAAACTTGATTTGAACAAAATCACGCTCGAGGTGAGTAATATGTTTGTTGTCCTGCATTCGATCTCTAGAACCCCCACCAGACGCCACTCCCCAACGAATGGCAGGAGAAGCTCACCCAATTTCAAAGGATGCTGGTGATCCGATGTCTCCGATCAGATAAGGTCACTGTCGTTTTTTGCCTTGCGATACGACCGCCCCGACTTAGTTTTTCCATAAACAAGCCGTCGTTTAGCCAATTTTCTTTTGCTTTGACTTGCAGGCAAAAATTTGAGATACAAGCTCTGTGTGGTGGCAGTGAACTCCTCTCAACTCACTTCACATCAAGCAACCATTTGGCAGCTAGAATTAGTAAAGAATTCCTACTAAATGATGCTTCAATGTGTTTATTGCAACCCACATCTTGAGTGTACTGTAAACTTAAACATAAAAAAAGATTGTTGTGTATGTAAAATAACCACATAACTTAGCCTTTAGGTCTGCTAGCTTAATGCTAACACATAACAGGAAACTCCATAGACAGGCTAGAGAATAGCATCTACGTGGCGGTTAACTGATTTTTGAACAACATATGTAGACTGATAATATAACAATACCAATACTCGCGGGAAAATATTCTTTATCCTTTGCAAAAAAGGACTAATATTACTGCTGAGCAGTTGTGACATCGCCTCCATCTCCAGGTGTATCCTTATTTTGTATTAAAAGGCGTGCACACCAGGAGGAACAGCACAATGTCCATTGAATTGAAGCAAAAAAAATGCGGCAATATGGTTTAATTCTTTACATTCTGTTGGATAATGCCGTTACTGTATGGTTTTATAAAGTACAATATTACAGAGTGCTATTATTCTTATTCAAAAACACATTACAAACTTTTTTGAGGGGGGAGGCTGAAATGGATTAATGGAATTTCCATCAATTTGAATGATTAAAGATATGAAATAAGTGTTTTGAGTTAGAAGCGTGATCACTGAACGAATTAAAACTCGTATCTCAAGGCACCACTGTATTCCAAAACGCTTTGAATATTACTTCAGGCTCATCTTAAAACATTAGGCTTAAAAACAGGCTTACAGATGTAGAAAAAATACAGGTACATGCTTATATGACCAAGTATCTGTAACTTCCTCTAACAACACACACACATACACACACAAAAAACAACAACACAGACTAAGCCGATATACAAAGATCTTCTCTCAGTCGAGATATTTTATATTGCTTTATATTATTTATTTATGTAGTTTGTTAGTTTGTTTGTTAATGGACAATGTGCACATGCATGAATCAATATCAATAGACATGATTTCCATCGGTAGTCCAGAACATAAAATAAAACAAATAAAGCAAAAAACGAACATGAAAAGCCACAAAATTGGTGTACACAGCAACTAACTCACTCATAAAACATGGATAGATAAAACATAGATAAAATTATCAAATACATACATACAGTGCAAGGACAGGGACAATGTATAAAGGACAAATGAAAAATACCAAGTTCATAGTGTGAGAACAACATTACATGTTCAATTTATCACTTCAGTATACTTCCTTGACACCAATTACTACTTCCCTATTAGCCAGGGTTTTGGTGCCATCTTGTTAGAGTAAGGTCAGAAAATACGGTTAATTTATCAGCAAATACTACGGCTGAGGATATTTTCCGCAAAAAAAAAAAAAAAAAATAAGCAAATATTTAAATTCTCGAAGAGCGAACAGCAAAACGGTGCACTGCAAAAACTACAATCCCAATTCCAATGAAGTTGGGACGTTGTGTTAAACATAAAAATCATTGCAAATCATTGTATTCTGTTTTTATTTATGTTTAACACAACATCCCAACTTCATTGGAATTGGGGTTGTAAAATGTAACCAACATAAATATTGGCAAAATATGCTTGTTTGTACAGTTTACATAAAATGAGAAATACGATAATTCTATCGGTAACACATTGATTGTGACATTTGAGGTTTACTTGTTTTAAGAAATCTTGCCAAGTCAAATGTTCCTGTTCTATTGTCATATAATTTTGCTAAAATTAAGTAATATATTCCTCATTTCATTTCTCCCAGACCCATCCTTTTTTTTACTCATAATTTCAGTGGCAGGCCATGCTTTAGCTACGTGGATGTGACATAATCCCAGTTTTAATGTCACCACTATCACCTCACAATTAGAGAAAAAACATCTATACTTCATACATAAATCTAGAGCAGTTCACAATGAATATTTATCAGTAACATGACAAAATCCTTCAAAATTAAAATAAAATACATACACACCACAAATGCTGATTATTAAATGTAGTCAAATCAGCAAATTGCTACAGGTGTGTTTTAGTAATCGACACTGGCTGTAAGAATGCTCTGACCAACCAGTCAGAAAATAGAAAAATGCTGACATCATCGAGGGTCCGTGCTCTGGCCCTGAGAGGAATTTGTAATCTGATTGGTTAAAGAAAGTCCCATTGCTAATATTTAAGATCCATGGACCAGCACTACTGATTGTGAAGGCCTGGGGCAGATTAGATTGGCATGGCAACACATAGAGGCTGAAATCTGATTGGACAAAAAAAATATCTAATATCCACATTCATGTACTGGAAGCAGTGCAATCAAGAGAAACACTACCAAATGAAGAGAAGCGCTCACCACTACTTAATTTCCCTCTTGCGGTGTTCCCCTCAGATTATTCCCATGGTCCAGGAATTTGTTTCCGACAGTCTGGGTCGCCCCTTCATCGAGGCGCCGCCCTTCAACCTGAGCAACACCTTCACTGACAGCCACTGTTGCGCACCTCTCATCTTCATCCTGTCTCCAGGCTCTGACCCCATGGCAGCTCTGCTCAAGTTTGGGCATGAAATGGTACTGAGACGCAGCAGAAAGACTCAAGAGATTTGAGTCACTGAGAACTAGAGTGTTTGTTATTTTGCAAGAGAGTGATTGAAAGTTTTTGGGCTGTGATAAAATATGGAGGATTTATATCTTGTAAATCTATATGGCAATGATTACTTCTGTGTGCCACGGTGGGCGACTGGTTAGAGTGTCTGCCTCACAGTTCTGAGGACCGGGGTTCAATCCACGGCCCCGCCTGTGTGGAGTTTGCATGTTCTCCCCGTGCCTCCGTGGGTTTTCTCCGGGCACTCCGGTTTCCTCCCACATCCCAAAAACATGCATGAATTGGAGACTCTAAATTGCCCGTAGGTGTGAATGTGAGTGCGAATGGTTGTTTGTTTGTATGTGCCCTGCGATTGGCTGGCAACCAGTTCAGGGTGTACCCCGCCTCCTGCCCGATGATAGCTGGCATACGCTCCAGCACTCCCGCGACCCTATTGAGGAGAAGCGGCTCAGAAAATGGATGGATGGATGATTACTTCTTCCAGATACTCGTTTTTACCAAAATTGTGGTTTTCCTCAGATATTGGCATTTTGCCAAATATGATGTATATAATTGGAGTTGGATCGTTTTTCCTGCACTTTTATCCACCACTCAGGTACTGTCATCATCTTCAGTTTCATAAGTTGAATCCTCGTCAGTATCATCTAGGTTGCCTGGAAGAAAGAAAAAACAGACTGGAGGGGAAAAAAGGTTTAGTTTAGTTAAGGTTAATAGTGGTCCAAACATCCATCAAGTCTATCAGTAGTTCATGAAAGATGATGAATAACACTCACTTAGACTAACATGCAGATGCAGTGGCACTCAAAATAAAGCACTACTTACTTTCAATAAAAAGCCAAACCTAACTTTCTGGGATGTTGGCCCAGTGTTGCACTAATGAATCAGGAAAAGAGCTGAGTGCAATAAAGGACTGCCCCCAATATGTCAAAATTGGAACTCTAAACCTTGTTTTAGATGGGTTTTAATTGGAAAGATCTGCCTGTTCGCTATTAATCTCTGCCCTTAAAAATAACAAAAAATGCAGTTAGCCCACTCTACTTCTCATTGGCCCAATTCAAGAGTTAAAAATATATTTCCTGCTCTGAAGTCTCAGTTTCTGCCCTTGTGTCTTAGGGCTTCACCGGGGATAAGTTGACCTCGCTTTCTCTGGGCCAAGGCCAGGGTCCCATCGCCATGAAAATGATCGAGTCGGGTATTGCGGACGGCACCTGGGTGGTTCTGCAGAACTGTCACCTGGCCACGTCGTGGATGTCCACCTTGGAGAGAGTCTGCGAGGTTAGAACGCACCACCGCACAACTATTGCAAGCCTTTGGAGCTTTTTTCAATATATATACAGTACCTGATTTCCAGTTCAGTTCCAGTCTTAGAACGACGGAGTTTTACTAGTAGCGTATTTTCAACTATTTGTGCTTCTTTTGGCCTAATAGTAAACTACTACACCCAGTTAGAAGGCACATGTCACACACTAGTACCCTCCTGGACCCTCGTAGCAGAGCCAAAATGACTACTAGTAGTTTTGCCTCATTAGTAATATCTAATTGTCCTACTAGTATGCCAAAGTTGTGCTAGTGTGCAAAAATATCATACAGTAGTGGAAAAAATAACACTAATAAGACACGGACATTCCAGTAATGTGCTGTTGTCCTACTAGTGAGGAAAAAGATGGACATGGACCGTTAGTTGACTATACAGTACATACATACTTACTTGACTGTTCAAAGATCTATACAGTACATGTCGGGCAAGAACTAAGTTCAGCCCGGGTTGTTTGCAGATGATACAGAGCCTTCGCCGTCGCATGTCTGTTTTTTTTTTTTTTTTGCTAAGCATTTGTTTGAAATCAAATAATCTGTAAGTAATTTTCATTTATTATTCATGGTGTAAGCTATTAATATATTACACCAAGTGCCACTTCAAAAAATGCATAGCTCCCCAAGCTCCACCATAATGGCCAACATTAAAATAGAGTTAGGCGGCACGGTGTGCGACTGGTTAGAGCGTCTGCCTCACAGTTCTGAGGACCGGGGTTCAATCCCCGGCCCCGCCTCTGTGGAGTTTGCATGTTCTCCCCGTGCCTCCGTGGGTTTTCTCCGGGCACTCCGGTTTCCTCCCACATCCCAAAAACATGCATGAATTGGAGACTCTAAATTGCCCGTAGGTGTGAATGTGAGTGCGAATGGTTGTTTGTTTGTATGTGCCCTGCGATTGGCTGGCAACCAGTTCAGGGTGTACCCCGCCTACTGCCCGATGATAGCTGGGATAGGCTCCAGCACGCCCGCGACCCTAGTGAGGAGAAGCGGCTCAGAAAATGGATGGATGGATCAAATAGTTGTAATTTAATTGGATTTAATTCAGTGATTCTCATGCGTACCACTAGAGGGAGCCCACATACCACTGGTGGTACTCATACTACACTTTGAAAATCACTGAATAGGCAGTTCTAAAATATTTTAGCGGTCGTTTCAACTACTTTCTACCCCGTGAATATTGGGGTTTTACTGTACTACGGTCTTGATTGCACCATTCCTCAGCAGTAACCTTTTGAGGCGACGTTGCAAAAACACAAAAAGCCAACGAAAAAACTAAATCCTCATCAGTCTGTAGATATGTGTGGAAATCTCGTTTGTTTTTGTTTTTTCCCCCTCAGATGCGTTCACATATTGCTTAATTTGAGTTAATGTCTCGGTCCTTTTGAGCAGGAGCTGAACCCAGAGTCCACGCACCCCGAATTCCGGCTGTGGCTCACCAGCTACCCGTCGCCCACCTTCCCAGTGGCCGTGCTCCAGAACGGGGTGAAGATGACCAACGAGGCTCCCAAAGGCCTGAGGCCCAATGTCGTTCGATGCTTCTTAATGGATCCCATCTCTGACCCGAATTGGTTCGACGGCTCCAGCAAGCCGGTGATTATGTGAATGTGTATGCGTGTGTGCGCGTGCGTGAGTGTTATGGTGTCAGCTTCAGCTGTGGAAACATCCTCGCCTATTTATCTGAGTCCACACCTTCCACTCATCCTCGTTTGTGTACATAACGTGTTTTTCCTCCCTGGCCAGGCTGTGTTCAAGAAACTCCTCTACGGCTTGTGTTTCTTCCACGCTCTCACCCAGGAGAGAAGAAAGTTTGGACCACTGGGGTGGAACATTCCGTATGAGTTCAACGAGACAGACCTTCGGATCTCTGTGCAGCAGTTACTGATGTTCCTTGAGCAACACGAGGTAGATTTCATCATAGCAATACGTTGAAATAGAGTATACATTTTTCAAATAATTGAAAACAGTTCCCAGGTGTTTAAACTCATTCACTCCCAGCTCTTTTCAAAGCTTGAGCTCCTTACATTTTAGAACATTTTGATAGAATATTGTGTTCTGTGACAATATAAGCACCAAAGCTACTAAAAGAAAAACTTCTTTCTCCGTTTTCCTGTTCTCTAGTAACCAGCAGTACAAAAAATGGGTTGGTTTCACACATTTTTTTTTTTTTTTTTGCAGAATAATGTCTGCGCAAATATTTTTTGCATTTGAGACACCTCAAACTATAATGCAAAAAAAAGCAAGACTGAGAAAGGTCTTTTGACGGCAAAATAATCATTTACGTACGGATATATAACTAAGAAACATACCGTGAGTAACGGTGACTCACCGCATAGCTCGAGCGTGGCTTTTTTAAATGACATTCACCATTCACTCAATGTATTACGTCATCTTTTCTCTCGTCATACATACTCTGTTCAAGTGTGCGGTGCCTAAACTTATCCGAGTTCCAAGATTTTCTGTCTTTTTCCCTCTTTCTTAATCGACCTGACAAGCAAACATTCCATGCCTAATCTTTATCTTCTACTGAAAAGCTGAGCTGATCTCAAATCCAAAGCTATGCGCCGCTGCCATCTACAAGGATATCTTTGTCCCCCCCGCCCCCATATAATGCTGGGCCAATGGCGAGTCCCACGTTTGTTGACGTGACGATGGGGGCAAAACTACGGCGTTGCGACTAGGTGAGCAGCTTTCTCTTGCGGAAGCGGAGCCCGCGGTGTGAGGGGTAAAAGTGTAACATTAATAAAAGCATTGTTACTAGTAGAAGCAGCGCTTCATAACCCCACAAAATCCCAAACTCTGCTACTTTTTGCCACCTCTGCTTAGTGTGCTTGTATCCTCCTAGTTCATATGGTAATGAGTCTCTCAGCATGTGATCTTACATTAGCAATATTTAAGAACACCTTTTGACATTTTCATACACTTAGCTCTCAAAGCCTCCACCGTTACCATGGCGCCGTAATATATATATATATATATATATATATATATATATATATATATACTTTTTAACGACGTGACATTTTCATTCTCAAGTGCCGCAATTTTTAAGCGCTCGCCTCCAGAAAATGCCAAACCCTCAGCCTTTGTTCACTCTTTATTATGTAGAATTACGCTATATTACGCTTTTCCGGATTATGAGACGATGAGGCCTGTGATGCTGAAGAGAAGTCAAGCTTGGTCATTAAAGACAACTATTGACAGCTAGCAAACCAACAACTCCTACTTTTTAAAGCCTGCTGTAAAGGCTTCTTTATGCTCGCGCGTATGGCGACGCCGCTGACGTCACTGCGGCTGTTCCTTGCGTAGTTTGCCTTTATGCTTGAGCGCAACCCACGCGCGCTGTTTTGAAAGTGTGCTGCAGTTCTCCTCCAAGTCGGGGGTGTTGCTATGGCTGGTATTGAAACGGACCAATCACGAGAGATGATCTCCGCAGCATTCTATGCACAACAACAATTTTTGCCGTGTGCGCGTCAAATGACGCAGAGGGGCCACGCGGCCCAATGCGTCGCTCACGTGATGCAATGCGGGCGTTGTCGGCCGCGAGAGCGCGGGAGTATAGAGAGGCCTTAAGTCTGAGCTTGATGTTATATAAATTACAAATGTGTGTATTATGTTGCTCTCTTACAACTTACACTTATTTAAAATAATGTTTTCTATTGTTATCAGAATCAGAATCATCTTTATTTTGCCAAGTATGTCCAAAATAAAAGAGTTCCCCATATTGCCAGCCACAGAATATTTTGTTCTGTAGCAATATAACCACCAAACTTCCCAAAAGACTGGCTTCTTTCACCAGAAAACAGAGAAAACAAGCTTTTTTGTGAAAAGAAACATGTTAAGCAGAACAGTGACTTTGACGTTGATATGTTTTTGCTTTTGTGACAACTTAAGCTATAAAACATGAAAAGCAAGACTGAAAAAGGGATTTTGATGGCAAACTAATTTATTTACAGATATACAATGAAGAAACACACCGTGAGCGACGCCGACTCACCGCATGGCTCAAATTGAACATCAGTGGCTTTTTTACAAGCTGTTCTCTATTCACTCCATGAACTACGCCATCTTTTCTCACGATCGTGACGCACTTTTTTTTTTTACTTTTTTCTACTGCAACACATACGCTGCCTATGTCAAAAAGGTCACCCGCCAAATCTTTATCTTCTACTCAAAAGCTGTGCTGATCTCAAACATAAAGAAATGCAATGCCGTCATCTCCAGGCATCTTTTAATCATTACAGTGGTTTAAAAACCTGAGTTTCACAGACGACGAGCCTGGCAAGACCCTCTTCCACACATGCCCGTTCAAAACTTGACGTATATATGCATCGGTGTCAGTAAATGGTTGGATTCCAGTTGACGAATAGAAACGTCCACGGCAGTGAAGGAGTGTTACACATATTGATTTGATCATATACCACATATGCACGCGTATGATAGTGACGTGAATTCCACTAGGAAGTGCCGTTCGATGCCTTACGTTACATGACGGGCGAGTGCAACTACGGCGGCCGTGTGACGGACGACTGGGACAGACGGACGCTGCGGACCATCCTCGCCATCTTCTACGACCAGAAGCTTGTGGAAGACCCCAACTACAAGTTTGATCCGAGTGGGCTCTACTATGCACCAGCTGAAGGAGATGTAAGTCCATTCGTTCTGGAATTAGCACCAGTCGTCCTAAAAATGTACATTTTAAATTTAGTTTCATACATTTTTACAGAATTTAAACAGATCCCAGGTGTCTTATTTAAAGATCTGTGACATATTGGGGTGAAAATACGCAAAGGATAAAGATTATACTACACTTGAAAACTACTTGTTGCACTCACCCCAACGCCCAACATTGTCAAGTATGTGCTGGTTATCACAAGCTAACAAGCTAACACCGCAGCTTTGCTTATCTTTTGGCATGACATAGTTGACAGGGTGTACTCCACTTTTCATGGTAAAAAGCCAGCTCGGATAGACTTCCGTTCACCTACGAACCCAGTGAGGCCGAGTGGCACGGAGGGATTTGTGTACGTGTGAAGAAAAGTACTGCAGGCAAGCACTCACATTAAGGACAGACAAACAGTATGTGTTAGCGCAAGTGTGTTCTGTTCCATTTGGCGTTGGGTTCTCAAGTGTCAGGGCCCCCTTCGAGCTCACATCTTTTATTCATGGATTCACATTAACATAGTCATTATGACAAATGTCAACCATCCGACTTGTTGTTCTACCAAGAATGTTTTTAACTTTTTTTTTTTTTTTGCAGCACGACAGTTACATCGAATACACTAAGTCGCTGCCTCTCAACCCCTCGCCGGAAATCTTCGGCATGAATGCCAACGCCGACATCACCAAGGACCAGGCTGAGACGCAGCTGCTGTTTGATAGCATCTTGCTGACGCAGGTACATCCTTTTTTGGGAGTAGAGACCAGTATTTGTGTCCTCTACATGCCGGGAAGCTCACCGATCTTTGGAAAGCCAAAATGGCTGAGTCCGTGAGACTTTTTCGTATGTTCTGTTATTCTAGACATGTCCAGCCAACATCATGTCGATCTGTGAAATTGGTGTATGGAGCAGTTATTTTTTCCAATTCTTAAAGAGTATGAGGCATGCAATTCACCCCAAAATGGCGGCTTCAAACCAAAGTGAGTGACTCTCTGCTGAATTTCAAGCATGGGTCTTTGAGACTTTTTTTGTGTGTCCTGTTACGACAGACATGTCCACCCGATTTTGTGTTGATCTGTGAAAAACTGAATTCCTGTTGAACTTCAGGCAGGATCTTATTATGGTAGACACGTCCACCTATTTTCATGTCAGATGGTTAAACTGGTGTAAGGGTTTGTTTTTTTTTTTGACTTTTTTTCCAACTTTCCAGGTGTCGCTACTGACAAAACGACACCAGTTTTACTAAATAGCACTAAATTGGGTGGACATGCCTGTCACAACAGGACACAAAAAAAAAAGCCCCAAGGACGCTTTTCTCAAATTTAACAGGAAGTCATCCATTTTGGTTTGACTCATCCTTTATGGGCAATTTTCAGGCCTTGCACTTTGTTAGTAAGTTGGAAAAAAACCACTAGTTTTACCAATCAACATGAAACTGGATGGGCATGTCCATCATTTTAGGATGCACCAAAAAATCTCAAGGACCCATTCCCCAAATTGAACACCAAGTCGGCCATTTTGATTTGAAGCACAGCCATTTCTGACTAATTCTGGGGCTCACACTTTGAGCAACTCCTACTAGGTTGAAACACCAAAGTATTACAATGAGTGGCGTATCAAGCAAATCATGAATGAATGAATCTCTGACCCTGCAAACATTGTAAATGAGCAGTGTTGGCACGATGGCGTGAAACCGGAAGCTTTGCAGACTCAACAATACTCTTGGACAGCTTCCCGCACGCTACACTGAAGCTTGGCCCACATCCCAGGTGTTCATTTGGAGAATGGTCGCTTTCATTTCAAGAAAAACTGGCATGGCACCCAATGAATGCATGATATGTCTTCACAATACTTATACACTCGCAATCAGCTTCAGGGACATTCCCTGGGGGGTCCCCAATGTCTTTTTTAGTTAACTTGCCAGGCCTCAATATTTGATTGCGCCCTCTGTTGATATATGATATGCAACATTAATTAAAGGGAAAGTACAAATACATTTTTCAGTTGTTTGTTGAGAGACCTCCAAAAAGTACATAGAAATTTTCCTTAAGAGGCCTGTCTTCCCTTTGACGTTGCCAAGACCCCCACCGTGTGATCCCCACATCATTATCGCTCGCCGCTGGAAAATAAAAAATAAAAATGTTCAGCTTGTCAGATTATGTCTTATTCTGTCAGATTTCCAGCTTGGCTCATATACATATATATAAACAGATCAAATCCAAGGGATTTCACATTGCTCAAGCTCTGGAGCTTTAAATTATTATTGTGGGAATGCATTATTTTCTTTTTATTCGCCCCATTTTTTTGTCCTTCTTTTATCTTCCACATTCCCTCAACTGATTCAAACCCTTAAATAGTCACCTGATTCAAGAAATCCTGGCTACTACCCCAAATTCCTACTTTTCCCCGCAAAAAAAATCCACATTTTCATTCTAAGAAACATTTTACAATTATTCCTTCTCTTCCCACTTTTCTCGTTTCTTATTTCACTGATTAAGAAAACCTCATTCAAGACATCCTGGGTACACATTTTCACAAATTCCTACATTTTCATTACTCCGCATCTTATAATATAACATTCCTAACATTTTACATATTGATCTCCCCCTTCCACATTTCTCGCTCAGTTCCAACTTTGCAGCCCATTCAGGACATGTACGGAACTATTTATCACATTCTCCAAATTCTCACATATTCACAATAACGTTCCCAAATTAAGAGCTATGTTACATATTGACATTCTGTGATATTCCACATTTCTCAACCAAACCATTAAAATATTAAGCTAATTCAGGACATTTTAGTGACTATTTCCCACATTTTATATTATCACATTCCCAACAGTTTACAAATTGACCTCCTTCTTCCCCATCTCTCAATGGATTCAAACCATTCCAACTTGAACATTTTCAGCCCATTCAGGACATGTCCAGAACTATTTCTCACATTCTCAAAATTTTCACAATGAAATTACCAAATTAAGAGAAATGTTACATATTGACCTCCTCCTTACATACAATTTCCACACCATTCAGGATATCCTGGCTGCTATGTTTAACATTCCCCAAATTGCCAATTTCATCACAAAGAACATTTCATCACCAAAGAACATTTCATCACAGTCTCAAGATTCTCACATTAGCACTGGAACGTTCCAAAATTAAGAGATGTGATATATTGACTTTCCACCTTAGTCCACTGATTCAAACCATTGAACTTCAAACTGTTGACCTCATTCAGGACTTATAAGGAACTATTTATCTTTCCTAAAATTCCCAATTTTTAAAGATAACATTCGCAATTTAACAGCTATTTTACATATCCTTGTGCTCCCACATTTCTCGACCGATTCACACCCTTGCAATTTCACATTCTACACTTCAATATTTCAACAACTCATTTAATTCTATAGCATTTCAGTTCAACATCACCTCTTCTGCATTCACATGGAATTTCTACAGAGTATGCTCCCTGCCCCTAATTTAGTGAATATGCTATACCGTATCATACGCCATGCATTACTAGCTTCTTTTACCGCTCGCAAAAGGTACAGCGTTAACATAAACACTGACCTTTAGACTGGAGCGAGTTTATTCATTTAAGGACTCCGTTTAACAAGATTAATTAATAATGTGTGGACTTTGTTCGCATTCCAATACGTCCTCATCAGTCTCAGTGACAGCAAAGCAGCTCCGCACTTCAGGTGGAATTTAAGAGCTATTAGTCAAGCCCTGACACGTACTCGGCTGTCATTAGGAAATGATTCTACAATTATACACTGGCCGGGTGACTGAACAATCCATGTGGATGGTGAGCTTCACGGATCAGAGAGAACAAGTGTCAGAGTAAACCGTTCAGTGAAGAGACAACTGAGGAATATGTTGGGAAAGTTTCAGTCAAGTGAGGCAAACATAAGCTGAGGTATTTTTTTTTTTTCCAGTTTCTCTGTTTAATTGGAGCATTCTGATGTGTTGGGGAAGGGTTAGGCAGAGAGAGGCTCGGAAAAGGGACAAGAAACAAAGTTCACTGATACGTTCTCCTCCAAATCACATGAAAATAATTCCATGACTGTACATTTCTGACGGAATATATGAAAGTCCCAAGACTGAATGATCAACAGATCAAATAGGTGCTTTTAACTGCAAGTGAATCCCTAATTTGACAATTCAAAGAAGCCAATACTAGATGCGTTCCAAATAACAGCCGACGGAAGTCCTTCTCATCCCACCCCCCGTGACGCCGCCTCTCTCTCCGATCAGTCCCGCTCGTCGGGCGGCGACGCCAAGTCGTCTGACGACATGGTATTCGACGTGGCCGCCGACGTCCTCAGCAAGCTGCCGCCCGACTTTGACTTGGAGCTGGTCATGCTGCACTTCCCCACCAGCTACAACGAGAGCATGAACACTGTACTGGTGCAGGAGATGGGTCGCTTCAACAATCTGCTCTCCACCATCCGTGACTCCTCTGTGGACCTTCAGAAAGCCATTAAGGTTATATGCAGTCTCACACACAATGTTGTGGAAAATATGAGTCCTTATTGGTTTGATTATTTTACACAAGTACTATTTTCAATTCTGACACTACAGTTGTCCCTCACAAAATCGCAAATTTGGACCCGGGTCTTCGGGTTAATGTTACTATAGCATTACGTCCAAAATTTGAGAACATTTCACACTTAATAAAAGAAGCTGAAGTGCAATGTGCTTATTGCAAAGTACAACTGGCTTAAATTACACAAGTGGACGTCTACAGTAAAGTAAACATCGTTAGCTAATTTAATATAGCCTACCACCGCTAGTTAGAATGAATTCTAATCCCACCACAGGATGGACACTGCCATCGGTGCAATTTCAATCGATTTATTGAACAAATTGTAAAGAAATCCAGTAAACACAAGCACATTCTTGATTGACCTGCCAATGGCCTCAACTGACGTTGTCAGCCAATGCCAGAGTGGCTAACATTTAGTCAGTTAACAGCCAGGCAACTCTACATACTCATTCGCTCACATCCATGTCACTCAGGCAGGGCCCTGCCTTTTAACGTCGCGCGCATTAAGTCACAGATGGGCTCAGATAATACAGTACTCTAGAAATGTGCGGCTGGTGATAGGCTGGGATAGGGATAGGGATAGGCTCCAGCACTCCCGCGAGTGACCCTTGTGAGGATAAGCGGCTCAGAAAATGGATGGATGATTAAGATGAAATAAAATGTGTGTGTGTGTGTTTTTTTTTTTTTTTTTTAACAAGCAGTCCCGTGTTGTAAAATGAGTTGTGCCATGTGGTTCCGTGCAGGGCCTGGTGGTGATGTCGTCCGAGCTGGAGGAGGTAGTGAGCAGCATCTTGAAGGGTAGAATCCCGGGCATGTGGATGAAGAAGTCCTACCCCAGCCTCAAACCGCTGGGAAGCTACATCAACGACTTCTTGGAGAGACTCCAGTTCTTGCAGGTACACATAAAACAACAAAAACAAATATTTTGGGGTTGAGAGCCAGGTAATGAGCGCATACATTTCATTATAAGGGAAGTCAAGAAGAGTTAGGAGCTGTACTGAAATGCTGTTGTAATTTTTAAAGATGTTGAGAAATGTAGAAGGTAAAAATGTACACTAAGATATCTGCATTCTGTAGTGAAATATGTCATAACACATGTGGAATACTGAAAGTTTCAGAAATATGGGAAATGCGATCAATATTTCCGTAGATATCCTAAATGAGCAGAACAGTTGCAATGGTTTGAATCGGGTGAGAAATCTGGAAGTTGTATGACCAAAACATAGGCAGATTACTAGTAAAAATAAAGAATTTCACTGCTGAATAACATGTTATGGGAGCAATGGTAGATGGGGCTTGAGTAGTTTTGCCATTCACAAACAAAAAAAAGAGTACCACACATGCATTACTTTCCTTGCGGGTGTTGATGGAAAAGTACAGAGATGGTCAGAAGGAGCTACATTGTGTCTTTGTGGATCTAGAGAAAGCCTATGACAGAGTACCCAGAGAGGAGTGGCTGAGAAATATGTTAGAATAGTACATGACATGTGTGAGGGCAGCAGAACAGTGGTGAGGTGTGCTGTAGGTGTTACAGAAGAGTTTAAAGGTGAAGGTGGGACTGCATCAGGGATCAGCCCTGAGCCCCTTCCTGTTTGCAGTGGTGATGGATAGGCTGACAGATGAGGTTAGACTGGAATCCGCGTGAACTGTGATGTTCGCAGATGACATTGTGATCTGCAGTGAAAGCAGGGAGCAGGTTGAGTACCAAGCAAAAACCTCTGATGGTCCTTTGAAAACCAGACCTAAATTGTTCTGCATCAGCCTGGATATAAACTTAAAACGACTGACTTTAGGTGAGCGAAGCGGGGTACACCCCAGACTCATCGCCAGTCAATCACAGGACACATATAGACAAAAAAAAACATTCACCCCTATGGACAATTTAGTCTTCAGTTACCCTAAGTTGACTTTTGGTTGACAAGGACAAACAACCATTCATCCCTATGGACAATTTAGAGAAGCAACCTCTACATAGGAGAGCCTGAGTTGAGATTCAAAACCCAGAACCTGTCGACTGTGATGCAGACGGGCTAACCCCTCATTGACCGTGCAGTCCAAACTTAGATGATTATCCACGCTGCATCATTATGCGATTCATGTTGGATTCAAATCAATTGTTTTTTTTTCTTGTTTTGGTCTGTCCTTCGGTGTGTTCAGGAATGGTTCGATCAAGGCACCCCTGCTGTATTCTGGGTCTCTGGATTCTTCTTCACGCAGGCTTTCCTCACAGGAAGCCAACAGAACTACGCCAGGAAGCACACCGTCCCCATCGACTTGCTGGGCTTTGATTTCGAGGTCCTGGATGACATTAAGTACAAGCGGGCTCCAGATGACGGTAAGATGACGAGATGACGGGAAAGTCACAATGGTCAAAAGGAGCGATTAAGCAGACTTTTGGTGAGAGAGGCGAGGTACTCCCACAACACATTGATCACTCTTAATTTGTTAACCAAAGTCATACAAAAATGTTTATATGGCTTTTTTAATTATTCAAATTAATTTACAGAATCACAAAAAAATCAAGCAGCAAATTATTTGAGATAAAATAATTTAAAAACAATGGAAGATGAATAAATACACACAAAATGTCTGTTTTTTTATTTAAATTTAATTATATTATTTAATTATTCATGATTAATATAATTAGAATGTATTATTTAATCGAAAATTTAATTGACCTTACTGAAAATTAATCAAACCATTTTTTTTTGTTGAGATAAGATTTAAAAACATGAAAACAGAAGACTTTTTCATAATAAAAAAATCATCCTTCAGCCTTCATTATTCTTAATATAAAATAAATTAACCATTTGTTAAAAAATATTTAAAATTCTTTAAAATAAATGAAGAAACCAATTATTTAATGAGTTAAAAGAATAAAAAACAAAAATGCATGAATACACAAGATAAACTTTATTTTAATAAAAGTAATAATTCATCTTCAATTTTAAAATGTCATTATTTATAATTTGTGTAATGAGATGAATTAATTAGTTATTAATATTGATATAAAAAATATTTTTATTTAAATTTGCATGCTTAAAAAATAAATTTACCATTTATTTAATGAAATAGATCTATAAAAAGTAATAGATCCATCCATCCATTTTCTGAGCCGCTTATCCTCACTCGGGTCGCGGGCGTGCTGGAGCCTATCCCAGCTATCATCGGGCAGGTACACCCTGAACTGGTTGCCAACCAATCGCATTTATAGTTCCGTACATTTTGAGGAAAAAAGTGCTACGTTTATGCAAAGAACTTAAGACCCTTGATCATCTAAATACTCAGTGGGCCAGAGCTGAATGAATGAATGAATGAGTGAATGCAGCACCCAAAAGATTGACTTGGTCGTGTCATTTCATAATATACAAAATCAATATAGAAATACACATTTTTGGTCATCATAATAGAATACGATGAGATGAAGAGGTGAAGACAAGAAGCTGATCTGAAGGCAAGTTGATGCTCACTGACAATTGGTTGACTGAATGCTGAATAGAACATAAGAGAAAAACCTCCACAATGCCCCCCCACCTCCCCACTGCTTCAACTCTCAAAGTCTGTGCGACGCTTTCAAGCCGTCGATCAGCCCCCCCCCCCCCCCCCCAGCCGGGCTTCATTACACTAACGCTCGCTAGGCTGCTAATGTCATCATGCCGACACACCATTATCTCCAAATGTCTTCTTTCCCCAACATGGATGTGCCTCATTGGAGACAACCGGGAGCTTGAGAGCTGAACTAAAAAAAAAAAAAAAAAAAAAAAAAACAGGGCTGACAATGACAATTTGTTTACAAAAAGACCTTTTTGCCAGTATTGTGCTCAAGATTTTCAATAATCCTAGGAATAACCGAGTACATATACCAGGTGTTAGTATTCTTGTCTCAGCGGAGATGGCTCAATGATACGTTACGTATTATACATTAGAGCGTACAGCGGCTATCGTACAACTGCGCGTGCGCAGCAAGTCAAACGCGCCGGAAAAATATCCTTATTTACTTCCGGCGCATTTGAATTCCTGCGTGACTTCATTCATTCCATCTCCTGTCAGAATAAGACGTGAGTTCATTCTTTTCCATTCGAATGCGAAAATTCTAATTTGATTTGATTTGTGTGTGGCTAATGCTGCTGCTCGCCTGGTTCACAGTATAGTACAACCGACAGCTCTAAACAAGTGACATACATATACTTACCAGGTACTCCATGGACTTCCTCGTTCCCCATTCGCCAAGCCTGCTCTTTTTTTCCATACGATCCCAGCATTGGTAGCAGGAGTTATAAAAATGTTTCGGGTGCCCACAAACAGCGTCGATCTTTTTATTCTTCATTGCGGTGCTCAACCACTCCAGGATGTTGTGCATATTTTCATATTTTCAGTCGATTGGTTGACGTGGATTTGTCCCTTGAGTTTGAATTTTCCAACTGGTGCGAATCGGCGAAGAAGCATCAAACACGTCGCCTGGCACGACGCGTCTATTCATACATTTGATTTCATATGTAATCATGTCACGCAACTAGTTTAATTCACATCCATTGTGAATGCACACGTAAACGATACATGGGGAAGCATCGGGATCAACACACATTTTACATTTACCTAGAGCGCTGTGTGTGTACAAGAATGGCATTGGTGGATTGGCATGTTGCCCAAATTTGAAGACAAGTAACAAGAGGAGCGGTTGGCTTTGGGGATCAACATACAGTACATTTGTTTACACTTACAATAAATAGATGTGTGGGTGTGTGTGTGGCTCCCAGGCGTCTACATTCGCGGCCTCTTCTTGGATGGCGCCCGCTGGGACAGGAAGACCAAACTTCTGGCCGAGTCCTACCCCAAAGTGCTGCATGACACCATGCCGGTGGTGAGTAGTACAACGCACACACTGTGGGATGATTAACTCCACCGAGCTCAGTGTTATGGCTTGATTAGCATTAACGCCACCTACAGGACTGGTATGGAACATTTCATTACCTTGTAGTTATGAAAGGGTTTACTGATAAATATTTCCAAACGGTTAGTATTAACCATTCAAATTGTAATTATCGTCAATATCGTTTTTAGTGTCTTAAAAAGTGAACAACTCCACAAAATCTACTTAAAATGACGACAGTGATATCTAAATACTCGTGGTTAAAAAGTATCTAATTATTATATGAAAACAAAAGTTTAACAACAATTACCGGTAATGTTTTCAAATGAAAATATTTTTGCAATGACAGACGAATTCAACGTCCAGGCGATAGCTCAGCCGTGACCCTCGGCAGGATGATCAGTTATATAAAATGGATAGATGGGCGGTAATAACAGTAATTAGACCTGAATTTGTGTGTGTGTATATGTAATATATACTGTATGTGTGTGTGTGTGTATCCCTCCTTATTCAAGACTTTTTTGGGTTTAAAATTATTATTTTTTTCAAAATGTTTTCAACTCATTTATAACGGCCGTCAATTTAGCCACGGTTCAGCCCAGTCCCTATAACCCTGCGAATAGCAGTGGTCCACTGTAAATTGAAATGAATATAAACAATTAAATCAAAGGAGAGGAGCAAGGAGAACTGTGTACTTTGAAATCAGCGTTCCTGCCCGGAGCATAAAAAGCGACGTACCGAACCACAGCAGAAAGCAAACGGGTTATAAACAAACGCGACCGAGTGGTATAAAGATGCTTTCTAATAAGGTTGCTTTTGCAATGGAAAACATTGAGTAATAAATTAGAAATAATATTTTTTTGTTGTTGTAAAATATTTCATTCTAAAGGGCAATAAGAACAAATACATTAATTATTTAACGTTAAACTAAAAAGTTAAAACAACAGTGACAGCCTCATTTGTTGTGGAGAAATTGAATAAATCTAAAAGATTCTTTATACTCGCGCGGGCGGCGACCGCACTGACGTCACTGTGGCTATCCCGCATGCAGTGTGCCTTTATACTCGAGCGCAACCCACGCACGCAGTTTTGAAAATGTACTGCAGTTCACCTCCAAGTCGGGGGTGTCGCTACGGCCGGTATTGTCTAGGACGCCACAGGGTGGAGTTTCCTCTGCATTTTTTGGCCGTTTCCGGTAGCCGTTTTTCCTTTCCTTTCCGTAACAAGGAACAAAGCAACAACAATGGCGACCGTGGAACAGTGTCTGCTAGAACAAATGGACCTAGATGACCAGATGACACGTTTAATTATGCTGCAAAATCAATCAAGAAGGCGGCGGCGTAGATGGTTTGTGGAACAGAGGAACGCTGAGTACGTCATCACAGCATGAGACTAAAACGGACCAATCACGATAGATGATCACCGCGGCATTCTACGTACAACGTGTGTGTGAATTATGTGCCATGTGGTTGGCCGGCAAAAGGTTCAGGGAGTAGTCTGTTTTTTGCACCAAAGTCATCTATAGAAGATGAAAGTTATAGAAAATAGCTGGCTGGACGGTATCAGTGATAATTCCTATTTGCAATGATATTATTAACCATTTTAAATTGTTTCATGGTTTATTGGTAAACCCTAATCCAATTCCATCCCTCAGTTACTTTTTGTTGTTGTTGTTGTTCCTCCCGTTTGTGTTAATTACCAGAGCTTGCGTGAAGCAAATGGCAGTAGACGGGAGATTTAAAGTGCCAGCAGCAACCCATCCGGCTCATCGTCTTTTTCATTTATTGTTTTTCTAACTCGTTGTCGCCGTGAGTGCTGATGAATAATGCACTTTACATAATTAAAAATGTGTTTATTATTTGCGGGGAGTGGAAACCACAACAAAGGTTGCTTTGAAGTGCAAATGCAGATGACTTTGGTTATGATTGTTTTGGGACTTTTTCTTCATGTTGTTGTTTTGAGTGGCCCACTTGATCTCTTTTGCGTAACCAAGACTTGTTCAATAGCCTTAAGGGACCAACCAACACCTTGTTACCACTCTCGTTTCATGTTTGCATCCACAAAAGCTCCAATTTGGGAGGAGCTGCTTTCTTCTTGTGGAAATGCATGCAGTTGGCTTTATACCTCCACCTTTCTCTATTGTTCTTGAGCGGACAGACTGGAGTCACTTCTTGTGTATTCTATGTAAACCAATTGTTGCGATTGTCACTATTGTAGCTACAAAAACAAGTTAGACAATATCAAATATAAAATTTTGCAGTACGCCTGCGATTGACTGTCGACCAGTCCAGGGTATACTCCACTTCTCTGACCAAAAGTCATACGAGATTAATTGAAAACTCCAAATTATCCAGAGGTGTCTATGGTCATTTGTGTATATGTGCCTTGTGATTGGCAGGTGACCAGTCTAGGGTGTACACAGCTTCTCTCACCAAAAGTTTAGGTTAAGATAAAGTACCTATTTTGCCATAGGTAAAGACTGACCAGCGACAAATCCAGTGTGTAGATGATCTACACTCTGGATTGGTCGCTGCTTTTTTTTTTTTTAAGAAACAATGCTTCGTTCAATCGGAATTACCATGATTATTAGTCTTGTATCATAATTACAGGTGCAACAATTAATCGACTAATTGACAACTAATCGTTTACCAAAGGAATCGACAAGTATTTTGATTCTCAGCTAATCATAGTTGAACTTCAAATTGTCTGAATGCTCAGAATTTCAGCCTCTCAACAGTAAATATTCTCAGAATTTTGTAGTCAGTCCTCAATGCAAGCACACTAATATCGATATCGGAGAACAGCGATTCCGAGCAACATTTTTGCCCATTTTCTGATATGTTACGGATCAAACCAGTTACGGAATTATAATCATTGTCAATTTTATGCACTGTCAATTTGAAATAATGTCCTGTTTTTGAATAAAGGGATGGAAGTTTTAAAAAAAATTCTTTATCCATTTCATCGAAAAAAAATCGACAGATTAATCGATTAATAAAATAATCATTAGTTGAAGCCCGAATCAGAAGCATCAATTAAAAGGTTACCACAGTCAACGGTTTCATTTCAGATGTGGCTCAAGCCGATCAAGCGTCTGGACATTCCCGAACGACTGTGCTACGTGTCACCCGTCTACAAGACCAGCGAGCGGCGAGGCACGCTGTCCACGACCGGCCACTCCACCAACTACGTCATCGCCATGATGCTCAACTCTGACGTGGATGCCGAACACTGGATCAGACGGGGGGTCGCACTCCTTTGTCAGCTCAGCTCTTAGAGATATATATATATTTTTTAGTTTCACATGTAAGGATGAATGACAGACAGCTTTGTTTGTAACTTATATTCTACCACTGTGTCAATATTTTCTCCATTATCTTGATTTGGATGTATTTTCTTTCTAATTCATTTAAAGTGTATGAGACAGGCTTATTTCAGCAAGGCAAAAAAATATTAAGGATGTTTAAAAAAGGTGGCAAACCTTTGAGCTTAAGGGCCTGAATTTATTTTTAAATTGGACAGATGAACCAGGTCATTTGTAGACAAAGTCAAAATAATGTTAAAATGTCAAAACAGTGGACCCCCAGATATTTGTGGTTAGGCATTCGCAAATTCACCCATTGTGGAATTTCTTTCCCGAACCTATCCCCCATTTTTCACAGAAACCCCCACTTAGTTTTTTTTCCCCCCCCATGACAATCATAAGGAAACGTCAACTATTCGCAGTCAGCCTTGGTCCCGACAGTTCACACTGTATTTCATTAATTTTTCAATTGTATTATCCTTAGCATAATAGCCTAATACATTTTGAATGTCTTTCAGAAAACAAGAAAACACAACAAATTCAACAAACGAGAAGAGTACAGTTGCCTCGATTCAACCTTTGTTGATCACTATGACCTGGATGACTGAGAATCTCCACAGAAGTAAAAAAAATAATTTATCATCAAATACATCATTTTTTGTTGATATTTTGACAGGAACTTAAAAATGTACTTAGGCAATTATGCTCCGAGGCTAACGTTATAATTTAAATAGAATTTTTGAATAAAATAATACATTCATATGTAAAATTGTTACTTTTTAAAGTTTTATTTACTGCAAGTCAATTTTGGGAAGATTTATTTAAAAAAAACATGCAACTGATATTACAGGACTAAAGGGCCTGACATTTGGGAACCGTTTAAAATTGTGAACGTCAGCTTTAGTTTGTTTGAGGACACACTCCAGAACTCAAGAAGTTAGAATTCAAGAAAAAATATATATATATAAATTGATGCGAAATATTTTTATTGTCCATTTTTTAGGGACAGCATAACAGCAAAGACAATAAACATACAACATAGCTAACAAGATTTTTGACCTTCATTTTTTACACAATGATTTTGAACAAAACAATCTTCAGAGTATCACGTGTGCATGGCGTCCCAATGGAAATAATTTATAAGCTGAAAGTTTGATTTAAAATACAACAGCTGAACCAAATGAATACAGTAAACATGATAAAGACACAGTGAACAATTGCATTTGAGAGAATGGAAAAGGGCAGTACAAACATGTGAAGCCTTCCTTTAACCCTCCTGTTTCATGTTTGTTTCTCAGGAACAGCAATAATGCTTCCAGGTCAATTTGACCCGCGGCATGTGTAATGATCCAAAAGTGTCAGAAACCATTATATCTCATAACTCCAATAACCATTTCAAGCAGAACTGCTTTTATTGATTTCTTTAACTATAAAATCTGTCATTTTGACCCACAAAAGATAATGGGAGGGTTAAAAAAAACAACCGTCTGTCTTTTCTGTTTGCTTTTAGCCACAAAGCTAAACACTAATCAAGGTGAGTCCATATTGGAACTTGGCAGTACAAATCAATTTTTACAGTCATCACACAAAAAAGTAAGCACCAGTTGCTGGTCATGCTACGATCGGGATGATCTACAGGAGTGACTCCAAAAAAAAAAAAAAAACATGAATCATGTCACATGGTGACAGGTTAAATGGTCGCACACACGCGCACAAACATGTCTACTTTATGTTCTAGCAGCTGAAACTCGGCGATGTACCTTAGCTCGTTAGCAGCAGAACCAGCAATGGAATGTCGATGGAAGGGAAGGAGATGATTTTTTTTTTGGGGGGGGGGTGATGTCATGCACCAGCCACTAGCTCGTCAAAATTGGACACTGTTGGCCTCCATGGAAGAATCACTCACGGGTCGGTATCGCTTGGCTTGGAGTCACAGCACAGAAAGGAGGTTGTGCTAAAGGCCAACACGAGGATTTTGTTTGGTCTGCGGTAAGAGTTCCATCTGTCTCGGTCAGGAGTACTTAGCAGCGGTGCCTTGAGATACGAGTTTTCATTTATCATTGCTGCTCAATAAAGACTGTGTGTTGCATTTTAAAATTTGGATTGTGGTAAATATTCTTCAAAATATTTGTCAACCAGACAAAAACAGCTAGGACAAGTCGTCTGAAGGACTGACAAAAATGGCCAACGTGGCAGACTTCCGGTGTCTTTTCAGGCATGGCTGCTTGAGACTTTAATTAATTAATAATTAAATTAATGACTGAAATTTGGTAGACAAGTGAAACTGGCTTCTGGGGGCTGAATTTTAAACAAAAGCTTTTTAGGACAAGTTCGCTTTTGAAGGATGCCTGGGCGGAATTACCCCAAAATGGCCGCTTTAAATCAAAATGGCAGAGTTAGTGTTTTTTTTGGGTCATGGGTTCTTGACATGCTTTTGGTGGGTCTACTCATGATAAATATGTCACCCAGATTTCATGTTGCCAAGTGAAACTGGTTTATGAGGGATTAAATAAAGCCATTTCTGAAAATAGGCAAAATGCTCATAAAATTGCCCCTGCAAAACAATAGCAGACTTGCTGTGTCTAAGATGTGTTTCTGAGGGTATACTTTCAATAGACATTCATTCATTCATCGACTGTTCCGCTTATCCTCGTTAGGGTCGCGGGTGTGCTGGAGCCTATCCCAGCAAACTTCGGGCGAGAGGCGGGGTACACCCTGAACTGGTCGCCAGCCAATCGCAGGGCACATAGAAACAAACAACCATTCACACCTATGGGCAATTTAGAGTATTCAATTAACCTACCCTGCATGTCTTTGGGATGTGGGAGGAAACCGGAGTACCCGGAGAAAACACACACAGGCACGGGGAGAACATGCAAACTCCACACAGGCGGGGCTTGGATTTGAACCGCGGTCCCCCAAACTGTGAGGCAGATGTGCTAACCGGTCGGTCACCGTGCCGCCTGCAATAGACATGCTTGCCAAATTTCATGTTTCACGCTAAGTTAAAACACCTTCAGGGGCTAAACTTTCTTTGAATCAGCTATGGAAATGAGTAACATGACTAAAATGCTTGCTTCAAACCAAAATGGCAGAAACCTGTATGTTTTGGGGCATGGCTTCTTGAGACGTTTTTGTAGGTCTACTCCTTATAGACAGGCGTAAGAAATTCCATGTTCAGGCATGCCACTGACTTCGGGGCTGAATTTTTATAGTAGGTTTTTTTTTAGGTCACGCCAGCTACCAGGATGAATAAGTTTTTGAGTATGGGAAAGCCCATACATCATGAACACGCTATAAAAGACGTCACTGGTTGTTTAGCTACACACCTAACAGCAGGAAGACACAGAGAATCCTAAGTGGAAATCCACACTTTTCACAGGAGTAAACAATTAACCTTGTATTTTGCAAATTCAAGCTTCAAGTGAGATACCCATGTGTCATTGGTGAGCTACACACGATGTCTCACTATTTAAGCAAAAGCACCGCTTGGTGTAAATAAACTAAAATCAACGTATATGAACAAGAAAAAGAATAACAGACAAGACTGAAAGTCTTCTGCAAAGTTTTCTTGAGGTCTCGTGGATTTCAAGCTCATCATCTCATTGCTAACACGAACATGAACGGCATCCATTTTGTGAACACATTAGTTAAACATGGTGTCAAACATGAACGGCATTCATTTTCGAAACACAGTTAAACATGGTGTAGCAGCGGTAGTGTGTTACACTAAGAGCAGCCGGGTCAAAAAAGATCTCTATAAATAACTACTAAATACTTAAAATGATCGTCAAACTTTGACCGAATGGCGGAGGCAAAAAAAATAATAATTCGAATTTGCCTATCTGTCTATTGGCTGCCTGCTTCCAAGTTGGGGCTTTTGGGTCTTATTTAGGCAAATTCTCTTGCTGGAGTTTGTCAAAGGATGAGCAGTGGAATTTGACAAATGACATTCAGGGTCATGAATGTGACTCCGAGAAGAAAAATACTGAAAAGCTCTACGCTTCACCTTCCTGTTGGCGTCACTTTAAAAGCCAAAGTCAAAGACGATGCGGTCCTCGAAGATGGCGATCAGCAGCATGATGCCGAACCCGGTCAGCATTCCCAGGTTCTGCAGGATAAAGTGTCCCAGCTGGCAGCGCTTGTGCACCTCGCTGTCGCCGTGGAGCAACTCCGGCAGCTGCAGAGGAGACGACGAACAAGGAAGCAGGTGGGAATTAGCGACGCTCATCAGGAAAGCAGCAAATTTGAAATGATCGGTATTACCGTATTGAGCGCAATATGTTTATTGTGTCAATATTTTAAGAATTACTTTATTTAATAACTACGAATATTGAAGAGCTGACACTGAACTGAAATACCGTTTAATTCAGTTGGAAAATGTTAAAATATTAATTAATAGTACGGTGGTACAGTAACAGAGCTCTTTACTCGTATATCAAATGTTCCGCATCGAAATTAATTGAACCCCCCCCGCCCAATCGTCATATTGGTCAACTGGAATCCAACCGTTTACTGCCACCGACAAATATGTGCTACCAAAAGCCCTTTCTCCGTCTTGTTTTTGTTGTTTCAAATATTGGCGTCACTGTTCTCTGTTCTGCTTGCCTGTAAATATTTTTATTCATCCAGCTCATCTCATTCTCAGGGCATTGCATCGATTGCAACTGGATTGTTCTGTTTGTCTTAGAAGACGTCATCCAAGCAGACTTCATCTGTTCATGCAGGCAAGGCTTAGTTATGCTCAAGATGTTTCTTTTCTCCAAAGGGTCATGTTCTCCACCTGGTCATAAACTGGTGTTTTCGGCGAAACTAAAGAACACGTAAATTTCGAAACTTTGTTTTTCTAGTGAAAGAGTCTCTTTCTTTTGGTAGGTCCAGTGCTTATAATGTCACAGAACACAATATTCTGTAGGTGTTGAAAGATAAATCAAAATACTTTAAAATGGCTGCCAACATGGTGAAGTCTGCTTTTGAAAATGGCTAGCAGTCAATGAGTTAAAGGTGTTTTTGGTGCATGTACTTGTAATATTCTGTGATAATACTGATAATAGTCATCAATTTGGTCCTGGTAATTGTGACGGCATTTCATCCCTACAGCAGTGTGTAACCAGCAGTGCAAAAAAGGAAAAAAAAATAAAGCACCTTACTGAGGGACTGCGGTTACTCAGGGGACATCTTACCATATCCACCAGAGCCACATAGAGAAACATGCCGGCTGTGACGGCGAAGATCCAGCTGGTGACACTGTGTGTGTACTGGCCCACAGCTGTGCCGATTAGCATGCCCACGTAGGCCATGAGGGCTGAGAGCAGATTGTAGACGATGGCCTGTTTCACCGACATGCCCGCTTTCAGCAGCACGGCAAAGTCACCTGAACACACACACACACACGTCTGACTGTCAAGATGTTTGCTGAATTCCTGCAGATGCGCGTAACAGATTCCATATGAAGATAAACTCCCAACGAATTGATCTGCCCTCCAAATTTTTTATACTTGCCTAACCGTGACACCAAAACAATCATCACAAATTCATCTTAGATTAGCTTCAATAAATTCCTTACAGATCATTGTATTTGAAATAAATGTGGGTGCGTATATCGCCATATTGCAATTGTCAGTCCTCTGTCATTTGTCAGCTTGAGTTTTTTAATTACCACTCAGCAGAGAAAAATCTTACACTTGCGGTGAAGTCTCTCCGTAAATTCCACTAACAACTCTGGCTAAATTTACGGTAGCTCTTCCCCGGCATACAAATCTTACAATAGTCGAAATCTATGACTTCAACATACTTCCTTGAGACCAATTAGTACTTTGATATTAGCGAGGACTCTTGTGTCATCTTGTGCCATAATAGGGCATTTCAGAAATTAAAAAAAATATATATATATGACCCCTATCTCACGGGGTTGGAGACATCTCAGTGATGTCTCTGGGAGACTCCAGGAGACCAGCCGTGTTGCCATGGAGTCACGGTGAAATTAAACATGTTCGATTTCAGCTGAGACCTTTTGGAGACACTTCTATACGCTCACCACAGAGAAAAAAAGCTCTTAAAATATCAGAACGATCGCACCAATATTTTGGATTTTATAGACGTTCGTTTTCCTCTTATGCTCACTATATAGAAAAAGCGTCAATGTCACAAAGCTGTGATCAATCGTCACCAAAATGTATGTGGACATCTCTAACTTATGCCCATTTCAACCTCTGACAATATCAGAACGATCACACAAATATGTTGCATTTTATGTACGTTAAAGCGTTTTCCTGTTTATAGAGGACTGTCTTGGCTGAGTGCTGAGCAGGGACAGACAAAACTTCAGGACATGTCGCCACTGCATTTAAGAGTATACGGTTTCTATTTATTTCAAGACTATATTTATTAGTGTATACATAGGCCTATATCAGCAACTTCTGGGTGAACAGTTTGTCAGATAGCCTGGAGAAGTCTCTGAGACATCTTCCTGGCAGAGCGCAGGCAGTATTTTGGTCTCCTGGGTCCTGGAGTCGCCGCGTCTGATCAGTTTCGCCGACGTCTCCGCCAGTGAGCAAGGCCCTTAACACACTAACACAAACTGATGTGATCATGCCACACATAGGCAAACAAATGTGCACACTAGAACTTTACACAAATGTTGATAATGTTTGGGAATACAGTACAAATACAAACAATAATAAATGTTAGGGAAAACGGGGAAATTGATGACAAAGTAGAAAACGCGATTAGTAGGCCATGCATATTTGCCAATGCAGAACCACGATTATGTGTGGGTTCACTGTAGCGCTTTTCTACCTTCACGGCAATCAGGATTTAAACCAAAACCTTAAAGCTTGGGAAATGGCCACTCTACCACCTGAGCCATGCTGACTCCCCCAGCCCCACCATCAAACGTATCAGAAGAAGGCCAAAATGGAACCAGCTCCTCCTAAGAAATGCACCCAACATCTCTTCTAATGCGCTCATGATTACACACGTGAGCCAACGCTTCTTCAGTCTCAGCGGAAACACTCTGTGTATTTGGAGGGGAGAGCTGAATACAAAGGAGGCGGTGGCCTACATTTCCACCCCACGAGTGACAAGTGGCCTCTATTCCTTGCTAATTACCACCGTGAATAAATTACCCCTCCACTGTCAGCCATCAATCAAAGCCCGGTATGAACATTCGCTCCACTTTACCACCCTCCTCTCTTTCTAACCACCCCCAGGTCCTCGACACGCCTGCCGCCACCCTCATTCTCCGCAATTAAAAAGCAGCCCTCACCGCTAATTAGCTTCACCCCAGGTGCTTGAAGAAGCCTCGTAATCGCCGTCTTTTGCCTCCCAGCTGCCAGTCGGGGACGCCTTTTCTTTTTGTTCGGGTGCGCTCGTCATCAAAACGCCAGCTCTGCCTGACCGCGTCACACAGAGTTCCTTTACAGAAGCTAAACTGGGAAAAAATATGCTTGAGTTGGTACTTGTGTTGAAACCGTCTACCATGCGTCCATTCTCTGAACCACTTATTCTCACCAGGGTCGCAGGTGTGCTGACGCCTATCGTAGCTGACTTCTGGGCGAGAGTCAGGGTACACTCTGAACTGGTTGCCAGCCAATAGCAGGGGACATACAGTATAAACAACCAACCATTCACCCTCACATTCACACCTATGGACAATTTAGTCATCAGTTAACCTAGCATTCATATTTTTGGAATGTGGGAGGAAACCAGAGTACCCCTGAAGAAACCCACGCAGGCACGGGGAGAACATGCAAACGCTACACAGGAAGGGCAGATGTGCTAACCAGTCAGCCACCGTGCCACCACAGCACCACGATGATTTATAACAAAGTATTTGACTTAGTATTTAATATTCAAATGATGCATGTTGCAGCTTTTCCAGGGCCTCATTTAATGACATTTCCGTGTTCTCGCTTTGATGTACTGTACTTGAAAAGATAGACTGCTTACAGTCTTTACATTTCTTGGCCCAGTTGGGCTTCACCATGGGTCCCGTCGAAACTTCCATCTTGGGAATGCCACAACAATAAAATCAGACTGGTCCAAAACCCGACGCCCGCCAATAAAAACCTGGCCGGAGAGTCGACCACACCGTATAGATAGGTCGGCTGACACTTCACTCCAAACCGACAAAACCGCCGGCCACTCACAACCAAGGGACATCTCGTCCAGGGTCTCCTCCTTGACCGTGAGGACTTTTTTGGCATACCAGAAACGTAGCAGCAGCCAAATGACTTTGCGACCCTCAATGACGCAACTCCTGCGGGGTGTTTCGGTCTGTCTTCACTATCTCCACTATCTCCTAACATTATACTGCTTTGATATTCACATGGACATCTCTAATAACATAATTTCCAGCGAGTTCTCATCTTGTCTCAATAACTTTGGGCTTCAGCAATGAATCAACTGTCACACTCCCTGCAAAGGACACATCCTGGATTTGGTATGCCAGCACCAACTCTCTCCCAAGCCTCTATGACCTGGTTACTTACTACAATAATCTCCATTGTGTCCTCAACACATGCTCCTTCAAAAAACAGATCTGTAGCTTTCACCACCTCTGCACCCTGGTTCACACCTGCACTGCGACAATTAAAATCCAAAGGTCGTCAACTCAAAACGCCTCTATAAGAAAACCGGACTTACCATACAAAAGGACATATACAGTCATCATCTTAACCACTACAACGACTATTTAACTCAACGCAGATCTACATACCACACAACCCCAATCCATAAAAACGAAGGCAATTCCAATGCACTATTCTCACTGCTTGATAATATTTCATGTCCACCGGACCCCAATCCCTCCCACTTGTCCTCATCTGTTTTCTGTAATTCCTTATTTCATTCTTCGATACAAAAATAAAACGGATCCACTAACAACTTCCTCCTTCCTTAGTCCATCCTCACTGCCTCCACCTGCCGTACCAGTCCACTCACAAGTTTTACTTTGCCTTCTGCCATGGACATTTCAGAAATCATCCATCGCTCCAAGCCCTCTAATTTGCCAACTTGACCCCCTCCCTACTGTTCTGATAAAAGCTTGCCTCCCATCCCTGGTGCCCCTCATCACTAACATCATCCACTCATCTCCCTCTAAAGGTATTGTTCCCACAGCATTCAAAACTGTAGCCATAACTACAACACTGAAAAAAACTCGTTCAGATCAAAATAAATTCCATAACCTTCATCCCATCTCCAACCTTTCATTTCTCTCAAAAATCTTGGAAAAGACAGTCATTTCCCAGCTCCACTCCCACTTCACTTCCAACAATCTCTATGAATAATTCCAGTCTGGCTTCCTACCCCCTGCATAGCACCGAAACAACACTCATCAAGATCACCAACAACCTCCTCCTCGCAGCGGACTCTGGCCTACTCGCCATCCTCATCCTCCTTGATCTGACTGCAACTTTTGATACCATTACTCACGTTATCCCCCGTTTCTTCTGGTGTCCCCAAGGGGTCTGTCTTGGGCCCCCTCCTCTTTATCACCTACATCCTAACTCTTAGCAATATTTTTCATAAATTCAAATTCACTGTCATGCGGATGACACCCAGCTCTACCTCTCTAACAAACCCACCAGCACATAAATTATAAAAGTGTACAGAACGAGAGTATAAGTGAGGGGATACACAAGCGATTTGCATATTCATGAGTTATTTGTTGCAGTAAGGGGTGTGTACTAGGTAGGTTTGCTATCATAGGTTTGCTATTGATACTGGTTATAAAGAACCCCAAGTCAAATGTTCATTTTAGTCTATGCTGCAGGCTACTAAGAAAATAGATGTTCAATTTGGACACCCTTTATTTAAACCATGCAAACTTTTTTGACCCAGCCCCCTAAAAGAATCGGAATCGAGAATCGTTTGGAACCGGAATCAAAATAAGGACCGGAACCGGAATCGCTCAAATTCAAACGATGCCCTACCCTAACCCCAAGTCAAGTGTACTTTATGCTCTCTATTTTATGAGCAGTGACATTATTGAAAATGCTGTGCGCTTGTTACCCTTCCCAACTTTATTTTTTAAACCAAACTAAGATGAAGAGGTTGAAGCAGCCACGTAAAGCACAGCTTTGAACATAAATTGTTTACTGTTGCGGGGTGAAAATTTTCCTCAGAGAGAAGAGGTTGAATGCAAATGAAGGTGCTGGCACCTGTGCCATTTTTTATTTGCAAGCTTCATTTTGACAAGCCACTTGAGTGCTGTCAGTCAAGTCTCAAGTTTTCTGGAGTGATGAGAGGCAACACAGTTCAGTTTCCAGGGCCCAAAAGGGTAACGGGACCCACTTTTGATTCATGTTCAAAAAGAGGCACAGCACAGTGGTTCGCCAAACACCTTTGTTCTGCTTGCTAAACAAGTGACGTGTGCAGTCAGTGGTGCGTGAGAAGTACATAACATGTTTTGTTTATATTTCATGGGTGGTCTCTGTGTGCGGCACTTACCGAGTTCGTGAGGTAGTTCGTGGCAGAAAACAGCCACGGAGGTACTGATGCCTCCTGTGAGGTTTGCGCTGAATGCTGCGCCTGAAGACGAGAAAGTTCACAGTGTCAGCGAGACCCGGAAGGCATATTTTACTCGGGGAGAGAAAGAAGAGACAAAGTTGTTGTTCACAGAGATGACACAATGCTAACTTTGCGAGCATATTAACTTTTAATAATCACAGCCTCTAATATGAATAAGCATCAAATGTCTCCAGGAGGTTTTAAACATCTTGTGGGTCACATCTGATTTTGACAGTTTAATATAAACATCATTGTTCACTGTTATTAGATGTTCCTCCATAATCCAAAACATCTGTGCCACTAATTTTAATTCAATAGGGACATACTCTTTTTACAATTTGTGTACTTGCTGCTCCCTAACAAGGAGCTGAATGGCAAAATTCACAACAGGTGTTTGATTAATGAATTAGCCTGGGTTATTGGTGGAAGTTAGGGGAGGCTTCTTCACATGTTCAAGTACACACGTACTTCCTGTTCATTTTTAAAATCAATCATTAGGGTAATGTGTATTAAGTGTTATGGGATTAAGTTGGCATATTTACAGGTTAAACGGTTTTATTAACATAGGCAATTCTAAAAAGAAATTGGGGGTATTTTAATTGCAGGTTTTTCCCCCTCACCATTCGCACAGGGCTTGGTCCTCAATTGCTTTATTGTCGTTGTCGGGCAGAATCCTCTCATCTCCGAAATGACTACTTTTCAAGAAATTAAAAAAACGTCAAGTTGCTTGAGTTGCCCAAGACTGCATTGTTCAAATTGGGATTATACCTTATATTGATTGCTATGCTACCATATACCACTGCGCACCAACAACACCATTCCAAAATCATGTTAAATCATTAACTTAAAAAATCACTATTCATTACTCTGTCACTGATTAAAATGGTGAGGACATGTCGCCGCCACCAGCCATGCCCCGACCAGACGAAAAGCTTTTAAAGGCTTTTTCAAATCGCATTTGCACAGTGTGAAAGGTTTGTGCAGCAGTGCGCAAGGCCGACGGCACCCTGTTGCAACCATGCCAAGGTAATGGGGGCTTTCCCCGCTGACAGACAAGTAGACCGTACCTCGGCAATATGTATGTTATTGTTGTAAAAGAAAGCCCTGACTTTGCTAATTTTAGGGAGAAAGTGGAGGAGACGAGCAGCAGCAAAATAAAAATGGAATGTGTGCATCCCATACTAATTTCACAGCAAGATCTTGGAGTTTAAGCTTGTTTGTTAGCTACAGTTCCACGAAGAGCACTTCGAGGTATATTTCAGGCTGGCAGGGAAGCAATTTGAAAGCCTCCCGCAGAGATGTCTTGGTATCTTTCAGCGCTTTCTGACATCACTGTGATGGAACTGTGTGCTAGTCGAGGGTGCGAAGTGTCAAATGCCGTCTGCACTAGCTGGCCGTGTCCCGTCATCCCATGGTCCTGCCCCCTCAGCACCTAGACAATGGGAAAGCCGACGGCACGCTTTCCATTGTGAAAAGGCCTTAATACTTCAGAAAAGCAAATGACTGTGGTTACATCATCTTCCTAAACTCTTTTTCAAAGGACTAAGAGTCATGAATGATGCAATAAATTAACATTGCGCTGATTAAGCAGCGTAATCGACGAAAATTAATGTGCATGCTAACTTACCTTCCTGGCTGACCAGTTTCTTCAACACCGAAGAATAACAGCTATTCATTTTTAACAAAACTGGCTTACTTAAATATATCTAACCTAACAATTTTTATTCATGAATGTCTTGAAAAAACATCCAGACTTTCAATTCTGAGGCGACATAATGCCGCATGGCACCACGGCGTAAATAAGAAGCAGAGTTTTACAACAATTCTCACTTGAGTGTTCAAGAGAGTTATTAGATTTATTCTCAAGCTATTTTCAACACTTTAAATGCAGTAATATATGCGTAAAAACGACATGGGGATAGACCAAAAGTATTGATTTGGGAAAAAATATGAAATCTCCCATATTTAGAAATATGGAGTTTCCGCCTGACAGGAAAGATATGTAGACGCTCACAAGCTTACGAACTCTGCCCACCAAATTAAAAGCATTCCTTAAAATACAGATAGCGCGTACCGATGGCCAGCCCATCGCTGAAGTTATGCATGCCATCACCCATGATGACCATCCAGGCGATGCTGGCTATTCCGGCGTCCTTCATCTCCTGATCCGAGTGGCAGTTCCCACCATGGGAGTGGCTGTGGCCGTGACTGTGCTGCTTGACCTTGTGTCCGTTCACCTTAGCGGGCGACCGGTGGGCGTCGGCAGGTTTCAGCGGCGTCTTGTTGGTGGGGGAGTCGGGCGTCTGGAGCTCTGTGAATTGCGTGTCATTGTGGTCATTGTCGCAGGAGACGGCACTGGTGTCGGGGTCTAAACAGAATTGAAATGTCAAAAGTGGCAGTTTACTGGCAGGATGGGGCAAGGTTGGCTGAGCACTACTCACCATCACCGAGCGCCTTCAGATGCACCCATTCTGCATCGGAGCGGCGATTTAATTTGTGATCTGACAACTTCCTGCCAATCTTGCCCTCTTGACTCGCATTCTTCGCGGACTTACAAGTAGAAACACATTCATTCTTAAGAGTGGTGACAAAGTACAGGTAGTGTGTATTAAAAACAAAAAAAAAAAAAAAAAACTCGTAATAGTTTGATAGGTACTTCAGTAGAAAAGTAAAACTGAATTCTTACTGTCAGTTAGAAATAATACCCATTTTGATAAAAACTTTGAAAGCCAGTTTTGACCAGGTAAGGAGCAGAAAGCAGATAAATCTGTTTTGTTTTCACATGTTGAGAGTAAAAGTAAAAAGTCATTAGCAGAATAGATACTCAAGTCCAGTGCAGATGCCTGAAGAAGTAACAAAGTATTTGGGGCTGGAGGGGTCACGCCAATACCAATCGTGATTGCTTACCGTTCAGCATTTAGCATTTTGCTATCTCAAATTCTGTATACCAAATTTATACCATACACTCAATACCAACATATACAGTTTAATGATCAAAGTCCGTCCTACATAAAGGAGAATAAAATGCATGTTCATAGTGTAAAAAAAAGAAAAAAAATATATATAGTGGGTGGTGGGGCAGGGCTATTATTAGTCGAATATTCGACCAATAATCAATAGGTTTGATAGTGACAGCCCTAAAAGTATTGCTCTTCTAATTTGTTACTTCTCACCACTGATTTTTCATGGGCGAATGACCACCACGACTTCAAAGCTTAAACAAAAGCTCAGGTGGAGACACAGGCATAATCAATCTTAGGCTAGACGTCGCTTTCTCTTACCCTTTGATCCTTGTAGTGCTTAAACATGCCGATACAATGCTCAAAAATGAAGAGGAGGTAAATGCCGGCCAACGCAGTCAAGCCCTTCCACACTCCATCAAAGTCTGTCACAAGATCAGTGCCATGGCTCACGTCACTGTGGTCATGCTGCCCTTGAGACTGTTGACAGAAAGTAAAACGGTTGGGATCGAGTATGTGTGTCAAAAAGAAGGCCACTTACCTGTATTTGTGGGTTTTATAACAGGCATAACATTATAGAAAACTTTTTTTTTTAATTAGTTCCACCAGCATCATACAACAGTATGCGTTAGACTTTCTATTGTGTAACTACAATGTTGTGAATAAGTACTGGCCCCCTCCACAAATTTTTATATTTTTGCATAGTTTCCCCACTTTAAGATCATTAAACAAATGTAAAGAGCAGACAAATATAACCCAAGTGAACTTAAAATGCTGTTGTTAAATGATTTAACTTAGTAAGGACTATTCAAAGTTACTGGCCCTGTGTGAAAATGTAATTTACCGCCCTTGTTAAATCATGAATTAATTGTGCTAATCACAACTTTTGGGTATTATTCACTGATCACACCAAAGCCTGACTCACTGAAACAGAATTGGTCCCGACAAAATCAACAAATCTAAATAAGCTACATCAAAATGACACGATCTGAATAAATTCCAGAACAGTCGAGAGATAAAGTAATCCATCAGTCTGGAAAGGATTACAAATGCCATTCCTAAAGCTTTAGAATTCCAGCGACCCATAGGGAGATCCATTATCCTCACATGGAGAAAACATGAAACAGTGGTGAACCTTCCAAGCAGTGGCCGGCCTACAAAGATTACACCAAGAGAACAGCAATGACTCATCGAGGAGGCCACAAAAGAACTCAGGACAACTTCTAAAGAACTGCCACAGTTAAGGTCAGTGTTCATGACACAACAATAAGAAAGACACTGGGCAAAAATGGTATCTATGGCTGAGTTCCAAGGCAAAAACTACTGCTGACCAAAAGAAACAAAAAACAAAAGGCTCGTATTACTTTTGCAAAAAAACAAACAAACAAAAATAAAATTAAAAAAAACATCTGAATCACACTTTTGGGAGAATATTATATGGACTAACGAGATAAAAGTTGAACTTTTTGGAAGGTGTGTGTCTCGTTACATTTGGCGTAAATGTAGCACAGCATTTCAGAAAAAGATCATACCAACAGTCAAACATGGTGGTGGTAGTGTGTGGTCTTGGGCTGCTTAGCTTCTTCAGGACCTGGACAACTTGCTGTGATTCATGGAATCATGAATTCTGCTCTTTCACAGAAAATCCTGAAGGAGAATGTTCAGCCATCAGTTTGTGATCTCAAACTGAAGCGCCCTTGTATTCTGCAGCAGGATAGTCACACCAGCAAGTCATCTTCTGAATGGCTTAAAAAATATATATAATAATAATAATAATAATAATTAAGGTTTTGGAGTGGCCAGTCAAAGTCCACACTTGAATCCGATTGAAACACAGTGGCATGACCTTAAAAAGGCGGTTCATGTTCGAAAACCCTCCTTTTCTGTTGAATTCTGGCAGGAAGAGTGGGCCAACATATCTCCACAGAGATGTGAAAGACTCATTCCCAGATATAGAAAACACTTGATTTCAGTTGTTGCTGTTGAGGATGAAGTTGAGGAACCAGTTATTAGGTTTCAGGGCCATTACTTTTTCACACAGGGCCAGGTAACTTTGAATAGTTTTTTTTTTTCCTTAATAAAAGAAATCACCATTTAAAAACAGAATAAGTGAATTCTGTTTTATATGTTATATGTATGTAATATTTACATTTGTTTGATGATCTTAAACAAAGTGGGGAAACTACGCAAAAATATAAGAATTTGAGAAGGAGGACAATACTTTTTCATAGCACTGTATTCGAGGGCCAACTCACATGAGGCAGTAAGTGAAGGAGAGCATCTCCGCTGAGTGTGCCCACAGCCAGGGCTACCAGGAAGGTGAGCAGGAACTTGAAGCAGGACTGGTCGAGGATGGGCACCAAAATAACTCCCAGCAGAGACAGCAGGCTGATGATGGTGATGGACACGAAGCCCCACACCCAGGTCCACACTGGAGAGAAAATCAAGAAAAGAAGCTTCAACAGTGGACCCTGAGTAGCAAACGATTTTACGACCAGTTTTTTGCTGGCTGGCTAAGTTTCAAATCCCACTTTTCCCCCCAAACATTTTTTTTTGAAGGGGTGGAGGGGGCAACGCCGTTGATGGAAGGCACAAGGCATAGTAGTGTGGTAAAAAGGTACTCTATCATTTAAACTGTCAAAACAGTGCAAGGCCATAGTGAAAAACTTTATGACTTTTTAGTCACAGAGGACGAAATGCTTAATGTAGTATGAAATTCAATGTCACACCAGTGGTGGTGTGTTCGCTAAACCGAAGCCAGATCCTTCACTAGTGACATTTGGCTATGGGCTTTTCTTGATTGAAACACAGTGCGCATGTAATGTACACACCTTCCTGCCAGTAGATGCGAACGAGCAACAACATAGAGAACCAGCGTTCGGCAAACAAACAGAAGATTTTAGCCACATTTGGATAAGACATTGCTACAGTGAAGTCTAGCTTAGATGCACACAAGTTGGTATTTTGAAAAAGAAAGCTTTTTGCTCTTTTAGTGGAGAAATGTTGCCCCTTTCTGATCAAATTCCTTCAATGGCATGTGAATCCCCTCCGATGCCTCCACTGTTTACAAGCCTGCAGTCTCTTGCTTTTGTCACCCCCAAACCATGCCTTATGCTGCTGTTTTATATGTGCTGCTTAGTTATTTTTGACAGGCAATCATGCCACCAAGAAGCCTGACAAAGTGGGATTTGCAAGACGACAAACCTGTATTCTTGCAACTCTGGTTTCCTTCCCTTCAAGGATACATCTCAAGTAAACACCTCACCAGAGAAATGGAGAAATGACTAATAACTGTAAAAGTCACACTGGCAGACACGCCGCCTATCCTTGTCGAATGGACCCCAGGTGGGGAAGTATGTGAGCAGATGATGTGTCTTCTGCCTGACAGAGTGGTCTTTAGAGAGACAGAATCAAGCTGTAACTGTCTCATTAACCAGCTGTAGGATTAAGAAACATTATGAAAAAAATATTTCCCCTGGCAAAACTTCTCGCTCGCAAAACAGGCACAAGTTCCTCTTGGCAGGAAGCACTCATAACGTGTTGATCCCATAGCCGCTCGTCACTACAATTTGGAGAGCTGACATCTGGATGATTCTCTACAGGTCATAGCCCAATAGAGATTAAATGAAAAAGGTATTTAAGTGCTTTGTGAATGCCATTTTAAAGCCCACAGGAACATGGATGTAGCATTAAGTCGATGAAAGAGACAACCACACACTTTGCTGCAGTCTTGTGAACTCAATGGACTGAAGTGGAGTACACACACATACTAATAGTCTGGCTGAAATTGAGCATTTTCAGTTGGACACATTCAAAAGTTTAGAGAAGGTCGAATTAAGTTCATCTGGAAAATGCATTTTAGGTTAATTCTGAAATTTCACTTAAAAGCCTACTATCCCCTTAACTTTTTGTGCGTAGTGTACGTTGACCAGTAATAGTGAATAATTAGAAACATTTTTTCAAAGATGACTCATCTTTTTACATATTGTTGATGTCCAATGAAAAGCAACATTTTATGTATTTACAGCAGCTAAGTCAACAGAGGCCTAAGTGGCTTACTATGCAGTGGCAAAGCAACAAAGCAATGGGCGGTGACGTTATCCCTCAAAGAATAAGTCTCTTTTTTTATTTATTTATTATTATTATTATTTATTTATTTTTTTTACACACACGCATACAAAAGTTCTGTTTGCGATAAAAGTAAGATAATCCCTTGAGAGGGCAGCAGACCACATCCATGTTTACAAGCGATCCTCATCGTTAGGGAGGAAAAACTGGATACAAATTTTCTGTAACCCTCACTTTCTCCTTTTATTGTTGCCACCGTTTTTACTGCACCTCGAAAAAACCAAGGGGCTACAGTTGACTGCTTTTTTATTTGCTGCATCAAGCGAAATGCACTAACGCTGAGAGGCGAATGAATACCAGCCTGACAGTACATAACTGCAGTTTTACACTCGATGCAGCTCATCTAGATCTCTATTCATTACCCGGACATGGCTGTGTTTTTATGTACTGTGTGTGTGTAAAAGTGAATTTTATTTTGCAGCGGGTGGCGACGGCGCAGTAGTTGATGACTGCAACAGAACCGAATAGAGAAGCAGACCCACTGGTGCTCATCCTCTCTCCAATTATGACTCTCCTGTGAGCACCGTCTCGGGAAAAATTGCGCGGGGTGTCACTTATGTGCTCCTAATTGGTACAGCACAAAAGGAGGGGCATTCTGAGACCACAGAGAAAACAACTACATTTTCCCAGCACCCCTACAGATGCCAGCAGGAGGTAAACAGAAGAACGCTACCGTGACGTGCGGCGATGCCTATGGATGAATCTTGGTCCATCGTCCAGCGCCTAAGGTTTTTTTCACTAATGAGACGCTTTTCTTACCCCTTTCCACTCGTTCATGCGGTCTTCCTTGTTAACATTTCTATTTTCACAACTAAAACACAGTGCTGCCTCAGGCACATTTGATACAGGAACATCCAGAGTAGATAGAGTGTGCCTCGCTTTCAATAACTAAAAAAAAGAGTGCATGGTGAAAAAGACTAAAGAGAAAAGAAGCATATACTGATGTATACAGTTTTCATATCCTTATCTGCAAGCTCTCCTCCGCTTACACTTAGTTGGTTAAATTAGTCAGTGGTGCCGCCACACAAGCGCCATTCATTGTCGCCACCTCTGGAAGGAACCTCAGTCTCCGGAAGTCTCCAAGAACACCACAAAAAGTTGTTAGATTTCTTGGTTAATCTTGAAAGAATCAGAAAAGCCCCAAAATATCATAATAAAGTCGCTAACTTGGCAACACTGAGTAGCTGTGACTTCTTTGCTACGGTTCCAGTCATCAGGGTAATGGAAGCCATATTCAGCATTTGCAGACAGACAGATTAATCCCCCCAAAACCAAGTGATTACATTCATTGGTCATGTCTGGAGAGTGAGACAAGGATGATGTGACAAAGCGACTGTTGTAGTGTTACCGTCACGGACGCTATGAAAGATCGGTAAGCGGAATCGTCAGGCAAGCAAACACATCGATTCCTAGGAATCAAATTACTGCGAACCAGTTATTCGATTCACATCCCTGCTATTAAACATGCTGTAATTCTTTATCCTTTTTGTATTTTGACAAAATATTAGAGACCCTTTATCAAGACACCTGGGTAGTGTTGGACCAAGTACCGAAACCAGTACCGTACCGAGGAATTTTGATGTCAGAAATTGCACAGTACCAGGTTGTTGTTGTTTTTTTGTACCGGTAGTTAAAAAAACAAAAAAACTTACTCGACAGCACTCAACTCATACTGTGTCTTAAAGGCCGGTACCCAAAAAGCCAACAGTTAGCCAATGACTCTCTGCCTTCCAACAAGTTGTCTGTAACCGACTGTGTGGGAGCTGGGACAATGAAATGGCTTCAGACTGCCGACAAGCTCATGCCTCCTGCAGACACGTTAGCGTTAGCCACCGGGATGTGACCTCAGAGTCCACAGCTCGCGAGGCTATGTGAGTAAAGTCAGTCAGTCTTATATGCGGTGGCTTGTCCTGTGCTGTTAGGGAAACTCTGAATTTGAGGCACACCAGAGTCTGTGTTACCAGCAGGAGATCGATAACATCAACAGCATGAGACAATTTAGCGTGGGTGTGCGCCGCACAGAAGCCCAACTTGGAGCGCTTTGCCTCCAACCCGGATACAGGCTACACACGTGGTAGGAGACCACTCCGGAAATTGGGGAATTCGAGAAGAATAAAAGTGCACCTGAATGCAAAAGGAAAACTACTTATTATCCAAGTTGAGCAAAAACATCCACTTTTTGTGTGTCGGGGCTCGGTCCGTACACAATAAAAAAAACAATGTATTGTTTACAATGAGAGAAATCAAATGCAGTCAAATACAAGAACACTGCACACTAAAAGTTTGAATAAAAAGCTTGTAAGCTTGAAATACACCGTATTAAGTATGAGTAAAGTATGTATAAATGTAGAAATAGAAATATATAGTCATGGACAAAATAGACTCCTCGTTTCTTCAGTTTCTTGTTAATTTTTAATGCCATGTACAACTAAAGGTACCTTTGTTTGGACAAATATAATGATATTGAAAATAGCTCATACGAGTTTAACATAAGACGTTATATCGAGCTCTCATTTTCCATGGTTTTCTTGATAATACCCAAAATTATATTTATCAAATACAATTAAGTTTTGGAATTCTTCAAGTATAATGCCTTTAGTAGTACCAGGTATTATACTGAATAGAAGAAACAAGGGTAGTCTAATATTTTATATTATATATATATATTACATATAATGTATATAGATGTACAATTTTAGATACATACAGACATACACATATTTGTCATTTATATACCTGTATATGAAAATACAGGCATTGATCAAATTATTTTTTTTTAAATGACTAATGTTAAGAATGGGCTAATTCCATTATTACATAATTTTTCATGTTTCTCAAAATGTTTTGAAATTAAAAAGAAACAAAAGTATTTGAAGTTGTTTTGTCAGTTTTCATTCCACTGCTTTTACTGAGGGTTGAGATTTTTGCTGTGGTATCGTTTCATTACCGGTATCGACGTACTTTATGCAGGCTCAGGTACAGTGCCGTGAAAAACTACTGGCCCCCTTCCCAAATTCTTATATTTTTGCATAGTTTCCCCACTTTGTTGAAGATCATCAAACAAATATAAATATCAGACAAATATAACCCAAGTGAACTTAAAACACTGTTTTTCCAATGGTGATTTCATTTATTAAGGAAAAAAATAACTATTCAAAGTTTCCTGGTCATGTGTTAAAAAGTAAACCTAATCCTCAGCAGCCACAACTGAAATGAAGTGTTTTTTTTATAACTGGCAATGAGCCTTTCACATCTCTGTGGAGATATTTTGGCCCAGTCTTCCTTGCAAAATTGTTTGAAATCAGCAAAAATTTAGGGTTTTCGAGCATGAACGGCCTTTTTAACGTCATGCCACTGCATTTCAATTGGATTCAAGTCTGGACTTTGATGAGGCCACTCCAAAACCCTCATTTTGTTTTTTTAAGCCATTCAGAAGTTGACTTTCTGCTGTGTTTTGGATCGTTATTCTGCTGCAGAACCCAAGTGCACTTCGGTCTGAGGTCACAACCTGATGGCTGAGCATTCTCCTTTCTGTTAAAGAGCAGAATTCATGGTTCCATCAATCAGTTGTCCAGGTGCTGAAGCAACAAAGCAGCAAAAGACATTACGACCACCATGTTAGACTATTTGTATGATGTTCTTTTTCTGATATGTTGTGCTACATTTACGCCAGATGTTAACGAGACACACACCTTCCAAAAGGTTCAACTTTTATCTCGACAGTCCATATAATATTCTCCCCAAAATCTTGTTTTTTTTTTTGTTGTTGCAAAAATAAGACAAGCCTTTATGGTCTTTTTGGTCGGCAGTGGTTTTTGCCTTGGAACTCTGCCATGGATGCCATTTTTACCCAGTTTCTTCCTTATTGTTGTGTCATGAACACTAACCCTAACTGAGACTAAGGAGGCCTGCAGTTCATTAGAAGATGTCCTGAGTTCCTCTGTGGCCTCTTGGATGAGTCATTGCTGTTCTCTTGGGGTAAATCTTTGTTGGCTGGCCACGCCTGGGAAGATTCTCCACTGTTCCATGTTTTCTCCATGTGAGGATAATGGCTCTCCCTATGGTTCGCTGGAATCCTAAAGCTTCAGAAATTGCTTTTGTAATCCTTTCCAGACTGACAGGTGTCAATTACTTTATCTCTCGACTGTTGTGGAATTTCTTTGGATCGTGTCATTTGTTGCAGCTTTTTTACATCTTTTTTTCTGACTTGATTTTGCCGGGACCAATTCTGTTTAAGTGATTTCTTGATTGAACAGGTCTGGATGTAATCAGGCTTGGGTGTGATCAGTGAAAATTAACCAAAAATTGTGATCAATTGATGATTTAACAAGGGGGGTAATTACTTTTTTCACACAGGGCCAGGTAACTTTGAATAGTTTTTTTTCCTTAATAAATGAACCATTTAAAAACAGCATTTTAAGTTTACTTGGGTTATATTTGTCTAATATTCACATTTGTTTGATGATCTTAACCATTAAAGTGGGGAAACTATGCAAAAATATACCATTTTGATAAGGGGGGGGCAATAATTTTTCACGGCAATGTATAGTATCGAAGACAGAATTTTGGTACCGTGACACCACTACACGAGAAATCACTGCTAAACGTGTACAAAATAGGGCGAAAGACCACAACTTAGTGTTAAAGTATTCTCTGTGGCATGCATTTTTTTTTGTCATCATAAATAGTGAATACTAGTCTATAAATTAGCGGCAAACTTTATGGCTTCATGAACATTGGTCCACATCCTGTAACTAATTAACTCAAAACACTGTCAAGCTCAGTGTCACAGCCACAGGGTATAAACACATTCCCCGGATTGTAGTGGCTGTTACATGACTGTTGAAGGCTATTACAAGCACTCGTCAGTAAATGGCATGAAAAGTCTGATTTTTGTTTTTGTAGTGTTCACAAATAGACACCACCAATACCAGTTTTGTTCTAATAAAGGCTACATTAAAGCAGTTAGCGACTGAAGATTTCACCAAAAATAAGCTAAAATGACTGTCCAAATGTGAGTTTTCAGCAGTGTTCAGTATAGCAGAAAATTTGAAAAAAAAGATCATCTCAAACCCACAGGGAGACAGCCAATGTAGTAAAACAGAAAAGATCTTAGTTGGACAAACTATCAGGGAACTATGGTTAAATTTTCTACTTCACAGAGCTTTCATGATGATGTGCCTGGCTTACTGCAAAAACATACTCAGTTTGCTTTGTCCAAGAGAACCGGAGAAGTAAAACAATGTCAGCCTCCGCTACATTAGGTGGTGATGTTGAACGTTTGAGCTTGTTTAGCTGTGAGGATGCAACAAGGAAGATCGCTACGGCTACAAGCCTAGTCTGGATATGTTAATTCGACTTTTAAAAGTTGTACACCATCAGATTAAGGTGTTTATTTGTATTTTAAAAGTTTGGTTTCAGTGGATATTTAATGCAGTTTTGGGAAGAGGTGCATGTAAACATACTGGCTATCTTGTATTGGACTATCACTCAAGACCATTAATGAGTAATGGGCTTACTCATCCATCCATCCATTTTCCGTACCGCTTATGTCAAATGCAGGTCTACATCACCATTAGAAGATTAAAGCATATTTTACCTTCTGACTCAACAGAACCCCAAATGTGATGCTAAATTGATGAGTTAAATATGCTAGTATCTTCCCCACTTTGTCAGAGCATTTACATGACATGACACTCTGTGTGTGTCTCCTTTATGGTGATTTATTTAATTAGTAACGAGGCTTACCTGACAGCCTACATTTGTGACATAATTATTTTTCTTGAGAAAAAAAATGCAGTTTAAAGTATAAAAAGTGAGTGAATAAAGAATATTGTGATAGATGAAATGACTAAAACCTCTTCTGAGTTGACAGAATAATGTGAGTTGATTGAACCTCAACCCATTCAACTGTGTTGAAGAGTTGACTTCTACTGCCCTTTCTATTCAGAGTAAGCGTACTCCAAATGAAAGGGTGTGTTATTCTGGTTGTTACCTCTAGTGGTGTGCCGCTATAGTTAAACTATTTCAGGCTGATCTTAACATTACTGTATTGACATGTTTGCCCAAGTGAGCCGGATCGATGAGACTATTCGCTCTTACCAGAATTGACATTCTCCAAGGCTTCCTGCTCCACGTCCATCTGGTGATAATGGCGGATACACACGCGGCTGTCTATCTGGTACAGCAGGGCGGGGCACAAATAGGTGAATTGGCTCGGAGAGATGAGGGAGTTGGGACTCAGCCCGTAGTAGGTGAGGAGCTGGGTCAGGTTCAAACACTGGGACAGGAGAGAGAGACATCACAGGGGTGACATATATATTATGGAAAAATCATTTTAATTTGGACCTGCTCACCTATCAAATGTGAAATTAAACAATCAAGTAAATCTTTTGCTGGCTGCCAATTTCTAAAAAAATGTTTGTTATCCAACAGTGGGGCTAAATGCCATAATAACTGTCCCCCACAGTTTTTGTTTGAGTTTTAAAGTATTTAAATAGGAAGATGGTCTTGTCTGACTTTGGCATCTTTTGATTTAAACTATTCCCCCCCCCCCCCCCAACTACAAACATAGTCAACATCAGTCATTGCAAGTCACATATGTCCAATTGTGTACTGTACAGAAATGCTTGTATCTGTAAATGTACAATCAGTTTCTCTGCACATGATTGGCAGCAGGGCTGGGCGATATGGCCTTAAAACAAACCCCAATTCCCCCCGCCCCCTCAAAATTTGATTTCCGATTTTAATCGATTTTTTTCCTCTTCAATAAAAAAAATGCAAATGGCAATGACATTATTTAAAACATGCAGAAAGTAGCCCTTTAAATATAACCCTTAACACATTTTAATAAAATAGTTTAAATGTGTATATCGGTGTGGGGTGTTTGGTGATTTGTCCAATGCATGTGCCACATACATGGACCGGCTACATTAATTGACAAGTGCCAGCTGGGCGATGAAGTGCTGCCTCCATGAGAGAAAAAACAATTAATGCTGTCTTTGCCTCACAGTTTGAAATAGTTTCAATTGTCTCTTTAAGATACCCAACTGAGTAAACTTTTAAAGTACACTAGTCAAAATGAAATAGCCTGCCTACAAATTTTTGAGCATGCAAACAAACTCCCTGCATCTTTGACAGAAACAATAAATAAAAAGATGAGTCTGTCATCATTTGTGTGGTCTATTTTGTAGTCCCTACCTCCTCATGCTGATGAGACAAGCCACCTGCATGTCCAGACAGAATAGGGCCTGGAACTGTTGCAGTGTTGGGCCCCCCTGGTGCTTCTCGTTTGTCTTTATGAGAATAGTCATGACCATGATCGACTCCATTTTTGTGGTCGTGGTTATCAGACAGGGCTGTGGGAGGTGATAGAGTTTTGTTTTGCCCTCGTTGTCCTCTGACCTTTCCTGGTTTTCTTGGCCTCTTGGGCTTAGCGTCTGTGGGGGCAGTAGAAGACAGCAGGTCTTGAGGGATGTGAGGCGTGTCCGTTTGGGCAGAAGACTGATGTTCCAGGTTAGTGGGAGCCATATCTGTGTTCATTTGTGCGTGTTCAGAGTGTTCGCCGTCATCCTCCTCGGCATGATCGGGTCTATGGTCTGCATCGTGCATATGACTGTGGGTGTGATTATGATCATGATTGTGTTTATGGGGGTGTTCTCTCGATGCGCCGGGAGGTGTGCTGGCTGCGGTGGTGTGCTGACTGCACTGCGTGGGACCTTGTTCTGTGTGCGGCTGGTGGGTGCCGGGACTGTGATGAACGTTGCCACGAGTTTCGCCGTGCGTATGGAGGCCCTCCTGCACGTCGAGAATGTCTAGATGAGCGACGTGGTCGTGCCCGAGATTGTCGTGATCCATGTCTACCACTTTCACTTTGCCAAGACCTAGGCTAACCAGGAGACTCTTAAATCCTTGGAAATCAAGTCGGTCCTTCTTGCCATAACGCCTGAACAACTGCTGGATGTAGAAGTGCTGCTCTTCTTTTAAAGAACCCTCCTTATGATGGGTAAACTCTGCAGTGGGAGTAGGTCTTCTCACATATGGAGCCTCGGAAATCTGCAGGTCATTGTGCGTGTGGTTGGCGTGATGATGGCCGCGGTGCTGCTGATGGTGCCCGTTTCCGTGACAGTGGCTGGACTGGTGATAGAGGAATGTGAGCACACACAGGAAACAAAATCTGGGGTGCACGTGGACTCGCATTGTCCCAAACTTCTGGTCCCCTGCCAAAACAACATTTTATTTTATAGATATGAGATACGACATGTCAATAACATTGTTAATATTGTTCATAATACGAGCAAAGGTCTTTTAGATCAGTGATTGCGCAGTATTTGGTGGCTTAATTCAGTTGCTGTATTTATCATTTCACTCGAGCGGTCGAGTGTCTGAAGAGTACTCAGAAATAAAATGTTTGCTCCCAACACAAAGCAAAAAAACAAATATGATTGAGTGATAGCTTCTAAACTGTAAAAGTTGGGGCACTCATAAGTGAATTTTTTATTGCGAGGGTTGCGTTCCAGAACCGCCTGCAATAGACAAAAACCTGCAAAGTACTGACCCTATATATATTTTTTTATTATTATTAGCTTGACCGGGAAAATGTGTGCATTTTACCATTTAGCGATTTAAATGGTAAAACACACACATTTGCACTATCAAATTCAGATGAACACAAAAACTTTCAGAAGTTGCTAAACGTTTCCAAACTAAATATCAAAGTAGTGAAATTTGTTGCTACATTTGTTGGTCCTTTTTGGAAATAAAGTTGCTAGGGCTGTCTGAAAGGTTGCTGAATCTAGCAGAAAAAAAAGAAAAGAAAAAGCACTAAGTTGGCCTCAATTGCAGTATTTATCGTTATTTTATTGTTTAATATTTATAGCCTAGACGTGTTTTTGTATAAATAGTTGCTGTAATAATTACAGCTTTACTTTACTACTGCGTAAGCGTAGATTAGTGATGACTATGACGCTTAAAAATAAGGGTTACATAGTAGAAAGCAGTAAGAGTGAATGTTGCTTTCCTGAAGTCGTTCATTGAGACTTCGTACGGACGGAACTTGTGTGCATGATTTTCTTTTGTCTGTGTCTTTTGCCCCTTCTTATCCTCACCTTTTATCTTTTTTTCTTTGCCTCTGTCACAAAGTTTATGCTTATGGGGTTCAGTTGCTTTACTTTAATGTGTGATGAGGCATGGCCCTGGACCGGCTCAAAAAATAACTGGACTTTGCGATACTAACTTCTTAATATGAATCGGCACAATGAAAAAAATTTAGATCATGATGAGGTCAACATTAGCTGCGGCTAAACCAAAAAGCTCTCTAATGATATTTGGAGCATTTTCGAAGTAGATTGCCAATGAAGCATACACTGCGTGTATAACACAAAAGATGTGAAAAGACGTGAAATGAGGTTATTTTATGAAGGAAAACAGAACAAATAATAATGCGTTAGCATATCTCAAGTGAATGCAATATTCAAACTGTCTACATTGCTATCTTGGTCTGAGAATTACATATCTAATAAGCGAGACAAGCCTCCTAGAACACAATACAGTCTTGAGAGAATTGGGCAACAAATTGCTCGTTCTCCCCACTCTAAAAAAGCCCGAAGCAGCAATATCGTCTGAGTCAAATGATCCTCATAAGGTCTCCTGTGAAGCCAAAGGGGTAGCAGAGGCAAGAATGCTGAAAATGGGGATTAGGATTAAATCTGATGTCAGATGAGCATTACTGCTGGCACGCAGCAAAAATTAGATATCCAAACACAGACCGTTTGCAGCCACCTTAGTTAGTAAAGTTTATACTGAATGCAATAGGCATATGCCGGTATCAGAGTCTGACAGTATGATAACTAGGGATGGGAATTTCTAAGATTTTTCCAATTCCATGTTCGATTCTGCTTAACGATTTGATTATTTATCGATTCGCTTATTGATCCTCAAATTTGTAGTTTGGGGGAGAAAAAAAATCCAGGGGACTTTAAACACCCGTTGGATATTATACTCAGGCTTTTCACGATCAAAGAAACGCTATAATTGAAGATAAACGATTAATGTGCCACGGCGCAGGTTGTGTATGCAAGTTCCTGTGGTGTAAACAAACCCTGAACACATCCTGTGCATCTTGCAGCAAGCATGTGACGTATGTTCTTCTGCCTGCCCTAAGCGTGCTTTAAGCTGTTTAATGTTATTAGATTATCTGATTATCGCAGTACTCGTCACTTTAAACCACATACACTCCTTGAAGTCTCAGTGCCCTTTGCACAATGGCCATTGCACCGGACTATTGCGATATTAGCCATTCGAACTGAGGACTCTGCATCTTTTTGCACAATTGTTGTTTGTTGTTGTTTTTTGTCAATGTCTTTATGTCTCCAAAGTGTTCTGTAAATTGACTGTCTGTTGTACTAGAGCGGCTCCAACTACCGGAGACAAATTCCTTGTGTGTTTTGGACATACTTGGCAAATAAAGATGATTCTGATTCTGATTCTGATGACAACCAATTTAGCGTTTACTGAAAACTCACACCAAAAATAATTACATACATTGTATATTTAAATATAAGATTTGCAACTACATACTTTCAAAGTGAAAAATAATAATTCAAGTTCAATTCAAATATTTTTAACTGTAACTGTATAATGTGGGAACAGCATTGGCTTTCTTCACGTGCAGCAATGCATCTGGGGCATATATTTATTCACTGTTCCTGTTGTGTACGTCTTGACCACAGAGGGGCAGTGTGTTGCACGCAATAAGATACACACTTGCAGTCACAAAAAAGCAGAAGTCACGATCAAATACTGTTATTGTAACTCGTTTTCTCAAAGTTTGAAGAATATATGCCTGAGAATAGAGTTATGTTGCTTTTTCATGTGTTTATACAGCATTTGAGTACCAATGTTCATTATTTCGAGAGATATAAGTGCCGCGAGTTCGATGCTAATTTTCGTTACCTCGTCAATGGTGTTTTTCATTCATTGTTAGCTTTGAGCTAGAGATTTTTGTGAACAAAAACAAAGTCTGTGATGTATTTGAACATTCAATATGTGTAATTCTTTTGTCATGTGTTTAGTTTTACATTGAATGTCAACTGAAGTGTCAATGAACGACTTTAGGAAAGCAACATTCACTCTTACTGCTTGCTACTATGTTAGCGCCTTAGCAACCTGCTGTTGTGGTCACGTTGGCTCTGTATGCCGCCCAGTTGCTGCTAGATAGAAGTACTGGAGCGGAGCAAGGAATGGACTGCATGTATAGGAGTGGTAAATGAATAATTTTAGATCCAGTCCGATCCGATCAGATACGCGTTCTTTTTTTTTATCGAACCGATATCAGAGATTGGATCGGAACACCCTTAATATACACAAACGCCATAGTAACACATACAGACGAGTAATATAACAATACTCTCAGGCATGTATTCTTCCTAATCTGTGAAAAATGAGTTTATTACAGTAGTAACGTTTCTTCTTTTCCTCTTTTTTTTCTAGCATACATAAATGTGTAGCTCCATAGATTTCCCCTAAGAGGCCAAGCGAAATTTCGGGTCGCAGTTGCTGCCAGGGTGGATTTTAGTGTAACACCAGGAGAATTTTCATGCGCTCTTTCTCAGAATGCATTGCTACAGTTAAAATTAGTGTATCACGTTTTGACTGCATTAAAATGCATCTTCAATGTGTTATTTTGTACTGACAGGGTTTAATAGTTAATGTGGTGTTTTTTTTAGTAGTTTATAGTTAAATTGGTGTTGATTTTTAGTTGTTAAATTGCTTCTGCTTTTGGTGGCAATCTGGCATCCTTAATCAGAATGGTTACTGTGATCTTCTTTCTTCTTTTCCTTTCGGCTTGTCCCGTTAGGGGTCGCCACAGCGCGTCATCCTTTTCCATGAGAGCCTATCTCCTGCATCCTCCTCTCGAACACCAACTGCCATCATGTCTTCCCTCACGACATCCATCAACCTTCTCTTTGGTCTTCCTCTAGCTCTCTTGCCTGGCAGCTCCATCGTCATCATCCTTCTACCAATATACTCACTCTCTCTCCTCTGGACGTGTCCAAACCATTGAAGTCTGCTCTCTCTAACTTTGTCTCCAAAACATCGAACCTTGGCTGTCCCTCTGATGAGCTCATTTCTAATTTTATCCAACCTGGTCACTCCGAGAGCGAACCTCAACATCTTCATTTCCGCCACCTCCAGCTCTGCTTCCTGTTTTCTCTTCAGTGCCACTGTCTCTAATCCATACATCATGGCTGGCCTCACCACTGTTTTATAAACTTTGCCCTTCATCCTAGCAGAGACTCTTCTGTCACATAACACACCTGACACCTTCCTCCACCCGTTCCAACCTGCTTGGACCCGTTTCTTCACTTCCTGACCACACTCACCATTGCTCTGGACGGTTGACCCCAAGTATTTAAAGTCCTCTACCCTTGCCATCTCTTCTCCCTGTAGCCTCATTCTTCCCCCACCACCCCTCTCATTCATGCACATATATTCTGTTTTACTTCGGCTAATCTTCATTCCTCTTCTTTCCAGTGCATCCCTCCATCTTTCTAACTGTTCCTCCAGCTGCTCCCTGCTTTCACTGCAGATCACAATGTCATCTGCAAACATCATGGTCCACGGGGATTCCAGTCTAACCTCATCTGTCAGCCTATCCATCACCACTGCAAAAAGGAAGGGGCTCAGGGCTGATCCCTGATGCAGTCCCACGTCCACCTTAAATCCTTCTGTCACACCGACAGCACACCTCACCGCTGTTCTGCTGCCCTCGTACATGTCCTGTATTATTCTAACATACTTCTCTGCCACTCCAGACTTCCGCATGCAGTACCACAGTTCCTCTCTGGGTACTCTGTCATAGGCTTTCTCTAGATCTACAAAGACACAATGTAGCTCCTTCTGACCTTCTCTGTACTTTTCCATCAACATCCTCAAGGCAAATAATGCATCTGTGGTACTCTTTCTAGGCATGAAACCATACTGTTGCTCGCAAATACTCACTTCTGTCCTGAGTCTAGCCTCCACTACTCTTTCCCATAACTTCATTGTGTGGCTCATCAACTTTATTCCTCTATAGTTGCCACAGCTCTGCACATCACCTTTGTTCTTAAAAATGGGCACCAGTACACTTTTCCTCCATTCCTCAGGCATCTTCTCACGCACTAGAATTCTATTGAACAAGCTGGTCAAAAACTCCACAGCCACCTCTCCTAGATGCTTCCATACCTCCACAGGAATGTCATCAGGACCAACTGCCTTTCCATTTTTCATTCTCTTTAATGCCTTTCTAACTTCCCCCTTACTAATCATTGCCACTTCCTGGTCCACCACACTTGCCTCTTCTACTCTCCCTTCTCTATCATTTTCCTCATTCATCAACTCCTCGAAGTATTCTTTCCATCTACCTAGCACACTGCTGGCACCAGTCAACATATTTCCATCTCTATCCTTAATCACCCTAACCTGCTGCACATCCTTCCCATCTCTATCCCTCTGTCTGGCCAGCCTGTATAGATCCTTTTCTCCTTCTTTAGTGTCCAACCTGCCATACATGTCATCATATGCCTCTTGTTTTGCCTTTGCCACCTCTACCTTTGCCCTGTGTCGCATCTCAATGTATTCCTTTCGCCTCTCCTCGGTCCTCTCAGTGTCCCACTTCTTCTTAGCTAACCGTTTTCCTTGTATGATTTCCTGTACTGTGAGGTTCCACCACCAAGTCTCCTTCTCTCCTTTCCTGCCAGAAGATACACCAAGTACTCTCCTGCCTGCTTCTCTGATCACCTTGGCTGCAGTGGTCCAGTCTTCTGGAAGCTCTTCCCGTCCACCGAGAGCCTGTATCACCTCTTCCCGAAAAGCTGCACAACACTCGTCCTGTCTCAGCTTCCACCACATGGTTCTCTTCTCTGCCTTTGTCTTCCTAATTTTCCTCCCCACCACCAGAGTCATCTTACACACCACCATCCTATGCTGTCTAGCCACACTCTCCCCTACCACTACCTTACAGTTGGTAACCTCCTTCAGATTACATCGTCTGCACAAGATGTAATCCACCTGTGTGCTTCTATGTTCCCTATGTTCGTGCCTCTTCTGGAAAAAAGTGTTCACTACAGCCATTTGCATCCTTGTTGCAAAGTCTACCACCATCTGTCCCTCCAAGTTCCTTTCCTGGATACCGTACTTACCCATCACTTCTTCATCACCCTTATTACCTTCACCAACATGTCCATTACAATCTGCACCAATTACGACTCTCTCTCTGTCTGGGATGCTCAGAACTACATCATCTAGCTCCTTCCAGAATTTCTCTTTCACCTCTAGGTCACATCCTACCTGTGGGGCATAGCCACTAATCACATTACACATAACACCCTCAATTTCAAATTTCAGCCTCATCACTCGATCTGATACTCTTTTCACCTCCAAGACATTCTTAGCCAACTCTTCTTTTAAAATAACCCCGACTCCATTTCTCTTCCCATCTACACCATGGTAAAATAATTTAAACCCTGCCCCTAAACTTCTAGCCTTACTGCCTTTCCACCTGGTCTCCTGGACACACAATATATCAACCTTTCTCCTAATCATCATGTCAACCAACTCCCGAGATTTTCCTGTCATAGTCCCAACATTAAAAGTTCCCACATTCAGTTCTAGGCTCTGTGTTTTCCTCTTCTCTTTCTGCCGAAGAACCCGCTTTCCACCTCTTCTTCTTCTTTGACTTCGACCCACAGTAGCTGAATTTCCAACAGCGCCCTGCAGGTTGACGGCGCCGGTTGGTTATATCACTTACTGTGATATAGCCTATTAATACCACCTGCAGGCCCTAGTAATCTATGAATGTCAGCTGCACCACTGGTTGCATGCACTGCGTAAACACCACAATAACGTCATTATTCCACATAGGATCGATAAGAGAATGGCTTTAAAATTCAGAGAACAATTTTCATTGAATACTCTCCGTAGGTACATTAGCAGCCTACACATAAAATAAAAATAATAGATTTTTCAAAATAAAATTAAAATGTTGTACAACAGTAAAATTAGTTCCATCCATCCATTGTCTGAACCGCTTAGCCTCACTAGGGTCCCTTATTTTCATAAAATGTGTTGCTACTTCTCTGCTATTCTTCGCTTTGTGAAGTAACATCAGAGGAGAAACAAACTGATGTTAGCCATGCCAGTTAGCTCGTGATCAGCCTCGGTAGAGTCTATCATTTTTTATTTTTTTTTTAAGATATCATATTGGAAGTATTGCCTACTATAGCAGCCACTCAAACACATTTTGCATATCCTTCCTCGAGCCAGATAAAAAAAAAAAAACAGTATCTGAGTATTTAAGTACCTGAAGAAAAAAAAAATCCCAAAAGAGGGGGATAGGGGTTGTGTCAATTTGTTTGCGCTGACGACTTAAAAAATAAATTAAAAAATTAAAAAATTGCTCATACAACTGATAGAAAGAGTTTGCAGTTTCAAAACCGTGCCTTTTTAAAGCTGGTATACCATGAAAACGGTAACCGGCCCTTAATTACAAGGCAGCATGCTTTTGATCAGATCACAGATATCGGATAAGCGCACAGTTGCCATCAACCAGCAAACAACATCAACAGTTTATCCTGACTATTGTCTCCTTAAAGACTTCTTCCTCCCAATACAAGCTTGTGCAATAGTAGTAAAGGAATGGTAAAATAAATGTATGTGAATACTGCAAATTGGTTTCATTCTCTGAGTTGTCCAAGTTATAAGAGTCAATGCATAAAGTTGTTTCCTGAGCTGTGACTTTGTTCCCATTTGAAACTGCATGAAGGAAATTGAGGTGGAACTACCTACCTCTGAGGGTCGTTGAATGAGTAGCGTGAAATTACATGCGATGGCACTCTGACCGAAGGTTTGGCTTTAAGTGCGGTGAGAAAACTACTTCATGGCTGTCGACAGTGTTTATAAACACGAGACGGCGGTGACCTATGAACCTCACTACTGATAGGGTAGGGTAAAACAGAGTCCTATTTTAAGATCACGCCCTCTAACTAGTCACAGAGCCCTACTGTGTTTTCTTGATTACAGCCATGTCTTGCTTCACAACTTGGAAGAGGGAACAAAAAAAAGTCTTAATGTCACAATTTGATTCATATCATGGCTAAAAAAAAGTTAAGAAAAAAGTGCCACCCAAACAGAAAAAGCTTTATAATGACTTATATTCATAGTTTAAACTGTAACTGACCCACTAACTGTGATTCCAAAACACTTTATCATCATTACGAACTCACCTTACAACATTAAGTTTAAAAATAAAGATTGCAGATTATTTTGTGTTGGGGGGAAAAATGCACCGGAAGAGTACTCCTTCGCAACTTCCGCTAACAACACAGACTAAACTTAGCTCCTCCCCGACCTACAAAGATCTTTGAACAGTGGAGATGTATCACTTCAACATACACTAATTAAGAGTGCAGAGTGAGAACCAGGACTTCTCATCCAACATCACTGTGTGACCTCACAAATGCACTTCTGGAAACATGGTATTTATAAAAAAAAATAATAATTCCCTACACACACTCCTGAACCTTGTGGAAAGCCTTTTCAAAAGAGTTAAAGCTGTTATAGCTGTAAAAGGTGGACTGATGTCATATTAAACCCTATCGATTAAGGAGATGTAAATTCAGCTCAGGGGCCTCATGTACAAAAGGTGCGTACGCACAAAAACGTGGCGTACGCTCTTTTTCACGGCAAAGTCCAGATGTAGCAAGAGTCAAATGACCGTGGAAATGTGCGGTGCCTCACGCCAACTTCATGGGTAGCGTACGCACGTTTCTACAGCGGTTGGTCCTTTGGAGACACTTAAAGGTGATGCTGGGAAACTGTTATAAGAAATCAGTCTGCACATCAGAGACACATGAACAATTAGCACTGATTAACAATTCATGCCTGACAACATTTGATTTCAACAATGTAAAAGAAGCAAGGACTCGGAATTAACTTGTTGACCAGTGTATTGAATGAATCACTGATATTTGTGAGGACGCCTATAAATTGATTAAGGCGATCATTTATGCCACCTATAGCCCTCACAATCTCTTCTTCTTGTGACACCAACACACCACGGATGAGGACACAGCCAGTCGGGCAGGCAGCAGCAGCCGATTGTTGGAGCATAACTGCGTCGGAGATGTTGGGGATGGCAGAGGAGATGCCAGGAACAGTGGACGAATCCTCCGCGTCTGTGACACCAGGGACGGGTGGAGGAATCCCCCGAACATGTAGCACTTGGCTGCGACTGCGTGTCCTCTCCTGTTCATTAAAATAATAAATTGAGTAATCAAACATGAGTAAAAGTTTTTGATATCCTCTTTGATATGCTGACATGCTTTTATTTGAATTCAAAAGATTTATTACAAACTAAATAAGATGCATACAATATTTACGCATGAACCTTTATCTCATAGAGCTGAGTGTAGGTTACTGTATGAACACATTTGTTTTGAGTTATGAAAATCCATGGTATTTACCTTGAGGGTAATCAGAGTCACCCACGTGTGCTCCCACCGCCCCTGAGAGAGCAATGTCACCCATGATTGCAGTGACTCTCTCCTCAAACGGAGTGAGGCCCTCCGCGCTGGTTCCTCCGCCTGTTTTGTCCACACTTTGATGGTGGGCAGCTGTCCTCCGCTTCACATCCACCTTTATGGCTGACCACTTCTTTTTGAGTTGAGCGTGTGTGCGCTGTTCTGACCCCACAGCATTGACAGCCGCACACGCTGTCCCATTTACTCCTCTTTCGCTTGTTGTTAACACCAGAGGACAGTGTGCCGAAGAGGATTTTCTTGTGCGCCTCCACTTCATTGAGCGGCGTCTCAACTTCACATTCAAAAAAAATATTTTTCTTCAGTGCCTTGCTCATTTTCTTTTTTTCTGTTCGTGCAGAGATTGGGATCTCAGGTTCAGGGCTAATTAAATATGATTTGCATATTTATGTGGGACGTGGACAGGGAGGGTTTAGCTACTCCAACATGTGTGCTCAATTCCACGTTGATTGGGATGTACTGTACAAAGGAAATGTGCTTGGATTCATGTGTACGTACAGATTCATACATCTGGATGTTTTGGTGCTTATGAAGTTTTCTAGGTTTAAGCGTACGCCATGTTACAGTAGGGAATCCACGCAAGTCTTTGTACACGAGGCCCCAGATGTGAGTCAAGGCAGGTGAGCGAATACTTTTGGCAATGTAGTAGGGCTACACAATTAATCAAATTTTAATCGTGATTGCGATTTTGGCTGCCACGATTAGATGAGCCTGATGGTCGCAGATTTTTTACATTTAAAATGCAGACACTGCTGCATATGAAAAGTGCTTAATTTGCAGCAGTGCCAGCAACCTAGTCAGCCAGCCACCAGGGAGCAAACGCATGGTTAAGGCTTCACTGCCCTGTGCACCGGTGCCAACTTCAAAACAGTGACGACGGGGATTTTCAAATGAAAACTCGAAGCTTGGAAGCCTATTATTATTGTGTTTTATGCACTAACTGTATTTGCTTCCAATAAGTTACAATCCGTGATTGCACTTTGTAATAGCACATTTATTCAGTTAGCCCTTGCTAAAGTAGAATTTTTTGGGTACTTCTTTAAAAATGATTATCTATCATTTATTCTTATTTAAAGATTCATTTTGAACTGTTACCTATTGTTTGTTATAAAGTAGTGCAATAAAAATAAAATATTTTTTCCTAACGAAGAATAATCATGATTAATAGTCGTGATTACAATATTGATTAAAATAATTATTATTTTGGCCATAATCATGCAGCCCTACAATATAGTTTACTTCTTTGACACCAATTCCTACTTTGCCATTAGCAGGGCTTTGGCGCCCTCTTGTGGCAACATGGTGAGTCAGAAAGAGCACAAAAACTGCAAATGGGTGACAGAAAAAACAGAAAAAAATGTAACAACTGTACAGTTGCACCTTTAAAATTTTATTTGTTACATGATCAAGCTCATAACTCAATTTAATCATATATGAAATCAATCGATTGTCCCCATTGAAATTATTATCCTTGGCTTTGGTAGCATTTTGCAGCTTTACAAAAAGAGTAAAATACTGGAGAACTCATGAAGCTCAACCCATGAATATGTGGCAGTTCACTAAACTCAATTGAAAGACAATTTTCATTTTACAGGATATGTCTATCCTAGGTAAACAATGATGTCGCTGTGAAAACAATCCTTTGGTAACTCACTTCAATATGCTTTCTCTTGCTTGGGGCCCCCAATCCTGATGCTCCAATTTAAGGGACTTTTCCAATTCTTCTGTAAACCGCACTCTGCAAAGAAAAAAATAACTGCTGTTATGTTTATTATACATTAATTATCCAGTTTAGTCATTGTTTTTGATAGATTACCTTATACAGAAAAGTCTAAGCAAATTCAGCAATATCCATAAAGGGCGTCCCGATCCAATCTTTGAGATCGAAAATCGGTCCGATCTCACCAAAAAAAAAAAAACTAGTATCGGATCTGCTCTGACTGGATCTAAAACCTCAGATTTTAAAACTCTTACACAAGCAGTCCATTCCATGCTGCGCTCCTGCACTTCTATCTAGCAGCGCCCAAACTCAGGCAAGCCCACGTGATCACAACAACAGCTTGCTAAGGTACTAACATAGTAGCAAGGAATAAGAGTGAATGCTGCTGGCTTAAAGTCGTTTATTGACAAACCAGTTGAAGTTCACTGTAAAACTAACCCTACATGACAAATGTGGCAAATTGAATGTTCAAATACACCACAGACTTGGTTTCTTTCTTTTGGTTCTTAAAAATCGCTAGCTCAAAGTTAACAGACAACGAATGAAAAACACCATTGACGAGCTAACGACAATTAGCATTGAACTTGGGCACTTATACCTCTCAAAATAATGAATATTGGTACACAAACGCTGTATAACCTATAACATAAAGACGGGCAATATAACAATACTCTCTGGCATATATTCTTCAAACTCTGTGAAAAAAACAAATTATAATAATATTCAATCGTGACTTCTACTTTCTTTGTTACTGCAAGTGTTTATCTCATTGCGTGTACCACACTGCCCCTCAGAGGCCATGATGTGCACAGCAGGAACAGCGATTGTCATAAAAGTAAACCCCAGTCGGATCAAGAAGTTCAAAACTGTATTGCCGCACACGTGGAGAAAGAAAATGATGTTGATTCTAGGAGCTAAGTTGTCTGGGGCTTCACACCCCTGATAGGGTCACCCATGGCAAACAGGTGCTAGGTGAGGGACCAGACAAAGCACGGCTAAAAGACCCCTATGATGAAAAATACATATGGATTTAGATTTCCCTTGCCCGGACGCGGGTCACCGGGGCTGGAGGTGGGGCTCGAAGGCGAGCGCCTGGTGGCCGGGCCTGCACCCATGAGGGCACAGCCCAAAAGGGTAATGTGGGTCCCCTTTCCCACGGGCTCACCACCTGTGGGAGGGGCGCTAGGGGTCGGGTGCAGTGTGAGCTGGGCGGTGGCCGAAGGCAGGGACCTTGGCGATCCAATCCCCGGCGACAGAAGCTGGCTATAGGGACGTGGAATGTCACCTCTCTGTCAGGGAAGGAGCCCGAGCTTGTGTGTGAGGTCGAGAAGTTCTGACTAGATATAGTCGACTCTCTTCCACTCTGGAGTTGCCCACGGTGAGAGGCGCCAAGCAGGTGTGGGTATACTTATTGCCCCCCCCGGCTCGGTGCCTTTACATTGGGGTTCACCCCGGTGGACGGGAGGGTAGTCTCCATCTGCCTTCGGGTGGGGGTACTGGTCCTGACTGTCATTTGTGCCTATGCACCAAACAGCAGTTCAGAGTACCCACCCTTTCTGGAGTCCTTGGAGGGGGTGCTGCAGAGCGCTCCCGCTGCGGACTCCATCGTTGTGCTGGGGGACTTCAATGCTCACGTGGGCAATGACAGTGAGACCTGGAAGGGCGTGATTGGGAGGAATGCCCCCCCCCCCGATCAGAACCCAAGCGGTGTTCTGTTATTGGACTTTTGTGCTCATCACAGATTGTCAATAACGAACACCATCTTCAAGCATAACGGTGTCCACACGTGCACTTGGCACCCGGACACCCTAGGTTACAGTTCGATGATCGACTTTGTGGTCGTGTCATCGGACTTGCGGCCGCATGTCTTGGACACTCGGGCGAAGAGAGAGACGTAGCTGTTAACTGATCACCACGTGGTGGTGAGTTGGCGCCGATGGTGGGGGACGATGCCGGTCCGACGTGGCATGCCCAAACGTATTGTGAGGGTCTGCTGGGAACGTCTGGTAGAATCCCCTGTCAGAAAGAGTTTCAACTCCCACCTCTGACAGAACTTTGCTCATGTTCCGGGGGAGGCGGAGGACATTGAGTGCGAGTGGACCATGTTTCGCGCTTCCATTGCTGAGGCGGCCGACCGGAGCTGTGGCAGTAAGGTGGTCGGTGCGTGTCGTGGCGGAAATCCCAGAACCTCTTGGTGGACACACTGAAGAAGGAGTCCTTTCAGGCCTTTTTGGCCTGTGGGACTCCTGAGGCAGCTGATGGGTACCGGATGGCCAAGCGGAATGCAGCTTTGGTGGTCGATGAAGCAAAAACTCTGGAATGGGAGGAGTTCGGTGAGGCCAAGGAGAAAGACTTCCGGGCGGCTTCAAGGAAATTCTGGTCCACCGTCTGGCGTCTCAGGAGTGGGAAGCAGTACACAATCAACACTGTGTATAGTGGGGATGGGGTGCTGCTGACCTCGACTCGGGACATTGTGAGTCAGTGGGGAGAATACTTCGAAGAACTCCTCATGGCCACCGACACGCCTTCCCATGAGGAAGCAGAGTCTGGGGTCTCTGAGGCGTGCTCTCCTATCTCTGGGGTTGAGGTCACTGAAGTGGTTAAAAAGCTCCTTGGTGGCAAGGCCCCAGTGGTGGATGAAATTCACCCGGAGTTCCTATAGGCTCTGGATGTTGTGGGCCGTCCTGGTTGACACGCCTCTGCAACATCGCGTGGACATCGGGGACAGTGCCTCTGGATTGGCAAACTGGGGTGGTGGTCCCCCTTTTTAAGAAGGGGGACCGGAGGGTGTGTTCCAACTACAGGGGGAATCACACTCCTCAGCCTCCCTGGTAAGGTCTATTCAGGGGTGCTGGAGAGGAGGGTCCGTCGGGAAGTTGAATCCCAGATTGAGGAGTAGCAGTGTGGTTTTCGTCCTGGCCTTGGAACAGTGGACCAGCTCTACACCCTTGGCAGGGTTCTCGAGGGTGCATGGGAGTTTGCCCAACCAGTCTACATGTGTTTTGTGGACTTGGAGAAGGCGTTCGACCGTGTCCCTCGGGTGGTCCTGTGGGGGGTGCTTCGGGAGTATGGGGTACTGAACCTCCTGATACGGCCTGTTCGGTCCTTGTACGATCAGTGTCAGAGTTTGGTCCGCATTGCCGGCAGTAAGTGGGACTCGTTTCCGGTGAGGGTTTGACTGTGCCAAGGCTGCCCTTTGTCACAGATTCTGTTCGTAAATTTCCAGGCCCAGCCGAGGCGTAGAGGTGGTCTGGTTTGGTGGCCTCAGCATTGCATTTCTACTTTTTGCAGATGATGTGGTTCTGTTGGCTTCAGCAAGCCATGATCTCCGACTCTCACTAGGGCGGTTCGCAGCAGTGTGTGAAGCAGCTGGGATGAAAATCAGCACCTCCAAATCTGAGACCATGGTCTTCAGTCGGAAAAGGGTAGCGTGCCCTCTCCAGGTCGGGGATGAGATACTGCCCCAAGTGGAGGAGTTCAAGTATCTTGGAGTCTTGTTCACGAGTGAGGGAAGAATGGATCGGGAGATCGACAGGCGGATCGGTGCAGCATCTGCAGTGATGGGGACTTTGTATCAGTCCGTTGGAGAAGGAGCTAAGCCAAAAGGTGAAGCTCTCAAATTACCAGTCGATCTACGTTCCTACCGTCACCTATGGTCACGAGCTGTGGGTCGTGACCGAAAGAAAAACATCCCGGATACAAACGGCCGAAATTAGTTTCCTCCGCAGGGTGTCCGGGCTCTCCCTTAGCGATAAGGTGAGAAGCTCGGTCATCCGGGAGGAGCTCAAGAGTTGAGCCGCTGCTCCTCCACATTGAGAGGAGCCAGATGAGGTGGCTGGGGCATCTGATTCGGATGCCTCCCGGACGCCTCCCTGTTGAGCTGTTCAAGGGCCGTCCCAACGGGAGGAGACCCTGGGGACGACCCAGGACACGCTGGAGAGACTATGTCTCCCCAGCTGGCCTCGGAACCCCACGGGATCCTCCCGGAAGAGCTGGATGAAGTGGCTGGGGACAGGGAAGTCTGGGCATCCCTGCTAAAGCTACTTCCCCCGTGACCCGACCTCGGATAAGCGGAAGAAAATGGATGGATGGACTGTTTACCTTTTAATTCAATGCATTTTCAGGTGGTCCATTTATAGCAGTAAAAGTAAGTTTGTAATGCTATTCAACAGTCGCAGTGCTCATGCCCAGGGTGTCAATTCCAGGTCAATGATGACAGCAGGATACCAGTTATTTCCCACAAAAGGAAAGCGCTGATTTTTAAACCCTAAGCTGGTTCATATGATTCTCACATGACCAATTCATTTGTTTTTCATGTAACTTTTAAGCATGGGACTGCAGGAAAATGGGAGGGGAGAAATAAAGTATGGGAATGTCATGTCATATGGCTTCACATTTCTTACAAGAAAATGCAATACTCGTTTGAGCCCCATATGAAGAGAAATGGTTTACATACTACGGACCCCAATAATTACACACCAGTATCCAATCTGCCATTTTTAAGTAAGATTTTAGAAAAGCTTGTTTTTAATCAACTGAATGATTTTACCATTTCCAAAAATATCCATGAGAAATTCCAGTCTGGTTTTAGAGCGAAGTACAGTACTCAGATTGCACATGTTACGGTTTTAAATACAATTAAATGTACACTTGACATGAGAAAACTTGCAGTCCTAGTCCAAGACTAAGTTGAGCGTATGGTACTGTTGTTCATGGAATACTTTTAAAACAAATTGACTGGGTTATCTGGTACTGTTTTTAACAAGAATTCCTGGTTATCTGTCCTGAAGCACTGAGAGAAAATTGTAATTTTAAACTAGAACACTAAAATGTAAAACATCTCATGAAGTCAAGAATCTGGGTGTGGTCTTTGATTAAAATTTAACCTTAGAACACCATAGACGTATCACGAAGATCGTTTTTTACCATCTTCAAAACCAAAGTGTGTCCATTTCACTCTGAAGCCAACACAGTGACACTAATTCAGGCTTTTATTACTTGTAGAATCTATTATAGCAATGTTTTTCTTTCCGGTCTTCCTAAAAAGAATATTGTACCAATAAAGCTACTCCAAAAACTCAGCTGTATGAGTGCTGACAAAGACCAGAAAGAGAGCTCACATCACACCGATTTGAAAGTATCTGCACTGTGAGGTTCAGGATTGATTTTTAAATCAATCAATTTTTAAATTTTACTGTTTTTTAATGGTCTTATTCATCAGATATGTTTTTAACTTAGGAGGCATCCAATCTCTCAGATCTTTGGATAGAGGTCTTTTACCAGTCCCAAAAGTCAGAACAAAAACTCACAGTGAAGCATCCTTTTATTATTGTGCCCCAAACCTGTGGAACACTCTTCCTGAGATCTGAGAGCAGCTGCTTGTGCAGACATTTTTATAGGCAAACCTAACACTTATTTTTTTTTAGCCTGGCTTTTGATAAATCTTATTCATTTTTTATTATACCATTTCCTCTTAGTTATATATTTTTCTTTTCGGTCTTCTAGTTTAGTTATACTTTTTAGTGTATAGTTTTAGTTATTACTAACTTTTTAACTTTGCTTTGAACTATTTTACTGTCATATCATCTTTTGATTACTATTAGTAGTGTTATTACTTTTGATGATTACTATTATTATTATTTTTAGCAGATTTATTTTTTCAGTCTCTAGTGTTTCCTAACAGCATATTGCTGAAAGTAAGATTGTGTTTCAGTTGCCTTCCTTATGTGTGTGAGAGGTGTGGGGGGATTCCTGTGTGTGTGTCGTTGGCATTGGGTTTGTTTGCTTAGCTTGTTTTTTATGGTGTAAAGCACTTTGTACAACAATTTGTTTGAAAATGTCGATATAAATAGTCTGATTGATTGATTAACAGGGCTAAATGTCTACAGATGGTTAGATCCCTCTATTGGTCAGTTGCTTTGTATTTTAGTTGTAGCTACATTTAGCAGGTGCCTCTCAATAAATTTCAACATTGTTACTGTCACTGAAAATGTATTTCAGCAGTTCAATTCAAAAAGTGAAACTCATAAGTTCATTGACTAGAGTGATATCATTGATTTACATTTTTATCATTTGATTATACCGCTAACTAAATCCTCAAGAAATTAGATTACATAAGAAACAATCAGTTACTTTTAATGTACAATATGTGTTCCACCTTTTCAGTTAACTTGAAATGAACTTCTCCATATTATAATTTACTGAGATGCACCCATACTACCAAGTTGTGTTCACAATACTCAAACACGATTAGCTCAACGAGCTTAACATTTGCAAACTATACAAAATAAACAAGGTAAAGACATAAAACATCTGAAAATATTAGTATTTTTGTTTTTCATAGCTCAGCAGTTCATAGTGTATATGAGAGAAAAACAGAACCAATAAGCTGTAAACGCTGTCGGAAAGTTTTCACGGTTGTGGTTGGTCCTGCGTTGTTTTGAAAGTTCATTACATTGATCAAAAACGAAGATCAGCAATCAGGTCTATCTAAAAAACAGCTATCCCTCCTTACCCCCTTTATCCTTTCTACAGCGACAAACCATCAACAGAATTGACTTGGCCTTTAGCATTGCCTAGCTGTCTAGTATGTTTTATTGGAAATGTTTTGTACGTGCTACTACATGCTACCTTATTTACCTATGAGGATAAACAAGGAATAAACATAAGCAAATAGAATAATGAGTTCAATGTCCATTGAACAACACAAACTAAAAACTGTGGGAAGTGGCCCTTACCTCTTGTCAAAACACTCCAACAAATGTACACCCTTGAGCCAAAGTAAGACCACAAAATGCTTTGAGGTCCAGGAGCTCAGCTTATTTGTAGAGGATCTCGGGAGGCACCGTGTGTGTGTGTGTGTGTATGTGTATGTGTGTGTGTGTGTGCGTGCGTGTGCATTTGTGTGTCAGGTAGCCACGTATGGAATGAAAGGCATTACCAGCTACATGTAGAACTACTAGCAGACACAATAGTTACACGAGAATAATCCAGTCAGGGCTCTACACCACAGGTGCCAAACTCATAGCTCGGTGGGAAGATCCGGCCCGCCACATCATGTTTTGGCCCGCAAAAGCAAATACAGTGGAACCACGATAAAACAAAGCCCGATATAATGACTATCGGATAAATCGGACCGTTGGGACTTAACAATGTTTCCAAAAATAGTTTACATTTGTCAATTACATTGACGTTGACAAAGTCTGTCAGTTCCAGAATTCGCCGCTGTTGATTACTGGCGCTGTGGCGCAATGCAGGCAGAGAATGGGACTGGTGTATTTCCAGGTCACAGATATACGTATGCATTTATATGCGCTAAAATGACATAGCGGAAAAGGTGTATTTTACCTACGAACGGGCCGGCCCATATATGGACAGCGCGCAAGGTCGACTGAACCATATAGAAAGGAGAAAGCATATAGGGTTGGAAGGAGGAGGACATACAAGCATTTAGCCTACGTCATATCGAAGCAATGAAGGCTTTGTTGTAATGCTGAATTCCAGCATAAGGGGGCGCCAGAAATCTCAGATTATAGTTTTAAGGGCCACTTTGACATATTTTTTTAACACAAACCAATCCATCATTGTTGACAAAGATGTGAAGCTGTATTTATTTTTATATATACTGTACTGTAAAGTTAAGAAAATAGCTAGGTAATGAACCAAAACGTCAATGACCTTTCAGGAATTTGGGGTGGCTCGTGGGACTACTGCATGATGTGTTATTGGTTGAAAACAAGAAAGTGAGAGATGAGAACAAACTTCTCTCCTGCCTTGTGTGTCAGTGAAATCCAAAATATTGGGCTGATCCTTGTAATACTGTATTTCCAAAAGTTGAAGCTGCCATGCGTGGAGATGTCCATGTAAATTTTGGCGATGACTAGTGACAGTTTTGGGACATTAAGCCACATCAGTCTTTTTTTATGCTTACATTACACTTGCCACAACAGCCGCCGTGTTTACCATTTTCATCGATGACATCCTAATAAATAAGCAATTTTTCATTATATTAAGTTAGTAATTGAAAGTAATTTTGGGGTGGTACGGCTGTTGTGTTCATGTCAGAGTGCAAAGCAACGGTATATGAGTGCTTAGGGTTCATGAGGCTTGCAAGAATGTGGCACTCGCCTGCCGTGTTAGTATCATTTTAATCGATAATAAGCGATTTTTCTGCATAGCTGTGTGGCGGCTGGTTAGCACATCCGCCTCACAGTCCTGAGGACCCAGGTTCAAATACAGCCCTGCCTGTGTGGAGTTTGCATGCTCTCCCCGTTACTGCGTGGGTTTTCCCAGGTACTCCGGTTTCCTCCCGCATCCCAAAAAAATACATGGTGAGTTAATTGAAAACTAAATTGCCCGTAGGTACGAATGATTGTTTAATACTGCCACTTTATAGAATAGTACATTCCTTTGTCCACACCAGATGAGCAATGTCTCTAGTCGTTTTGGTGTTTTTCCCTAAAAAGTTGTCAGTTCGGGGGTGAGGGGGGAATACCACCCAACATTGTCACTTTACAGTATAGTACATTCAGAGCTCTAGATTAACATTTTGCAACTTTCTTTAATTTTACAGCTACATACGGGCTGTCTGAAAACATAGCTTCGACTACTCCAGCAGCTCTCGCTCTGTCTGACTGGAGCACCCACTTTCAAACGCACATGGGGGGGTCCTGCCCTTCACTATCTCTGACTATATTGGCTAAGACCATGATGAGTTTAATGTGTGTCTGCTTTCAAAGTCACTGAGATTTTTTTTCTCCCTCGAATGGCTGGGCACACCCGTGCAACCTAATTTTTGCGCAGTCGATTTTAGCAGTGAAAAGTGGCGTTCCATAGGCAATTAAGTTATTTACTAATTGCTCCAAAATTAATTGATATTTTATTTTCAATAATGTCAATGCTGCTAGTTTCATTTGCTTGCGCAAAAGTGAAAAAAAAAATCCACTTGTTACTAAAATATGGACCATTAGACCCCATACCTCTAAGTTAAACAAGGTCTCTAAACAATCGATTATCAAAATGGTTGTCGACTAATTTGATAACAGAATAGTTGTCAATTAATTGTGGCACATCTAATTAGGATATTAACTTCAAAGTTTGAGAGGAAGAACGTCATATTTTAAAAAAGTGAATTTAAAAACTGCAACTTCATTCTAGTCATATTACACCTTTTATTCTGAAAACTTTATTCTCTAAAACAAATCGACTATATTTGTGAAAAATATGCTTTCTGAAGGAAAATATTGTGTTCTTTTTCACATACTAATAGACCTTTTGTTTAAAAAAAAAAAAAAAAAAAACTATTCATGTAGGGCTGTCAGATTTATGTGCTACCACACATTCTATACGTCACAGTTAGGGGGTTGAACAACTAAAGCAATTTTGTAGTCGATTGTAATGTGATGAAAGTCGAGTCAGTCAATTAATTGATGATTTCATTGCTGTTTTTCAGTACAGTGCAGCGATCACCAACCTAATTTGCTCAAAGCTAAGATAGGGAGAACTAACTGGATTACTGTTTGTTTTATTGGCACTTGCCGAGCTCCATATTGTACAGTAGCTATTCACCCAAAAAAAAAATAACAACAACAACATGACGGAATACTTTATAACGGTTTAGACAGTAACGAAAAAATTAAAAAGTTTATATTTTCACCTCCAAAATAAAGTAAACATCTATTGTGGACAGATTGGGGGGGGGGGGTGGTATTATTCCAATCCTTCAAGAGCGTCTTTGTTTCAGGGCTGTCGTATTACACTGCATAAGTTTGATCAAAGAGTCGCAAATATACCGGGTACTTGCAGCAAAGTGTGGGAAGGTTGTCACTCGGAGCAGATTGTGGACACTGTGTGAAATACAATGAACACGGCAGCCTGGTCTATGTTTACCAGCTATCGTAGCAGGCAGCAATAGTGACCTTCACTGAGGCAAGGCAGCAGAAAAAGCTGGCAGTACAATGGTGCCTTGACTTCCGGGTTTAATTCATTCCGTGACCTCGCTCGTAACTCATAACATTCGTATCTTCAATCATCTTTTCCTATTAAAATGAATCGCAATGCCATTGATCCGTTCCAGCCCCCCCATAAAACCACAACAAAATATTTTGTAATGTGTTTTTGATGAGAAAAATAGCACTCTACGGTATTGTATCTAATCTAAAGAGTTAAACTGTTTGTGCTCCTTCAATTGGCCTTGGCCACTGAGGGGCAGTACAATACAGGCACACGTATATGACCAAAGAATAGTCAAAACTGCTCAGTACGGTGCAGTAATAATCAGTTTTTCACAGAGGATGAATAATATATGCTTGTGAGTTGGGCTGCACAATCAGAATTTTAATTGTGATCAGGATTTTAGCTGCCATGCTAAACATAATCATTACTCTATATTTATAATTGTTAATAAATTATGGCTTGAATATTTGTTATTTTAATGTATTTATTTGGGTTTGGCTCTGCTATGGGTGGCACTGTGGACGACTGGTTTGCAAATGTGCCTCACAGTTCTGGGGACCTGGGTTCAAATCCAGCCTCGCCTGTGTGAAGTTTGCTTGTTCTCCCCGTGCCTGCGTGGGTTTTCTCCGGGTACTCCGGTTTCCTCCCACATCCCAAAAACATGCATGGTAGGTTAACTGAGGACTCTAAATTGCCCGTAGGTGTGAATCTGAGTGTGAATGGTTATTTGTTTATATAGCCAGCGACCAGTTCAGGGTGTACCCCGCCTCTCACCCAGAGACAGCTTGGATAGGCTCCAGCACAGCCACGACCCTAGTGAAGATAAGCGGTATGGAAAATGGATGCTATTCATCACTTAATCCTTAGGTGGAAGCAGTGCACTTAAACATGCCCATTCACCAGCAAATCAAGAAATAGAAGAAACTAAGCAGAAACTGTGTTGTCATGTAGAATGAATACTGTGCAGTGATCTGTAATTAAAGTGAATAAAAGAAGAAATATAAGATTTATTCTAGAGAATGCCACACTGACCAATCCCGACTGTATGGAACAGATAGCTTAGACAGCGCCGGCTGGCCCACTGTCAAAATATTCGCATGATTGCCCATGCAAAGAAAGTAGCTGCTAATGTATACAACCAGTGAAGCACTTGTCCGTGATCGGCAAACTACGATCTTGTTATCGTCCTGCCCCGTTAATGGAGCGAACACAAAAAAAGTGCTTCAACTGCCATCACGATCGCTACGTGGTACACGGCATTGTTTTGTTGAGGTTACAAGAGTGGCACAGGGAGTCGCGGTTTTCTTTAATGTGATAGCTGCATCGCACTCAATAATGTACTTCATTTTCAGCTGATTTTACACGGATATAACCGTCTTCGTCGCAACATCTTACACGTTTTGCGGACTACGGTTGTTTCCAAATGATAAGACATCACGTGCCCTTTTCTACGACGAGTTCTGGTTTGCGGGGCAACGAAATCTTTGGATACGTGTCACAGAAAACACAAATAGGTGACTTGTGAACCACAAATATACAGGGGTTTACTGTTTGCCACTTAATTGAACTACATTCAGGCAAGTTCCCTTAGACTGGGACAAATACGAGAGAAAAGTTAATTTCACCGAACGGACACAAATAAGATTTAACTGTAGTGCTAAGCCCATTAACATGAATTTAAGCATACATTTTTTTTTTTTATTTATTCATTCATTACCGGTATAGCTGTAATCTGGGATTTCATTCCTTGTGCTGTTTGTTTCAATAAGATCTTGCAAGTGCAGACGGACAACAAGCCTCGGAATTCTGCAAAAACTGACTGACCTTTTTAGCAGCTTTAATGTTTTAAAACTTAAAATTTTGAGATCAGGTGCCTCATGTACAAAAGGTGCGTACGCACAAAAACGTCGCGTACGTTCTTTTTCACGGCCAAGTTCTGATGTATCAAGAGTGAAATGACCGTGGAAATGTGCGGTGCCTCACGCCAACTTCATGGCTGGCATACGCACGTTTCTGCAGCTGTTGGTGCTTTGGCTACACTTAGGTGATGCTGGGAAACTGTTATAATAAATCTTCACATCAGAGACACATGAACGATTAGCACTGATGAACAATTCATGCCCGACAACATTTGAGTTCAACGATGTAAAAGAAGCAAAGACTCGGAATTCACTTGTTGACCAGTGTATTGAATGAATCACTGATATTTGTGAGGACGCCTATAAATTGATTAAGGCGATCATTTATGCCGCCTATTGCCCGCACACTCTCTTCTTCTTGTGACACCAACACACCACGGATGAGGACACAGTCAGTCGGGCAGGCAGCAGCAGCCGGTTGTTGGACTGCAATTGCGTCGGCGACACTGGGGATGCGGGAGGAGACGGAAAGGAACGGTGGACGAAACCTCCGCCTATGTGACACCGCTGATCCTAGCACTGAAAAAAGGAATCCTTTGAATTTAATTTGAACATTTACATCAGTTGCATATGATTGAAATCTGTTAAAATTACATTTTTTTAAGGAGAAGAGGGGTAAATTATGTCATTTTAACACATTTTAATCATGTGCAATTAATGTACATGTTCAAATTAAGGAAATTCAAAGGACTCTTTTCCGTGAGGGACGCAGGAGGAATCCTCCGCATCTGTGACACTAGAGACAATACCCCGAGCATGTAGCACGTGGCTGCGACTGCGTGTCCTCTCCTGTGTATTAAAATAATAAATTGAGTAATCAAACAGCAGTCAAAGTTTTTTTATATTCTTTTTGATATGCTGCTGTGCTTCTATTTGAATTCAAAAGATTTATTACAAATACCATACAACATTTACGCATGAACCTTTACCTCATAGGGCTGAGTGTAGGTTACTATATGAACACGTTTGTTGTGAGTTATAAAAATACATGGTATTAACCTTGTGGGGTAATCAGAGTCAGCCACATGTGCTCCCACCACCACTGAGAACAGTGTCACCCACGATTGCAGCGACTCTCTCCTCGAACAGGGTGAGGCCCTTGGTGCCGATTCCCCCGCCTGTTTTGACCACACTTTGGCGGTGGGCAGCTGTTCTCCGCTTCACATCCCTCTTTCTCTGACCACTTCTTTTTTAGTTCAGCATGTGCGCGCTGTTCCGACGCCACAGCACTGACAGCCGCACACACGCTGTCCCATTCGCTTCTCTTTCGCTTATTCACGCCGGAGGACAGCGTGCCAAAGAGGATTGTCTTGCGCACTTCCACTTCATTGAGCAACTTCACATTGAAAAAAAAATATTTTTCTTCATTACCTTGCGCATTTTCCTTTTTTCTGATCATGCAGAGATCGGGATCTCAGGTGCATGGTTCATTTAAACATGATTTTCATATTTAAATGGACAGAGAGGGGTGAGCTACTCCAACATGTGCGCTCAATTCTACATCGATTGGGATGTACAAAGGAAATGTGCTTGGATTCATGCATACTCACAGATTCATATTTGGATATTTTTGTGCATTTTCTGGATTTGAGCGTACGCCATGTTTCAGTAGGAAATCCATGCAAGTCTTTGTACATGAGGCCCTAAATGTTTGACTGTGTTACAATGCCAAAAATTTGAAAAAAGGGGTTTTGTTTTGGAGTCATGTGAATGAGCAGCAGAGGTATTGTACAACCACTAACAAGATTATAAATAAAACAGCGCCTGAGCATTGACATTTAGATTGATTACGTTCTTCTTAACCCAGTCGATTCTGTTTACTTTTTCAAGTGTATTGCGAACAGGTTAGGCGTTAATTGCGTCTCAAGAGTGCACTATAAAGTTAGCACGCTGTTTCTGTTGCCTACCCGTCCTGTATGCCCATAATAAATTGCATTTTGATCGGTGGCTCAACATTTAAATAACCTTTATCAGATTTGATGGTTTAGTCACACTCTCCCAAAAAGTGATATGCTTCTCTTTCACACAAATTTCATTAAGACGTACAAAACAGTGACATTTATCTCCCATAGCCGGGAGATGAGCACGCCCAAACCTCTAATCCTAGAATCTCGCCTGGCCCGCATCAAAATCGGGCACTTGAACCAGTGCGGTGCAACTCCAAACCTCGGTGCGGCCCTTAAATAGACCGGTAGGTTTTAGATGACGTGCCATACGAATGACTACTACTCGTCTTAAAAAGCAACATGCCCCATTTGCTTTTTGTTGTTGTTCATAAATGAACACATGATCAAACAAGATGCTCGTAATTAGTGACACGTTTGCTAGTTTCGCTGCACGTGGAGATGACAAACACGCTAGAAGTTTCCGTCAAAATCCCCATTAAACGTTATTAGCTAAACGATAACACAAAAATATGGCCGGAATGGCAGAATAAGAGGATATTAATCCAAGTAGCCTCTTTGTTTACATTCGCGAGTAGCCTATTACCACGGGAAAAGTAGCTTGTAAAATGCAATGCAACAAGAGCTAGCCGACCAGCATACAGGAAATGAATGCAGTAGATAATAGCCCTTAAACGACATGCTTGTTACTATAAATGTTTGTTAGCAGAGGTTCAACAAGTAGCGAATACGAGCGTACGCGTCGGGGAAAGCAACTCGAGTCCATGTTGTGGGAGTGAATGAAGAGTAAATGCGTTTTTTATGTCGTTACCTCACTCGAGTGCCGTGTGCAGCTCCTCTCCGCTCGGTACGAAAAAAAAAAAAATGTCCGCCTATATGACGTCAAGAGGCGCGAATGGATTGCATTCACCAACGCCGTTTACGCATTATCTCGAAAGTCGGAAAAGAGTTGGCGGCGGCTGCTTAAGTAGTTGGCGCAGTGAACGGCGGCGTTGCTTGCAGAGTCCAGACTGGTGCAGGGAGCAGACCACAGATGTGAACACTACTGTGGATACGCCAGCGGTCACTAGCCACCACGTTATCCAACGTGCGTACGTGGCGGCCATCTTGGAAAGGTCAATGTTCCCATTAACGGCAATGCATGAATACTGAAATTAAGTTGTAACTTGCTCATTTCTCAAACGATTTTTTATGAGGGATACTGTTTTGTTAACGTCATCAATATAACACATTTTAAAATAGCAAACAAGAAAAAAAATTATTACGTGGGAAATAGACTCCCAGTTCCCTTGTAGTAATTGTTCGGCGTTGTACAACTCGTACACAACCGTACAGAGCACAATGTGCCAGCATCTTTGGTATTTTGGTTGTCTTGCCGTCCACACACATGGAATGCACTGAAGGCTTTGACCTCCCTAGTTTAGCACCACCTTCGGCACAGACCTCAAAATGGGCGTGTCTTATCTACCAATACATATGTATCTGTCTGGATAACTCGGAAAGCTGCTAATTTGTGGCCGCAAAATACTCAATTGTGCCCACTAAATAGGTTTAAAAATACACATTAATAATGTTAATATAATTCCTGGACCCTCAGTTACCACCATATTTACTGTTTGTCGTTGGATTGAATATTTTGTGTTCACTGGAGCGGTTTGGAGCCGAGTGTGAAGCGGTTGGGCTGAAAATCAGCACCTCCAAATCTGAGACCAGGGTCCTCAGTTGGAAAAGGGTGGCGTGTCCTCTCCGGGTCGGGAATGAGATCCTGCCCCAAGTGGAGGAGTTCAAGTATCTCGGGGTCTTGTTCACGAGTGAAGGAAGAATGGAACGGGAGATCGACAGGTGGATCGGTGCAGCTTCTACAGTGATACGAACTTTGTATTGGCTCCGTTGTGTTTAAGAAGAAGCTAAGCCAAAAGGCGAAGCTCTCAATTTACCGGTCGATCTATGTTCCTTCACTCATCTATGGCCACGAGCTGTGGGTCGTGACTGAAAGAACAAGATCCCGGATACAAGCAGCCGAAATGAGTTTCCTCCGCAGGGTGTCCGGGCTCTCCCTTAGCGATAGGGTGAGAAGCTCAGTCATCCCGGAGGGGCTCATAGTAGACCCGCTGCTCCTCCAGCCAGATGAGGTGGCTGGGCATCTGATTAGGTTGCCTCCTGGCCATGTCCTACCGGGAGTAGACCACGGGGAGGACCCATGACACAGAGGAGAGACTATGTCTCCCGGCTGGCCTGGGAACTCCTTGGAAGAGCTGGATGAGGTAGCTGGGAATTGGGAAGTCTGGCCTTCCCTGCTAAAGCTACTGCCTCCGCGACCCGACCTCGGATAAACAGAAGAAAATGGATGCATGGATAGTTGGATTGGTTTATACTTATGGCCTTGGACCCTATGCACGCAGCTCTCCCACAGTTGGGGTAAGGAGGCGTGGTAACTTCCAGTCGCCAGGCAAAGGAAACGTATTGAAACTGAAAATCGAGTTGATGCTGAACATAGCGTAACACCACGGTGTTGGCTGCAGGAGCTATCCCTTCTTCTTTAAAAGAATCAAAACTTTTGATGAAATTTCAACCTCTAAAAGTATTTACACCGAACAATTGAATATATCTATTACCCAACCCCACGTTATCACACACTTAAACAATTAAGTTATTTTTCCACCAGGTTGCGAGCGTCCTAGTAGCGTAGGACAAACGGATAGGGTAAACTGGTACGCCTCCACACTTTCCACCATGCTTAATGTGTTGCCGTGCATATAGTCCATGTCTTTCAAATATTTACTATAATTATATGGAACTGTGGAATGGAGTATAATTGTAAACTGAGGACACCCTGTACAGAAATATTGCACATGCATCCCAGGTCGGACTTGCCTTTTTTTTTTTTTTTTTTTTGTCACCAACCCAACTCTGCACATCCCATACGTTCGGCAACACTCATGGTCTTCGCCACAAATTTTCTCACATAGTACTTTTCAATGTTATGTTACGCCAGACAGACCCCTCTCCAAAGTTCCGGTATCATGGATCAATCAGGCCTTCAAAACAAAAGCATGCCAGGAAACCGACACGCTTACACCACAATCTGCACTTGTTTTGTTGGGGAAAACGGTGGACATCAAAGGCAAACTGTTTGCATAAAGAATTATCCCAAAATATTGCTGGCTGGTCAAATACACACCAATTTATATTCTGTAGTACTAGTCCGTGAATATCACCACCGTTTATGACATGCCTTTCTAGGGCCGTATATTTGCTGACTGTGAAGTTGTTCATGGGAACATTAAGCCCATAAATGTGTTTCATACACAAGTTAGACCTTTTCCGCCACCATAAATTAATATATCGTGACCACAATTTAGTATTTTGAGGTAACAAATTGTCCTTTTGTGCACACGCTTTATCTATATTGTGGCCACAATTGACACTTTTTGTGTCAAAAGCATGAAAACAGACATTTACACATTTGTGTGTCAAAGGTATGAAAGCAGACAAACATTCATATTCATGGTTTTGTGTGTCAAATAATTTTTTTTTTAAATTGTGGATGACTGGTTAGCACATCTGCCTCACAGTTCTGAGGACCCGGGTTCAAATCCGGCCTCACCTTTGTGGAGTTTGCACGTTCTCCTTGTGCCTGTGTGCGCGTACTCCGGTTTCCTCCCACATCCCATAAACATGCATGGTAGATTAATTGAAAACTCTAAATTGCCTGTAACTGTGAATGTGAGTGCGAATGGTTGTTTGTTTATATATGCCCCTGCGACCAGTTAAGGGTGTGCCCCACCTCTCTCCCAAAGAAAGCTGGGATAGCCTACAGCACGCCCGCAACCCTAGTTAGGATAAGCGGTACAGAAAACGAATGAAAGTTTGATAACAGTTAAAATAGGTATAAAAGGTAGTTTTCATTATATTCACATCTGCATGTCTAGTTAGTAAGCCATGGGAAAGACAAATATAAAGCTTCAAATTAAAAAAAAAAAAAGTTTGTATTCTCACGTAACCACATAACCTAAGAATAACTGAGCACAGTCTGTATCGATTTTCTCATCGCATCTCCACTTGTGGTCCATTTTGTTTACGCTGGACTCATAATGTGCTATATCCAAGTAATCAGTGAATTGACACGCGAGGCACCAAGCAATTCATCATCTAATATGGCATAAAATGATTTTGTGTTCCTTATTAGTATATGAACAACTGACTTCAGCTGTGAATGTCTGCAATACGGGTGGGGGGGAACATCTTCTCAGCAATTTACCATTCCAAGTTTGATCCCAGCAGATGCTGGATAAGAAGTGCCGATAGCCACGATGAACTATTGGGTTTGACTTGGCCCCTCGTATCGGGAGCAATTTCCTTCTGAAGGTTCCCCTTGCTGGAGATTACTGAGCTAATATTCTCTACACCACAACTAGAGTGTTAGTAGGGGGAGATCCAACATGTCTGAAAACTCACAAATTTTTGCCAGTGCATGTATCCTGGTGAAAATTTATGTAGGGTCCCGAAACACACTCAGTAGCGCGCAGTTCCAGGTTAGAAAAAAAATCTTCATTGGGTGAACATGTCTATCATAGGCGGCACGGTGGCCGACTGGTTAGAGCGTCAGCCTCACAGTTCTGAGGTGCGGGGTTCAATCCCTGTCCCCGCCTGTGTGGAGTTTGCATGTTCTCCCCGTGCCTGCGTGGGTTTTCTCCGGGCACTCCGGTTTCCTCCCACATCCCAAAAACATGCATTAATTGGTGACTCTAAATTGCCCGTAGGCATGACTGTGAGTGCGAATGGTTGTTTGTTTCTATGTGCCCTGCAATTGGCTGGCAACCAGTTCAGGGTGTACCCCGCCTCCTGCCCGATGACAGCTGGGATAGGCTCCAGCACGCCCGCGACCCTAGTGAGGAGAAGTGGCTCAGAAAATGGATGGATGTCTATCATAACAGGACGCACAAAAAAGATCCATGACTGAAATTGAACAGGAAGTCTTCCATTTTAGTTTGAAGCACAGTAATTTTCAGCAAATTCCAGTCACCATACTTTGATCAAAAGTTATTTAAAAAATTAAAAAAAAGAAGAAAAAACAAAGCCCCCAACACCAATTTCACGAATCGACACAAAATTGGGTGAAGATGTCTATTATAACAGGATGTAAGAAAAAGTCTCAAGGACTAATGTCCGAACGGAACAGGAAGTTGCCGATTTTGCTTTGAAGTACAGCCTTTCCAGAGCTTGTGCTTTGATGAACACCTACCACGGAGTTCACCCAAAAGAGCCCTAACTGGACCGAGGTGTACTTGACAGATGGGTGACGCCAAATTGCAAAGATTTATTATATTATTTTTTTTTGGACTCCATCTAATGTGGGTGTGGCGTTGCCTCAAATTGTGATGGTAATCTAAGTATTCACCATTAAAAAGGGTCCCTTTTTCTTGTCCAGCTATCTTGTTACAGTCATCACCGTATGTTGTAAATAATGTTTTAATGTTTAAGCGCATTAATCCAATGATGCCAGATGATTGCTGAACATTTTCATACAATAATAATGAAATCACATTCAATAACAATGAAATCACATTCTTCAATCAATAAAAAAACTAGTTTCTTTTCTTACCATAAAAAAAAAAAAAAACAGTCCTACACAATGTAAAAAAAAAAAAAAATCACAAAGGAGAAACATGGTCCAAAGGAGTAATAAAAACAATGAGATTTGCATAATGGCCCAGAACAGCAGCTTATATGGCTTACGCCTCAGGCGAGTTTGCTTTGTCACAATGAGAATAACTGGATAAAAGAAAGAAAAAGTCCTTAAGCACGACATTGTGTTTCAGAGTGCCTTATGATGTTGGAGGACATTTAGACAGTCGGGTTTGAGTTTCATTAGAACTAAGTTGAACGAGGTGATGAGGAGATACTTGGGGATATTTCTTTCAAAAGTTCAAGTGTTTCTCGTGCAAAAAGGTCTACGCCAGAGCATGTCGGTGGTGTCTACAGCTCCAGTATGTAAAGCGAGTACTGCAGTTGCTCTTTGCTCCCCCTGGCTATACAAAAGACAAGAGACTTAAAGTTATATAAGAGAGAAAGCCTATTCACATGGAATGTCTGAGTGTATATTTTATTTTCAAGTTTTTGCTTTTTACCCTGTACCAGCTATAACCATCATATAAGCAATCCATTTTTTTTATAGTGCTTGTCCTCATTAGGGTAAGATGGAGCTTATACCAACTGACTTTGAGCAAGAGGTGGGGTACACCCTGGACTGGTCACCAGCCAATTGCAGGACACATGGAGACAAAGCAACACTCACACGAACATTCACACCTATGGACAATTTCGTCTTCAATGAACCTTGCTTATGGGAGACTTGGAGAAACCCCATGCAAGGACATGGGCGGTTTAACGATGAAGTGCTGCCTCGATGAGTGAAAATATGATTCATGATTTACATTTTCTGGGGGAAATTTGCTTTGTTCTTCACACTCTGGGTTAGCTAAATTGTATTTTTTGGGTTGAGGCTAAACTTGAAAACTCACAATGTTTTGGACGTGTGTGCTTGATGATGCCCTTATATGCATTTTAGGGGTCCAGACACAACACTTGATGAGTGATTCAGTCACCCACCCCGGACAGTTAGAAAATTAGCCCAGTTTTACTGACTGACATGAAATTGGATAGACATTTTTAACATAACAGGATGCATGAAAAAGTCCCAAAGATGCATGATTAGAAATTCCTCTCATGTACTTGGCAGGACAAGTAGGATTGGCTGCTGCATCACGGAAGTAGATATAACGGGATGACCATGCTCAATATATATCACATTTGGAGAAAAAACAAAAAAATAATTATGTTTGTTATGCGGCATGGTGGACGACTGGTTAGAGCATCAGCCTCACAGTTCTGAGGACCGGGGTTCAATCCCCAGCCCCACCTGTGTGGAGTTTGCATGTTCTCCCCGTGCCTGCGTGGGTTTTCTCCGGGTACTCCGGTTTCCTCCCACATCCCAAAAACATGCATGAATTGGAGACTCTAAATTGCCCGTAGGTGTGAATGTGAGTGCGAATGGTTGTTTGTTTGTATGTGCCCTGCGATTGGCTGGCAACCAGTCCAGGGTGTACCCCGCCTGCTGCCCGATGATAGCTGGGATAGGCTCCAGCACGCCCGCGACCCGCGTGAGGAGAAGCGGCTCAGAAAATGGATGGATGGATGGATGGATGGATGTTTGTTATGGTTATAGGTTATGGTTTTAGTGGGCTTCATAATAACGCCGCCACACCGGTCAGGTACTTCTTTTCCCCAAATTAAAAAAAACAGACAAACACATCACAACACAGAGGGACATAAAGTGCTTTGTATGCATTTTGTAAAATACACTCATCTTAATCTTAAAACAATGTCATTTATTATGATCCGTTTATCTGTTCAAAGCTAGTTTGGGCCATCACACTGCTCCAAAACGCAGTACAATTTATGCTTCAACAACAGCAGCTATCAGTTGAGTTTGCCACTAGGACTTTATTGGAAATAGTCGATCTTTTGAGCCCCGGAAGAGGTACAAATACCTTGCTAGTTTTGCTACTAAGCTAACTTCCATCCATCCATCCATTTTCTGAGCCGCTTCTCCTCACTAGGGTCGTGGGCGTGGTGGAGCCTATCCCAGCTATCATCGGGCAGCAGGCGGGGTACACCCTGAACTGGTTGCCAGCCAATCGCAGGGCACATACAAACAAACAACCATTCGCACTCACATTCACACCTACGGACAATTTAGAGTCTCCAATTAATGAATGTTTTTGGGATGTGGGAGGAAACCGGAGTGCCCGGAGAAAACCCATGCAGGCACGGGGAGAACATGCAAACTCCACACAGGCGGGACCGGGGATTGAACCCAGGTCCTCAGAACTGTGAGGCTGACGCTCTAACCAGTCGGCCACCGTGCCGTCTACTAAGCTAACTTGTGCTGCAAAACTGTTTTTTTTTTTGTTGCTAAAGGAGATGGCTAGGATTGCTACCGACTAGCTAGTGCCTTCCTGCCTGGAAGTAGAAGGCGTGCTGCTCCCCGGATGCAGCAGCCGACATATTGCAGCCGTGCATGTCCTGCAGTCAATAATATTGCACCAAGGCGTCTCCTGCCCAGAATGTGCCCCAAAGACCCATCCATGAAATCGAGCAAGAAGTCAGCCATTTGGTTTTAAGTAGGCATTTTGAGCAAATTCCAAGTCTCATACTTTGTTGGAAAAAGTGAGGAAAAATCAGCCCCGGATACTGGTTTTACCGATGGACACGAAATTGGGTGGTCATGTCTATTATAACAGGATGCATGAAAAAGTCTCAAGCACCCATGCCTGAAATTAAATTAGTCGGCCATTTTGCTTGGAATCAAATTCCAGGCCTTGCACTTCGTCAACCTTGGACATCGATTTCACTGATCGATACAAAATTGGGCAGACATGTCTATCATAAGAAGATGCACATAAAAGTCTCATAGACCCACACCCCAAATTGAACGACTCGTTGGCTATTTTGGTGTGACGCAACCTTTTTGGGTGAATTAATTCTTTGTGAGGAAGTTGGGGGTGAGGTGGGGTGGATGGTGGACCGGTCACTCGTTTCACTGATTGACATGAAATAGAACTTTTGTTGAAAAAGTTGGTCTGGATTATTTTGTTCCCATGTGCGCATGTGGAAGTGTAAGGACACGTGGCTTGAGTTTGATAAATGAGAAGTCCTGAAAGAGCTCTACTTTATTTATTATGCATAAACAAAGTTTGGCAAAGAATAGCTTCATTGTGTCTCTGGTGAATAGAGCAAGGCAGAAAGATAGCGCTGTGCTAACCCACTTGCTTCGGGCCTTCAGGGGCTCACTGCCTTTTGCGCAGATTGTAAGTCATGGAACCATTTCGGGCCGTGTGAATGAATAAATCATGTAACACGGAATACAACAAGACCAAGCTGGCTCAATATTTCATTCTTGCCACCCGACGATGCAACCTTAATTTCTGACGGCAACAAAAGATAAGAGGCTATTGTACAACGTCGTAAAAGTTTATTACATTTCCCCCCTGTAAACATCAGGAGATTGTAAAATGTAACAAACAACACTGGGTGCTTTGCATGCATTTGTTCGCTAAAAGAAGGTAATAAACTGTAAGCTGTCATGTGATGACTAGTGATGGGAAGTAAGGAAGAACCAATACTTTGTTACTGTACTTAAAGTGGCAGCACAAAGGGACCTCAGGCAACTAAGAAAATTCAGAAGTGACACGGCATTAGGAACATTTATCACCTCTTTTTGATTTTTAACTGATTGTACATTCCAAAAAACAAAACCTTCAAATTCAAACCAGTAACATTTAGTGTTATCGTAACACTCTATTAAAAATAAATAATGTTACCAATGAAGCAGCCATGGCTAGTGTTGGTTGGTGTACAGGGTTAATTCTAGCTTAGTATTGCTAGCACTGCTTATTTGTTGAAGCTGGACAGGGTTCTCTGTCTTAGTTGTTATCATTAGCATGATAGTTTTTTGTTTCTTCCCGATGTTTTTCATGCAACCGGAAAGCTCATCTTCTTCTTAGTTCTAACTGCACGTCAATGTCTAACCAGAGAAGCCACTGTCACTAGCAGACAGAATAATTCAATTCCCATGTAACGCAATACAAATAAATAAATCAATGTTTTCACACTATGGTTAACTGTCTCTTAGTGTACCTTTTTAAATTCAAATAACTATATTAATTACTAGGCCAAAAGAATTACTGTATCAATCAACAAAAGTGATACAACAAACAAAGTAATATTGTTTTAATAGCACAAAAGTCGAGCCAATGCCAGGGAGCTCTTAAATATCAACATATGCTATGTAAGTTAATAAGAGGGAAACTATTCTGTGTGCAGATATGTTTTTTCCCCTGTTGTGCCAAGAAATTAAAGTTATTGCATACACAGTAAAAATGAATTTTTACTTTTGCACTTAAGTACATTTCAGAGTCTGTACTTTCGGAAATGTTACTAAAGTCCAGAAGTTCAATCAGTAGGCTATCCTTCTACTACACTAGACGTTTATTTATATGCCTACAAGTATATCTACTAGTACTTAAGTACAGACTGTGAGTACCTTTGCCGCTTCTGGTAATGACAGATTATTCTAATATAGGATTCAAATGAGTTTGAAGCTGTACTTGACAAACATGACCACATACAGTAAACCAGTCGTTGCAGTCTTGTGCCAATTCCATTGTGTTAGATTAGGACTGATACAAGGGATACACACAATCAAGGTAAGGGTGAGCAGTGAAGGTACGAGATGGATGACTTTCATTGGAGAAGCTTCACCAAGATAGTCAACGGACAACTATTTAGCAATGAGATCCATTCTTTAATGAAGTTGCTTGCCGGGGAAATGCGGCCGGGAAGGAAAAAGCGGGTGTAGCTGAGGGGGGAGATGTGCATACCATTCAAATTATAAACTTTTATTGAATAGCCTACGGGGTGCCGTTTGTAAAGTGGCTCACACTGAAAATAACAGGGTTAGAGTTAGAACCTAACATTTTGTCACATTTAGCTTCAAACAGTGTTCAAAAAAACTGACGTGAATTTTCAAGTCACTTTTCTGCACATTTAGAACAATATTTGTCAACTTTATGGTTTAATGCAAATATTAAATGTTACACCAAAATCTCAACTCTGTTCGTGCTGAAATTCCAGGGTGAAATAAAGAACCACAACAGCAACAACAGTTCCATTTCTTCTCCCCTCACGGCCCTTGCCACTTGTTTTTCCAAATCCACCTCCAGGGCTGAAGTCGGCTCTCTTGCGGATGGTGAGCAAGCATCTAAGGCGGGCAGGCCAGTGGGAAGCACCCGTCTCTTGCTGGTTCTTTTTTCTTCCCCCTGCTTCCCCGGCTCCCGCCCTGTGACTTCCATGCGACATAACTGGTTTGTTATGTCAGGTAGTGATAATATATTTCCAAGGGTCTGTATAAATGTTTTTTATTTATTCATATATTTAGTTTTATTTTTGTTATTTGACGCTACAAACACAGCTTTCATTTAGGAACTTCTGTTTCTGGGCAGTGTGGATTTGCAAATTAGCTAAATATTCAGTTTGACCCGAAATATTTAGCTTTAGCATTTGACATTTATCCATCCATCCATTTTCTGTACCGCCTATCCTAATTAGGGTCGCGGGAGTGCTGGAGCCTATCCCAGCTATCTTTGGGCGAGAGGCGGGGTACACCCTAAACTGGTCGCCAGCCAATCGCAGGGCACATGTAAACAAACAACCATTCGCACTCACATTCACACCTACGGGCAATTTAGAGTCTTCAAGTAACCTACTATGCATGTTTTGGGGATGTGGGAGGAAACCGGAGTACCTGGAGAAAACCCACGCAGGCACGGGAAGAACATGCAAACGCCACACAGGCGAACCTAACAAAGCCTGGCACTCTTGAAGAAAAAACCTTTGTTTGACACCAGAATGAGCGTGTTCTCAATAACATTCATCAGGCAGAAATGAACTAAGTTCAGTTCACATTCGCCCAAAATATGAACTAGTTCATGAATTTTCATTCATTGAACTCGATCAGGTACAACACTGGGCAGCACGGTACAGCACGATGGTGTAGTGATTTCTCTGCCTCACAGTCGAGAGATGTTAGGTTCAACTCTTGGCCCTCCTTTGTGGAGTTTGCATGTTCTCCCCGTGCTTGCATGGGATTTCTCAGAGTATTTAAAAAAACATACATATTCGGTTCATTTAAGACTCTAAATTGCACATAGGTTTGAATGTGAGTGTGAACTATTGTTTGTTAATATATGCCATGTGATTGATTGCCGACCAGTCCAGGGTGTACCCACCTCTGTCGTCAGGACTGAGCTTAGGCTTGGTACTTTGGTATTTTTCAAATCTTACAATATATATATTTTTGTATCTGTTACAGACCTGACAAAAAAAGATTTTTAAAAATCAGGCATTTAACAGTTTTGGTCGTATTGTGTGTCGTATTCTCCGACAATCTCAACACAGAACAACACACACATTATGTTCTGCTGATCTTGAAATCTCACGTGATCACACCTGATCCCACAAAACCGAAGACGAAGAAACACTTCTGGTCTGGACATGTGCCAAAGGTTGCTGGAGATGGAACCCTTGTAAAATGGGAATGTCCTAAAAAAACAACTTACTTTGGAAAATACTTCTTGCCGTCTGGGGAACCCACTTTTATACAAAAAAACGACATTGGGTAAGACGTGTTTTTACTGTATTTATGGTCTTTTTTTATGGTCTTTCAGAGTCAAGGCACTTCTTGATTGGCTATATTCTGATCCAGATCACTAGTCACGGTATCATGACTTGGGGAGATGTCGGCTTCCCCAACACGAAGAGTTTTGGTTGTAAATATTGAACACGTTCATTAATTTAAGATTGTTTCGTACCCTGAAATCGGAACAAATCCACTTTTTACACACCTCAGACCTAAAGACAGTCTTATAGGATAATCTTATAGATAAAATATAAGTTTGTCTGGCATTTGACATCCTTAGGAGCAAAATGAGGACAAAAGCAGCCAGATTGTCTTTACTGTATGTGTGTACTGGGCCATAGGGTAACTGAAGACTCTTAATGGACCAAAGATGTGAGTGTGAGTGTGAATGCTTATTTGTCTATATGTGGCCTGTTATTGACTGGCGACCAGTTTAGAGTGTACCCTGCTTCTCTGGCCAAAAGTCTGCAAAAGAAATGGCAGACATATTTTTTTCCCTGAAGATGAACTTGGATGAGCAAGTCCATAATACTGATCATTATTTCCAAACACAATGAATGATTCTGATTCCTTCCAAACACAATATGAATCAGAAACACACAAACACAATACACAGAAAAAAAACTGTGTGTCGTTAATAACAGAAAAGTAAGTTTGTTTCTCGAGCGTGTTGGGATTACACCATCAACATATTAATACATGCTCTGCTCTCTTCCTAACAGAAACACACTTCAATCCAATTTCTTTCACTAATGAAGCCATTATTTTTGCCGGTATCAGATATGCTAGTGTGAGGTTAATGGCTTTATTAGGAAACAAATCGCCACCCAGGGCCTGTGTAATGTGCGTTACCCATCCTGCCTCCACTATATTTCATCATTTGCCGCCTATGACTATATTAAATTACTGCAAAATAAATTATCCCTGGGCAACGTTGCAATGCTTTTGATTCAGAATGTCATTCGGTGCAACTGTTTATTCCAGCAAATGGGTTCGTGCCAATAAAGTAACACCCGAGAGGTGGGATTCCCGTACAGATATCGAAATGTGGACACGATTCAAACGAGGGACACATATTGACACATTATATTATATCTGGCTTTGAAGTGGGAGTTGTTTTCATTTTTTTCTTGCCAGAGACTTACAATTCCCAGAAATACAGCTGAGGACCACCACAGTGATTACTGTATGTAGTATTTAACTACAAAGTTGTACTTCACAACCCAAAGCGACAGCTATTGTGCTGTTTATCTGCTCATGATAATGACTACAATAAGAGCAATCAAGTGTGCATGCAACTCCAGCACAGATGGATTACTTTACATGTATCCAATTACAACGAAGGGCATTACAAAGATATGATTGGCTGGCAACCAGTGCGGGGTCTAGTGTGCCTTTCGCTCGAAGTCAGCTGGGATGAAACCCTTTCACACTGCACATAGCTGTGTCGCGTAGGGGTTGACCGATTAGTTGACTAGTCGTCGATTCGATTTTAACGCCACATTTAAAGCTTGACTCGACTAATCTCGACTCACGTTTTTGGTATCTGGTCTTCCAATTGGGGCTGGGTGATCATATGATCCCGATTAGTAATCTCAGTAAATTTCAGGTCAATCACTGTGATCAGCTGATGCGTTTTCCTCAATCACAATGGCGGAAATGTTTGTGACAACAGACAATCAGAGTCGATCTTTTCCCGCTCTACTTCCGTTTGCAAGTTGTGAAGGTACTGTAAAAAGAAACTGGGCCTCCTCGTCTGGCCCACCCCGTAAAGCGAGACCGAGACGCCCCGGGCGTCCGACTGGCCATCCTCCAATGGAGCCCGCCGACGACCCTATGAGTAATGCCTAGGGCATTGAGTTCAATGCCTGGATGACGTTATGTTGGGGAAAAAACACGGCAATTAAGATTAAGATTTATTACCCCATGACTTTGGTGTAATGGATCTTTCACGTCACTATTCACGGCATCATGACTTGGGCAGAAAAAACTGTCAAGTAAAAATTTTTTTTAATATGTTTTGAGTTATCTTTGTCATTTTTCTTTAATCTACTTATTATATTATATGTTAATAAAATGTTGTACTACTCTGTAGCTTCTTCAGTTTTCAGTAAAGATGCTTGCAGTTTTAAAAAGTTTACAAACAATATTAAAAAAGTATGATAATAATTGAGATCAGATTATATGAAAATAATTGTGATCATTTTTGCCATATCGCTCAGTGTACCGAGGGTTCAAATCCGGCCTCACCTGTGTGGAGTTTGCATTTTCTCCCCGTGCCTGCGTGGGTTTTCTCCGGGCACTCCGGTTTGCTCCCACATCCCCAAAACATGCATGGCAGGTTAATTGAAGAGTCTAATTGTTCATAGGTAGGAATCTGAGTGTGAATGGTTGTTTGTTTATATGTGCCCTGCGATTGGCTGGCGGCCAGTTCAGGGTGTACCTCGCCTCTCGCCCGCAGTTAGCTGGGATGGGCTCCAACATACCCGCAACCCTCGTGAGGATAAGCGGTGTAGAAAATGGATGGATGTCCAAACCAGCAGGAAAAGGCACCAGGCTACTTCCTCTTTGGTTGCCTCACAAACAGCACCAATTATAGGCAATCTTACGATCCTGCGTCTTACTTGGGAATTCCTGCGCCCTCCACCACGCAAACCAAGTGCAGTGTGTAAGCGCTACTACTCTCCAGCGCTACGCAACCCTGAACAGGATATGCGGTATAGAAAATGGATGGATGGAAATACAAAAAAGGTTTTGGAAAAAGCTCTGGGACGACTTTGCCAGCTACCATGTTTGTATTGGTTTTTGTCATTTTTTTGCAGACAGGAATGACACATTTTGTCGGGTTATCGCTCTCGCATTAACTAACTACACTAACAACAATTAGAATGTAAATCTGTATCTGTGATACATGTCTTTATGGGCGCTCGCTTTTTCTTTTCCACAATCTGGGCCGAGGAAGCCTCTTGTCTAGCCACAACGCCCTAGCTCAGCCCATTCCCATTTCCCATTCTTTAGAATATTGCTGCCAACAAAGTTATTTACCTCTCTGAAAGGGAAATGTTTGTTTGTTGTTGCATTTTTTTGTTTTTTGTTTTGCATTTCAATATTGCAGTACTTCAACAAGCAGCTTTTTTTTTTTTTTTACTGCTTTAGCAGCTGTATTTTATTTGTTTTAAGAAAACATGTTTATTATGTGTGATTTCTTTAGTTTCAGTCCTGTTGGTCCAAAGCTAAGGTAGGGAGGGGTACAGAAATTTATTTATTTTCCAGGTACACTGTAATTATATGTCTTAGTTTTGTTTGTAGAAGATGGCAGATTTAAAAGATGCCCACATGAAAGCTAATTCATCAGGGTTGAACCTATGGAATCAATAAAATTGCAGCAATTCATAACATAAATAGACAGACTTCATCTCCTTATTAACCTAATTTATTGCCGGCAAATGTACCTTCCAATGTATCAGGGACACCCCCTCCTCATCCTCATTTGGAAATGAACCATCACTGCCTCTTTCCCACACAGCCACTGTAAAAAGCGACTCCTACTTTGTCACGCTCATTTGGACTGCAGCTGTGTTTGGGTGTGTCAGAGACCTCTAATGCTATGTAATTCAATTATGCATCAGATACAGCAATCATTTATTTGATTGTGTGTTTGGTGTCCTGCGCAATATAAAAAGACATTATCCTTGAGTGACGCTAGTTAATGTTGGCACAGAAACTTTAATCACGACACTCAAGGGGAAGTTTTAATATTAGTTCCACATCTGTCACTGTTTTTGTTCCAGTTACTATAAAAGGTGAACATTTATCTTTTTAGTAAGGGCACTTTGGAACAATCACTTTATTATGGGTGAGTAAAAAATCTTTATTTATGCTACTTCCCTTAACAGAGGTACTTTTTTCTCTGTCTACTGCTCTGTTCCATCGTCATTCATAAACTCTTTATTAACTGTATAGGCAATTTTTAAAAGACACGTACACGGTGGACGACTGGTTAGAGCGTCAGCCTCACAGTTCTGAAGAGCGGGTTTCAATCCCCGGTCCCGCCTGTGTGGAGTTTGCATGTTCTCCCCGTGCCTGCGTGGGCTTTCTCCGGGCACTCCGGTTTCCTCCCACATCCCAAAAACATGCATTAATTGGGGACTCTAAATTGCCTGTAGGTGTGAATGTGAGTGCGAATGTTGTTTGTTTGTATGTGCCCTGCGATTGGCTGCCAACCAGTTCAGGGTGTACCTGCCCGATGATAGCTGGGATAGGCTCCAGCACGCCCGCGACCCTAGTGAGGATAAACGGCTCAGAAAATGGATGGATGGACGTACAGGGTGTCCCAAAAGTCACTATACACTTTTTTTTTTGTATTTCTCTTTTTTGTCATCTGGCACGACAATAAAAAAAACAATAAAATAAACCAATTGTTCCCCCCTACCTTAGCTTTGGGCCATTTAAAAGCGCTGATATGACGTGACCCGTATGAGTAAAATAAGGCACACAAGGCATATTATTACAGCTATAAAGTCCTATTTTATTCAAGAACAAAAGGCATATTTTTTAAAAATATACTTCTATACAGGAGTCTTTAAAAGCTTTAATATTCCGAAAAAAAAAGTATTTTTAAAAATTCACTTGTTAACCTGCACAAAACGTTAACTTAATAATAATGCATTTCACTTATATAGCGCTTTTTGAGACACTCAAAGACTCTTTACTTCACAACCTGGTGGTGGTAAGCTACTTGTGTATCCAGAGCTGCCCTGGGGCGGTTTGACGGAAGGCTGGCTGCCTTTCTGTGCCTACGGCCCCTCCGACCACCACCAAACATCCACCCACATTCATTCCTAGGCAATATGGGTTAAGTGTCTTGCCCTGGGACACAACGACGACATGCGCTTGGGCAGGGATTCAAACCGGCAACCCACTGTTTGCAGGGCATATTCTTGCCTTCTTTACCACACCGCTCACCATTTAATTGTTTTAACATTTCAACTTGGTATCCTGACAAAATACGTCTTTGTTCTTGTAAAGATATAAACTTTTTTCCATGAAAAGTACAACTTTATTCTCATAACATTACAGCCCACCCCCCCCCAAAAAACAAATCAGATTTATTTATTTATTTTTTTTAAACCAGTATCAGAATTATCTTTATTTTTATTGGCCAAGTATGTTAAAACACACGAGGAATTTGTCTCCCCGAGTTGGCGTCACTCTAGTATTAAAGCACAACTAAAGTTAACAAGCCACTATAATGAAATATACATTTAGGAAATAGACATGAACGTACAGAGCCATTAAGCAATATAAAAATGGCCAGTCATGCAGTAATACTAATACAACAACAAGTGTGTAAATGATACACAAAGTCTTTAAAGGGCAAACAAACCCTAATTTTTTTTACAGCAAGAAAACATTGTTATGTGCCAGTTCTAGTCAAAACTACATACTCCAATTAATATTGCGTTCGTGGAATGAGAATTAAACAGAATAATTCATCAACCTAAGGACAACATAATCATTATCAGCTGCAGAACGGAAGTGAAGCGGCAGTCGAGAGTTACTGTACATGCTACAAGAGTGCTCATTGAAGTGTCGGCTGATAGATTGCAGAGAGCGATGGATTTTACAAGCGCTGTATTGCTCCGTCCCCTTTGTCGTCTGTTATTTTTACGCATTAGTAACCAATTTAAACTGTTGAAAACAGCTTAAGAACAAATCTATTAATGCTCTTGAATGCTCCACTGTGTGAGTGTTGTAAAACTTCACCTCCCCACCTCTACCCTCACACCGCGGCAGTCGTGTGGCATTATCCATCCATCCATTTTCTGAGCCGCTTATCCTCAAGCTAGGGTCGCCGGCGTGCTGGAGCCTATCCCAGCTATCAACGGGCTGGAGGCGGGGTACACCCTGAACTGGTTGCCAGCCAATCGCAGGGCACATACAAACAAACAACCATTCACACTCACAGTCACACCTACGGGCAATTTAGAGTCTCCAATTAATGCATGTTTTTGGGATGTGGGAGGAAACCGGAGTGCCCGGAGAAAACCCACGCAGGCACGGGGAGAACATGCAAACGCCACACAGGCGGGGCCGGGGATTGAACCCAGGTCCTCAGAACTGTGAGGCCAACGCTCTAACCAGTCGGCCCGTGTGGCATTATGTTGCCTCAAAATTGAAAGTTTGATAGTTTTTTTTTTTTAGACAATAACGAGTGAAAATAGTTCAGTTTAGGTACATATGAGTAAGCCTGCTTTGTTAAAAATGGATCAAGGAACTGTGTCAGCCACAAAAATAAGTGCTGCAGATTGTTTTCCGCCTATGAGACAGCCTATTCAGCTGCATGCAAACTGACATGGAAGACCATATTCTACCATTTTAATCAATGACAGCGTAGTAAATTGTAAAATTAGCGTTTTAACATGATTTTGGTGTGGTGTGTTGATGTTGGTGCACAATGGTATATGATAGCAATATAAGGTATAATAACACCTTGAACGATGCAGTGTTTTTTTATAACTCAAGCAGGATGCCATTCCCCCCCCCGAAAAGTATTAGTTTGGAGATGCGAGGATCCCGCACAACAGAGACGGTATGAAGCTTGACGTTGCTGAATATTTACTAATTCTCTATTGGTTTCTTCGTAAATCGAGCCATATCACAAGCTGGACCTGACAAATACAAGTCACATACTTGCAAATTCACACTCTTGCAAGAGTGGAAAGACCTAAAAATGGCAGCCATAAGCTAGTAAACACTAAGTATACAAGCAAGGCAGATGCAATGTTTTAAACTTATTTTAGGGCATTACTTCATAGATTAAAGTAAACAGCATCTGACTAAAAAGATATGGACATTTGAAATACAACAAAAAGTTTTGACATCTTGGGTGTAGTTCCCCTTTAATTCCTTTAAGAACGTGACTTTTTTAGTCCACTTTTTAACTCCTATGGTATTTAGGAGTACATGTGGTAGTTACTTTAATTGGTGTTTTGATTTTGAGGGGGACCTTGGAAAAATTCCTCCCTGTTAGTGAGCCATGGATCCAAAGTCTGAGAACCCCTACTACAGATGACAAACCTCCCCAGAACACCAATAAAAGACCAATCCTCTGCTCACCAACAAATCAATCCTCAACGTCGTTAGTGCCTTATAAAAACGGCAGAGCTGGAAAGATAAATGATTTATTTGGCCAAAAATGAGCTGATGTTTTCGCAGTTGATCATCGTCTTTGCTGGCGAAGCTATACCCCGCCATTAGGATTTCTGGTCCCGTCTCCAAATAATGATCTCCTAGGAGGCCCAGATATGACTAGAGACAGGCGATTACAGAGAAAAAGCTACAATCGATGGATAATGAATGCCAATGAATCTCTAGTGAGGGAGGAGGAGATGCAGGTTGCGGGGGCATAGAGGGCTGGCTTTGATTAATGTCTCGCAGTGCACGGTAACCAGGGTATCCCATAATAACATTGCAGACCGCTGTCTGGAGACTTCATTTTCATCGGCTTCAATCCCCCTCGAAACCCTCGCTATCCTGTCATATAGCTATTTTCTTCTTGATTTTTTTTATTTTTTGCTTTTTGTCGACATCTCCCAGGTGACCGAGGCACTAATGGGACCATTAACAGTTTTGCTGTGGTCATTAATCACATGCTCTAATGCAGTCAAATCTCACTGTGCTGTCTCTAATAATTTGTAAGCGAGTTGCTGTTGCCCTTGTTTCCACTTGCTCTTGCTGCGGTACTTGTGGCATGAAAAACAGAGAATGAATAGTGGCAGAATCTTATACACAGTACCAGAAATTGCATGTATTGTCCCCTTACAAATAAAGAACAATTTTTGAGGAAATAAATGCACTATTTTCATGATTTAATACAGTTGCCTGGTGTCTTAACCCTCTTGTTATGTTGTGGGTCAAATTGAGCCATTTTTAAAATGTAGATCTTTCCATGATCTTTAGAGGTAAATGATTAGTAATTGAGTCACTAATGAGATATAAACATTATTTGGGGGGGGGGGGGGGGGGGGGGGGGATGTGTCAGACAACAAGCCATCAAGAAGCAATGTGTTAATTCAAATGGTTAGTAATGGAGTCACAAATGTACTGTATGTATTTATTTATTTATTTATTTCTGACACTTTTGGATAATTACACACACCACGGGTCAAACTGACCCAGGAATATTATTGGTGTTCCTGAAAAACAATCATAACAGGAGGGATAGACAACAATCCATTGAGAGGTAAATGTTATGTAATGGAGTTGATGAGCTATAAACTACATTTACTACAAGAACGACTTGCTCACAGACACATTTTGGGGAATAGGCACCTCACAAAAGATTTACTTTTTGTTGTTTAATTTTACACTTGATGGATGTACAGAAACTCCATAGACCCTATTATTAATATCATTTTTAAAATTATTTTTTATTACAATTACAAAATTTAATTTTCCATAATAAGTCTGATAAGGGGTGATGGTAAAAAACAAATTTCTAGATATGTTTAGTTAGTCAAATTTACAGTCTTTCTTAAACTAAGAAAACAGTTTTTCAGCTTTTTTTCCAGCCTCACAATATTTTACCGTCAAAACTATTTCTCTGGCTAACAGTGGACCTCAAGGGAAATGTGTTTAAAACCATATTTGATGGAGAAATCACATTTCCCCCCTCGAGCACCTAAAATGGTTAAATGTAAAATGGTTGAAATTGTGAGAATAGATCATTTCAAGTAGTCTTTATTGGCCCTGCCATACTCTTCGGAGGTCAAAACAAGTGCACATAAGCAATGCTTGGATTAATGGGGAATGGCTGGCATCAGTACGACGGTAATGTCATTTGGTGACGCATCCTGGTCGTTACTGGGGCCGGCAAAGAGTGGTCCCCTGCTCGCAGTAATGATTGGGATGTCAGGAAAACAAATGTTATTACACAGTAATATTAGATATAGCTGTTATTGCCGTGACAGATGTCGAAGACGAGAGCAGTCAACAGATTTCTCATGGATTTCTTTCACTCAGTTAAAAGAGGAAGAAGCAAAAAGTAGTTCTCATGGTTACTTCACTTTTGTTGGACTTAGAATTAGGCATACAGTGAACCCCCACCTATTTGCAATTCACTATTAACTAATTCACCTATTTGAGTATTTTTGTATTTTGTCTGTAACGCCCTAAAATGCCAAAAGATGGCGCGCAAGACATAGCCAATAGGAAGGCAGCAATTGGTGTAAAGGAAGTATTGTTCAAGTGATACACCTTGACTGAAAGACTTAGCTCTTTATACATTTGGGAGGAGCTAATCTTAGCCTCAGTTGTTACAGTGAGTCGTCCCCGTATGTGTGTGTACATGCGCACTTTCGGTGCATTTTTTCCTAAATCGAATCATCTGTAAGCCATTCATTTTGAAATGATATTTTAGTGTTTTGAGATCATAATTTGTGGTGTGGTAATGGTTTAAATATTTTTAGAGAAAATAATATACAGTACATTGTTATGGGGGTGTTAATTAATTGCATTTTGTTTTTGCTATTCGCATTCACTGTATTATGCATTTTGTTCACAATTTAAAACAGGTGTCTTCATAAAAGGTCTAACATTACGTCATTAAAATACAGAAAGGATAAAGAATGACTGCACACATTAAAGTTCTTATAACGCTAGATTGGGTTTTTGTTACCATGACAACCTGGGGCGGAGCTAGAGCATTTGCGACTAGGTTAGCGGCTGCTACTTGTTCTCAAATAGCCCAGATTCCGAGGAGATAAGATTTAGTTGGAGTGTATCTCCCCTCTCGGCGGTAGCACTTCAACACAAAGCCGCCAAATTACACTTGACAATTAGTGTCCGGATCCATACATGTGCCGCATGCAGTGAAGTGTATTTATGTTTAACACAACGTCCCAACTTCATTGGAATTGGGGTTGTACTCGTGCCGAGTTGTATCGCCTAAGGTCAGGCATCATGAATTCCCCTTATCCATAATCCATTATACGTGGGGTTGCCGTTACTGAGATTTTTAAAGCGGTCTTGCAACTTGTTATTAAAGCACATCATCTTTCTTAGAGCCACGTCCGATTTGCAAGACGACCGTGTCCCCCGGTTTAACTCCTCCTTGATCAATTTTGTAGAAGATGCAGGGCTCTTCTAGTGGATAGGAGGAACGTGGGAGTGACAAGGAAGTTTAGTGGATTTGTCTTCCTGCCTCGCATTAAGTAAAAACAGTAGTTTACTCCAGTGTGAGAACATAGTCCATCTACTTAAACTGTCGACTGAAATGGCGTACAACAAGCAAGAGGAGGAATAACACTTTGTTAGATGAGAATAAAGCCAGCTCTTTGTGTTTTTAGGACACTAAACCAGCCATGTGAAAACCACTTCCTTTGTGGCCTTCAAACCTCATTTTCGACATGCAATATAGAGGGTGACCCATTCAAAAAATGTATTCACCCTCTGACTGCCCAAATATATATATACATATTTGACAATGAAAACAACTCATAGGCGTTAAATATACGAGCAGATATCTCGTTCTAGCCATTTTCCATGGTTTTCTTGATAATAACCAAAATTAGATTTAATAATACAATTAAGCTTTTGCATTCTTCAGGTAAAATGCCTTTTAGTGTTACCAGGTATTATCATGAATAAGAAATTGAAGAAAGAAAGTTGGGCTAATACTTTTTTAATGACTGTATATATATATCATACATATACTGTATATAATTTTATACAGTTATTTTTTTTATTTTACAATTTTATATACACACAAAAACACGTATAAGTCATACATATGATAATGCAAGCATTCATGTAAGTGATTAAAAAAATGACTAATGCTAACAATTGGCTAATTCCATTCTTACATAATTTTTTAAAAAGTTTATCGTAATGTTTTGAATTAATACAAATAAGTATAAATGTATTTGAAGTTGTTTTGTCAGTTTTCATTCCATTGCTTTTACTGATGTTTTAGATTTTTGCCTTGGTATCGTTTCAGCACCGGTATCGAGGTACTTTATGGAAGTATAGTATCGAAATCAGAATTTTGGTACTGTGACACCACTAGGTGCAAGTAACTCTAAATGGTAAACATACAACCTGCGCCTTAAAAGACCCAGAGGGTCTCGATGGCCCATATTTCACTAACAAGATCTCTTTATGTATTTTTGACTCAAGAAAATTAAATTGTCATTCAAAAATATCAATCAGTTTTGGTGCCATTGGTAAATAACCAATAGCCCTGGGAACGGCCTTTTTTCATAGTCAAAATCGATGCGCCCCCATGTCTTGGTGTGACGTCAGAGGCAGAAGTGGAGACCAAATTTGCTGCATAGCCGGTGTAGACAAAGAAATGCGCTATACTATAAGTCAGTATTTACTCATATTTTATATACAAAATTGTTGTTGTCGGGTGGAATCCCCCCACCTCCAAATTTACAACTTTACAGAAAAAAGTTGCTTGCATTTTCCAAACCCTGCTTTGCTCAAGTTGGTATTATATTGCTATCATATGCTATTGCACTCTCACATGAATTCACCAGCTTTGCACATTAATGTCCGTGGTCACGTTAAGCCCCTGACCGTACAAAAACCCTTTCATTTCTCAAAAAGCAAACGGCTATGTAACGTCATCGTCCAAAACTCTTTTTCAAGTCCGTCTCTTCCACCGACGTAAGGAATTACAATATGTTTGTATAGTTTGGGGAACCCTGTTTCTTTTTGGCGGCAATGTACAGTACCAGCCACCCCCACACACACACACAATCTAGGGGCGTCAAATAGGGCGCCATTTAAGCCAGCTCTGCTACAAAGGAAATCAGCTTGGCTTTTGGCGCCGACGTCATTGGGTCAAGCAGGTTTTAGACCAAATGCGGGTGGGGCAAAATCTGCTGAAAACCTTTAGAAAATAAGCCTAAAATAACTACTGAATCTGTATTGGGGAGGAAGTTATTCTGCAGACATCATTCTTAAGTCCAGAACAAAAAAACAAGTGCCAATGTTCGGAGCATTAGGGAACAAGTTTTTGGGGTCTCCAAAGCAATCCATCCTCATTTGCTTCTGCCCAATTAATAAAGATTCCACACTCTTTTTTTTCCTTTCTTACTGACATTTAAAAAAAATAGCAGTAATACTATAAAGTCCCAAAGAGCCATTTCAATATATTCCAACCTTTTACCTCGCAGAAGCAGAAAAGGGTGAGAAACCGAGAAGGAACAAAGTCCAAAAGCATCATTACAATTTTTCCAGTGCTGTCCTTGCAGCTAATTACGCACAAGAAGAAATTTCAAAGGGAGCCAGGGTGTTGCTTGACATCAAAAAAAGAAAACCTCGGTGGTCTTTTTCCCTAGTCTTTCCCTTTCTTGTTGATGAGGTGGATAATGAGCCACCTGTCTATGCCAAGCCCTGTAATATTTCACTCAGTTTTTCATCTTTTTGGAGCACGGGGAATAAAACGCTGTGTCGAATGACGGCATGAAAAAAAGAAGAGAAACGCTCAACAGACAATGCGAGTAACCGACAAGTTGGCTCGTGCCAACTGGATGTCGACTGATGACTGGAGGAATGGCTGGCCGTCATTTCTTTCCTGCTCACAGATCTAAAATTCAGTTGAGATCAATTGTGTCTAAAAATTTCGTCCTACCGCGTAATTGAAGATTATTCTCTGGCAGCTTTTTTTTGGGGGGGGGGGGGGGGGGGTG